>NC_071994.2:134537500-135270000 GCF_028885655.2 Pongo abelii | reverse complement strand
AAAGAAAGAGGTCAACAGGGAGGCAATTTGGTCTAGGAGTTTAATAAAAGCACGCTTTCCTTGGAAGCAGTCTTATAATGCCATCTTCCAACTGTGGCATGCAAAACAGAGTGCACGAAAGCAGTGCACCGGAATTAGGGCTCCAAAGACGTCTCTGGGGGCTTGTGCTCCATTCGCAGGACTGTCAGAAAGCCCCAGAGCTGCCGGGATAGCACAGCCAGGGCACTGGACCAGGCACAGTGTCAGTGCCAGAAACGACATCCCTTTCCACATCACTGTCTGCAGTAGGATTTTATTCCCTTTCTTCTGCTCACACTCTTTCTCTTAGCCTCAATCTGGCTTTACATCGGCACATACATACCCATCTGACAGGCTCTTCCATGAAATTTGCTGTTCCAATCTCAAACTGTCCCCCAGCTTAAAGACAACCAGGTACACAATGAGGAGTAGGTCAGTAAAAGTCAGGGAAAATTAGGACACTTCCCTGGGTGGCAAGAATTAACTTACAGGACTCTTGCAGGCACAGGCGTATTTCAGGGGAGCACACTGTGTGTTTAAAAATGCTTTAGAAAAGCAGGTTTCCAATTGTAGCTTTTCCTAACAAAAGACAGGGAGACTTCTGCCAGAGGTAAAGCTTCCAGGCTGATGGCAGAGGGAGGGCTGGGCCATCAGTCAGCGGGAAGCAGAGCGTGTGCAGGACACATTCCCCACAGCGCTGATCTGGTGTCTGCCTGCCTTTCTTTCAGGATGTGGATTTCTGCCTTGGTGTCCTGCTGGTGAATTCTCTCCAGTTATAAAACATTTTGTTACCTTCATTCGCTCTTAATTAAAAAGGGAAAAGAAACTCCTAGGGCTCTGACAACAGGAAAAAAAAAAAGAAAACAAGGAAAGAAAGAAAAGGAAAGGAAAAAAGGAAAGAAAGGGAAAAAATGAAGAGCTCTTTGAGTTGCTGAAATCAAATGGTCAGATAACCTGATGTGGCAAGACAGAAAGGACAAAAAAAACAAAAACCGTGGAGTCATTGAAAATGATTTTAATCTTTGTGAGCAGTGTGGATTCTGTGAAACAGACATGTTTTCAGGGGAAATGGGGAGCATTTGTAATGCCAGGGAGGAAAGGTGTAAGATTCACAGATAGAGGCTCCAAACCCCTCAGCACTCACATCTGGTGTTCATTCCCCACACTTCTTAGGCTACTAGATGGTTCATTCTTTCCACAAATATCTATAAAAACCTGTCATAGACTCCACATTATACTAACACTTTAACATTTAGAATCTTAGAAAAAAATAAATACATAGTCAGCAATATTGACAGTTTTAATTTCCTGAGTCCTATTTGAGGTCAGCTATATTAGGTACTTGACATTCATGGTCTCTTGATCCTCACACAAGTCCTGCCAGGAGGGACAAAGACCTTAAGCGTATGGATGGAAAATCAAGACTCAGAAAGATTAAAGTCAGGACAATAGAATTTTACAAATGCAAACCTTATCCAAAGAGATGCATCGCATAAGTGGAGAAGGGTAAAGTGAGCGTTTTGATCTCCCATCTGTCTTAGACAACATGGGATGATCCCCACATCATGATCCCCACACAGTGGAGTCAAGAGCTAAGCCCAGTTCCCTGTTTAGTCACACTCGGTACATGAGGATGTGCCCTCTCTTGCCTTGCTTCATTTGGGGCCTGAACAGAAGACTAGGTGTATTTCCCCAAATTCCTTGTTACAGTATAAGGCCTATTCTAAAATTGAAGCGACGCCCACCTAACATTTTCCTTTCTACTACTCCTAGCTCTTCCCTTCTTTGACCTCCCTTATATCAACTCTAACTCCATCCAGGGTTATTCTCACCATCTACCTTTTACCTCCATTCTCAAGTTGCAGAGATTTCTAGGCAAAAAATTCATCCTCAGTCGGCCCCTCACTCTGTCCCCCATGACAAAGGCAAGCTTTGTGTTTTAGCTGACCTGAGATGAAAATTCAGCTCTGTTGGACTATATGTTTGATGCTCTGAATTACGATGTGCCCCAAATTCATAAAACCTGATACACAAAACTTACAAAGCAAATGCAAATCAGGTGGATGATTATTCCTTCACAAAAGGATTCACCATAGATTTCTTTAAATAGTAAGCTTCTCTGATGCACTTATGATATGACTTGATTTTTCCCCCAGGGATATACTCTTTGCATAAATAAAGCAAAGCAGGCTGCAACAAAAGAGAGCATCAGAAAGATCTGCCTGGAGACCTCACATTTCAGGGCTGTTTACTGAGTCCATAGCTGTTGGCAGGCCCCAAATCACACGTTGCTGTGCTTCGTAACGCTCAGCAGGAGTTATGCCCTCTTGACTCTCCTAGTGACCTAGTGTCCTGCTGTGCAGCCTGGCATCAGTTGGCGGTCTTATTTGTGCTCCTAAGTGATCCTGGGATGAATGAGCACCATTCCCTTATTGCAACTTACCCAAACTACCCTGTAGAATGTTCACCTTCAAAAATAAAAGGCCACTGAATAAAAGCCTTCAATTCCTGGCTAGGTTTCGCATTAGGATCAGACTCTGTAACAGTCAGGATAAGTAGGTTATGCTGAAACAGCCAACAACATGAAAGTCTCAGTGACTATTTCTCATTCACAATAAACAATCGTCACAGGTGTGACAGGGAGGAGCTTTTTTCATCCATTCACTCAGGAACCCCCAGTGGGGCAGTCACAGTCTTGAAAGTCACTGGTTGTGAGGAAAGAGAGTGCCCAGGAGGGTCTCGCACTGGAAGTAAAATGTTTGGCCCACCCACAGGGTGACACACGTCATTTGTAGCTGCCTCTCATTGGCCAGCACTAGTCAATGTTCTTCTCCACAAAGGAGGAAGTACAATCCTACCACAGGAAGTGCACAGGAAGTGGCACCCATGATCACCATAGGCCCACAGTGGTGCCCCAGGCTATTCTATAACCACAGAGGACAAGGGGCTTGAGATCCTGGGACTGTGGAGGACAAATGCATCACAATAGTTCTGTTTGACCTGGTCTACACTCATTCTTTGGAGGAGATTCCTAGTTATATCCCTGATTACACCAGCCTCATAAGCCTCACCCCCAAAGGAAATGACTGCAGAGCGCTCCTGAATTTAGAATAGGTGCCTAGGCACACACTGCTTTGTGGAGTGCCTCTTCCAGGGCTGTCTTTAAGTCTGAGAATGAGGTTTTATGTGCTTTGCTGAAGTTCCCAGTCCTGCAGAGACACCTTTGTCCTTTGATGTTCTTGCAATAAAGCCTTTAATCTATTTCAAAAAGAGCCTGCCTTCTCATATTCTCTTGGCTCTTCTCGTTGTTGGGTTATTATTTTCCTTTTTTTAGGTAGATTGAAACATTTTCTGCTTCCCAAATTTTCCCTCCCTCTGCTAGCTTTTTCACACAGAAGAGAGGGAAAAAAAACACAAACAAATAAAACTGTTTCTGTTAAATCAATGGCCATCCCTCTCCCCTCAAGCTTTCTCGCCATTTTTGAGTTGAGAGATGCAGGTGCTAGGTCTGCCTGGGTTTTATTTTCAAGCCATGGAAAGATTACAAGGTAGATTTCTGTCAACTCCTACACATCCTTGAAGCGAACACCAAGCACTCTTATTAAAGGAATTGTCAAGATGCATTAGCCAAATGGGATGAGGCTTCCAAAGAGAAGAATGCCTAATCAGATGAGGGGAAGGGAAAGGGGCTGTATTTCTGACAAGATAATAATGCAGAGATGTCTCTTATCCACATGAATGGGCCACAGGGAAAACACTAATAATTGAAACACGCAAATGTGGTTAAAATCTTTACTTTTTATTTCTTCAAAACCTAGGTTATTGTTGTTTTAAAATTTTCTAACAAAAAAGAAGCATTTTCTTTAGGGAAACAGGAAGGATCTGAGTTACAAAGGTAGTTTGTTAAGTCCAGGTGAGCTAATAATGTATGCTAAGGAAACTGCTATAGGTAGAAGCAGGTGAAACAGAAAATAGGAGGAATAAGGACTGAGCACCTCTTTCCTCTTTCAAAAAGAGAAAAGGAAGAGATAGAAATATGAAAACAACACCATACAATGAGCATGTTGGATGGTAGGATATGAAAATGGAAAAGGGAGATGGAAACTTCTTAGAATCCCCACTATCTGTCAGGAGTAATACATAAAATTACCTCATTTAATACACGCAACAAATTGATGAGATATCATTCATATATCCCTTCCTTCCAACATTCATTCATTCATCTTTCACTCATTCAATCATTTATTCCAAACCATTTAACTAGGGTCCCACTATCTATCTGTCTGCCACAATGCAAGTAGCTGATGACAAAGAGAAAACAGAACTCCTGCCTTCAAGTTGTGTACCATCCAGTGAAGACAATGTCCACAGAATAAGAAAACTGAAACTCAGAAAATGTGTCTTACCTAAGGTTTTGTAGATATTCATTACCCAAGAGAAGATTTATTCTCCAATCTTTCTGATACCATCTAAACCCAAACTACTCAATTCTGGCCAGCTATCACACTCAGCTGATGGGATTCCATTCCCAGAGGTGCAGAATGAGAATCTCCACACATGGGACCTGGAGAGTGATTTTTTTTAAACTCCCTTACTAGACTTAATCTAATGACCAGCTGTGTCAATATTATGATTTCATAGTGCCATCCTCTGCCCCTTTACCATCCCTGCACTGATCCTGAGCCATCAACTATAACGTTTTCACATCAGTTGCAGAAGAATACTGAAGTTGGCTTAGTCCTAGCATCCCGTTGTCATTCTGCGTGGTAAGGTAAAGAAGTAGCGATTTTTGCAAATATCATCCACTCTAAATGCAACTATTAAAACTGTCAGCATTTCATATTTCAAACATCTCTCCATGCTGCTCAAAGGACTACCAATAATGTCATTACTTGAAAGTCCCCAAGGAGAGCAGTCCTTTTAATCTCACCATCCACAGCTACTTGAAAGCTGAATCAATCCCCTAGGTACCATGAACATCAGAAGCTCTGAATGATTGTGATCCCACCACACATATGCCGATGTTCCAGCTGATACAATGCACCTGTGTAAGTGTTTATGTGTGTGTGTGTGTTGTGTGTATGTGTGTGTGTGTGTGAAAGAGAGAGAGAAACTTCTTTGGAACCATATAAGATTTCTGCTAACCTATTACAGAGGACAGTAATAAAGGGAAATCAGGTTTCCAAGTGGACAACAAAGTATCACAAAGATATCAATGGTCATTGAGGAAGTTAACCAGACAAGAGAAGAGAGATCTTTCAAAGATGAACCACAGGAAAATGCATTTGCACAGGGATCAGGCTATCATAAAGAAAGAGGTGCTGGAAACCAGCTTCTACTTTTTACTTAGTAAATGAGGCATATTTTGACAGATGTAATGAGATTAAAGGCAGGAGTGGATTTAAAGCAATTCAAAATGGTATCTGTATTTTGAATATATATAATTCACATTTTCTTATTGGGAATAGCCTAGAAAAGTGTTGTGGTAAAAAGTGGCAATCTAAGTTGCCTTTGCCACCATCTTTACTCTCCCAATAACCCCCTCATTCCCCTGACACACACACATATTCTCTTTCCTTTCTTCCCTTCCCTCCCCTATAATTCCCTTTGGTATAAACATTCTAAATTATTTATATCTAGGTTGAAGGCAGCCTTTAGTCTGCCTGGGACCACAGCAATCAAAATATAATTGTGCTATAGATATGCTAATACATTATGCTAATGGTTGATCAAGGAGACGATGAAACCTGAACAATGAGGATGGGGCTCTGGGCCATCCAGTGGCTAAAGAATGTTCAAAAAGAAGTTTACATGAGAATCTTGACCTTTTAGATAATCTCTGTGGCTAGGTGAGAAATCAATTTTAAACAACATCTCAATGAAGCTGGTTCTGTAAGTGGTAGATCCAGAAAAAGTAAAGCTCGGGGATTTCTCTGTGTAGATTCCAAGGAGGCAATTAAGGAGGGTTTTGTACCATGGGAAAGAGTGGGCTCCATGTGGGACATGTGATTGAGCTAGAGACAGACCTACCAGGAAAAGCATTTTCTTCTTGAGTGAACAACAGAGCTGAGCTGAAAGCACATTCTCAAAGTGTGGTCCCCAGACCACAAGGATCAGTTTTACCCAGGAACTTCTTAAAAATGCAAATCATGGGCCAGGCGCAGTGGCTAATGCTTATAATCCCAGCGCTTTGGAGGTCTGAGCCAGAAGGATCGCTTGAGCCCAGGAACTCAAGAGCAGCCTGGACAACATAAGGAAAGTCTCTCTCTACATAAAATTTAAAAATTAGCCAGACATAGTGGTGCACACCTGTGGTCCCAGCTACTAGGGAGGCTGAGGTGAGAGGATCATTTGAGCCCAGGAGGTCGAGGCTGCAGTAAGCTGTGATTGCGTCACTGCACTCCAACCTGGGCAACAAATAACCTGTCAAAAAAAAAAAAAAAAAAAACAACTGTAAGGGTATGGGTGGAGGAATCTGGATTCAACAAGCCTCCAGTTGTTTCTGATGTGCACCACTGGCAGAGCGAAATAACTCTGGCTCAGAACAGGGTTAGCATTAGGGTGAAGTTGGAAATAGAAGCAGAATTGACTATAAAAGTCAATTAGATACACAACTGTGGCAGGGCATTTTACTGTTTAGTGCTTTCACTAGTTACTTTCCTAACCCTATCTTCTAAGCCAGAAACCACCTGCTGCTCAGGAACTTTGACAGGTGGACAGTAAAAGCTTCTTGAAGACAAAAGTTTTTCCTGTTTCCTCTTTTTTAATAGTAATTTCTGTTATTAACAGTAAACAGTAATAATGGCTGCTAACATTGGCTAAGAGCTTGCTATGTGCAGGCTTTGTTCTAGGACTTTATATGTATAAAACTCAATCTTCAACTTTAAGAAATCGTTACTATGATTTTCTCCACTTTTCCCAATGAGTTTATTGATAAAGAGACAGAGCAAGGAAGTGGCAGAACTTGAATTCAAACCCAGGCATTGTATTGCCACAAAATTTAGTAGATTGACATTCCTGAGGAGAGGAATGATTCAGGAGAAGCATGGATACTAAGAGAAAAAGAAAAAACAAAACATAAGTTTGTGGATACTAGAGGCAGAAAGTTATTCAAGCAATGGCCAGAAGCCTCCAATTTGTGGGACAGACACCAACACATCATTTCATTCTTCTACATAGTATTTGCAGAGTATTAATTGTATTTGCTTATGATGAATTGAGATGTAGGGTTAATTGTTGATCACTGACACTCAAAATTCTCATTCCTATCCTCTTCTACCAAAATTTCCCCTTCTGTTATCTTCCCAACTCAGTTGCTTATTAGAAAACTCCCATTCCTGAATTCCTATTAAAATATATGATACACCAGCATATTAATGTTCCAAATAACTAAATAATTATTAAATTTTATCGCTTTTGTACAGTAAAGCTGCCACAAATAGCTCACAAGTCCAGCCAATACCAAGTCACTTCCTTATTCAAAACCTTCAGTGACTCTCTGTTGCCAACGGAGAAAAGTTCAGTACCTTTAATCGGACATTTGAAGAGCCTCCACCCTCTTTAGGCAGCATAACCTCCAGCCCCGGTTACCACAGACACCATCAACTCTCCACCCCTGTGAGCCTAATTCATTAACTGATTCTGATTACCCTTTGGCTGTCCCTGCCATTGCTCTTTTATTCAAGTCTTTCTACACATGAGGCTTCACCTCTCCATATCTTACCCATTCTCCTTATCCACTCATTCACCTCCTCTCTGCAGCTTTCCTTGGCCATCCATACCTATGTAATCACACTCTCCTCTACATCCATCATTGTTTGTCCTTAATATCATTTGGCAATTGCTCATGTATGGTTTTGTCATCTCATTTTACACTGTTGACTGATTGTGTGTATGTGTGTGTGTGTGTGTGCCTGCCTGTGTGTATATGCATGATATAGTTTGAATATATGTCCCTGCCAAATCTTATGCTGAATTACAATCCCCAGTGTTTGGCATAGGGCCTGGTGGGAGATGTTTGGGTCGTAGGGGAGATCCCTCAGAGCTTCGGGCTGTCCTCATGAGATCTGTTGTTGGGGTATGGTACTTCCTCCCCACTCTCTCTCTCCTGCTTCCTCTCTCACCACGTGGAGATACTTGCTCCCCCTTTACCTTCTGCCATGGTTGAAAGCTTCCTGAGGCCTCCCCAGAAGCCAAACAGATGCCGATGCCATGCTTTGTTTCCTGTACAGCCTGAAGAAACAGGAGCCAATTAAACCTCTTTTCTTTATACATTATCCAGTCTCAGGTATATCTTTATAGTAATGCCAGAATGGCCTCACACAACAGCTTACTATAAATCAGCCTTTACATATGTTTATGCCCTATCTGTACAAGAAAATTTCTGATCCTTAAAAAGTGGTACTAAGATACATCTTTGCATCATCTTTGTATTTCTTCTACACCCAGTATACTCTTGTACACAGCAGGCATTCAGTATTTGCTAAACTTAAAGGGACCACAATGCCCTACTTTGATATCGAATCATACAATGCCGCTTTTTCTTTGGCATCCTCAAACCCACGTTTTGCATCCTGCAATACAAATGCTCCTCACAATATGCTTCCTGGATTCCTCTTCAGCCTCTTTTCTGCTCAAGACCTTTCCCACCTATTCTTCTTTGGCAGATGACTATGAGTGCTACACACATACCATGCTGTTCTATGTTTCTGGGAATTTCCTACTTCGCTTTATCTACCTGGAATGCCCTTTCCTTATTCTTTCCTCCTGAGAAAAATCCAGGTAAGAAAGTCATTTCTTACCCTTACTTCCTCCTGATATATCATTGCATATTCCACAATGTTTAGTAAGTAATTGATTACATTTTTTCCTATTCTACTTGTTTATGAATTCCAAGATGACAGAGACTACTTCTTATTTATCTCCATGTCCCCTGGTACCAGCGTAGTACTCAGCACATAGTCTATGCTTTGTGTGTTGAGGGAGTGAATAAATAAATACAAGATGAAATATAGAGGAAAAATCAAAGCAGACTTTTATAAATGTCTGAAGGAGTCTGTCATTAAAATCATGCCACACAATGGGATAGAGGGACACACAATATGAAAAATGTACTTGTACACATTCACCCCAAATGCTTTCCACATTGAAGTCATATTCTCTGTAATTCATTTGCATGGCTGAAATCCCCTTGGGAACACGCTTATGGTAAATAAACTGAATCAACTTCTTCAGGAAGAACAGCATGAGGATAATGAAAGAAGGAGTAGCAAAAACCACATTGAAAGATGAGCATTTGCAAAGAGACAAGGAGTTGATGATATGGAAATCTTTTGCTGGCCACAGAACTCCCCCAAGGATTGACAAAGGAGTGTCAGACATGTGCCTATCTTTGGGAGGAGGCTATTGGAACAGGGCAGTAAGCTCAGCCTAGAAATCAGAGCCCTTGAGAAAGACAATGGGGAAGGCAGGGACTGTCTGGGAGTGTGTGCAGTGGAGGCCTTGTCTGGCTTCCAGGTGGGCTGAGGGCTGCTCTGAGGCAGGAAGTCAGCCTATGCTCACCTGAATGTACCGATATAACTCCCAGAGTTGCTTTGGTTCATGGTTCCCTTGATGTCTTAAGAGAGATTTGATTAGGCTAGGTGGAAGGGGAAAAAAGAAAAAGAAAAAGAAAAGAAAAAAAGTCATGTTAGAAATCACTAGTACGCAGGAAGGGGAGGAGGAGAGGAAGAAGAGCGAAATCAACCGTGAAAAAGAAAAAGGGAAATATAGCCAGAGATGTATAAAGCCTGTCAAATCTCTCCAAACTGTAACAAAAGCATGGGAGAGATAGTTTCTCTTTAATGAATGCTTTGATCAGCCACAGTTGATATAATAATTATATAAAACTAGAGCAAGACAGAAATAAGATGTGTTTTTCTCTCATATAGCCTGTAACCTTTGTGATTGGTTCATTCATTTAAGAAAAGAACAAGGCTCTTCAAAACAGAGGCATATGTCAGAAGAGAACCTGTTTTCTCCACTAACTTATGCAGGAAATTTGCAGCAAAGCCTGCATCCCTTTTCCTCCCTGCTCTGGAAGGAAGGGAGCATCTACCAGCCATGACTCTGAAAGTGAACTAATGGTGGTGGAGTTTTCCTCACATGTATCTTGGTCTTATTTCTCAGGCTAATGCCTTCCCCTAACCCACAGCTTGACAGTACCTGCTTTTCTTCCTTTCTACCCCAAACTGTTCTCCCTACTCAGTTGGCTCTCCTACCAGTTGACATCAGTCAGGCATTGCTTAAGTAATAAGATACCTCGTGCTGCTTGAAGTATTGACTTGGCTGAGATCCAGAAAGGGAGGAGTAAGCATCATTTTTTTCAGAATGGTACTCCCACAAGCACACGTGCTTTTTAGAAATAGCAAGGGAGAGAGGTGGTTGCCATGGGAACAGAGGCGGACACACAAACAGGAGTAGCACACTGCAGGGACCCCTCCTTACTTCTGCACCCTCAGAGCCTCTCCTGAAAGCTTTCTCCACCTGCAAAGGAAGAGCACACACAATGGTAATGGTTAAACTTCCACATCACAAATGAAGAGTATGCTTGATCCTCAGGTTGTCAGCATGGCAGTTCAGCTGGGGCTGAGTGATTCTGGATCTGGAAAGAAGGGAAGAGAAAACAATGTCTGCTTCTCCAATCAGTGTCTTGGGAATCTGCTAGACTGGTGATATATTTGAGCCACAAGCTCCTAAAAAGTTGAAATGGCACAAAACACAGCAGTCTCTCATAATACCCATGCTGGTATGGTTCTCTGCCAGGCATAACCAGTGGGAAATTAGGATGGGTCCTGAGAATGGTATCCCCACTGATCATTCTTGCCCTGCACTGGCCCATTGTAGGGGTATGACAGATACACCAAGGCAACAGTAGAAAGAAGGTGAAGACAAGAAGGCCATGTATAGGGAGATGGGATGTGGGGACCAACGGGGAGAAAGCAGGCTGTACTCTGTAGTACCTGTGGCCAGGGTGACCTACAGAGTATGAGATTGTGTCTCTCTAACAACTGAATTGAAAAATAAGTCAATCTGGTTTTAAAGATCAGGTTTTTGGAAATTTAAAAAAAAGTCAACCAGCTATGTGGTAAAATGCATAAAAACAGCTGGTTAAGTACTATCCCCTTTGCAAAGAATGGCTTCAGGGAATGGTGGAGGGCTGGCCAGGGTGGCCCCAAGCAGAGCCTTGCCTGTGTGGTAGGACAAGGGGGGCCCCAGGATGCAGCAGAGCTAGAAGCCTCCCCTCTGTCACATGCCGGATGCTGATTTATTGGGACTGGAACAATTTGTCTAAAGCTGTAATTTTAACTACCTCCGTGCTGAGCAGCCAATCAGTGGGCTCACTCTACGCAGCTTTTACGAGTCCCCATAAAAGCAGCAAAATGAAAACTCAGGGGCCCTTAAAATATACTCCAAGGGTTTCTGCAGTGCAATTGGAGGCTTTTATGACTCCTGTCAGGACTTTTATGACCCCGTAAAACCAGGCAGCAGCCTGGCCTGAGATGAAAAGTGACCCCACTGTCTTAAAGTCTAAATGGTCTGTATATTTACAAGGCCTCCAGGAAAGAGGAAGGGAACACCATGGGGTGGGAGGGGTTGCCTTGAGCAAAGGTGGGTCCTGGGGTGGAAGAACCAGGGAGTGAGGGGAGGGGTGGAAAGGAAGCAAGGGGAGGTGGGAGAGAGGGAGGAGAGGTGCATATGAGCCTGGCGTTAGGGTTCTTCAGCAGTTCAAAGCACTGAAATGCCAAAACTCCAGTACTATTCACCACACACAATGGGAGTTGAAGGTTCTACAGGCAGCCTCATAGCTAACAGGATCTGGGCAAAAGCCACCTTCATTGGAAAGATGAAAAATGAAGCTGCCAGGGAATCACAGGCTCGAGAGCACTTTTCCAAGGGCATCTTCCAATTATTGTGACACCTGCATTCCAGGAAGAAAAAAGAAAGAGAGCGAAAAGATAAAAAGGAAAACAAAATGGAGAGAAACACAGTTCAGATCATTGTAAGTGTTCCACACGGTTCAGAAAGAAATTTGTCAATGATGGTGTGAACACCTTTTTATCCAGCCACAGCCTGTGCTGTGCCTGCAAACCCACTGCCCGCATGCTCACCACCACCATGCCAGCTCTTAGCTGAGGCCCATCGAGGCTCCTTTCAAGTCACCATTACTGAGACAATCTGATCCTGTGCCTTGATCTGGAGTCTTAAATCTTCTTCTAAACTTATTAGCCTGGCCCAGTGTTCCGCACGTACCCAGAAAAAGCCAGAGTCATCCTGCAGAAGTCATAGACAGAGGAACAGGAATGATGCAGTGTGGCCATTCCTAGCAGAAGCACACTGAGGGGTGATCTGCCCTCCAGGCAGGGTGAGAGGCTGGGTGGGCCAGGGGCATGAATTTCTGCAAAGCCACTCTGGCTGTCAAGCCCCTACAGAGAACCCAAACAAGCAGGAGAAGTGATGTATGCTGACTTTAGACCTCAGAGAATATCAAAGAAACAGAAGTGACAGTGTTTTAAAATGCCCAGGGTAGAGTCCAGCTGCAGCTGTTAGGCCACCCTAGCAGCCAGCCCAGGAGAGGCCACGGTGAAGCTGACCGTGTTCATAAAGTGATTGATTGTGGAGGCTATGCGTTGTCCAGGCTGGGAAGGAGAGAAGGATAGGAAGCCAGTGACATGTTTGGATGAATTATTGTGTGAATTCCCATTTACAGGAGTGTTTCCCTCCATCTAGAGGGGCGGGGGTGTGGCAGAGCAAGGAAGGAGATGTTTCAGAATGCAGGCTGGGGAGAGTCCTGGCAGAGCATAAACACACTCCCAGGGAGCCAGGTGTGCCTCAGAGGGGGCTGGCAGCAATGACACCGAACTGGCAATGATTCCTCCTTAATCACTCATGCTTCCAGGAACCTTGAAGAGTGGCAGGTAAAGCAAGTATGAAGACGACAAGACCCAGCTGTAAATCCCAAGACACCACTTCGTGTCACTGGACAAGTCCTTAATCTTTCTGAGCCACTTTCTCAACTGTAAAATGGAGATAAAACATTTGCCTCATACGGCTGCTCTAAGGATTAGAGAAGATACGGTGTGTAGGTGGGATTTGAGTAGCATCTTAATGAATGGACAGGAGTTTTCCAACACCTAGAGAGAAGAGCTGAAATTTCAGGTAGAGGGAACTGCACAGTGGCAGGTGATATAAAAGAACAACCCACATTTCAGATACAGACATCTGTTATGCCTAATGCATCCGTCTCTTGTAGTGGATATGCACGTATTAATTTACTCTGTATGTGTGTCAGGCACTGTGCTGGGTATGGCAGGTACAGGGGAGGGGGTCAGGGGAATAGCAGGGTGACTGCTTTTCTTTCCTTAACTTTTGGACTCATCCAATCCATTCCTCTCACAACCCTTAGCATCCTGTACTTAAAACACAAATTGATCATGTCCCTACTGAAAACTCTTCAGATGTGTGATGCAACCCATAAGAGAAAGTCCAAATTCCTTAGGGCAGTCCCCCTGAAACTGGCCCAATTTCCCTATAGAATTTATGTTTATGTATTTTTTAATTAACATGGAAATTAATGATCCCAGTCTTAAAGCTTGAAACTGACATTTGTTTTATCTGAGTTCCTTTCTCAGGAAACTGACCCTCAGGCCTCCCAGATAATGTCAAGGAACTGAAACTCACCAGATCACCACATGCAGACACTGAGATGCCAGACCCCTCATTCGCAGACTGCTCTCTTACCTGTCCTTAATTCCTATTTTCCTGCATGTAGCTACATTCATTTCCCACTGTAGAAACCCCCAATTTTAGTTGATTAGGGAAAGATGAATTTAAGACTGATCTGTCTCCTTGGCTGATGACACCTGAATAAAGCCTTCTTTGTTGGCTTCGTTCATTGTCTTGGTGGTTGGCTTTCTGTGTAGCAAGCAACAGGACCTAGACCAAACCCCTGGCATTTCAGTAACATGCCCAAGCCCACATGATCTGGCCCCTGCTGAGCACCAGGTTCCTCTCTCAGCCTCAGCCCCTCTTCCCCATCTCACGCTCTCTTCCACTAGGGATCTTGACACATGCCCTGCTCCCCTACAACTTTGCCTGGCTGACTCTTCCTCATTCTCGATGCCTCAGCCTCAGCACAGCTTCCTTTGAGAAGCCTCAATGCTACCATCACAGCACCCAGACCAAACCAGATGCACAGTTACACAGTCCCATCCCTCCAGGTCCTTCTTTCAGACACTCACTAGATCCTCAACCTTCCATTCTGTTGTTGTAGTCTGCAGTAGAATGGCAGTCCCATCAGAGCAAGGGTGCTTTCATCCTAGCACCTGGACGACTGTGTGGAACATAGAATGAAAAATTTAGATTCTGTTAAATATTGCTGAATAGGCCTAGACTGAAAACAGGTAAAGAAGGTGTTTCATGACCTGCTAAGTGCTTAGATGGTAACTCATCCTTACCACGGAGCATCCATGACTGAAGCAGGACTTGGGCTTAAAGGAGATAGAAAGGTGAGATTGGGCATGCTGTGGAGGGTACACTAGAGGGCAGGGGGATCTTAGGGAGGCAGTCTGGCTCATTTCAATAATGCAAGTAGGAGAGAACAACAGTCTGAACTACCACAGTGGCAGCATAAATGCACATGGCAGATAAAAGACATTACAAATAAACTGCAAACAATAAGGAATAAGAGAGGGGGAGGAATCTAGGACAGCTTTTAGGTATCTAGTGAATAGGTGCATAATGAGTTTAGGAGTAGAAATTCAGAATATGAAGTTGGATACAGAGTCCAGTTTGGGCCTTGTTAATATGAGGTATGTGTGAGATATATGGGGGAAATATCCAAACAGCAGCTGGAGAAATAGATCTGGTGTCCAGGAAAGGCCAGAAACATAAATTGGGGAGTTAGTGGCCCAAAAGCTAAAATTACTGAAGTGGGATGAAATAGTCCTAGGTGTCTGTGTAGAGCCACAGGAGGCTAGTGTGCTTATGATGAAACCCTGAAAAGTATGAGCATATACAAAAACAGACAAGAAGTTGCTTCCCTCAACAAAATCTCGCCAACACACCCACTCACATGAGATGCTCCTGTTTCTGTGCACCTTCTAATGATACCACTTGTTTTTGCCCCAGCATGTATTTTGTGCTAATAAACTTTTTTATTGAGTGCTTACTTGGTTGAGAGGTTAGATATCCCTCCTGAGGGCTCCCCTAATATTGTTTAGACTTCCATCAGCAACTCTCACTTTCTCCTATCATCTTTTTACTTGTCTTTCCATTAAATTGTGAGCTCTTTGAGTCAGAAATTACATATTTCAGAACTCCCTTCCCACCCCTCAGAATGTTTACTCATTGACTGCAAAAGAAGTTTACCATTAGGTAGGGAAGACAGATATGTATGTAAATAACAACAAAGAATACAACTGTTCTTCTCAAGGTAATCACTGACTTGTCACTAGCCAAATCCAGTGAGCATGTTTGCAACAAGTGTTTCATACCATTGGCTAATACTGTATTCTTTAATGTCTTTCTCCACCTTTAGAGACATGAGCTCCCTTGATTTCTATTATGCTGCTGTTTATGTCTTTTTTTCTTTTTTTCTTTTTTTTGAGATGGAGTTTCGATCTTGTGGCCCAGATTGGAGTGCAATGGCATGATCTCAGCTCACTGCAACCTCTGCCTTCCAGGTTCAAGCAATTCTCCTCAGCCTCCTGAGTAGCTGGGATTACAGGCACACACCACTGCACCCGGCTAATTTTTTGTATTTTTAGTAGAGACGGGGTTTCTACCATGTTGGCCAGGCAGGTCTCAAACTCCTGACCTCAGGTGATCCACCCTCCACGGCCTCCCAAAGTGCTGAGATTACAGGCATGAGCCACCTCTCAGCCTGTCTCTTCTTTATGGTTGCTCTATTCCATTCTTCTCAATCCCCTTTAATTTTTGTATGTCTCTGAAATTCATAGACTTATTTTCTTTGTTCTTAATTATATCCACCCTAGGAAATCTGCACACACTGTCTTCATCTATCATTTGCAAACAATGATTACAAAAGCATTATCTTTAGCTCAGAATCTCTATATATACAACTGCTTCCTGGACTTGCACAATTGGAGGCCCTGTAGGCATTTCAAACACAAGATGTCAAAACCCAGCTTGTTATCCTCTACTACAAGTCCCATTTCTCCTCCTCCATCACTTAATTACCTCATTACCCAAGCCAAAAATATGGGACTTGTTCTAGATGCATTCCTTGTCCTTCAGATACAACTGATGACAACGAACTGCCTACTCCACCTTCCCAATAGCCCTCCTCTCTATTTGCATGGCTCCTGCCTTAGGTAAGACCTTTCTCCCCTCCTGGATGACTGTAATGCACTCCCAAGAAGTTGCTTCACCTGCAGCCTCTCTTTCCCAAACTATTTGCCAGTGGGTGTACTATGATGCAAATCGATCCTACGAGGATTTTGTTTTCCTGTTAAGGTTTCCTCCCTTCTAAATTTCTTACAATGTTTCCCAATCTATCTAGGCATTAGAATAACTTACTGAACTTTTATAATCAGGTTCTCAGACCCCGCCCTAGATCTACCAAATCAGAATACTTAGTGAGTAAACCCCCAGAAGTACTGAGTATGTTTCCCAAACTCCCGGAAGTTAGTATGAGGCACCCTCTCTGTGGATTGGCATTTGGGACCATTTAAATAATGGGTATCTTTTGTAAAATTTCCAGTGTCTTTCTCTGGGTATTTCCAATGCAACCATTCCTCTCCAGTCTCATGGTCACAGGAAAAAATGGCTCCTATGACACAACTCACACCCTGGCCATAGTCACACCAGTGCAAGTGTAGGCACAAGACCCAAGCTAACCAAACAGACTTCCCTTCAAAGTGAATTTGTAAGAGGAACATAGAAAAGTATTCAATCTTTTCAGGCAATTGTGTAAGTAAGATTTAATCTTAGATGCTCTTACTTCTGTGTTCCATCATGTAGATTAGAGAAGTAGAGTAAGCAGTTCTGCATAAAGAGAATAAAAAAGCCATGAGACAAACAGCAGAATTGAGGTCCCTGATGCGATTCCTGCCCTTGGTGCCTATTTTTGAAGCAAAGTTGTAGTCTTATGTTTATACACCAAGAGCTCATTCTACAGCTGAACTTTGAACCATGTGGGGGTGAGGAGTGTGGACCCCCATGCAGTTGAAAATCCAGGTATGACTTTGACTCCCCCAAAACTAAATTATTATAGTGGTCTGTTGACCAGAAGCCTTACCAGTAACATAGTCAATCAGTACATATTTTGCACGTTATATGTATTGTATTACTTATCATATTTGTATAATAAAGTAATAAATGAGAAAATGTTAAGAAAATCATAGAAGAAAAAGTAGATTTACTATCAATTCAGTAAGTGAAAGTTAATCATCATAAAAGTCTTCATCCTCATAGTCGTCACATTGAGTAGGTTGAGGAGGTGGAGGAAGAGGAGGAACTGGTCTTGCTGTCTCAGGGTGACAGAGGTGGAAGAAAATCTGTGTATAAGTGGATCCATACAGTTAAAACCCATGCTGTTCAAGAATCAACTGTGTATTTTTTATCAAGTTTTCCTTTCTTTCCCAAGTTAGATTGAGTAGGTTTCCATATATACATCCAAAATGATGCAGATTAATAAACACAGACTATAAGCACTTCATGAAAATATGACTTCTGTCTTTACCTGTCCACTATCATCTCCAACCTTTCTCCTCCTCCCAAATTTCCCATATTTCCACAGTTTAACTACTTGTCCTGCATGCCTGGACCTGCTGTTTCTTGCCTGCCTTTGTGAATGCAATGGCAGGTACATGTCCAGAATGCATTCCCCCTTTCTTTATCTGGGTAATTAGCCTTATCATCCATGAAGACTTATTTCAAGAACCACTTCATTTAGAAATCCTTACCAGGCCCTTTAAGTGCAGAAAAGTCATTCTTTCCCTGTGTCCTAAAACAGCTATATTTTACCTAAAATGTTTATACTTGACATGGCTTTGGTTATGTGGCATCAACATTGACATTTGTCTTGTCTGTTTCCCTCATTTGACTTAAAATGAAGGATACGGGCTACGCTTATATCCTTGGATCTCTATTATTTGGCAGTGTTGGACACGTAGAATGTCTTCAATAATGTTTATTAAATGAAAGATTAATCATTTAATCAATCACCTATTAATTACTAATTAATCAGAAGAAGATGTCAAAGGGAGGAAAGGACAGAAAAGTGGACTACAGTAACTCAATCTCTGACTCCCAAACAAGACTCTCTTATTGTGGAACTGCTGTTCTCAACTATGCAATGCAAGAGATGTATGGTTATTTCTTTTATTTTCCCATTGCAGGGACAAGAAAGAAGGTAAAAAACAAACAAAACAATACAAACAAACAAAAAGCAACAAAAAAACACCTCTTTTAAGTCCTGTTTCAAGGGTATCTGTCAAAGATTAGATAACTCATCGCTTCATAAAAGCTCCTCAGTAGTTGGAATGGCATTGCGTCTGCTCTATGGTACATACTACAGTGCTTAATGTATAGTAAACATTAATCGAACTGAATGAGTTGTTGAGCCCATTTATTGTGCAGTACTGGTTTTCCTTGTACCTGAAGTCAATGTTCTTGTTCAGGTTAGACAGTATGTATATCACACATATAGAAAGTAATTTATCAGGTAACTGGGTTCAGAGCCCACTCACTATAAAAACAGACTAAGAGTCAAAATGAGATACTATTTTTAATAGAACATATACGTGGAAAACAGTTTATAGAGCTCAGTCCCTGCCTCACAGGAGATGAAACTGTGATCCTTTGCTAGCTCAGACAAAATCCTCCATGCTACATTGGGCTTGATAGTAAATTTTACACTTGCAAGCTTTTATAAAAACTGTATATCTGAATTCTTAATAATGCAGGAAGGTGGATTATGTTTTTCTTCTCTGTTCAGGTTTACATCAACAGAATCAGAACTAATTCCTGATTTGAAAGTCAGCAGTTCTAGCAGGATCTATAGGAACATTTTGTTAAGGTTTTGTGTAAGACTGAAGGAACCTGAATTTATAGACACACACACATTATACACACACATACACATGCAAACACACACAGACCCACACAAATGCTAAAATGAGAATCTTAATGCTGAAAATCATGATTATACCCATGTACAGTGAGAACTACCTTGAACGTTCAATATTGGTCACCTAAAAAATATGAAATATTTAAGTGAAGATTTAAAAACAAATTCTCTAGCATCCTCTATCTGAACATTTTCATTTTTCATTTTAATTCCCGGCATCATCCACACACGGACATATGCAGCATGGCCACATTATGAAGAGTATCGGATTTCGACTGAGCTTAGGAAGAAAGTCAGATTTAGATTTCCGTTCAAATCTAGAATTTTCCATTTATCGGCTATGAGAGTTGAAAACGTTTAAAAATAATTCCAGCCTTAGGTTTTCTTCTCCATAAAATGTAGTGAATAAAATTATTCTGCCAAATTTACAGGTTGCTTTTGGGGATCAAAATCAGTAAGACTGATTCCTCTACCCCAGTCTCAAAATTCCAGCTACATATAATAACAGTAATAGATGGATGTCTTTATTGTTCCAAATATTTACAACTTCTTGCATGAAAGAATTATATTACTATCCCCACTGACCTCAGTTTTGGGCATTTGATTTGCTTGAGCCAATGAAAAAGGAATAGAAATCTCATGTATTACTACAAAACAAAAGCTTTAAGAGCATTCACATGGTTGTGCCATTCTTTTCCCTCTGAAGCAAGACTGCATGACCTAAATAGAACCTATTCCTATATGCTTTGGTCCAGTAAGTAAGTGTATGTGTTTGTCTGTGTGTGTGTGTGTGTGTGTGTGTGTGTGTGTGTGTGTGCATGTATCTAAATATGCATGTGTATATAACTCACCTTTGTTGTAAGCTACTGCAATATTGGGAGCATTTGTTATTGCGGTATAATTTAGCCAATCTGACTGATACACATTAGAACCTCTTAACTACTCTTCACTTCGATATCCTGCCTGATTAACTGATGTCATTTCCTCTAAACAACATACCAAAAGCCCATAGTTATTAGGCTAACATTTAGTACATTGGTATTTTTCTGATCCCACGAGTTAAGTGAATAATTACGAAGAGTTCATTTCTTTTACGCCATGTATAACTATTACTGCAATATCATATTGTAATTTAATTCTGCGATGAGTAAGTCAAATATGATGAAACACACCAATAAGAACAAACCACTAAATAAATTACTGTTGATTTTTTTAAATGATGAAATGTATATGAAAATGTTTTGTAAATTAAAAATTGCTGTTTTGAAATATCAGTTGACACTAATTCGTTAATTAGTACGTTTTTGAGCAGCTACTTTTTGGAAGACATCATGCAGGGGATAACATGAGACATAATAACATAGAACTATCCTCAAAGGACTCTCAGGCCAGTGTATTTTAAAAGGGAATCAGCAGTAGCATATTTAATGATGTATCTCAGTGATCAAACATAGTACCAATAAATTCTATTGTATCAATTAAAAACAAATTAAAAAAAAACAAACAAAAACTGGTGCAGAAGATTATGGACCCACTATAGCTGGATTCAAAGAATCAGGAAGATGATATACCTATTTTATTCAGTTTTCCTATATTTTACTTTCTCTATTTATCCATTCCAAAATAATATGAGCTCACTACTATAGGCTTAAAATAAAGAAATATAACAGTGTTTTTGGTACTACATTTTCATCATATAAAGCCTATTTAACGGAGGCTCTTGTTAGAAGCCTTCTAGACAGAGGTCTTTTTGTGTAAGCTCGGCTGCCTACCTAACTGCCTCTGCTGGCCATCAATTCATCAGACCCAGAAAATTGTCAAAATGAAGGCACTGCCTATGGAACCACACATATCAATTTCTCTAGCGAATCTCTGATTTAAATGGATGTGGCAATGCTCATTTTCCCGGCTTGGAGAAAAAACCTGATCTCAGGTAAAAAAAGTGATGACAAAACCCATCAACCTACCTCACCACGTCTACAACCATATTCACATGGAACATCCACCACTGCCAGTCACTATGTCACCAGGCCACAAAGGATAGCTCCATTGTAACTTACAAATCCTATATCATGATGGAAGAAAGGAGAGAGAGCAATGCAGTGTCCCCAGGATGCCAGGTCAGATAACCAATTCCTCTGACAGTGGAGTGGAGTTGGACACCCGTTGTGCAAAGGTTCCTTAACAAATCAACTCAGGGAAAGGTCAATATCTTATCAGACAATAACCTTCAATGCTATAGTCTGAATGGTTTTTGTCTCCCCAAAAGTTCTATGTTGAAACTTAATCACCAAGGTACTGGTATCTGGAAGCAGGGCTTTTGGGGAATGATTAGGTAATGAGTGTGAAACCCCCATAAGTGGGATTAGTGTCCTTATAAAAGAGCTCCCAGCAAGCTTGCTTGCTCCTTCCACCATGTGAGGACACAGCAAGAAGGCACCATCTGAGGAAATGGGCTCTCACCAGACACCAAATCGGATGGTGCCTTGATTTTGGACTTCCCAGCCTCCAGACTGTGAGGAATAAATGGTTGTTGTTTATCAGCCACCCAGTCTGGCATTTTGTTACAGCAACCAGATTGGACTAAGGCAACAAACATATGTTCCTTACAGGTAGACAGTACGCATGAGTCATCTCTGTGTTTCCAGCATTTAGCCCGCTGCCTGGCATATAGCACATGCTCAATATTTACTTCCTAAGCAAATGATTGCTAATCTTTGACTGAGTGGCTGACTGTTCAAATGAAGAAAGCCACACATTTGAGTATTTTGACTTTTTTTCAGCTTCATCATAAAATACAGAGCATTTGGATTATTTGATAGAAGCCTAAGTGAAGTAATATTGCTTGAAATGATGAAAGTTTTATTAAGATTTTCTTTATACTCAATCCTTTATGCAAGGCCTACCTCAAATATTGTCTCCACAATAAAGTATTCTCTAGTCCTCATTTTGTGGTCTAAATCTTCAGTTCTTTTCCTCACCAGGTAATGTGCCTAAAAGCAAAGATCTTCAAAGTCTGTATTGCAATACATTTGTTTTATTGCAGAAACAGCTTAATGGGTCAAATTTTAAAAGATAAAAGTGATGGGATGGGCTGAAATGAGAATAGAATAGAATAGAATAGAATAGAAAAGAATAGAAAAGAATAGAATAGAATAGAATAGAATAGAATAGAAAAGAATAGAATAGAATAGAATAGAATAGAATAGAATAGAATAGAATAGAATAGAATAGAATAGAATAGAATAGAATGAATAGAATAGAAGAATAGGACAGAATAACATGTTTTGCAAATAGCAAAATCTTAAATAATTTCAATCTGTGTGGGGGTGTGTATGTGTGTACTCGTCTGGAGTGTGTTCCAGCTAAAATATGTTATTTCTAAGGGTTAGTATTAACAACTTTGCAAATAATTGGCACAGATACTAAAACCAGACAGACCTGATGAATACTGTGTCCACCACTTGCTAGTTATACAACTTTAGAAAAATGACTGCCTTTTAGAGCATCAGTTCCCTCATCAGTAATATGGGATATTTACCACCTGTTTTTAGAACTACTACATTGGTTAAAATAAATGAAATAATGTAAGCAAAATTTGCTTAGAATAAAAGATCCTCAAACACAACCATTTCTCTCTTCTTTCCCCTTTTATCTCTTGGTTAACACTGACACATCATAAAATAACCAATATAATCTTCTTTGCCTAATAATTATGTTGGAGTTGTGTTGGAACTATAATTATGTTGGAATGTGTCAGATTTCCCCCATAAGAATTAAGTTATTTAAGACCAAGGAATAAGGATCATTTTTTTCATTCAATGAATACTTATTGAACCCCCTTTATAGTCAGGCACTCTTCTAGGCAGTGGCAATAGAGCCATAAACGAAAACCGTAAAAATCCCTGGCCCTCATGGAGGTTATATTCCTAATAAGGCAGGCAAACACAAACCAAATAAATAAGTCACATGCCGGCAGCTAAAGTGTTAAGGAAAACGTTAAAATAGGAGTATGAGATAGAAAGTTCTAGACAGAAGGAGCTGCAATTTTAGATAGCATGGTTACAGCAAGTTTCACTCTGGTGAGTTGTGTATAATTGTAACCCACATATTTCATGACATGATACATGTTTAATTAATTAACTGAAACAATAAAATGAATGTCAGGTAGAAGAAGCAAACGTGATAGTCAAGTATAGAAAAGGAATGGAACAAAAACAGGCCTTTTGTAATTTTTTTCTGTAGTCTGCAAAGTGATTTAAAACCTAGGGAAGGCAAAATTAAGCTTTTGTGCAAAGGATGTTTAAAGGCAGATGTGTTTAAAGAGGATGCAAAATCCAGAACAGCAGATGACTCTCATCCAATCTCTGCTATGCTATTTCATGTGAATAGCCAGCAGAGACATATCCCTAGGGGCTGCATCTTTAGCGGCCAAAGGACCGTCAGGGTTGATGTTTCAACTTTGAAACTGTTTCCAATAGGCCAGATGGGGTTCTTTGAAAGACAGTCTAGGTTTCCTAAGAGATGTTTCTAATTCAAAGAAAAATCAGATCCAAAGAGATCCAGCATAGTTCAATCCCAAACAGGGTCAGATTTCAAAGCTCTCCAATTCAGAGGGGAAATAACTATGAATACTGATTCATTTATTCTGTGTTTATTAAGTGCTTATTGGGTACTTTGGGGCTGCCTAGAGGGCGGAGGGAGGTGAACAGAGCAAACACTCGTGGAACACTCACTATGTGTTGTGTCCTGATGACATACTCTTTACAGGCCTATTTCAGTCCTTACAACAGTTATATGTGGGGGATATTGTAAGATAGATTGGTTGCTGCTCATCAAAACTTGTTTTCTCTTCTTCTTGGGCACCCTACTCGATGCCATTTTCCCACCTCTTACAATTACGTGACACTGTGACTGAATTCTACCCAGTGGAATGAGCGTAGGAGTAACATGCACAACTGCCTAATCCTGGGCCCTTCATAACTTTTTCCTATGACGCCGCGTGCTCTCCCCTTCCCCCAGGAAGATATCAAGACCCATGGTGATCTTGGAAGTCACAAACTGAGGGGAGGCAACCCCTCCTGATGCACCATTCCCAGATGCTGCCTGAGGCCAAGCCTGACACCCGTGGTTGCCAGTAGCATGGTGTTGCACTGTTGCATGGGCAAAGGATGGAGAGCTATTGTTACTCCACAGAGACTTGCAGGTTTATTTGTTATAACAACTAATGTGCCCCTAGTTAATTTTGAAAGTGGTACCGAGAGTAGGATTCTGGCATGATTAAATAAAAAATGTGTTCAGAGATTGCACTTGGGCAGTGGGTGTCAAGAAAACAGAATGGGATGGAAGTCTGTAGACCCTTGTTGTGAAATAGCAAAATGTTTGGTAAAACTGTCCCTTGTGATAACTTCTATAGCAAACCAAGTGCCTACTGAACCTGTGGCTCTAGAAGAAATGGATAGAAAGAGCCAAAGCATTTCTGGGATTGATTACTCCTCTTTGTTTACACCGATGATCACAAGAGATGAGCTCAGAAGAAATGCTCCTATTTTCAAGCAAATGAAGGGGGAGGGAATGAGAGACTGATTTCAGAAATGTTTGAAAACACCAACTCAGTCTGGATCTCAAATGTCAGGAAGAAGATTAAAAAAATGGTTCTAAGCAGCAAAGGTTCAATAATACTTACCGATTGGACGAAAGGCCTCACCTTCGTGGCAATTATCAAATCAAGGCTTTTACCTTCCTTACCACGCCCTTTCTTTCAGAGGATCCCAATGTATCCACATTAAGAGAAGAAAAAGGGCACAGTAACACAAAAAGAAGGCAATAATGTAAGTCTATATCTATTTATATTTTTCATTTTTTTCATGTGGCAAATGGATCTGCCTGAAAATAAATAGGGAAGAACCTTATGATACTTTTGACAGTTTTTGTGTGGCCGAAAAACTATGATTTTCCTTTAAAAGAGCCTGGGACTGTAAACCAACTGCCAAACACCCCAACATGCACTCACAGAAAATGGGCTAGATAATTCATTCAGCCCCCAAGGAGGGTGTACTCCACAATGACCACTTCAGATGTGGCCATGGAGGATACTGAACAAAGAAGAACTATCCAGTGTGTGACGCCAGGGAGCCACCACTAACAACAGATAAGAAATCTCCTCCTGGAGAACAGAATCAGAGTATAGATAAGAAGCTTCTCCACTGCCAGGACAAAAATATCACCCATGAACCAGTAACTGCTGTGTATCTTCAATGCTTCCATTTTCCAAATAAGGTGTTTTACTGTGATAATCCCATCCTGCTACCCCATTTAAAAGGACTTTGGAATAAGGGGTGGCAATCTTTTCAGTTATAGGTCAGTGATCCATAAACAGCCATGGCTGATCATGAAGAAAAAGGAGTAAATACCACCAGGTGAACTCGGACTTTGAGCTGAACGCAATAATTGAATTGGATTTTGAGCAGTCTACCTTGGGGCTGTGTATTCTGAGTATGTGAAGAAGGGTACAAATGGATATTTATTTAAATGCCTACTGTAGCTATGATTGCTACCTGTACATCAAAATCTGTGTCTATTTTTTTCTTGGCATTAATTAGGTTAGATTCTTTTTCTTTGGCTCTGCAGGCAGGTAGATCAAGTGATTTCATTCTAGCCAAAAGAATGTGAGAAAAAGTGATATATACCGTATGACACTTAACAATCTCCCTTATGTATTCTTCTATATTCTGTCCTCTTCCTTTGGCTGGAAGCTAATGCTCAGGGAACTTTGGATGTCATGTGTTCAAGATGGCAGAGCCTTGGTTAGCCTGAATCCCTGAGTGACTACATGGAGCAGAGCCTCTCTCCTCAACAACAATCAGAAACATTCATTGTAGATTGTTGAGTGAGCAAGTCATAAATTTATATTGAGTCAACTCAGAGAATTTTATTTATATAATAGAAGATAAAATATTATAGCCAGTCGTGGTGGCTCATGCCTGTAATCCCAGCACTTTGGGAGGCTGAGGCGGGCAGATCACCTGAGGTCAGGAGTTCGAGACTAGCCCAGCCAACTTGGTGAAACCCCATCTCTACTAAAAATACAAAAATTAGCTGGGTGTGGTAGCACCCTGGAATTCCAGGGTGCTTGGAATTCCAGCTACTTGGGAGGCTGATGTAGGAGAATCGCTTGAACCTGGGAGGCAGAGGTTGCAGTGAGCCGAGATCACACAACTGCACTCTAGCCTGGGAGACAGAGCGAGACTCCATCTCAAAAAGAAAAAAAAAAGATACAATTTTATACTCTCCATTTTAGAGAGGTGAAAAATGAGGCTTGTTATGTTTTTAAATTTATTATGTTTAATAATTTACATAATTTAGAGAGGTTGGACTCAACCCTGTGTCTCCCCAACTCCAGCATCTCTTTTTGTTATGCCACAAATGCCACATTATCATTTGAGGATTGAAGGTACAATACAGGTTATTGAAAATGGGATCTATTGAGGTCAAGATAAACCAACCAGCCTTTTCCTCCTTTCCGATATTAGGCAGATTTGCTTTTGCCCCTACTTTAGGTAATGGGTGTTCTTCCATGTACTATGACTAAAAAAAAAATCATTTTCCTTTGAGTAGCTAAGGAAGCAGCCAGTACTGTGTGAAGAAACTGAATCTGGGCATGCCTTGCAAGCTAATGAAACGACCCCTCCCCTCCCCAACTGCTGATTCCACTGGGATTCTTTAGGTAAATGAAAATCATAAGCCATTTGATCCTGAAAGTTTTTCTGCAGAAAGGCAAGATCAGGTCCTTTCTTTGTGTTAAGTCTTGCCTTGATTAATTTGGCTTTTTTTCTTATCGAGTTTCCAAAGCTCTGAGTTACTAACAAGAAAAGGTTTTAATAGGGTCCTAGATTTTAAAGCCAATGGGCACCACAGCCTGGGTCCTTTATGATGTGTAATGAATAAAAGAACCTAAATCACTGCTTTTTAAAGTTATCTGTTTAAGAATTACAATAATTTTTCCCTTTATTCCACCTTGACCCCCCTTTCATTTTATGTGTCTCCAGTGCCACTTGCTTTAAAGAGCACATACACGGGACAGACCCAGAAACTCTGCTTTCCATAGGGGAGCACCCTGGCTGGAAGAAGCCAGAAGCCCCTCTCCCAGCTGCTCCTGCACTTTCAGGAGCAGCTGTGTCTGTTCCATGAGCCTCCCTGTTTCCTCATCCCACCTCTCCTGTCTCTCCATTCCTGCCATCGCTGTCCCTTTCCCTTCTCCAGCTCCTTTCATCCTTGTTCTTGCCCCTTCTTTCTCTTTACATTCTTGCACTCCCTATGCCTTCTCTTGATCTTCATAACAAAGAAACCCCACACTGGGGAGGGTTGCAAACTCTACTCCAATCAGGGCAAGTTCCTGTGCACAAAACAAACAAAAAGGAGCCTCCCTTTCCATGAGAACAGTGTGTTGCTGCCTCCAAGTCCCCTCTCCCTCCACCCCAGTATGTTTCTCATAGAATTTTCCCCCTGGGCAGATGGGCAACCTAGGACATAATTTCAAACTGCAGGGTTTCTTTTTTTTTCCTTTTAGTGTTTTTTGTTTTGTTGTTTTCTGTGGGTTTTTTTGTTTGCTTGTTTTCTCTCCTTTTCTTTTTTATTTTTGAGATGGAGTCTCGCTCTGTCGCCCAGGCTGGAGTGCAGTGGTGCAATCTTGGCTCACTGCAACCTCCGCCTCCCAGGTTCAAGCAATTATCCTGCCTCAGCATCCCAAGTAGCTGGGATTACAGGCACCCGCCACCACGCCCAGCTAATGTTTCTATTTTTTAGCAGAGATGGAGTTTCACCATGTTGGCCAGGCTGGTCTTGAACTCCTGACCTCAGGTGATCCACCTGCCTCAGCCTCCCAATGTACTGGGATTACAGGCATAAGCCACCGCACCAGGCCTGTTTTCTCTCCTTTCAAGGGCCCTAGAGCTCATGCAAGGTTATCTGAATTGAACTACAATTTTCAAATTCTGCCCTAGCACAGAAATATTGGATATCATAACAAGAGAGAAAATGATAAGACGATGTGTGTCCCCTGCAGTCCTCTCTTGCCACAGACACACTACAGAGGTGTCTGGGAACACAGAGTAAGCAGAACATTTCCATAAAAGTGTTTTATTTTAATCGCTTAACAGCTTCATGCCAATGAATCATCCCTCAGTTGAGGACGAAGTGCCTGCAGAGATTCATCAACACTGCTCCAGCTCGTGATTGGAAAGGGAGAGAGAGAAAGAAGTGCTGGGACATCCAGCTGTCACATAGCTAACTGGAAAGCCACGTGGTCAAACAGAGGCACATTGGAGCTCTTAGGTGGAAAAATGGGTGCCCACTTAAAACCTACACAACCTGGAACACGGTGCCAGGACACTTTAATTCTTTCTCCTCCTGTCCTCATCTGGTAGCCTCATGCAATTCAGAGGAAACACAACGTGGAGCATTCCTAAAGGGCTCACATTGTTTGGGATTTGTCCACGTTGACTCTTCAGGCTGCAGTTGCATTTGCTGAATACCTGCTATGTGCCAAATCTCATCTCCCTCCTTTCCATCAAAACAAACAAATCCCAATAGGGATTAGTGAGGTTGTAAAAGGATTACCTTATTTAAACTTATTATAAACACACATACATACACCCCACAGGTCCAAACTGCAGAACTAAGAAATCGACTTGAAGTAATGACAGGTAGATAGGCAGGTGGAACAAAGTATTTCCCATAAACATAGAGTCGGATTTGAACCCCTATCACACAGCCAGGCAGGGGCTACTCACAAAGTTAACTCTCATTCCTCTTTGCCCTCATTACTCCCCATAACTTACTCATCTTTCTGTTGTAGAATTAGTTACTCTGGATTGTACTTATTTGTTTAACTTCCTCTCTATCACCACACTGAGTATCTTAAGGGCCACATCAAAGCTTTTTCTATCAGTACATCCAGAGCTCAGCACAGCATTGGCACACTGTATGTGCTCAATAAATGCTCATGAATGAAAGAATATATGAATTAGTGGGGTAGACTCTCACTTGTTGTTGAAAGTGTGGTGAAAACTCACTCTATTTCTATGTACAACACTGCAAAATTCAGATAATTGTTCATTTATTTTAGAATTCCTTAAGAAAATTCAATAAGTAAGCCCTAATGAAACAATTTGGGGAATTTAAGAGATCAATAGAGATCATTAAATTCAGTTTCCTGTCTTTAATTAAATTTTCCATTTTCAAGTGGGTGTTTGGCAAATACACATGGGTTTTATCTAGCAGGACCAATGGGATAACAACCAGGTTGAATTCTATTGGGCAATAAAAATTCAGCATCAATGGGGCTCTGTGGGAAGAAAACAAATCGGCCTTATTCTGAATATACCAGACATCATTTTGCTGAAAGCCGACTTAATCTTTCATATCTGGCTACCAATCCGGGAAAAATGACCAATTCCTGTTCCAGAAACATGGGTAGAAATAAATCAAGAATTCAAATAGTTAGTGATACCTTGAATTTTCCTTTGACATCCATTCCTTTCACTTCCCTACAGTTCTCGTTCCTCTTTAATCACTTTTAAAATTGTAATCCATTTAGTTTCAAAACAGCAAGGAATTGTTGTGCATCTATAAGGTACAGTTGGAACCTGACTCAGTTTACTCAGCAGCAATAATGTTATAAAGCCACCTTTCTATCACCTACCTGCCTATCTATATTAATTAATATGTGCAAAGAGCAAGGAGCTCCCTATAGAGAATGGCCCTACATATTCACAAAGGGCTATTATGATTAGTTGCCAGTTAGTAATTAGATGTCACCAGTTCCATTATCATATCCATAGACTTGTGAATGCTTAAGCCATAATGTTGCCATTTCAAGTGTTGTCAAATGTGGATGTCAAATGTCTTTCAATGTCATGTCCTCTTTGGGGCAGGGAGAATGACATCGTAGTACTTGCCTTTTGGGCAATTTTGAGTTAATAATGAGGCAAGTGGCTCTCAAACAGCTTCAAACAATAACCCCTTATTGGATTACCAGACAATGAATTAATGGCCACTAAGAGACTGGCAGATCATATCTTAATTAAGCCCAGGCAGTTGAGAAGGCTCTGTGACTCCTTTCAATTGCATTTCCATAGCTCATATGGGCTGTACTTCACTTTGGCCAGAGGTTTGCCCAATTTTTGAATGCCAGCATAGCAAAACATCTTAAATCATCACTAAATGTTGCGAATGTAAACTAGTTTCTCTAAACCCAAGGAATTACTATGCCAATTGTTAATAATGCTATCACACACTTCTTTTAGTTTAAATATCAGTCTAAGATCTAAAAATTGGACAGCTTTATCCTCTTCCATTCAGCAGGGAGATGGATTGATTTTTTTTCTTTTAGCACCAAGCAAGCCGACCAGGGCACTAAAGGAAGGATTATACTAGAGTTTGACTGGGTAACCTTGACTTTCTGTGTTTCAGTGTATAGCATCAAAAGAATAGAATATGACTGCTCCCTGCCCACAGACATGTGGAAATATTAAAGAAAACATGTTTGAAAATCCCCTTAGCTTCATGGATTCAAGAATCCTATGTCTGGTTCCTAACTTTGCTTCCAAGTATGTACCCCAGAGTGAGCGATTTACATGCTCTCGGAGGCTCTGTACCCTCATTTAAAAAAACAAGGGAGTTAGACTGGAACCCAGACAAGAGTTTTGTTTTCTAAACTGCATTCTAGGGGACTTATTTGCCACAGAATGTTAATACATGTTTCTGATAAAAGGGTTTCCTGGTACATTCAAGTATACAGGTGAAAAACCAGGTTAAACATATGTTAATGCATTTCAAAACTGAAGTATTACTCTCACAGCCTTCAATGTGCTAATGTAATTCTCCAAACTCTGGCTTATGCAAGCAATATTTAACAAACTTATTAAACTAAGGAAACATATTTTGGTAGAGTATGCATGGTTGTAGTGTGGGAACTAATATTAGGAATCACTGAGTTCTGATAGTGTTCCATAGAGCCCTAGGTTACTGCTGTGGGAGCCTCAGGAACAGTCATAGGCAATAGGGAAGAGACTCCAACCTCATCAGCCCCTTAGCCAGAGCAGGTCTACTGTTTTTTTTTCTTCTGACTTTGTTTGCTTTAATTTCTTAATAATAAGTAAGATTTGTTCAAAAGAATAGGTGCTCTGACCCAAATAATTTGAAACCCACCAGACTAGGTGTTCTAAAATCCCCTCCATTGCAAACATCCCTGAGTCTATTACTGTTTTAAAGAAAAATATGTAATAAAATAAAACATGCAAAAAATTAGCTTTCATAAGTTCTCCAAATTCAATTTGTGATGGTTTTATTCCAGGCTTTCTAGCCGATGCTATTGTTCCATCCATTGTCAATTTGCACTTCATATTCGAGGGTATGAAATATACCTTTAGTTTTGAAGCAGCCTTTTTATCTCACTGAATAGATGATACGCGCTCTCATTCTCAGCATTCCAGAAAGTACAGCTCAGCTCATCTGACTTCACATGGCTCCCTTCTCTCCCGACCACAGAGCCTTCTTCTGACCATGAAGAGTTTTTGCAGAAGGGCTTCCCCCTTGGACATAACTCCAGGTGCTCGCACTGCCATCCTTCCTGACTTGGTAATTAATCTGGGCAACTTTCTTTTTCTCTTCAGCTCATAATTGATTTTCTCCATCAATTATTTTTGGCTGTTTTTGCATATCAAAGGCCACATAAAGAGTCATTGTACTGAGCTGTTAATGGATCCTGAGAATGGAGACTTGTTTCCCCTTTTTTTTTTGTTCTTCGAGAAACTCACATTGCATTGGGTTACAAAGGTTTCTCCTTCAGATCTTAATTGGACATCAGAATTTACAGTATCTAGTCAAAAAGAACAAAATCACCTCTTTCTGACTTTAATCTACAATCCTAGCCCTTACCAGGTATATTTACATAAGCCTTTAACCATGTCACACAAACGAAATGTTCAAGTGGCTTTATACGTTCAGGATTAGGAGTAAATTAGTCAATGAGCTGGCAAGACCTTAAGACCAAAATCCTTTTTTTCCTTTATGTGAGGAAAGCAATTGCTCATGAATGCTGTAACTTCTGTTGCCTAGGGCTGAGGAAGACGTATGAGCCTGAGAGATTGGTAGAGCCCAGTGTGAGGACAGTTAAAACATACAGAGCTATTTGGCACGGGCAGAATAGCCTTGCATGACATACACCAGCTCATTGTTTTCACAATAGGAAGAGCAGCCGCTCTTGGGAAATTTGGCAGTACAACACGTGGGGTGACAGCATACAGCACTGAAGGCATATAATGTAAAAACTGTTACACGTAGTCGCTTTTTGTTTTCCTCCCATTAAAAATGCAGCGAACTATCCTACCATTCCCCAACTTTACCAAATGGCACTGGTGAGTGGGGTAGCAGAGATCAATCCATGCATTTCTGAAGGGATGGGTTCCTCAGTGTGTGATAAGTCAAATATATTTGATTTCCAATATGCATGTATGCATAGAAAGCTTCCAATGGATGGTGCTGACATTTATCTTCAGCATCTAGGACTGGTGGGGCTGGTCACCCCTGTGCTCATGAGTGAAAGTAAATGTCAGGAAAGATTAGTGGTCCTGTACTACCCACACACACCGTATTTTTCATTCTCTGTGTATTCCTCATGCTGCTCTTCATTTAGGGAACAGTTGCGAGAAATTAAATGTACCTGTGCTCCGGAGGGAGCAGAATTATGGAAATGAGGGCTGTATTATCACATAGCACTTTCGCTGAGATGCTTTTCAAAGCAAAATACTACTCACCAGCTTGTTTTCTTCTGCAAATTAGAAACAGAGGCCTGAAGAAGACTTTGTATTCTTGAGTCTGCCCGTGACCTATGGATCTCAGAACTCCAGAGAGCATCCTGGACATTTTATTTTTACTAGTAATTGGATCCATTCATTTGTGATTTGTTATGACTGAACTGGGTGAAAGAGGGTGGAGAGCAAGAACTGACACCGAAACATTCTTCTAAATTATCTGTGTGTTGAACAGTGTGCCCATCTCCTATAGTTAAAAAAGACAAAAGGAAGGAAGAATGAAAGAAAACATGAATCTATTCAACAACTCCTTACGATTGAAAGTGGGAGGAGAACATTGAAAATTCATCCAAGGTAAAAGGCAACTGAGAAGGAAGAGTCAAGTGACAGCAGTCTATAAACCATACTGTCCCCGACCTGGCCAACTGGTGGCCAAGGCAAAACAGGAGCAAGAATAATCAGAACAACCCATCTCCTGTACTCACCCATGCTCGGGTCTAAGCTTCCCCTTGGTTCTCTTACCACCTCTCTTTTCATCGCTTCGACTTCATCCCATTAAGCTTATTGAAAGCTGAGTTAAACTGAAGAAGGAAGGAAGGAAGGAAGGAAGGAGGGAAGGAAGGAGGGAGGGAAGGAGGGAAGGAGGAAGGGAAGGAGGGAAGGAGGGAGGGAAGGAGGGAAGGAAGGACCATCAAACTGCACCAGTCACAGATTTAAAATGCATTCAAAGGCCACTGAGTTCTTTTTGAGCAAGTAACAAGACCCCAGGGAGGGCAGGTTAGGCCTAAGGACATCTCTCTTCTGATGCCAGAGCTGCTTGGTTCTGCCAACAGACTCCAGAGTTGAGTTAATCATATCTCGGATCCTGCACAGAGCACAACACAAAACTCTCCAGAATAAATGACAGGAAATCCTGGGCAGAATGTTTTCCCTTTCCTGATGACCACAGAGATTGAAATTCCACTCCAGAAATCCTCTCCTCTCACGACCCTCTTCCTTTCAAGTGGAAGAGCGGTAAGCTGAGGACTCTCAAATCCAACCCATCTATGTCATCACAGGAAGGAAACCGTGGAGAAAAGACATTCACACCGACTCAGGCAGAAAAGGCACAAAACAAACACACCGTTAAATAGGGTGGCAAGCAACCCAAATACATTTGATGACAAATTCATTCATGTAGGCCCTTATTTAAGCTTTTATTGGGGTTTTGTTTGGAGGTTTTCTTTTCCCCACTCCCCTAACATTTTAAGGCTTATAAAGCTAGAAGACTAGGCTTTCCACTGAAGGCAAGATTCGGCCAGGCCCAGTGACTCACGCCTGTAATCCCAGCACTTTGGGAGGCCAAGGTGGGCGGATCATGAGGTCAAGAGATAGAGACCAGCCTGGCCAACCTGGTGAAACCCTGTCTGTACTAAAAATACAAAAATTAGCTGGGGATGGTGGTGCGCACCTCTAGTCCCAGCTACTTGGGAGGCTGAGGCAGAAGAATTGCTTGAACCCGGGAGACGGAGGTTGCGGTGAGCTGAGATTGCTCAACTGCACTCCAGACTGGTGACAGAGCAAGACTCTGTCTCAAAAAAAAAAGAAGGCAAGATTCTTATTTTGGTCCCACTTGTTACCTGAAAAGGCAAAAAATAAGAAGAAAGAAAAACAAGGAAACTAGGCAGTTATATTACTGTACCTCAATATTTTTTAAGGCACAAGATAGGTCAGATTGCATTGTCTGAAGAACTCCACTAAGAAAAGAAAACTCACCTGTCAATGCAGGGAGATCTCGTGAAGGTTTTTGCAAACTATTAATAAATGGAGTGGAGGCTCAGAGAAGGACACAATATAGGCATACATAATTTAGGACATTTGTGATATGTTTTAGCCTTTTCAAAAGTTTAGACTATTCCAGTCTCTGTCTTATTTCCCCCTCTAAATTTGAAAGTTTTGTAGGTCAGACAGTAAAAACACTAGGACCTAATAATTATGCAGTGCTAAGTATGTGCCAAGCCTTGCACATATGTTATCTCACTGAATTTTCACAATAACTCTACGAGAAAAAAAATATTTTTCAAATGAAAAGACTAAGTTAAAGAGCATTTTAGTGACTTACCCAAGGCCATGTTTTTTATAAATGCCAGGGTCAAAATTTGAACCCAGGCACTCAGACCCAAGAGCCCATGCTTACATCTTCTAATCTCTTTTCACATTACACGTATCTTTTGTGCACCTCTCAGATCTTATGCTATGCTCACAGAAGATGCTAACTCACTATGTGTTGAACTCATTAACATGAGAGCAAAGAGGTATAAGTTCACATGTAGATTATAAATATGCAAATGCTCATCACTGTTCAAATTGTCTATAGGACAAATATTCTGAGGTGCTAAGGAAAATGCAAAAGGACTCCTATCTTAAAAAAAAGCTAGCCTAATGCATTTTGGGTAAGGAATAAGTTATCACAGACATAATTTTAACACAATTCATTCATTCGTTCATTTGAACACAGATGTTCCTTGAACAACTCAGGAGTTAGGGTTCCAAGCCCCCATATAGTTGAAAATCTGGATGTAACTTTTGACACCCCACAAAATTAATGACTAATAGCCTGCTGTTGAACAGATGCCTTACTGATAACACAGTCAATTAACACATATTTTGTATGTTATATGTATTACATGCTGTATTATTAAAATAAAGTAAGCTAGAGAAAAGAAAATGTTATTAAGAAAATAACAAGAAAGAAAAAATACATTTACTACTCATGAAGTGGAAGTGAATCATCTTAAAGGTCTTCATCCTCACCATCTCCAGTTGGAATAGGCTGAGGAGTTGGTCTTCCAGCCTCAGGGGTGGCAGAGGCAGAAGAAAATCTGCATATGAGTGAACCACACAGTCCAAGCCCATGTCATGCATATTAAATGCCTATGCTGTGCCAGTTACTCTTCTTTCTTTGTTGTTGTTTTTCTCAGACTGAGTCTCACTCTGTTGCCCAGGGTAGAGTGCAGTGGTGCAATCTCAGCTCACTGCAACCTCTGCCTCCCGGGTTCAAGCGATTCTCCTGCCTGGGCCTCCCAAGCAGCTGGGATTATGGGCGCTCACCACCACGTCTGGCTAATTTTTGTATGTTTTAGTAGAGACGGGGTTTCACCATGTTGGCCAAGCTGGTCTCGAACTCCTGACCTCAGGTGATCTGCCCACCTTGGCCCCCCAAGGTGCTGGGATTACCGGCATGAGCCACAGTGCCTGGCCTGTGCCAGTCAGTCTTCTAAAAACAAGATGAGAAGAACAAAGTACTCACCTCCTGCCCTTAGAGATTCGCTGTGGAGTGGAGGAACAAGTATGGATGCTTCACATGAGAAGCACTAATAAAGGTTCACCAGTCTTGCCTTGGATGGTGAGGAGCTGAACTATTCCACATGCTGTAAAGTAAAAGCTAAGTGAGAGGCCTCACATTTAGAATTCTAGGCTTTGAAATTCCCAAAAGTCCTGAGTTACCACTGCAGAATCTTGTGCTCAGCTTCCCCCTCTGTATCCTATTGGAAGAACTGGATGCACAAAAAGGATTAGAGGTGATATGACATCTGACAGTGTTTTTTCCACTTCTCTTTTGCTCAATCATCCCTGGTGACATGACTATAGATGGGAACAGAGGAAAAAGGCAGCCCTGATTGGGAGAACACTCTTTGGGGAAAGTGGAGTCATTCTAATACACTTAAGAGTCCTTCACAGATCCTAAAGAATGAATCTTTTCTTTACTTAAGTAAACTGTTAAGTATATGTTGTTTATTTTGTTTTTGTTGGTCTGCTTGATTATTTGTTTATCTGTCTGGTTATTGTTGAATTGTTTCTACTTAGTAAGATGGCACAAAGTGATTTAGACATCGCTGAATGAGACACGTTCAAAATGAGAATGCTGACACACAATTCACTCAACAGTGCCCCAAAATCACAGGCTTTCTTTCATTTAAAATTATACATGAGATTGTAAGTGGCACTCTTTTTTATCTTTAAAAACATGTTTATGTTAATGCCCTGACACTGCCTCTGTTCCAGGGTGGTTATTGAGAGCCTTATGGAAACCAAGAGAGCCACATTACACGGGGGTTCCATCAGCACAGATGAACAGAAAAGTAATGTGGAGACCCAAGCAGAAACACAGAAAAGGAAGTATGTATATACAGGAACCCAACATATGAAAACAGTAGTCCCTCAAAGCAATGGGAATGACAGACAGTTTAGTAGATGATACTGGAAAACTGGCTCACAAAGTGGGAGGAAACAAAGCTATACCCTACCTTTTGTTACATTAAGATTATTTTTTATTATGTAAGATAGACTTCATCTTAATTACCTAAATGGAAAAGGCAAAATTATAAAGCTAAAAAACAAATTATTATTTGTTTTCTTTGAAAATACATATATAATTTATACATATACATGTATGTGTACGTATGTGTTTGGCCAGACACCATCGTAAGTTATTTACTAGATATACAATCATGTCATCTGCAAACAGGGACAATTTGACTTCCTCTTTTCCTAATTGAATACCACAATTTAACTCATTCAGTTTTAGTAAATCCCTATGAAGAAGGTAACTTTATTTTTATGTATGTATGTATGTATGTATGTATTTATTTGAGTCAGAGTCTCACTCTGTTGCCCAGGCTGAAGTGCAGTGGTGCGATCACAGCTCATTCAACCTCAAACTCCTAGGCTCAAGGGATCCTCTTGCCTCAGCCTCCCAAGTGGCTAGGACTACAGTTGCGTGCCACCACACCTGGCTAATTTTTTTTTTTTTTTTTTTTTTTTGAGACGGAGTCTCACTCTGTCGCCCAGTCTAGAGTGCAGTGGCGCAATCTCAGCTCACTGCAAGCTCTGCCTCCTGGGTTCAGGCCATTTCCCTGCCTCAGCCTCCCCAGCTGGGACTACAGGCACCCACCACCACACCCAGCTAATTTTTTTTGTATTTTTAGTAGAGACGGGGTTTCACCATGTTAGCGAGGATGGTCTTGATCTCCTGACCTTGTGATCCACCTGCCTCGGCCTCCCAAAGCGCTGGGATTACAAGCGTGAGCCACCACACCCAGCTAATTTTTTTTTTTTTTTTGTAGAGATGGGGTCTCAGAATGTTGCTCAAGCTGAGATGGTAATTTTAATCTATCAATTTTACATATAGATAGAAGATTAAGGACCATCACTGAGGTCACATAGCTTAGAGCAGGAGTTAAGATTTGGACCCAGGCAGCTTGGTTCCAGCATATATGCTCTTAATCACTATATTGTGCTTTTAAATGAAGAGCCCCACTGACAAATGGTAACAGATGACAAAGCGAAATGATACATATCTTCAATATCTACTGATACGTATCTTCAATATCTACAACTGAGAAGTAATTAACATCTTGAATATACCAAGCATTTTTTCCTGAAAATCTACAAGAAAGAGATAGGTGGTTCAATCAAAAAATAGGCCAAAGAATCAGTAATACACATAAGAAAAAGCCGAGAAAGCATACAAATTAAAGAGCTCACACCAGTAACCAGAGAAATGCAAATGAAAACAACAGTGAGCTGTCATTTTACACCAATGAACGTGGTTTTAAACATGGGAATCAGAGATTAGAAAAAACTAAGTTTTGTTGGAGATGCATGCAGATGGGTACTCTTGCACTCTACTGGCGAGTGTACACCTGTAAATCCATATTGAAAAGCAATATGGCAGCTATTTAGACAATTAAGCCTGTGGAGTCCCATGACCCAGCAAAATCACCACTGACTATGAAACTAGGGAAATTTCTCATTGGTTTGTAAAGGGTTGTTTGTCATAGGCTTGTTTGGGTTAGAGAGGAATTGGAAAGACAGCCCTGATAAATCAAATAAATGGATAAATCAGTGACATATGCATACAATGCACCATCACATTTTATAAAGACACATGCACACTTAATGAAATTTATGAAATGCTTTGGTGTGGGAAGCTGTAGCAGAAAGGGACAAGGCATAGAATCAGAGATGAGGGGAAAAAGAAGATAACACTTTTGGGGATCAATGATCCCCTTGTCAGGGATGATGATGTGCTATGAACTGAGGAATGTGATTAACTCAACCCTCAACCACCCTGCATCTGTGGTAAAAATAATGAAGAATAATGAGTGGGATCAGGAATAAAGAATGAGAGGAGAGCCCAGGTATAAGATTGGAATGTATATCATAACTGGTATAAGCCTGGGAATAAAAATGGTCAGATAAGCAGCGAGGCAGAAGTGTTGCTGAATCCCAGGGGCTAGGACCACAGTTTAACTGTACCTGCTGCCTCTGTCTGCAGGTCCTAGGAATGAATGGGGAGCAGATGTGAACATTCAGCTAGGAATCAGGTGGCCCAATCGGGAAGGATAAAGTTTCCAGAAGAGGATTAGCAACATTAGGCCTGACAAATGAATGACAGCTCAGGCTACCAAATCAGAAGGTCCATGTGGAGTTCCAGTTTACCTGGTGCAGAGTGGCAAGAGGTCCCCAAGCCCACAGGCACGTAGAACATGGAAGCCAAACAGAAAACATATAATCAAATCCCAAGACAACACAAGCTGAGTTCAGGTCAACATAGAGAAATTGGAGCCATGGTAAGTGGCTTTTAACACCATTATTCTTGACCTGGATGCATGAGGACAATTATGATTTGGTTGTGACGGGGTGCAGGTGAAGTTTCTAATTGCATTGCTTTCATTGCCTTTATATAAGAATGACTGGCTGGGAGCAGTGGCTCAAATCTGTAATCTCAGCACATTGCGAGGTCAACGTAGGAGAATTACTTAGCCCAGGAGTTCAAGACCAGCATGGCCACATAGTGAGACGTCATGTCCACAAAAAAAAATTAGCCAGGCATGGTGCTGCACACTTGTGGTCCCTGCTACTCTGGAGCCTGAGGTGGGAGGATCTCTTGAGTCAGGAGGCCAAGGCTGTAGTGAGCCATGATAGTGCCACTGCACTCCAGCCTGGGTGACAAGCAAGACCCTGTATCAAAAAATAAAAATAAAAAAATTTATCATCGCCCTTTCTTTATACTAAAATGAAAACATTGAAAAGGGAAGAGGAGCAGGTTGCCTGGGGTTAGAGAGCAGGTTATCATTGTCAAAATTTATAGCTATTCTGTGCAGTACTCAAAATTAGACATAATAAGAGAACTTCAAAGAGATAGATCTGCCCAGAGTCTAAAGTGCTTCTATTCACGTCATATGCCACAAAACCCCAAACCATGAAACCCTGACATCTATTACGTGGCTAATCCATAGTGAGAGGCATGGAGGACTCACCCTGCCTCCCCTTGCTCAGTCTCCAAAGCCAACAGATTAAAGGAGCCTGCTCTCTGGAGCTGATGGACAAAGAGCATATGTCAAGAAGACATAGTTTTGAGTAATTGCAGAAAAACATCAACAAGTACATATGATTCATACAGAGTACACCTAAAAGAATGGAGTAGATTCTAGCATAGGAAGAGAAAACACCATCAGAGGTTTTAGGAGAATGTGACCTGTCTTCGATCACCTCCAGCTCTCATGAAGCCCCCACCTGTCATTCACAGAGGTTAGTATTTCTTGGTGCTCACTCAAGGGGAACTGCAGGACACATGAACCCAGGAAAGTATGCTACTGAGCCTTGAGGAGGAAAGGGGCTCAGAAAGACACCTGGGTAAACTTTCTATACTTCTGATTATTCCTTCAATGACTTCAGCCTTTGTACTGTTATTCCTTAAGCAGCCTACCATCCAAATGAAAAACAGAATTAGCCCTCTTCTGTTTTTAATCTTGAATTGCACACTAATTGATTTTTAAAAGCCCTGCTGCTGTCTTGTATTTGCCCTGTAATTAACTGTGTTGGATTATAGAAGTTTCAGGTATAGAGGTAGCATCCCCTTGCCTACTGACAAATGAATCCATAAGGTAGTTCTTAAATACCACTGGCCTTCAGTTGGCCCAAAGTGCAGTAAGAGAAAAAGCCAGTGGGGAAATAGCTGAAATAAGGATCAGGAGAATTAAGGGGGTGGAAGGCTCTTTGTGTTCGTTTGCCTAAAAGCTCTATATGAAACGCATTTCGGGGGAGGATATGTGTGAATTATAAAAGTGAAAAAGGAATTATCATCCCCATGCCTGTTAGATATAAAATATCCCAGCAATAACCCCACAGCTTGAAACCCTACTACACTTTTACTACAGCACAAGAGGGCAGTCCAGAAAGACTCAGAAGGAAAGCACATGGAGTCAGGAAGACAGAAACGCTGATCAGGCAAGATGGGTGATTTCAAGACCAGTCAAGAGACACAGAAATGGGCAGCCCTTTGTATCTCCAGATGTGAGCCCTTGAGTCTAGTTTTGCTGGGTATGATTTGAAGAAGGGCTGCCACCTGCCACTCTTTAACCTTAATATGTTTAAGAAACAGTTGCTGGGGAGGACGCCAAGTTTAGAGGATCATGAACTGTTCAATGGCAAATTATGGGCCTGAGGATGCACTAGACACCATGGTCCAGTGTATTCAGTGGCATGGTCCCTCTGTCTCCAGAGAGTAAACACAGAGGAGAAGCAGACCTCCGCTCACAAATTGGTTTGATTCTTGGTTCTGTTTCTCTCTGACATGAGCAAGTCACTTAGCCTGCTTACGTCTTAGTTTTTTTATTTTTATTTCCCAGTAAAATATGTAGGGGAGGAGATCCTTATTCACTTTACAAGATCATTGTGAGAGTGCATTGTGATAATTGTATAAAGGTGATTTAAAATTGTACCCATTCTTGCTAGCAGGTGTAGGCACATGGTTTGGTATTTTATATACGTTATTTCTAGCCGATTCCTATATACGGTTGGTATAATGGCAATTATTTAAAAGGTCAAGGGACTTTGGGAAGGAGAAACATCTCCATCTTTCTATCTGAAGGCATTCAGATCTGTTTGTCTCAAAAATTCCCTCCCAGACTCTGAATATGCTGACCAGTTAATGAGAAAAGCAGGCTCCTCACCCTACACAGTTCAGATAGAAACCAGATTTCTAAAATACTGAAAACGTTGTCTCTATTTCCTTCCCCACTGTTGTCAGCTATGCCCCCAGGAAGCAAAGCATTATCAACCATTGCCATGCCTCAAGCAGCAAAAAAGAGAAGAAAACACAAAAACCTTTGTTTCAGGCTGAAATTATGTTTTCTTCTCTATTGATCTGGTGATCACTGTTTTGAACTGAGTGAAAGGGAAGTTGGTTGTCTTTTCCCTTCTTCCCTTTGTCTCTGCCTGCTCTTTGCTCCTCCCTGGCCCATTAAAATGGTCCTGGCTTGGTCCTCATCCCACCTTCATGTGGCTTGGTGCACCAGCCTCCTGTTTGGCCTTCCCAGGGCCAACCTACACATGACCTCAGCGTGGTCGCTGCACAAAACAGGCAAACAAAAGAAAGCATCAATGAAACAAGCCCAGTTGAGACCGTGATATGCCTATCCTCAAAAAGTATCTATCAGTTGCCCCCCACTGATCATAAATTAAAGTTTCAAACTGTGGGTATGGCATTTGAGACCACTCACGATGCCTGGAGCTCTTCTATTCTCCATCTGATCATCTCTTCTATCTCACAGTCTTAAATACCATGTGTGTGCTGATGACCCCACTCCAGTGTAAATCTCCTACCAGGCATCACTCTTCGTGCCAGCCTCTTTTATATTCACCTGTCCACTTGGCATGTCCGCTTTTATGTCTAACACTCATTTCATCTTAATGTGGACAACATAACTCCTGATCTTTTCCAGCAAACTTGCTTTGCCCACACCGTAGCCCATCTTAGATAGTGGCAACTTGGGCCAGAAGCCCTGGAATTGCTCTTGACTCCTCTATTTCCCTCACATCCCACATGTAACCCATCAGCAAGTCTTACTGGCTCTTCCTTCTAAAGATATTCACAATCTGACCCCGGGCACCTTCTTCGCCACCATCTGTGGGTGACAACAGCAGCAGCTTCCTATCTGACCACTTGCCACCATGTCTGTCCCCACACAGAGGCCAGCGTCCCATTTTAGAACACATCCCATTCCACCCCTACCCTGCTCAAAGCCATCCACTGGCTCCTGTTTGTCTCATGGTGAGAGGGTCCCTGAGACCTGACCTGATCGAGACTGCTGTCACCTCTCCAACTACTTACCTGACACCACACTCTGCATCCCAGCCAACCCTGTCCATGGACGCTCCAGGTCCACTTCTGTCTTCAGGTTTTTACATAGCCTGTCCCTTCTGCCTGGAATTTATTTCCTGGGAAAATGCGTTAATCATTCCTTCACCTCTTTCAAGATACTGCTAAACATCGCCTCCCTAATGGTTTACCCTAAATATACTATTTGGACTTGCCCCTGTATCTCTTGTTCAACTATTCTGCTTTTTTCCCCTACCCAATAGCATGTGTCACCTTTTGCATACTGTAGACCTTATTCATGTATTATGTTTATTGTCTGTCTCTCTTCACTAGCATGTAAGCTCTGTGAGGGAAAGTGCATTTGTTGGTTTTGTTCACTGATGTATCCTAGGCTCTTTTAGCAGTGCCTATTCATAGCTGTGCCTTTACTGCAACTCTTATTATATTCTGCCTCAGTAAATATTTGTTGAATGAATGAACGGATCAGGATCCATTCTGTTTCCGCAAACTCATCTCCCACTATTTTCTTCCATCTAGACTCTGGCTAGAGTGAATTTTTGTCATTTTTTATCACACAAATGCAAACTCTATATTGATTATGCTATTAACTCACCCTCAAGTGTTCTTTATCCTACCATCACCCCCAGAAAAATGCAATTCGTTTTTCTGGATTCAGCACAAATACCATTCCTCCCTTCCCTCTCATGTTTCCTTTCTCCCTTCCTCCCTCCCTCCTTCCCTCCTTTACTTCCCCCTTCTCTCCCTCCCTTCTTTGCTCTCTACCTACCTACCCAAGCTCCAACTCTTCCTTTTTCCACATACTATTTAGTATTCTTACGCAGTATTTACTATGCTAGCCATGGCAGATTTGAAAACTCAGACACAGTCCTCACCTTCGATTAGCTGATAGTCGACTGAAGTTTTCTCCAGTGCCTTTGTAGGAATAAATCACTCCAATGTTTGCCTTTCTGGGTGGCAGCCTGAGACAGTGACAAGAGTTGGAAGATGCTTCAGAGTCACAAGCATCGTCCAGCTCCCCCACTGATCGGCGCGCTTACTCAAAGCACTCAACCTCGTTAAGCTTCTATTCTTCATCTTTAGCATGCGGATAATAATTCCTACCTGAGACTATCATTTGACAATTAGTCTAAATATTATGTAATAATTATAATATTTAATAATACAATAATAAATGATTAAAATAAATAATGTGCCGATGCCCTTTTAGCATGTAGCTGGCATTCAAGCATTAAAGTCCCTTTTATGTGCCTCCAACGCCCAGCAGCGATGGCATTCCTTTCTTACAACCCTTATTTTATTCTGCCTCACTCTATAAGTTATTTCATTGTCTGCTTCCCAGGAGACATTGAGTCCGTGGTGACCTCCCTCTAATGTACAGCTTTGCAGCCGCAGACTAGAGGAGGGTACAGATCAGAGCTCCTTTCCCGGCCTGTGCGTCCCTCATTCATCCTCTTGGCTTCTGTATATGATCCTTCTGATACTCTTTCTCCTCTGTTCAACCCTTGTTTTCCATTGCTTTGTCATGCACTTCATCGTTTTCGGAGCCCCTGTCTCCCTCATTCTGCGATGCTCCCCTATTCTATTTCCACCCCTTTCCCCATTCTACCCCACACATCCTCCCTCTTCTTCTCCAGGTTCCAGCGTAATCCTCCCATCCTCTCCTCTTGATCATCACTCTCTGTCAGGCTCCTGTCCTCACAGACCAGCCAGGGGAAGTTTTATTGATCTCTTGGTAATGCCCGAGTGCCTCTGAAGGTTAAGGTCAACAAGAGTAAAGCATCCTGCTGAACCACAAAACCTAAACTCTCCTTTAGTATGAGGGACATCAATTATTCAAAGCTGTCAGATCACATGGCACTCTCAAGCTGGTGATACTGCATAAAAATGTGGAATGAGCACGTGGAAGGTTAGCATGGGAAAGACCAGGATACCCAGTCTTCACTCACAACCCAGGGAGCCTCACCCAGGCTACTGGGAGGCTGACGATGATGGCCAGATCTAGCCATTGATCACAGGGACAATGATGCCTAACAGGATTCCATAATGAAGAGAGACCATCAAAGAAGCTATTCATATCCAAAAAGTCTTTGAAGCTTTGAATATTTATTTTTTTTCTTGTGGCCCATAATCCCATGTGTATCTTGCCTTAATTTCTCTACTTGCTTAATATTAATAATTAGACACCCGAATTCTACAAAAATCAAAAGAAATTCAAATAATGCTGGGTTTCACTTGTCACTTTGGCTATGCCCTGGCTTATTTTGCTGACATTTTAGAGGCTCCTGTGATATCTCAACAGTAGAAGTGTGGCATATTTTAGTTAAAAATACACGGAAAACAAAGAGCTGTGAATTAGAAGTCTGGGGGAAATTTCACCAGCTGACTCATTCCAAATAAATGTGTGCCTTACAACAAATGACCCATCTAAGTAGATGTTACTGTCATCTCAGGAGGCCCCCAACCGACCCCTGGGCCTCTGCACACACGGTTTCCCTGCTGAGAACTCTCTTCTCCAGCTCCCTTGGTTAATGTCCACTCACCCTTCTGGACTGTTCTTAGATATCTCTTCTTCTGGGCAGCCCTTTGGTCTGGCTTAGAAACTCCTCCTAGATGTCTCCAGTTCATCTTTTATTATAAAATCACTGAATTTATAATCCTGTGTGGTAATTCCACTAGAAGCCATGTAAGACAGAGTTATACTAAGTATAACTAGTGTACTTAGTTATACTAAGTATAACTAGTGTACTTAGTTATACTAAGTATAACTAGTGTACTTAGTTATACTAAGTATAACTAGTGTACTTAGTTATACTAAGTATAACTAGTGTACTTAGTTATACTAAGTATAACTAGTGTACTTAGTTATACTAAGTATAACTAGTGTACTTAGTTATACTAAGTATAACTAGTGTACTTAGTTATACTAAGTATAACTAGTGTACTTAGTTATACTAAGTATAACTAGTGTACTTAGTTATACTAAGTATAACTAGTGTACTTAGTTATACTAAGTATAACTAGTGTACTTAGTTATACTAAGTATAACTAGTGTACTTAGTTATACTAAGTATAACTAGTGTACTTAGTTATACTAAGACAGATTAGAAGCATAAATTCAGAAACTACCTGGGCTTGGATTCTGACTCTATCACTCTCTCTCTGTTTTCTGATCTGTAAATATGAGAATGATAGCCATAGTATCTACCTCAAAGTGTCATTCTGATGATTAAATAAGTAGGTACATATAAATTACTCAGAAAAGACCTAGTGCATAGTGAGCACTATATAAGTGTAGCTGTCATCATTATTATTTTGTCTGTATAAGCTCTGTCAGGGCAGAAACCATTACTGTGTTATTTATTCACTACCCTGTGTCTATTCCAGAGCCTGGCATGTTATCCTACATAATGGCTGAATCAAGGGATGCTCTCAACATAGGAGTAGAGCTCCAACAATAACCTGCTCAGTGCCTCTGGCTAGATAGAATCCTTTTAGCAAGGTCACAGGAGATATTCTCCATGGGTGTCTTGCATTTCTGCACATATTGCAAGAAGAGGACCTATCTTTTCATGGATATTCGTAGACTGAAACCTGAAAGACAGAGATAATATCTCCCTCCTGAGCAGAGCACATGTTTTCTTTAACACCCAGTATAACAAAAATAATATTTCCCTCCCAGGCAAGAGTTGAGCAGGTTTACTTGCAGTCCATTATAAAAGATCCAGGTTCCCCAAACTCGGAGTTATCCAGCTGTCTTGCAAACCCAACTCAAGTGTCTAGCCTCCATTTGGGCTGCTCTGGGTCACACCTGTGGATTTGGGGTGCTTGGGGAGCAGGCGAGCTGGTGTGAACTTGAAGCTCGTGCCACTGGCTGTGCCACAGTAATAAAGTCTTTTGCCAAGGACCCAGGAGTCTCGTGTCTTTTGTGGGGTAAAATCTCAGATCCACCACAGTTCCTGACAGGTTTCAGTGATGAGAATGGGATGCTGACAAAGACGTAGCTTTCTGGAAAAGTAAGGAAGTGAGCATCCCAGGTTGTGTCAGCGATATGAAATGACTCCTTGACACCCTGTAGCAAATACTATTTCACACCGGTGGGTGGGGGATGCAGTGAGTAAGGATCTTCACTATCCAACCTATTAATGAATGTTTGGAGGTTGCAGTGAGAAGTAGGAATAAAACGAGCTGCTGAAGGACAGTGTGGTCATTGCTCACACTACTTGGGGTGGGAGGAGGGAGGGATGTTTTCATGAAAATGGGGTGGCAACCTGAGCCCCAGCTGACAAGAAGGCTGCAGCTGCTGAGCCCAAGCGTCCACAGTCAGGGTAAATGGCATGAGCAATGAGGATACGGAACTTTGCGTGGATTGAAAACATTAGTGTCTTGGCCAGTTAGATCATCTGCGACAAATTACCATAGACAGAGTGGTTCAAACATTTGTTTCTCAGGGTTTTAGCGGCTGGGAAGTCCAAGATCCAGGTGCCAGCAGATCTGGAGGGCAAGAGCCCGCCTCCTGGTTTCCTGACGGCTGCCTTCTTGTTGTGTTCTCACAGGGAGGATGGCAGGGAGGGAGCTCTCTTGTGTCTCTTCTTATAAAGGCACTAATCCCATTATGAGGGCTCCAACCTCATGATCCAATCACCTTCAAAGTCCCCATCTCCTAAAACTATCCCATTGAGGGTTAGGGTTTCAACAGGTGAATTTTGGAAGGACACAAATGTGCCATCCATAACAATTAGAAATGTGTTTGGTTGACTGTGCCTTGCTTATTGGCATGAAACTGCTCTCGACCTTCACACCCCTTGATCCTTCCTACTCCCTCTCCTCTGACCTCAACTGCTTTAAAGAGAAAGATGATTATGAGAGGGGCTGGTATTTCTTGGTTCTCCCTCAAGAGGTACTGCAGGACATACGCACCCAGGAAAGTATGCTAAGGCGCCATGAGGAGGGAAGGGGCTCACAATGAAGGGAATCTGATGGGTGTAGGCATCCACAAACCCCCTGGGCCACTCACAGAGATGACACCACAAAGGCCTGTTCCCTCATGAGACCAGGTGAAATCAAGTTGCTGATGGAGCCTTGGTGAAACACTGACACCACTGGTGCATGGATCCATCATCATCCTAGATGTGGCAACATGTCCGCCCTCCTAGACTAGGCACACAGTAAAAGACTTTATGTTTTGAATGCAGGGACTAGCACTACATTTCAGACTTGGTGACTCCAGACAAAAGGTGATCTCTGTCTCAGTGGGAAAGGATGCATGGCATGGGGAATTACCCCTGCCCACTTCTGGAAGACTCACTCACTCAGTGTGACTTTTGACCCCCTCTCAGGGCTATTGATGCTGCCTCACTGCCGGCCACTCTTGCAGGATACAATGCTGCTGCTCCAGTGTAATCTGATTCTGCTACCCATGCTAGTGTGGCCTTTGAGACCAACTTGTGTCATGTGCTAGGCCTTCCAGAGTATCTTCAGTCTAGCAATGCTGCACCTTTCATCACAAAACTGATTAAATAATGGATTTGATAGTCAAGGTTATTTGATGGGCTTTAATTCTCCCCATCATCCACAGGCATCTGGTATCACCAAGCTTTGGAATAGCCTCTGAAAAATTGAATCAGAAAGATTTCTGTCTCTTTTTCCCTCATGTCCTCCCACTCCACACACCTTAATAGGGTGCTTTGGCCCCCGAAAGTGGCTGATCCAAGAAAGGGATCATCTCTTTCCTGCCATTTCCTGCATAATCAACAGGACAAAATAAATGGAGGGAACAATGAAGCTTTTTTTCAAATTCAGGATTTCTGCTTGACCATTCCTGGGAACATGAGTTATTTTCTTCCCTTAACAGCAACCCCAGGCCAGCATAGTTGGCCCACCCTTTGGGTAGCAACCTGGCTACAAAAGGATCTAGGGGACTCATGCTTAAATCTGGTTAAGCTGCCTGAATTCTGTTGTTGGATTGACATGCTCCTGGATGAAAAAGGTGATGGCCACTAGGTTGAAGACACTGTTGTCCAAATCCCCTCATAGTGCTCAGACAGGCCAAAGTAGGAGGCGTGATGCATCTCTGTGAATTTCAAAAAGCAATCCTGACCCTCCTGCACCTGAATCTTCAGGATGAAAGTTCCAGGTATCAGCAGAAAATAATTGGAAAAGGAGAAGTTAGAGCTACCAGATGTAACAGACCAATTTTGCAGAGCAGGGACCAAAACCTCAGGCACTTGGAGAGGAACACTGTAGACCCTGGAAGGGAATAGGATGGATCTTTTGTCATAGAACCACTCCAGAAATCCTCCTCATGAGGAAAATGACCTGATACAGTTCTCCCAATCTGTTGCAAATACCTTCATTTAACTGACTCCTGGGTCCAGCATCTCCTCCTGACAGCTCTCAACACAATTCGATCACAAGTCCCCTTAACCTAACTGAGCAGTTTATCTGGAACATTAGGGGATGGGGCCAGCTCCTGGAACATCATCACAAAACATATGTCAACATCTGCCATTGTCTCCCCGATTCCCTTCCTAGGGTCACTGCTCCATGGTTCCATAGGCCAGATGAATGGCATCCAGCCGGTGACATGGATATACAGGGCAGGAAGTCCCTCAAAAACAGGGGTTAGACTCAATTATTCTAACAGAACTGAAGCCCCTAAGTCCTAACGACCATGTAGGAGATGACACTGGAGGCAATGTCAAGTTGTGATTCTGGATGGATGGAGGTCTTACCTGGGAGGGTCCCAACAACTGTAAACAAGACTTTCCATCCAGGGGCACCATGAACACCCTCGAGCTTGTACTTCTTGTGTAGAAGCAGGCCTTAACTTGCCCCTTCTGAACACACTGTGACTTTTACACTACAGAGGTGCTCACAGAGAACCTCAAGTGTTTAAGGAGATAACACCCTTGCCCTGGAAGGAATTCAAATCAGCTTCAATGCACTGGCCAGGATTGTTATGGACAGCAGAACTACCCTCTACTGCCTCTTTGCAAGCCTACTCAGGTCTGGGCAATCTCTAGTACATGCTGTTGTACCTGCACTCATGCCTCAGACAAGCGAGAAAGTTAATATAGAAATGTAAGGAAAACTTTCCCTTTCCTTTCTCACCTGGACCATGATTGTCTATGGCATTTCTTCATCTGGTTAGGTCTGGGATCTTAGGGAACAAGGTTGAGGTCAATACTGTAGAACAGCTTCATCCTGCTGCACAAAACCCTGTTGATAGTAGCTTTAATTAAATGCTGTATTAGACAAATTGAATGGATTTGGTACCAACCTTGATCAGTCAGAGTGGCTGATGAGGTGGTCTACTCATGAGAATATTCACCCGCAGGAAAACAAGGTAAAGTATTGTTTTAGACACTCTGTCACCCAGGCTGGAGTGCAGTGGTGTGACCACAACTCACTGCAGCCAGAACTCCTGGGATCAAGTGATCCTCACACCACAACCTCCCTAGTAGCTGGGACCACAGGCGTGCACCACTACACCTGGCTAATTTGTTTTAATTATTTTATTTTGTAAAGATGAGGTTTCCCTATGTTGCCCAGGCTGGTCTCAAGCCCCCAGGCTCAAGTGATCCTCCCATCTTGGCCTCCCAAAATGCTGGAATTACAGGTGTGAGCAACTATGCCTGGCCATGACTATCTTTTCAAGGATGTTAATATAGCGAAGAACTTTAAGACAGAAATAGTATCTACCTCCATGGCACAAGGCAGATTATTATGTCCAGTAAAATAAAGAGAGCACCTTTCTTCTGAGCAAAGATTGGGCAAATTTGCAGGCAGCCCATTACAAAAGATTTGAGTTTGCTAAATGAGGGGCTACTCGGTTGTGGTGCAAACCACCTCAGCACAGAACATCCACCTGGGCCATACACATCACCCTCTTGAGACTTGGGGGACAAAAAGCACTGACATGAACATGGAGCTCATGCTGCCTGCTGTGCCATGAGTAACAAAGTCTTTTATCTCTGACCCTGGAGTCTCATTTCTTCTGCCAGTACCCCTGAAACAGTGGCATGTGGACTTGTTTGCCTGAAAGTAGGGTAAAATCCCAAACCCTTGACCATTCTTGAAGAGGCCACAGTGATTTCTTAATAGGTGAAGGCTCCTATTTCTCTCCCAAAGAACTTCTCTTCCCTCATTTCATCACCATAAATCTAATGGAATTCACACATTGCAGGTCAAGAACTCACGAGAGTAGTACAGAATCAGCATAAACAGGTAAGTGATGGGAACTGCTAAATGCCCACTAGTGTGCTGAGGCTCATCAAGTTGCTTGGTTTGTGGGAGGCCAAACTTCACATTACAAAACGTAGCTTCACTCATCAACATACACAAAAATTTAATTTATCTTCTTCAAGGCTCTTTTGTTTCAAATATAGAAAACAAATTGGAGTGGAGGAAGGAGGGTGTTCATGTCTCTTTCTTAGATTAAAGCCAGTGATTCCAGGTTGACAGCACAGAAACTGTTAATACAAATAATTTTTTGTTTTCCCTAAACATGATTTTCTCATCAAAGACTACAGTTATATAGGGGAAGTTCCTGAAGTCGGTGCTAAGTTATCAATTAAGATTTACAATCTGAAGTTTTGGCTTACCTGTGTGGTCTTCTCTGTGGGTGGGGTACCTCTTCACTCTATTCTCCCACAACCCCTGAGAGTCTACCAAAGCACTGAGAGGGAGGAAATACCCTACCCCTGCCCCATCACTCTCCTAGTACTGAGGCACCCAGGATACTTTCTGAGTGCCTTTTATGTTCTATGTCTCTAAAGATTGCTAAATTGGGTCGGATGTGTGGGATTAAGCTCACCTCATAAAATTTGCTTGAGAAAATCTCAGATCCATTAATGCTTCATAAAAATTTTACAAGGTTTCTGCTAAAGGAAGGAAAACAAACAGAGGTGGTGTCGGCATCTAGGCGCTCTTTAAATCAAACATTCTCTCTCTAATGCATTTTTTTTTATGGCACCAATCAGAAAAGCAATCAACCATGAAGCCTGCGGCTTCTTCTGCTTCCATTCCTAGAGCAACATTTCTAGGATCTTTTAAGCATTCTGCATGAAGCCGCAAAGGAAGCCTCTCTATTAATATTAATATATATAAGACACACACACACACAACCACCTATTCATCCATCTAGCTCGACTTCCCTTCGAAAAATTCCCTGACTCTAAACAACTCTCTATGAAGATAAAAACTGTCCGTCTTCCAATTTGAGATCAGGAAACGAGGATAAGATGATAAATTAATCTTCTCTATTCTGAAATTTTCTAGGGTAGGAGGGGCATATATAAAAACAGTGGACATTTAAGACGAGTGGGATGGCAATTAAAATGCTCTTACACTTATTACCTTTATTTTTATGTGTGTTGTCTGTGGGAATAAATGACAGTAAAATAAATCACAGGTAACAGTTGGGTTGCAGGGTTTAAGAATGCACTAGTCTTGCAATGGTGCAGGGAGAGGTTTCAGAATGATCTTAGCACTAGCGAACATTAAGAAAAATTTTCCCAAGAAGTGGGATGCAAAGTGGGCTGTGTCTGAGGGCCCAGCTGAAAACTGCACCTGCAGGAGGGGGTTGGAGCGGAACTGGCTTTCTGGGATAAACCCAGAGACTGGACCAAGTTGCATTACTTCCCTTCAAAGCCGGGGCCTTTGGAAACTTGCTTTTTCATCAGAGAAAAATTAACTAGAATATAAAAGCAATAATCACACTACCAAACATTGGTTAGACTTTTTCTTTTACCTCTCATATACACTACAATTATCTGGTCCTCAGGACAATTTTGTGAAGTAAGACAGCTGTAACATCTTGGAAAGAAAACAAGACTTTCACAAAAATAAAAACTGCTGTTTAAATTCTAGTATGGCCACCTCGTAGTTTACATGACCTTGGAGGTCTATAAACCTCAGTTACTAAATATGCATATTAGAAATGATATTCCCCACCCAAACCATGATTAACAGGATTAAATGAGGTAACACAGAGGACACAATGTAGACAGCACAAAATAGGTGCTTGAGGAATACAGCTTGTTTGCTCATCTTTCCAGGCAGTTACAGTATCTGATTAATAGCACCAAGCTGGTTGGTGGAGAGTTTTGCTTCCAGTCCTGAGCCCTGCACACTTTTTACTACATGACTTGGGCCTTTTGCCTGGCTTCAGGCTGATGCTGTCCCACAAAAATGGAGGCTGACCATACAGTGAACAGGAAGGCCATTGACTCACACCCAGTTTCCCCCTGGCAAGCTACCTAGCTAGAAGAGAAAGGCAAATTTTAAGTGAGTGGAATTGTGGGCAAACACCAGAGCTGGAAGAAAGGGAAGGGTCCATGCAGACAGTTCTTCTCCACTGCGGCTCAACTCCCCCACCCCCAACCCCCCAAGACACCGATGGAGGGAACCCGGGCTCAGCAGTACCCTAGGAACGCAGGAGATGACCCGAGGTTCCTGCATTCTTAAGAGCCTCACTGTTTAACACCCCTGAAAACTCTGGCCGATGGAGGGAACCCGGGCTCAGCAGTACCCTAGGAACGCAGGAGATGACCCGAGGTTCCTGCATTCTTAAGAGCCTCACTGTTTAACACCCCTGAAAACTCTGGCCAGATACCCAGAGTAATGCTAAAGTATCCTAACTTGCCTGGGAAAGCCTGCTGAAATCACCTCTGCTGAGAATAAATCAATCCAAACATCAAGCTCATCATCTTTCTCCATATCCCCGCACTCCCAAATGCCTTTTTAATGTGGACAACTCTGATCATATCTTTAATAACTAGGACTTTCAAATGCTAGAGGTCACATTCTGACTCACATATGGGGGCACCCGGCTTCTCCCTGCCATTCAGACCTGGAAGTGAAAAGAAGCAACTGCCCAGAGCAGAAAAGAAATCAGCACATGGCATTCCCCAGTCTCTGCGCCTGGCCCTGACCGGGTCTCTATAGTGCGGCTAATGTAAATCTGTGGCATTTGCAGAGAGGTTTGTTCTAAAGAAAATCAATGGCAGACTCCCTGACACCGGGTAGCAGACATCCTCGAGACACTGGCTTCCCTGCCTGGCCCAGGGAGTGCCTGAGCATGTTCAGAAAGGAAGTGCCTCCACTCAGCCTCTGCCCTCACAGGTTCTGTAAATAATTCAGCAAGACAAGGACGGAGCTATCTTAAGAACAGGCTCCAGGGGCTGCTTTGCCCCAGGAATCTTGGACGTCACAGAGTGCCCCTCTGGTCATTTTCTGCTGCTATTTTTAAAAGTCAAAGCACAGACATTATATTTAGGAGAAGGCTATTTTGAAGTCATTGGGCTAGAGTGGTGATGAGTCCCTGGTGGGGGCACTGGCACAAAATCTCCCTGTGGAGTCACAGCACAGCACCAGAGGTGGGAGGTCGGGGCACTGGGAGGAGGGGAGGGAGATGGGTCCTTCCAGGTCTTGATGCCACATACTCAGCACACGATTCTTACCTTAGGAAAGTAGGCTTCCTAAGATATTTAGTTATTTTATCATTTATGTATCTTTTGATGTTTTACCTTTCCTAAAAACTATGATAATTATCCTCCGTTTATAATTTATCTCTCTGGCCATCTACATTTTCCCCTTTACGTTTTAAACTCTTTTAAAAACACACTTGAAGAGGCATTATTTTCTCGCTAATTCCTCTCCAAGGAGAGGGAAGGCCTAGCAGTTGCCATAGTGCCACTTCCCAGAGCCCAGCCAGGATCCATGTGTCTAGATAATAGGGACAAAAGACCAAGTAGCCCTTCAACATCTGGGGAAAATTTTAAACTCATTACCATTCCAGGCAACGCAGTTTAAAACAAAGGCATGGCATTTCTACCTATCAAGCAGCAAACCTAAACAAAATGATACTAGGTAGCATTGGTGAGGGGTGACAGCACCAAGAACCAAGCGGGCTGAGGCTGAGGCTGAGGCTGGAGGTGCTCAGGGTATCTGCCTGAAGGGCAATTTGACAGCAGGTGTCAAAAAGCCTACTGTTTGCATATTCTCTGCCACAATACCACTGGAAGAATACATCCTAAGGAGGTAATCATGCTTGTGAATAAAGACAATGAGGATGTTCATGTGAACAGTATTTACAACAGCAAAACCACTGGAAACAATCTAACTCTCTCACCACGGAGGATTACTACTTAAATGATGGTCCATTTAGAAAATAGAATATTGCGTAGCAATAAAATATAACATAAAATATTTAATGAAACAGAAAGATGTGTATATACATAAGTTATATGAGTAGGTAACAAAAGATTGAATTCATTTTTTTAAATGAAAAATATAATTACATAACTGTAGAAAATAATGACTGAAGCATATACACTACTGTGTTAACAATGATGAATGTGGGTGGGGAATTACAGATGGTTTTAATTGTTCTGTTTTGCTTTTGCTTATCACTGCTCCCTAAAACTTTGCACAACAAACATAATGTTTCCATTTTTAAAAAAAACTTAACGTATTCTATAAAATTTGATTGAGTACACACTTTGTGCACTATGGGTGAAATTACTTCAATCGGACATGCAGGTTCCCTGGGAGGCGCTGATGGACAGGGATGAACGTACATCTTCCTGCTGCAGCATCGGGAGCCCTGAGGAACCTGACTTGTTGGCCTAATGTGGACCCAATGAAGTGCATTAGAAAACAGACCGTCTCCCTTCAGAGAGCCAGAGTCCCTGATCGTGTCCAGGTGAAGGTTTGGCCTGCAGCCTCGCTGCTCTGATGTGAAGGACACCAAGCAGCGACAGTCATCCTGCTGCCTCACTAGGTCTGGTCAGAGCAGCAGGCTAGCCCTGCCTCTCCCCGACTTCTGCACATCTACTGAGGCCTCCTGCCCTGTCTGCTGAGTGAAGCATGCTGTGCTATTTACAATGCCTGTGTCTCGCTCCCAAAACCACTGGCCTCTGGTTTTCAGAGGACATCGTGTGCCAGGAGACATCCTCTCAGGTGGTTGTTTTAGGAAAAAGGAGGGCTTACCCTAAATCACACCTCTGTTAGCATCTAGCCACGGGGAGTAGAGTTTGGGGATCCTTCCGATTTGACTTGTTTAATTGGAAGCTATTAAATACAATAAATTCACCTTGCCTGCCTTACAGATGGACTTGATATTACCAGACATAGTGGCTGCTAAGCAGGGAAAGAAAGGCTGGCTTTCTCCATCTCCACGGAGTGGCTTGGTTCATCAGATTCACGTTAAAGGTCGACATTCTCTTCATGGTACACCATTTATCTCTCTTCTCCTCATTTTTCTCACCTCTGATCACTTTACCTTTTCTCCTCTTCATCTCTTAAACTCTTTTTAGCTTGCCAACAATTTCTTTTTTCCCTCACTCTCTTTACTCCTTCTTTTTCATTAGAAAGTGAACTGATGCTCTACAGAAGCGTGAGTGCCTGTGATCATTTTGTATTTGTCCAGTGCTGAGCCTCAGCCAGATTTAATGTCGCCCAGGCCAGTAATAGCAAAGAAAACTGACACAGAAAGCCATCAATTCAGTGAAATTACTCGCCTAGAAAAAGCTCCCTCCTTTGGATTAGGTGGTAAAATTGTCCATTTTTTCCCAAATATTTTAATATAATTTTAATGCTACATTTCACTTTATGTCATGCTCCATAGGTAGGTATAGTGGTCTTCAAGGGTCTGTTCTCAATATTAACTGTGTGTATACACATAGACACACACACATACTCAAGTCACACAAATTTGGAGTCTGCCATTCAAAAAGCTATGGATACTACACTCGCCCCTTGTAACCAGGAAGATAGATCTCAATTTTAGTCCTAACATATATCATGAAACTATCTTATAAAAATATGGAAAAAAATAGAGCCTGCCTCTATTTTTAGAAGGCTTAGCACCTCTTTGTCCATGTTTATTGTAAAACCAATGAATGTTGCCATGGCAACAAATGCTCCAGTCTTTCCCTGATGCCTGAAAGCCAACCAGGGTCTGCCTTACCTACCCCATGCTTGTCCTTGCTAGCAGCTGGAGGAACTTGAACATGGTGCTTTCTGCACAAGAGTCATGATGAGTGGCTACCTTCTGAATTTCCAAAATTCTTAAAACTGGCCCCAAACAAACACGTTAGTGTGTATTTCTAACATCAGAGACTTTAAGTCTATATGACACCACAAGATCAGAATAACAACAGCAAAATGTCTCTAAAGTGCCTTTTCTTTCTGTTCTCTGGGGCATCAAGGCCTATCATGATAGATAGCAAGGGCAAGAAGAGAGAAATAGAGATAATGCATTGGTCACCAGTCAGAGCTATCCCAACCTGACACCCATGTTTGCTTATTTATAAAGCATAACCATTGTAATAGGTATCTCTGTGTTGGAGTAATAAATTTCCTCTTTTTTAGAGAAAATTAATTGAGTTGGATGCTTTAGATTTCTGCCAATCATTAAGTTGAAAAAAATGCAGTCACACTGTCTAGATCTCTCAAACTAACACCTTAACAATCAGGTTATGGGTATCCACAGTTGATAGAAACATTTTCACAAGCACAGAGACCTATTTGACTACATGCAGAAAAAATCTGAGGCCACTAAGGGATAGCTGAGAGAGAGAGTGTATAAATAAAAAGTTAAAATGCCCATAAGTATCCATGCATTGATGCAAAAAATGTTTACTGAGTATATATGTATATGTATATAAATATATACATACATGCATGGACATATATGTGTACACACACAAACACAATACAAATAAGGTTAAACTTGTAGGAAGTATTCAGATGACTATAGAGTTCCTGCTCTGAAGGAACATAGATCCTGGTAGTAAGGGTCATATGCATACATCTATAATACAAGTTTGAAAATAATAATACAATTAGAAATTATGTTCAGATTAAGGGTAAAGGGTGCGCAGAGGAGGATGAGGTACTTGAGTCAGAGAATGAGATTGAGAATCGGAGATGTGTTTTATGAGGATAGGGACATTTAGGCTGTCCTTGAGGGGTATCCAGGATTTTGGAATAGAAGGAAGTATGTCAGGAGGAGGAATCTATAAGCAAGGACACAGAGGCAAAAAAAAGTGTGATAAAAGAGAATGTATTATCAGACTTGTTAGGGTAAGACCAGGGTATTACTTTCTTGTTGTGAACTTTTATAGGTCATATACTATCTACTAACAAATAGCAGCTTTGACCAATCAAAGCAGAAATCGCATTATCATGACTTTGGGTCAAAGCTCTCATCTTCTTAGTATGTGGCCTATGAGGTGGGACTAGTGGATGGACGCTGGGCTTGTTTTTGTTTTGTTTTTTGTTTTTTTTTTTTTGAGACGGAGTCTTGCTCTGTCACCCAGGCTGGAGTACAGTGGCACGATCTCAGCTCATTGCAACCTGTGCCTCCCAGGTTCAAGCATTTCTCCTGCCTCAGCCTCCCAAGTAGCTGGGAATACAGACACACACCACCACACCTGGCTAATTTTTGTATTTTTAGTAGAGATGGGGTTTCACCATATTGGTCAGGCTGGTCTTCAACTCCTGACCTCGTGATCCTCCCACCTCGGCCTTCCAAAGAAGCTGGACTTTCATCGTCAGGATTTTCCCCCTATCTCCAGAATCCAGACCACTCTCCTGCAGGCCTCTATCTTTGCTTCTGTGTGGACAGCTCCTTATTCAGAGGAGCAGGTTAACAGGGTGGAGAGGGAGCATCTGCTTCAGCGAAGGCTGTCAAGTGAAAGGCAGCAACATTGCCTCCGAACCAGCTTTTCATAGGCTTTTACTTATTATTTAATTTGGCTGCAGAGGATGGAATTGGGCTAATGGCTGTTAAGTGGCTAAGGCACAAACATGGTCCATCTGCCGAGAAGGCTCAAGGCCATTGTCTATTTCAAAGGCTAAGGAAAAAAAAAGATGAGTGAGACATACTGTTACACTAAGAGCCTCATCAAATGCCTTTTTATTCCCCCTCTGATCTTATTCCTTTCAACACTAGTGATTTTCACGGTACCATACTAAGAACTCAAAATCAAGGCCTAGATGCTGGCCCATTACCAAAGGGAAAATAGCCCATCCTTGCTTAAGCTACAGGCTACTGTAGTGGAAAGCAGCCTGGGCAGCAGCAAAATGATTCAGTCCATTAAAAAAAAACAATTACCGAACAACAGCAATGTCCAGGGTACTGTGCAGAACACAAGAATAATTCCTGACTTCAACTTGCCTCCCACCTCAGATAGATGGGAAGACAGAACACATTCCTGATGAGTTCTAAGATGTGGCAATGTGGTCAGCAACTCCAAGAGAACCAGAAGGAAATAGAGGAAGAAGAGAGGCCACCTGTGGCAAGATTAGAGAAGGGTTCATAGAGAAGAATTTTATTTTTTGAGTTGGGCTTTGAAGATAAATAATAATTTATACTTATGGAGCACGTATGCCAGGCAGTCTATATACAGTATCTAATGTAACTCTCACAGTATCCTGATAAGGTAGGTGCCATTATCTCCTCCCCCTTAACATTTTAGTAAACAGAGGCTAAGAGAAGTGCCATCCATTGGCCAAGTAGAGTCAATATTTGACCACACTTTGTTCTTTTTCAGCTTAGGTAGGACTTAAACATGCAAAGGAAGGATGAGGGTGAAAGGGGAGTGAGTGGGCTTCCGAGACAGAGAGTACTGAGTGAACAAAGTGTACGAGAGAAAAGCCAGGGTATAGATGATGCAGGTGAACTGCCTGGCTTGGCAGAAGCAAGAGGACAGAGATAGTAGAGATAAGATGGAAAGAAAAGTTGAAGCCAGTGTGCTGGATGCCCAGAAAACCAGGCAAGGGAATCCAGGTGCTATTAGTATGCAAAGACCTGTGTGCAGTGGAAAAGCGGGAAGGTGTTATGGGCCAAACTTCAGGAGCATCCTTCTGGGACCCTTCTGGGTCACCTGCCATACATTGTAGGGAAAAGGAAAAATGAAAAATAGGAGGCCTCTAGGGCAACCCAGGCAAGTGGCACTGAAGACAGATTTAAAGTCTTGGATTCCCATTGTACCACTACTGGGATGTGGTGTGGAAGGGGAGAGGAAACAAAGTCAATCCACCAATAATGTTCAAGAAATATTCACTAAATATGGTCAAGCACTAAGGTAGTCAGGATAGGGAAGGAAACAAAACAGGGAAGCATCCTTCATTTTGGTAAGGAAAACAATAACAGAATAATTACAAATAGTAAATACTAGTAAGTGTACAAAGTGTCAGAAGAGAAAAGTGTGAGTAGCTAGGAGAGTCTCAATAGGATGAATGGATAGGAGTTTGGGGCATTAGAAGGAAGAGGAAATGTCTATCCAACATCAGTACAGAGCTTTCTACCCTCCCAGGACTTCTGAAAAGGACCTGAAAAGCTGACAGCACCAGCTCGAGTGGGCCAGGACATTCAAATAAAAACAGGCTTACAAGTGACTTTGGCCATGCAGGACATTTTTTGTGACTCAGGAGGATGGACCTTGGAGACCCTGGGAATGTGGGTCACTGTTCTAGGTATAGGGCCAGTACTCAAGGTGGACCCAACACAAGACCCCAAATCCCCAAGGGTGCCAGAGCCAATGATGTCTCCAATCATGCTGGAAGTTTCTCTTTGTGCAACGCCTAAAACTCAACTGAGATTGCTTTTTATTCTAGTAAATAAGAACAAAGAAACAGGTGCTGGGATTTGAGTTTAGGTCAGTGTGCTGTTCTAGATTCTGAAGACACAGGATCAGTGAACAAAACAAAGCTTCTACCTTTATGAGCTTAGGTTCTAGTGAGGAACAATTGGAAATCAATAGGTAAACAATAAATGTACATAACATATTAGCACGCCCATGCTCATTGCACCACTAGTCACAATAGCCAAGAAGTGTAAACAACCTAAATGTCAATCAATAGATGAATGATTAAAGAAAACGCAGTAATATACACTAATGCATGTAACAGTATGCAATATACACACAATTCAGTCTTAACTAAGAAAGAAATCCTCCCATATGTGACGACACGGATGAACCTGGAGAACATCACACTAGGTGAAATAAGTCAGTCACAGAAGGGAAAACACTGCACGATTCCACTTACACGCCCGTATCCCAAATACCCAAACACATGGAGTCACAGTAGAATGGTGGCTCCCAGAGGCTGGAGGGAGGGAGAAATGTGGAGTTGCTGTAAAATGGGCATAAAGTCTCAATTATGCAAGATACACTCTACAGAGCAGCCATACAGCAATGTTCCTATAATTAACGGTACTGTATTGCACACTTTAAAATGTTTTAAGAAGGTAGATCTCATGTTAGGTATTCTGACTACAATAAAATAAAGTTTTACAAACATAAAAATACATGGACATTTCTCAGGGCATTGAGTGCTAAAGATTGCCTAGCACTGGGTTGGTGGGGCCATTTTATATCAGTTGCCACCATGGGCGCCTCTGATATGTTGCCATCTTGAAAGAAGTAAGAAAAGAAGCCCTTGAGATACCATGAGGACGGCCTTTCCAGGCAGAGAGAACAGCAAGTACAAAAGCCCTGTGGCTAAAGGGCTGAACAGGAGACACTGATTTTAGGTCAAGCAATCATTCCTCCTAGAAGCAAAGCAAGTCAGCTTTGAGGAACACTCTCTCCTCTGTGAACAAGACTCTATCACCAGAGGAGCAGCACCGATTTGGTAAATGAGAAGGGCTGAGTGTTGGCTGTTCCCCCAAAATAAACCTTTGGATATGATAATGATTATTGGGCTTAACTTCTTTTTTTTTTTTTTTTTTTTTAAAACGGAGTCTCGCTACGTCACCCAGGCTGGAGTGCAGTGGCGCGATCTTGGCTCACTGCAAGCTCCACCTCCCGGGTTCACACCATTCTCCTGCCTCAGCCTCCCAAGTAGCTGGCACTACAAGCACAGGCCACCACACCTGGCTAATTTTTTTTTTTTGTATTTTTAGTAGAGATGGGGTTTCACCGTGTTAGCCAGGATGGTCTTGATCTCCTGACGTCGTGATCAGCCCACCTCGGCCTCCCAAAGTGCTGAGATTACAGGCGTGAGCCACTGCACCCGGCCCATTGAGCTTAACTTCTGTTACAATAACTTGCTCATCACAGCACCAATGGCCTTATGGCCAAAGATAGCATTGCATGGACCATCTTACCATTTGATAATAAAAATAATCATACTACTACTAATAATAATAAATATTATTCATAGGAACCAGTGTTTATTGTGTGCTTACTTTGCATTAGGCTTTGCATCAAGTGCTTTCAATGCATTGTATCATCTAAACCTCATACTAATCTCAGGAGGAAAAAATCAGACTTAAGTAAATTAAACTAATCACAAAACCCTAGGAGAGAACACCATCACTCACATTCAGATCTGACTGGAGCCAACGTCACTGTTATTAACTGGGATGTTAGCCACCCCCATATACGTAACTGACTGGCTTCCATGTGAGAAAACAAGGCCCCTGAGGGCTAAGGCACTAAAAAAACTGAAAAAATGAGTCCCGTGGACAGACCCCACGGCCCCGTGTCTCACAGACGTTCTATTCACTGTGAATGTTTCATACCAGCCTGTATCATCCCTGCACCCACCTCCCTGCCTTCCTTTCTTCCTTCTTACACCAACCACTTTCTGAGTGTTTCTATGTGCCTGGTTCTCTGTAGGTGCTGGGATTTCATAAAGACAGGCAGACAGTCCTGGGGAGGGGAGGAGCTGGCAGGGGTGCAGAACTCCCAGACAATTAGAGTAGATGACTCCACAGGCAGGGAGGGTTCCTGAAGCGGTCCAGAAGTTATCTCACACATAATGCAGAGGACAAGTAGCATCAGGTGGGAAGATAACCCCAGTCCCTCAATACCAGGTAGGGAGAACACAATGTAAGAAGGCATCGTGGTAAACAGGTCAAGATCACCATCATACAAAGGAAGGGGCCTTTTCCTGGCCAGCTGCATGAAGCCTAGAGGCAGAACACAGCACTGCTCTTGGAGCCCTACAGTGTTCCCAACAGGAAGGCTGGATTAGCAAGAGTGTGAAAGAAAGCTCTCTGGGGCTTGGACTCAGCGGGTGAATGCCCACATTCTTTTTTTTTTTTTCTTTTATTATTATTATTATTATACTTTAGGTTTTATGGTACATGTGCGCAATGTGCAGGTAAGCTACATATGTATACATGTGCCATGCTGGTGCGCTGCACCCACCAACTCGTCATCTAGCATTAGGTATATCTCTCAATGCTATCCCTCCCCCTCCCCCCACCCCACAACAGTCCCCGAAGTGTGATGTTCCCCTTCCTGTGTCCATGTGTTCTCATTGTTCAATTCCCACCTATGAGTGAGAATATGCGGTGTTTGGTTTTTTGTTCTTGCGATAGTTTACTGAGAATGATGATTTCCAATTTCATCCATGTCCCTACAAAGGACATGAACTCATCATTTTTTATGGCTGCATAGTATTCCATGGTGTATATGTGCCACATTTTCTTAATCCAGTCTATCATTGTTGGACATTTGGGTTGGTTCCAAGTCTTTGCTATTGTGAATAATGCGGCAATAAACATACATGTGCATGTGTCTTTATAGCAGCATGATTTATAGTCCTTTGGGTATATACCCAGTAATGGGATGGCTGGGTCGAATGGAATTTCTAGTTCTAGATCCCACATTCTTCAACACAAAGCAGCAAGTGTCCAAGAAGCCAGGAGTCCACCTGGGTTGTCAGGACCACACAGCCACTGGTGGGCGGGGGGTGGGACCTCTTCTCCTTTCTTCTTGCCCTGTCCCCCACCATTGGTTGCACCTCGGGTGACAATTAGGAAAAATCTGAAAAGGATAGTTAATGTGGGAAAGTATCCCTGACAAGCATTACAACAATTCACGAAACTACGAAACTTGAAAACAGCATAGAACCGGCCCAGCAATAGTCTGGCCTATCAATGGAATAAAAGAGAGTCCAGAATTTGATCCAGACACACAGAGCCAGTTACATACCATCAGTGGGAGGAGGTAGGCTAGTTAATGATACAGAAGGAAAAAGCCGGATTCCCCTTTCTGGTGTAAAATACATTTCAGATGCATCAACAATTTACACATAAAAATTAAATTATAAAAGCCCCTGGGAAAATAATTCATATTGTTCAAATCTTGGAATGGAGAAGATCTTTCTCAACATTAGCTCAGACACCAGAAAAGCAAAGTAATTTGACTACATAAAATTAAACATTTTATACAGAAAAATACATAGGCTAAACAAAGTAAGATTGCAAACCATAAACCGGGAAGTAATTTATAACATGTGTAACAATGCTCAAATTATTTTAACATATTATGTGCTCCTGAAAAATCAATAAAAAGATGGGTAAAAAACAGGTAAATAATATAAGCAAGCTATATAAAGAAAATAAATTGCAAATGCAGAGTAAATAAATATGAGAAGATGCTAAACTTCGTAATTAAAGATATATAAATTAGACACTTTTTAACTACCAGTGTGGCAAATGTCACATTTTAGAAACACCAGCTTTTCTGGAAATGTCTGTACAAATCCATGTACATTCCATTCCATTGTACCTTCCAATAACCTTTATATTAGGTAATTTTCAATATTTTATTAGCTTTTAATTTGTATACCATTAGTCCTAGTAACTCCATAGCCAAGAATTTGCTTTCAGAGGCCCTTTCCTGTATACATGAAGATACTCATGGTAGCCTGTTTGACAGAGCAGAAGAATTGGAAATAATATGCACATAAATTTATAAGGAACTAGTGAAATACGTTATGGAACCTTACAAAATAGAGTATTATTCTTCCAGGTAAAAGAAACAAGGTTAATTTATACATACAGACATGGGAGCACACTGTTGATATACTATTTGTAGAGAAAAGAAATCACAGATCAATATATGGAACATATTTCATTTGTGAAGATTCATATTGTGTGCATTGTGTACGGTTAGAGATGAATATAAAATCCACGACAACCCGTGGACTCCTCTGGAGAAGAAAGAGAAAGGTCTGATCAAGGAAACTTTTCCCTTCTATTTCTTAAAACACTGAACTCTAGCTTTTAGCAACAGGCATAGTTCTTCTCTTTCTCTCCTTTTTATTTTTTCTTAACAATTGCATATATGTTTTACATTTTCTTTTTTATTTTCAGAGCAACAAAGATCAGGGAATGGCCTTATGTGACTTAGGTGCATTCTCCTCTCTAAAATAAGGGTACCAGAAGGTGTCTGACATCTTTTTAGACTAATGCTTCCAGGTTTCAGAAAGATTCTTGTTTAAAAAGCACATATGTCTGTCCAGCCCAAGTGTGCTAAGGAGGGAAGGCATGAAGCAGTCATCAGCAGTCCATTTCCCCACGTCTCCCCATCTCCCAGTCTCCGCGAGTCTCCCACTGCCTGCATTACCCAGCTTCCCAGGCCTGTTTATAACGTCTACCCACCTGATTTATCTCCCCCTTTACCCCGATGTCCTGGATCGCTTTCTCATTCTCCTTCTGGACTGAATCTGGCTATAACTTCTGGGTTCTATCCATCTTCCTCTTACGTAACTAACCCCAGTTCATTAGCTGTATACAATGTATAGATACATTCAATCCATCAGCCTGCACCCTGCTACGGACCAGGCATGGAATATACTATCCGCCTGCACTGGGAGACATTTAATAGACAAGATTGCTTATCGCTGGCAGGAAGAGATTTGCCAGACGCCATCTATTCATTTTAATACTTGTGTCTCCTGGAGATTCCCGAATGGACCCATCAGAGTGAGCAATTATATTCACTCTTCTAAGTGAGACTTTGGGAGCATATCAGTAGAGGTGCAGGAATGTCAGCGAGAGGTCACTGCACAGTTCTGAGACTACCCCACAAGGGAAATTAACAAGTATGCAATTTGTCCTTTCTTCTTAACAAATACCGGCTGGCTGATGAGTTATTTGAGTTATTTTCTTAAATGATTTTTGAAATGTTGGCAATTTTAGGTAAATCTTGAACACCTGGTTAACCTGTTAGTTTGGATATTTCACTTTTTACTATTTTCAGAGAAGGGTATAGGCTTACATGTGTTAGGGGCTCATTCTAGATTCACCCCCCCCCTCAACCTTTAACCTCAAATGGACCAGAAAAAAAGTCAAGGAGGTGCCCACCAGCAAGTTAAGAAGGTGCCGCTAACCACACCTAGTGGGGTAAAGGGTTCCAGGTTGACGCAAGGCTGTATATGCCCAGATATGAGAGCGCTGTGGAGTTCAGGCATCTCACTTCCTGCACTGCTTCAAATTAAACACCTGAATGCACCGTTAAGTGCTACAGCAGACCTCTTGCTATGTGTGTGTACATGAGACAGGAGATGCTAAGGAAATAGGCAAAGACAGCCTCTGTTTGTTTTACACAAATAGCTAAAAATTGGACTTGACTCACAACAGTCCCCGAAGTGTGATGTTCCCCTTCCTGTGTCCATGTGTTCTCATTGTTCAATTCCCACCTATGAGTGAGAATATGCGGTGTTTGGTTTTTTGTTCTTGCGATAGTTTACTGAGAATGATGATTTCCAGTTTCATCCATGTCCCTACAAAGGACATGAACTCATCATTTTTTATGGCTGCATAGTATTCCATGGTGTATATGTGCCACATTTTCTTAATCCAGTCTATCATTGTTGGACATTTGGGTTGGTTCCAAGTCTTTGCTATTGTGAATAATGCGGCAATAAACATACGTGTGCATGTGTCTTTATAGCAGCATGATTTATAGTCCTTTGGGTATATACCCAGTAATGTGATGGCTGGGTCGAATGGAATTTCTCGTTCTAGATCCCTGAGGAATCGCCACACTGACTTCCACAAGGGTTGAACTAGTTTACAGTCCCACCAACAGTGTAAAAGTGTAAAAGTCTCAGTTCACTCAGAATATGCCCTGCTTATGCCTGCAGTCTGGCATCCCCATCCAATTAGCACCCCATTTTTCTTTCCAAAAAGAATTCCCATTTGAATAACAAATTGTGCAACCATCTGAATTTAATCAATAGAACTTCTTTACACCCATTTAGTTCCAAATTAAGTACTCCAACCCATCTGTTGTATGATAAAGAATTTATTTTGCCTTTGTTCCCCATTTCTGGCATGGAGCTTCTAAAATCCTTGGAATATCCAGAGTGATAAGAGGGTCATTGTTGCTCATGAACCCCTTGGATCATATCTGACTTTATGCTAGTGAGATTAAATAACTCAGGATAGAGAGTTGTCACCAAAAAAATTAATTATATGATTATAGGGTTGGAGCTTTGAGCCAGTTCACCCTCCAGGGAGTCCTGGGGGCTGGAGATAAAGTTCAATCACATGGTCAATGTTCAATCAATCATGCTTATATAAGGAAACCCTAATAAACGCTCTGGACACAGAAGTGGAGCTTTCTGACTGGTGAACACATTGATGTGCTATGAGGAGGACAGGCCCTGATTCCATGGGGAAAGAGCATGGAAGTGCTACATTTGAGACACTCCCAGGCCTCACCCTATGTGTCTCTTATTTGGCTAGTCCTGAATTTTATCCTTCATAATAAAACTATAATTATAAGTATTAAAAAAAAAAATTGGACTTGACTTATGCAATTTTGTGAATCGCCCTATAAGGAAAATACCGCAAACCTTTAATGCACATACTGCTTTTTTTCCAGATTTGTGCTTGGTGAAAGGGGAAAACAAAACAAAACCAAAAACAATGAAATCTGACTACACACCAATGGGACTGTGTTTAGTTCAAAACTCCAGGCATGAAGCCCAAATAGATCCAGGCTGGGTTTTATCCTTACACAACAGGGAAGATGATAAAACGCATTTACTTAGTCTTGCATCATGAGAGCCAAATGATTCCAAACTGAACTAATCCTGTTCTATCCCAGGAGCAGTGTTTTGGTTCTCCGCACTACACATGTCAAAATGGTGATGCCGTGGCATGATACATTTCCACGACACCCCTTCGAGTGTGATCAGGCATATACTCCAACACATAAATGTGCTGTACACATTTGCTTAAATAAATAATTCATGAAACTACAAATACCTATCCCTGAAGCAGCTTCCAACTCTTAAACACTCTAAGCATGCTCATCCTCATTTTAAACAGGAGGAGATGAAGTGCATGTTGCAATTCAGATGGAGGGTATGCCAATCCACTGGGACCTATTTTGAATTAGTGAGGAGTGAGCTACTGGATATCAATGGCAGGCAGAATTTTATTTCAAGGGCAAAATGCTGAGATTACATGCTGATATCATTGTTCGTCGTGTGGAAGCAAGGCTGAGATGAGCTGTGGACATCCAAACTGCTGCTTGTGTTCCCTATGTTTTGTGCATGAAGCAGTGACCTGCCTGAGCTCCCTCCTGCAAAACTGGGGCCTCCCAAATGTAGTTCATCAAGAGCTCACCACTAATCGGCACCCCTGTCTCCTATGCCTAAAGCAATATGAGCAGAAGGATTAATAAAGCCCAGCACATAACTCGCTACTGCAAGTCAGTGTCTGATTTTAACAAATGGAGAATTTTACTCTGTACCTAGTATTTCTAGATATAAAGCACTTCAAATTTTCCAAGCAAATTGTCTTTGCACCAGCCAGTGGCATTTATCTGCTACCAAAAGCATATCAGTGTCACATAGGTTGTTTTCAAATTACTAGCCGTTTTCTAAGCTCTCACAAAAAAGAAAAAAAAATGTTTCAGAAAAGTTTATGAGCAGAAAGAACACAATTTTCACATATAAATAACGCCCAAATATGGCTTTTATAAAGTTCCTCTAAGAAAGACTCTTCTTTAAGGAATATCAGCCTAACAGGTATTTTTTTTTTCCCCTTTTAGAAAAATGCGAGTTGGAATTAGAATGTCTGCCAGGCTCTAAGAGAGCAACTCGGGCTGTCACCATGGATGTGTGGGGGATGATCAGATTCCAATGCTGTGCTTTTGATTATCTGCATTTTGAAGAATATTCTTGGCTTATTTGTGTTCTAATTTGGCAAGACATTTCTAATGACAGAACTGGCACCTATAGAGAGAGAGAGAAAAAAAGGAGAGTTGCATTTCTAAAATTCTTTATCCATGCTTGGGCCAACTAGCTGGGAAAAGTGATAGGTGGAACTGAGTGTAGGTGCTCAGAGTGAAGGGAAAAAAGGAGCCCAAGAAGTAGAAGTGACAGCCTGCACACCTGCCCCACTGGTCTCTTTCACTCTGGCAGGGCGCTGACCCAGACTGATGGAATCAGACACCTGGAGGGTGGACTCAGAAAAGAGAAGCAGGGAAAAGTGGTGACTCTTAAACTGTAGCTGCATTAGAACCATCCAAAGGTTTGTTGCAGCACAGATTACTGGACCCTCCCAACTGGGTGCTGCAGGGCAGCAGAGCCGGCTCTGGGACTGATCTCTAGCCACCCATTTTTTGTTGTGTCACCAGCCCAGAGTTGATGACTTGGGTGCAGTTTCCATGTGAGTGAGCCTGGAAATTGAGTCCACACCAGCCAGGGGAAGGGGCACGGTAGCAAGAGAGCTTCCTTAGTGGAGATGCGGCCTCTGCTAGCACAGGAGTCTGGAGACTGAGAAACCAAACTGATAAGCAACTCAACACCAAGTGGGTGGTTGAAAGGGGAGATGAGAAGAGGCCAGAAGGCCACAGTGACCACTCAAGGCTGCTGCAGATGCCTCTTCCACTTGATGACTCCAACACCTTGATTGGATTCCAAAAACCCAGAGTTGCATGCCTAGCTTTTAGTCTCTCTGCCAGGATTGTCCTGCAGTAGCCCCACATGGCTAAACTCTATGCATTCGCTTTTTTTTTTTTTTTTTTTTTTTTTTTGAGACAGGGTTTCACTCTCTTGCCCCGACTGGAGTGCGGTGGCCCGATCTCGGCCCACCACAACCTCCACCTTCCAGGATCAAGTAATTCTCCTGCCTCAGCCTTCTGAGTAGCTGGGATTACAGACACGTGTCACCATGCCCAGCTAATTTTTGCGTTTTTAGTAGAGACGGGGTTTCACCATGTTGGCCAGGCTGGTCTCAAACTCTTGACCTCAAACGATCCACCCACCTCGGCCTCCCAAAGTTTTGGGATTACAAGCATAAGCCACCACACCCAGCCTAAACTCTATGCATTCTTGAAGAGCTGAGACAAATGGCCCCCCTTCTGCATCATCTTCCTGGATCCACAGACTTTCGTATAGGAATAGCTGTTCCCTGTGCAGAGACAATGTTATGTGTCCACCAAACCATCATCATTCCCCTTCCAGGCCCAGAGAAAGGGGTGCCTTTCCCAGCCCCCTTGCTTCCAGATAGGAACTCACGGCAGCTCTAGGTGCTTCTTCCAGGACAGGCCCCAAAAGATACTACATCACTCTCTACTCTCCTCTGCCCACTTGCGTCAAAGTAAGGACTGCAATATGGATCATAGGAAGAAGAGAGTCCAAATCCCCAAATCATGCCCTGGAAGAAGTCATGCAGGAGAACCACTCTACGTATGGACATTGCATGAGTAAGAATTAATATGTGTTGTGTTCGTTTGCAGGGATTTAGGGGTTGTTATTACAGCAGCCGGCCCTACTAATCCACTCTCTCTCTGCTTTTGCATAGCAGTTTTACCTGCTTCTGCTACATCATATTCCATTTACTTTACAGCTAGCTGTTTAAATGTCCATCTTCCTGTGATATGAGAACTTATTTCATTTTATTCATTTTTTAAATCCCCAGCACCTAAAAAAACTCTGGCATTAAATGGATCATCAATAAATGTCTCCAGAAGGGAGGAGAAGAAAAGAGGAAAAGGAAGCAAGCAAAGAAAGAAAAATGAGTGAGATAATATGAGATGATGCTCCATAACTGTAAGTGTGTTCTTTAATATGGATGATTATGCAGAAAACACCTGCCCATTAGAATGGATCTACACCTCACCTAGATTAAAGGGCAATGAAGTAGAGTGGAAACAGAAGAATTGGGTTGAGAGCCAAGCCCATTATTTAGTGTTTTGGTTTTGTTTTGATCTCTCCAAGTGAATAATATCTGTTACCCAATAATAACAAGAGTCCATTTTTATTGAGCTGTGTTAGGTGCTTTACAAGCTTATCCCAATCTTCCTGACACCTCACAGGCTTGTGGTAGGAGTCAAACAAAGTTCTACCATTCATTTACCCTGTTTTTGTTCCACAGTGTTCTGCACTAGAGATACAGAGATCAAAGACATACACCCTGCCTTCCAGGTGCTTAAAGTTCCAGGGGAGAGAGAGACAAGCACAGAGAATATGAGGAAATGCTTTGTCACTTGTAAGACACTACGCAGAAGGAAGGAGCTAAGTAATTAAGTAACTCACCCAAGGTCACATGGCCACACCTGCTATGGAGAGTAAGAGACAGGATTTGAATCCATATCCCCATGGCTCTTTTGCTGATGGTATTCTAGCTCTCCCCAAAAGGGTGGTGGCTGGGGCAGGGATGGCAGCGAAGGGAACAGAAGCCCAGGATGCAACTCCAGCCTTTTAATTCCCACTCAGAGAAATGATATAGGATAACAGGTTTCTACTCCGCTGCTCTTAGAAAACAGAGCCATACAAACACAATATTGAAAAATGTCAGCTAGTAAGTGGCATTGAATCAGACTTATAAGTTACTGCCCATTTTTAAAATTATGTAGATATAAATCAGATGTGTGAGAAATTGTACAATGTGCCTGTCATCTTGTTACCCTTGAGAACATCTTCCCTCTCCCCTTTAACCCCTCCATGTGCCCTATTCGCACTGCCATGGGCACCTGCTCTTCCAGTCAGCAGAATCATCGAAGAGGAAGCCTTTCGTGCAGGGGTTTACTTTGATAAATTTTAGTCACTTGCACCCGTATTAAGAAATGATATTTAAAGACACTGTATCAGCTCATAAACTATGTTGTCAAAGCAAGGTTAATCCATTTACTTAAATAATTGTGATAATTATCAAAATTCAGGCTTGTAGTAATGTTAGGGCAACATGCCAGATTCAGTGACAAATCCCCTTCTGCACTGAATATTGGCTGGGCACAAAGAGAGGTGGATCCCCATGTCTGGTATCAGATATTCAAATATTCCATAAACCTAGAATCAGATAAAAGACAGTCTCATTCCAAAAGTCACTTAGTATTGCTTAAAGAGATAAAATAAGAAAACGTTACTGAATGCTTTGGGACAATCATTTGTAAGGTAAGAGTCTCTAGCTCAGGTTAACTGGACTATGTCTATAAGGTATTGTCTGCTAAGACAGGCAGTCATATGTACATTGTGCATGTATGTATACTTTGCACCATCTGTAAAACACTGGGGAAAACCAAGTAAATACAGATACCCTCCAGTAAACTTTAAAATACATATGTATTTATCTCACAATGTATACCCACTAACATCTTGTTTTATCTCCAACAAGCACCACCCACTTTTCTTCCTCAACAACCAGAGGCCTGGGAGGAGCTGATAATATTTTGTGGTGATTCCATTGTATTATTTAGTCATAGAACTGTATATAAGTTGCATGTTGTGCTTTGCATTAGATCAGGAGTAAATATGAGAAAACATAATCCTGGGGAAGCATCCAGCAAGGCTCTCCAGGCTGGAGATGTGACGTAAAGACAAGCCAGATCTCTGCAGAATCGTCATCCCATACTGGGATCATCTTCAGTGAGACTAAAAACAGTGAGAAAAGCTCTCTGAAGGGAGGTGTTTTACACAGTTTCAAATAGGTTTCTTTTCCTTCTGGGTTCAGCTTGAACCTCTAGAGCAGAACTACTTAGACAAGAGAGAACACACAACTAAAAGTCTTAAGGATAATGAAGTAGCCCACAGTGAGGTTTCCTCAAATCAAACTTTCTATTATCCTCACACATCCACTGTCACTGCCTCACATCCCTCCTACTCCAATTTGGCATCCCTCCCTGCTACTCTCCTAATTTGCCCCTCTGTGCACAGAGCACAGCATCATTCAAGGGGGTAAAAGAAGAATCTTGAAAATCCACTTCTTCATTTGGTAAATTCCTCATGCTCTCAACTGTACTGTTGGAAAATTCATAAAAATATGTAATCAGATTGTTCCAGATGAGCAGCTTGCAAGAAACAGGAGTATTAAGAGAAGAAAGATTTACAAAACAAGCAACAGAAATCCCTTCACACCAAAGGTGTGCCAGCCCTCTGCTTGTGCTATACTTCTCACCTCTGCTCTCCAGTGCCATACTCCCTCCGTCTGCACAGATGAGATGGAACTTTCTCATCTGTATGCAATCATGCACTAGTTAATGTGTGTCTGAACATATGCACACACACCAATTATTTTGACTTGATTTACCTCTCCAATTACTACCATCTTTTTTTCTTCCCTTCTCTACTATTCTCCTGAAACCTCTCTTGCCAAAACCCTCAAGCTATCATCTTATCCAGTCCCACGGATACTTTTCACTTCTCCTTTTCCAGAACTCCTGGTTGTGGCAGCATTCCACAAAATTGGTCACTCTCTCCATAAAATATTTCCTTCTCTTGTATTTTTTGGTCTCAAACTCTCCCTGGGTTGCTTCCTACCTCATTGGCTGCCGATTCTCTGCTCCTCTTCCCTCCAACCTTTAAGTATTGCAGAAGCTCAGGACTCTGATCCGCCATTCTCCTCTCTAGCTACAGTTTCTCCTTATCTTGGTGATTTTACCCAATTTCAAGATTTTAAGAACAAATATAAGCTGATCTCTCCCATACTTAAATCCCCAAGTCTCATCTCTTTCCTGAGCTTTGCGATCATAAATCCATCTGCAAACTCTTCTTGATGCTAAACAAACATCATAAACTTCGTGTATCTAAGGGTCCTCTTGCTCCCTCATTTCTCTTCTTCCCACCTACTCCACCAGTCTCTCCACATTGGTTAAAAGAATCGTAACCCAACAGGTGCTTGAGTCAGCTCTTGGAAGTCATCCTGAATTTTTTCCACTCTCTCATCACAAATTCCAGCGTCATGTCCTCAGTGCTCCTTAAAATATATGTACACACTGTTTCTACATCTCTGTTTATTCACTGCCACACCTCCTTCCACACCACCACCATCACCTCTTATAGGCACAGCCACAGGAAGCTCCGGAACAGTCTTTTCTTCTTGTCACCCTGCCCCACCCACACTTTGCATCATACATAGACTAGCCAGGGTGTTTTAAAGACATACACGTGACCAAGCCATTCTTTTGCTTAAAACCTCTTATCCTTCCCATTGTATGCAGAGAAAATGCAAACTCTTCACCCTGCCAGCAAGGCCTGGCACAAGCCAGTCCCTGCCAACCTCCATGACCTCATCTTGTAGTGCTCTCACGCTTAGCACTGTGACCAGCCCCAGTGACTTCCTTTTGCTTTCCCTAACTTGCCCAGACGGTTGCAGCCACACAGCTTCACACTTGTTTTCTCTTTCATTAGAATTCTGTACTTCTCCCAGGCTCTGTGCATGGCTGCCTCCTGCCCATCCCTCGGGGCTCAGGTCCACTGTTCCCATCTCCACAGTCCATTCCTGACCAACACACTCCAGTTACTTTCCATCACATCACCTGTCCTTTTCTTCACACCCTTGTCGTCAAAAGCTTCCTTGTTTAATTATATGTTTATCATCTGCTTTTCCCACTAAAAGGTGACTTCCATGAGGGCAAGGACCTTTTCTGGGTGACCTGTGTACCCTGACCACTTGCAATCCTGTCCAGCGCATAGTAAGCACTCAATACATGTTAGAGAAATGACTGAAGGAATGAACAAATGATAGGTAATAGTTAAATTAATTAAGAACATGCCTATTAGGATCCACACATAGCAAACAACATTATTTTCAGGCTTGGCTCAGTAATCTCTCCAAAAAGGCACTCAAGTTCAGAGGACTTGCTACATGCAACCTAAAGAAAGAATCTCATGTTTTATCCGCCCTTTGAGACATTTTGCTGAACATGCCCTACAAAATAACATTAATCCATACCTCCTGCCCTTTATTATAATTCTAACATGGGGCCGGCTTTCTAAATGGAAAACTATGTAAATTTCTACTAGAAGTAAAAAATTATAATTTATCGCTAGAGTTAGACCCAGAACCAGATCACTGAGGCATTAAGTGTAGAGTACACCTATGCTTAGATCAGTCTGTAACTAGAGAAATGGGAAGAGGCTTAATGATTCCAGAAGTCACTTTCAGATGAAAATTTTTATGTGGTATATGAAAGACTTTGCTATTTCATTCACCTCTGACCAAGAAATTGTCCATACGACTTCAGTCACTTTTGCAGTAATGAGAAGGCATCACTGCATCTCAAGGCCTCTCTCTACAACATGTACCGCCACCCACCAATACCTGTCAGTGGTCCATGCACTGCCCAGAGGGTTCCACCCACACAGCTCCTGTGTAAGCTCACATTCTATCTCCCTGTCATGTCTAATAGAACAAGAAATAATACACAGAATATTAAAAACATTAATAGCTGGAATACATTAATTCAATTAAAGTACGAGTCCAATAACAATTCCTTTTCATTGCATTGATTAAAAGGAATAATTAACTGCCAAGACGGTATTAGAAAAACACACATCAACTGCTGACTCTACTCCTGAGTGAAAATGCAGAACTTCTGTTTCTGCAGAAATAAAAGAGTAGACGTTTTCGATACACAATATAAACAGGGAATAATTTCCCTCCTGCTTCCTTTCTTCACATTTTCATAGCTGAAACCTAAAGAGTTAAAATAGTAGGTGGGTGGGACATTTTTCTTTGGACCTAAGATAAAGCTTACCTTTGGGACTGAATAGAAAACTGTGCTTGACTCTTTGCTAAGCAGTTTGCTTGAATATGTTATTTAACTGTTCTCAGTTACATCACCTGTAACAGGATAATAACAGAATCTACCTCCTAGAGTTGTTATGAGATGCACATAAGCACTTGGAGCAGTGTCTGACACATAGTAAGTGATTGATAACCCTGCTATTAATACAGAGTAAGTTCTGTGTCTGCCTCAGTTCCATCCATTGATGTATCATAATTGGAATTTTTTCCCCAGAACAGTGGCTGATCTTGGAAACCAGTTCCCTTTGTTTGTGTGTGTTTGTGTGTGTAGTTTTTTTAAAAATTGTTCTTATTTCAATAGCTTTGGAGGTACAAGTTGTTTTTGGTTACATAGATGAATTTTATAGTGGTGAAGTCTACGATTTTCATGCACCCATCACTCAAGTAGTATACATTGTATCCAATAGGTAGTTTTCCAACCCTCACCCCCTACCCACCCTCCTTCTGAGTCTCCAATGTCCATTATACCACTCAGAAACAAGTTCCTTTTGGCCAGTGATTTGGTAACCCAGAATTTAGTGATGCCCAAGGCTTGATAAAAAGGCATGGGAGAAAACAGCACTTCCATAGAAGGCTCTCAAAATTTAGGATGGATAAAAGACATGTGTCTTACAGTAATACCTCCATTTTCTGGTATTATATAGAGGAATGCAATATAGGATAGAAATGAATTCCAAGATAAACTGAAGTTTAATCCTGTGTTCAAACTTATTATTTTAATTTTAACCAACTTTAATGGTAAGTTGCTTAAAACATATGGCTCACTTGAATGCCTTGAGAGACTGAGAATGCTGAATGTGATTTTGCATGTTTTAAAATGTTGCTGTCTCTCGACCATCATTCTCAACACCAATTTTTATACTGATACTCTTAGGAGTTAATGAGATATTTAAGAATCCATTTTTATGCATATATATATATATATATATAAAATTTCCATGATTCCCCTCTTTTTATCACTCTTAGTTATTGCAATAACTGAGCAAAATTACAACGCTGGTACTTTAATGCTGATTTAACCTAAGAACAAAGTATCAGTATTAATGATAGTGAATGCCACTATTTTATTAAAAAGTGAGATTTGCCACTGTCTTTCTCTGCCTGTTCCTTGTTCTTTGTTCTACATGAGACAGGGTGTGAATCTAGGACAGATTCTTCTGTAATTTTGATCTAAAATTCTACAGGTAAGGAGACTAGTGAAAGAGGTCCTAATTAAAAACATATCATTCCATGGATGAGGAAATCAGGCAACATAAATTGTACCTGGACCTTGCAGTAAGTAAGAGAGCTGCAGAGGAAATCTGATGAAACAGGCCAGCGAACCCTCCCCTTCCCTCCCCACACCTATCCTCATGACACCCTTCTCTTAACCCTAATTATCTTTGGTCAGCACACATGCATGCACACACATGCATGTAACCCTCCAATTCCAACATAACTCCACCAGAAAACTTTGGACATGGAAGTGGCCAAAAACTGGTTTTTAGGACAAATATTTATGACTAATAAACACAAGAAATCAATCCCGATCTCATAAGTGAAGTAGGAAAAGGAAGCAAAAACAAAAAGCAGACATTCTGAATCAGTGTTAAGTAGGGCAGGTGGCTAGTGATGCTTTCCCAAATAGGTTGTCCATGTTTAATTCAAAGTAGTAATGTGGCAAAGAAACCTCTGAGTACCTCTCAAGCTGTAAATAGTTCATTATGTAAATACCACAATAACACTAATACAACAAAACCACCATTACTCTGTTACTTTAAGGTAGCCGAGAATATAAGCATTGCAGTAACACCCTCCATATTAACTTATCAACCCCATCAGCTTAGTCTGCTTCACCAGCAATCCTATCTGTGACTATTTCTCAATTGTTACTGCCTCCATCATTGCCAGATCTTCCACTGTCCCTCTCCTGAATACTGCAGTGTCCACTTCTGAGGCTTACAAGCCAGTCTCCAAGGGGTCAGGCAGCAGCGTCCTGTTGTCACCCAGTGGCTCAGAGCATGTCACTGCTCCATTTGAAACACTCTGATGACCTCCTCTTGCACAATGAAAAGAGATCCCTACCTGTGGCCTGGCTTACAGACCCTGCAGGTCTGTCTGCTCCATCTCTCCCCATTGTCTATGCTGCTGCACACACAGGGGTCTCTCTTCTCTCCCTCCAGCACAGGACGCTTGCTCCCTGCGGTGTCCTACTCTCAGATCGTTGCCGGGCCAGCTCCTTCTCTCCATTGACATCTCAGCTCAGATGTCACTTCTCTCAGAGAGACATCCACTAGCCCACCAGCCACCCAGGCAGCCTCCGTCACAGGACTTTCCCCTACCTGAGATGTTTGTATATGTCACCTTGTTTGTTACTATCTCCTCTCACAAGACCATAAGCTCCAAGAATACATTATGTCTCTCTCATTCACTGCAGAATCCATGATACATCACATGCACATAATAAAAATTTCAATGAATGAATGAATGAATATTTACCCTGTGTCAGGTGCTGTAAAGACTTTATACAGATTATTATAATTAATCCTCAAAACATCCCAACAAGGTAGTTCCTATTAATTGCTACTACTATTCTGCCTCTGAAGCTAAGTAAACTTCTCAGTTGACTGCAGAGCCCATTCACTTAATCATTTACTTGTATTCTCCATATATTACTCTGTGATACACTCTAGGGAATAATGTTCTCAATGGGTTGCCACAATACAATAAAGAGCCTTCTCATTCACCAGAAAAAAAAGGTCAAAGATGCTTCCTTCATTTATGTATGGAGTTTATTTTATTGTGTTCTTGCTTCTTAAAAATTGGTAATTTTATACCCCATGCACATGGTAACTATAAATAAAAAAGACCAGTGCTGTTGTTAAGAACACAGGACCTTGGGATCAAAGGGCCTAAACTGTCTGGGATCAAATCCCCATTCAGCCATATGCTGGTCATAACAACTCCTCAACGTCTCTGTATTTCAGACCCTCATTTTTAAAACTGGGATGGTCATGGGGCTCTGAGTGTTAAAGGAGGTAATATGTAAGGCACTTTGTAAAACAACATCCCCCACCCCCAAGAAAGAGTTCAGTAAATGCCCACTAGAATTTATATTATTATTAAATATATTTCTGACTATTTAATTACCTAGTTCACGCTTTTCCTCACCAAGCTAGATTTCCTATATTTCAATAACCCAAATTCATTGCCCACGGGACTTTGATATTAAGACAGATTCTTCCTCTCCTTATTCTGCTTGGGTATAGGTTAAGAAGCTTTGAGATAGAGTCTTTCCGGGAAGAGGACACTAAAGCACTAACTTAATAAAACTTCGTGATTAAACCTGGGAGACCTAAGGCACAGTCCAGAGCCATTAGTTTCAAGTTCAGGAGCAAACCACAGCACAAGGAGACTCTGGCTGCATAACCTTAAATAATCACCCAGCAGCTAGAGTGGAAAACAGTGCGTTTCGTATCTTTAACTTAGATAAATGAACGTCTTATTTAGAAAGAGCAAATCCTTTGTGGGGAAACTAAATGGTCAGGGACATGGAACTCCCAGCTAAAACACAAGGTGTTTGGAAAACAATAGTCTCGTTTTTGATGGAAGCACCTTACAAACCGGCCAAGTGCACCAGAAAGAGCTGAGCCCAGGCGATGCCTGCAGGTGTAGGGGAGTGAGGTCTCTGGGGCAGGCACCCGCCTCCCTGCCCCAGGGCCCCACGCACTCCCTGACAGTCCCAGGACCAGGAGCCAATTGGCAGTGCCGGCTGCACTTGCAGGAGAAACAGAGCGTCACTGCCAGCTTTTAGTGACAAAAGGAGTGTTCATAGCAGGCGCGTTGACAGCTGTCCGAGTGCCACATTTATTTACAAAATGTTAGTTAAATTACTGACAGTTGGTGCTGCAGAGGAAAAGCTGAGAGAAAAGCTGACATTTCTTGATCTAGTGACGCTCAGCTCACAGCCCTGGCTCTGCTCCCCTGTCTATTTATTAATCCCATTATTTGCTTGTTACTTTATCTATTTATGACTTCTGGCTTATTCACCGGCCATTGCTTTTAAGAGGCTTCATGTGTCCTGGGCAGTTAAATTGCTCCACTCAATTCCGTTCCAAAGGCCCTTGGCCTAAAAGTTGCCCCAAGAATCGGCTGTTCCAACCAGCCTCTGTACCTCCTGCAGCTCAGGCCCAGCTCAGCAGCATCTGGAAAGTCCCCTGTGGGCAGGGAGCGAATCCCTCTGCAGCACATACTGATGACCAATGCATGCTCATTAAGGAATAAATAATCACCACCATCAGCATCGTCTCCTATTCTTCGTCTGCTGATCAGAGACAGGCTTTCTGTGCAGAAGCTGGACGAAATGCTTCCATTTGTTATTCTTTCTGACATGGGCAATTAAGATCCAGGAAGAACTGGGGTGATAAATGAAGATCAACATTCTGGCTCTGCACCGTTTTAGACATTAAAACATATTTCCGATACAGCGTGTGCAATCTCTTTTCCTCAAATGTTGAAAAAAGCATATATTGCAATAAACTGTGGTCTTTACCTTTTTCCTGATGTTTCTTCTTATGTCAAAATAATGCATGTTTTTGTTGACAATTTAAACTATACCGATAAGCAAGGGATTATTCTTGTTCTAGACATCCTATTTGGAATTGTAGGCTTCATCTTCCTTTCCTATCCACCCACCCCACTCCACAGCATGTGTCACCAGTTAATTTATTCTATGTTCTGTATGTATTTTGTTCACTGTCTCATTCCACCAGGAGGGAAGTGCTGTGAGGACAGAGATTTTATTATGTTTGACAACTACTGGATACCACAAAGCCTAGAACAGTGCCTGGCACACAGTTGACACGGAATGGATACTTGCTGAATAAAATTGAACCTGACATAGCCATCCAGAGACACGCTTATCAGTCTTCCTGGTTCTGACAGCCCCGACTGCTCTGGGCTCAGTTGGAAATGGATCGAGGCATGGCTGCAAAGGGAAAGACTCGCGAAGGCCACCCACAACTCTGAGGTCCTCTCTCCTGCCAGAAATGGGTCAGCTGTAGCTGGTGGCCTCTTGCTGCTCCAGTTCCCTATTGTATTTTGGCTTCCATGGCACAGCCGCCCTCAGCCCTCATAGATGCAGGCCCCTTCCTGCCACCACTTCTCCCCCAAACCGCCAGTGTCCCTTCTGTGCTCCTGCACCACCCCCCACCACATCCCAGATTACAAGGTGGCCTTCTAGACCAGCAGTGGCTCCTTCTCAGTCACCTCCTGAGGTCTTGCTTCTGAAGCTCCCCATTCCTAACCAGGTCATGGGCATGTGGAAGACAGGCACTGTGTCTTATTTATTTCTTTAGCCCAAACATCACCTAGCACAATGCCCTACACATGGGGACGTGTGTGCAAAAAGCCCTATGGCCTACACAAATCAGTGTGTGGTCAAAAGGAACACACACACACATATATATATTATTATTATTATTTTTTTGAGACACTGTCTTGTTCTGTAGCCCAGGCTGGACTGCAGTGGCGCCATCTCGGTTCACTGTAGCTCGACCTCCTGGGCTCAAGTGATCTTCCTGCCTCAGCCTCTCCAGTAGCTGGGATCACAAGCGCATACCACCATGCCCAGCTAATTTTTGTATTTTGTGTAGAGACAGGGTTTTGCCCAGGCTGGTCTTGAACTCTAGGCTCAAGTGATCCACCCACCTCAGCCTCCCAAAGTGCTGGGATTACAGATGTAAGCCACCGCACTTGGCCCAGGAAACTATTTTTATGACACTAATCCTATCTGGTTATGAAAAACCAAAATTTAATTTTTTAATTTAATAATTAGAGAAAACACATAAAAGATCTATGTCACTCGCAATTCCACTACGCAGAAACGTTATGAGCACTACTATGTTGATGTAAAAGCCTTTCTGCTTTTATTTAATATTTTTAGCAGGTGTTTTGTGTACGCACACACACACAGTTAAAGAGCATCAAAGCACTTCTGACTGATGGGTTGTAGACCAGTTAATTATCTGAAATGACTGAGTTAGAGCTCTGCCTTTGTTCACATTCAGGACTCCATTAATTTTAAATTATTAGAAAATGCATAACATTAAATGAAAAACATTTGCAGGAGAATACATAAAATTTCTTTCTATTTGGAGGGAAAAACAAGAAAAACTAGACAATATGTTGTTTGAGAATAATTATATATTTGGTAAAAGTCTAAAGGAAAGAAGGAAATAAACAAAAATTCAGGCCAGTGGTGATCTCCTCATGCAAGAAAGGGTAGAAAACAGGTGGGAATGCAGAAAGTTTCACAGGTAATAGAAGGTTATATTTCTTAGATTGTGCCGAGAGAACACAGGTGATCAATGTATTATGTTTTTATACATAGATATGTTACGTACATGCTGGTAAATATTTCATAACAAAAGGAAAATAATATGCATTTGGCTCCCTGTACACATAAAATATTGTGCTCCTCGAGGAAGCATTTCATTAAACATTTACTGAGTGCAGGGCACGAGCTGGGCCCAGTGTGAGGGGCCAGCAGGTTGAAAATAAGCATGGAGGAAGGAGGACCAACCAGAGGGCAACAAGCACCCTGCATTCTTCCTCTGCCCACCTGCTCTGACCATATATGGCCACCTGTCCCACTCACTTCCACTGTCTAGAAGGGAAGGCTTTGCTGACAAAAATAAAGAGTTAATAGAAAAGTTTCAAATGCATTTCTAATGGGAATTATATATTAATATTGCCTTTTAAAATAGAGGTATGTTTAATTAATATTTTCTCTGCAAATCAGTGTAATTGTTGGGAAATACAGACCAAAAAGTCACCGGTGTACACTGAACGGTTAAACAACCCCCAACACTGACCAAGGCAATAACTTCAACATTAAATGAACGGTAATTATCTACTTTTTTAAAGCAATGAAAAAGTATTTAAAATTAGATAAGAAAATAAGAATAGAAGCTTATAGCCTCTTTGCTGATGCATTCATGACAAATCATTCTTTCCGGACATTTCACGGATTTCAGCCATCGCAGGACCACGAGCACGAGGTAGCTGAGCCTTTGATCACAAACGACAAGGAAAGTCCAGGGAGCGGCCTGGTGTTCATTCACCCAGGAAAGCAAGCGGACTTGTAATACCGTGGGATTTCACGATCCTTCGAGGAAATCTTCACGATATGACCACTGGAAGTGGCTTCTTACTTTGTGAATCAGTGTGAACAAAACAAAAGAGAAAGTCTGCAGAAATGAGCTTTGTCCTGTGTCACAGTTAAGTGCTTAAAACAATGGAGGTGGCACAGGGAATTGTGGGAGCGCAGAGGAGGTTCTACACGAGGGCTGTGTCGTGTCTCTAACACAAAAACGCAAAGAAAATACAGCCTTTGCCATATATAAAAAAACGGAAAGTTTTTATAAGGGCAATAAGTTACAGAAAAATAAAAAATTTAAAAAAAAAAAACTGCTAACATGCAGCAGCTCAAACTGTCAAACTGCTCCAGGGGCTTCCCATAAGACGAAGAATAAAATCCAAAGCCATCACCAAGGCCTGTGGCTTGGACCAGGCCCCGCCCACATCTGCCCCTGTAGGTTCAGTAGGTTCAGATCCCTCCTCAGCACCTTTGTATCTGCCTCGGAAACCCCTCTCCTAAATGTGGGTAGGCTCACGCCCTCATTCATCAGCTCTCACTCAAGGCCTGCGTAGGAGAGCCTTCCCCTAACCAGGGAGTCTAAACTCGCACACTTCCTCCTTTCCCCTCCCTGGCTGCCGCACTCCTCTTCAGAGCATTCATCACTACCGGACATCACATTGTGCGGCCACTTACTTCTTCATTGTCTTCTCAAGTCTCAAGGTCTAGAACGGTGTTAGGCACTTAGCAGATGTGGAACACTTTCTTTCCTGAATAAATAATTGAACGATTCTAAACAACAAACTATGGAAACATGAGAAAACAAGAGGTTTGTACTGATTGAAAAAATGAAGGAAAGGGTAAGAACGATGCTGTTTGCAGGATTTTCACTGGACTTGCTGGGGGTGGGTGGGTGGTTGAGAAACAGTAGGGGAGAAGGAGGTGGAAAATGCAACTAGGCTAAGCAAGCCATAGGGAATGGTGAGTTCAGAGTTTGTAGTGGGACAAAACACAGACGGGAGACCACAGAAAAGGTTTGTGTCTGGAGATTCTGGCAAGAGCCAGAATGTCTTCCATCATCCTCTATACATGCCTAAGTATTTTAGCTTGTTTTGCTAATGGAATGTATTAACAATATGAAATAACTTGTTTAGTGCCTCATATATGCCAGGTACAATCCTTAAGATTTTATATCTTGTCTTAATGCAATTATTAAAAATGCTTATGATAAGTATTATAAGTATCTAGCCGTGCTGTAAAGAAAATTCACAGGGTAGACCCTCGGGTAACCCTTGTAAAGCATTTATCATGTAAGCATAGGTTCTCATTAAGTGCTTCTACCGATGTTGGTTTCTGTTGTTATCATTAATATTATGGTGATGATTCTTTTAACAACTCTGTCAGGTAGGTATTAAGATATAATTTAGCCCCATTTCACAGATTAAAAAAAAATAAAGGCTCAGAGAGATTAAGTTAATAATTTTACAGCTCAAGTTAAGTCCCAGCTTAAGTTTTTCCCAACACCAGAATCCATTGTTCCCACTATAAAACATATTCTCAATTCACATGTTTCATGCAGACTTATAAGTTGAGTATATATGTTTAGGATAAATATGTATATACTGTATCTAGCCATGCTGTAAAGAAAATTCATAGGGTAGACTCCTGGCTATTGGGAGCTGACTATGTGTGACCCCATCTCTGATGCTGCCACAGGGCTCTGTGATTTTATGTCTCTGTAACAGTGTCAATAAAATCCTTCTCTGGGTATCAAGTGTCCTTCTACACTATCAAGTATCCCACATTTGCTTTCCTTCTTCCTGTTAGTAACTACGGAACCCCATGTTGTGAATAGTATTTTGAAGTCTGTTGAAACTGTGTGCTTAAAGGAATTAGCAGAAGCCGAAGTGGCAACAGTCAAGTGCACGTGGCTTCCAGAGGAAGGTGACCATAGGCCTTAGGTGAAAAGACAAAGCTGCATCCATTTACTGTGGATAAAAATTCAAACAAAATATATACACTTCCCATCTAGGCTTAACTCTCCAAGTCTTCCTAGAGACTTGGGCAAGATTTTGTTTTTGACAATGGCTCCAAGGCCAGGCCAGGATCCTGGTGTGGTGCTTGGAGCCCAGCACCAACTACTAATTATATATTAATGGTAACTAGGAAAGCAACTACTTTTTAAATAACAAAGGTAACCCCAGGTGCAGGGAAATGTCAGACTGAATGCTTAATAAAGTTGGTGCAAAATGCTCTAGGGTGCAATGTTAAATTTTCAGCCACAAATGGAGATAATCCAAGAAATTTTTTAAAAAGGCAAAAATCTCACTTCCTTAGCATACACACTGTGTACATTTGATTACTGAATAGAGAGATGAAATATGTGCTAAATAATTCTTCTGAACAGCTCATTAGGCCTAATCCATCTCTGATTTCTATGAGTCCATTAATTCCAAATACGTGCCTACTTATACTCACACACACATCCACATATGATCGTAAAATGCCAGCTTAATTTCACAATGTAATACCTTGGAAATGGCAACAGGTAAAACGTCAAATTGGATATCATGCACATTTTAAACGTTTATAACTTTCAGAGGTGATAAGTGAAAATGACAAGAGTGCACCCAAGAAGGATGACATTTCAGTTAGAAAACCCTGGATCCTCACGGCTGGATGTGTGTGCTGCAGGGGTGACACGTCAAATATGGGTTGCCACAAATCCACAAAGTCCACAGGGAAACTACCAGGCCTCTGTGCGCAGCAAGTGAATCCACACAGGTGTTGCGGCTACTCACTTACGTGGGATTTTTATTTAATTCCCATCTCCTGAGAGCTGTGCTCCCATCATCATTCACACCTTAATTTTGACATGATGAGAGCACTTACAGACACCGAGGACCCCCGGATCCCTTTGTTGACTGCCTGCCCCTTATTCAGCTTCGACCCTTCCTCCTCCTTGCCTTGCTCGTCTTTGACTAGGTCATTCCACTTGCCGATCCATCTGCCCAGCACGCTGTTCCCTGCATGGCTCTCCCCGTGGTTCACCAACTTGACCATCATGCAAGCCCCTACCCCTCCCTGCACACCCGGTTACTCTGTCCCCTAACCTACAGCTTACTTTCTGCCCCAATACTTTCCACCATATGATGTGTTGTTTGTTTACTTGTTTTCCGACAGCTGGTTCCTGCTAAGTACAGTTGTGCAGGTTGTGCACTGCTCAAGGGCTGAAGAAGGTAACAAAATAATTCAGCTGGCACTCTGTTTACTCAGCCAGGGACTCCACTGAACAACATCATCAGCGAGGAATGCCTACTGCTACTTGCTCTGTGCAAGTTGCATGCTAGGAGAAGATGCCTTTTTCTCTAATCCATGCAAGTTGCAACCCTCATCTCCTTCACTAAGCATCACTCTGTAAGAGAGGAACTTAGCACCTAGAACAGTTCCTGGCTCATAGGAGATGTACAGTAGGCACTACTGAATCAACACAGCAAAACACATCCACCTATTCTCCAAGGATACATTAAGCTCCTATTATGTGCCAGGCACTGTGCAGCATACCAAAGCAACAACAAAAATAAGAAAAGATCCCTGACCCCTGAATTACAAAAGGTGGAATCGAGCCACCTGAATCTTGCCCCCTGTCTCTGCATTGCCTCCATTCCTTGTACGTCTCCTACCCACAACTCTGGCTCAGCCTCTTCCCCTTTCCACAGCTTCCTTTCTCCTTTACCCAAATCCATACACGATTTCTCCACCACCTGGTTTCTCTTCAAAGCTTGGAACTCTGGCGGGGTGTGGTGGCTCACATCTATCTGTAATCCCAGCACTTTGGCAGGCCAAGGCAGGCAGATCGCTTGATCCCAGGAGTTTGACACCTCCTCGGCAACATGGTGAAACCCTGTCTCTCAAAAAAATACAAAAATTAGCTGGGCAATTGTGTCATGTACCTGTGGTCCCAGCTATTTGGGAGGCTGAGGTGGGAAGGTAACCTGAGCCCAGGGAGGTTGAGGCTGCAGTGAGCTGAGACTGCATCACTGCACTCCAGCCTGGGTGACAGAGCGAGACCCTGTTAAAAAAAAAAAAAGAAAAGAAAAGAAAAAAGAAAGAAAAAAAAGGAACTCTAATAGTGGTTTTCTCTTCTTTCTCTTTAACATTTTTGAGAACAAGCCTACAAATCATCCTATCTATCTCTTTAGTGTGTGTCAATTAAAACACTAGATGTTAGAATATCTCTGGCACAAAAGGTTATACTAAATAAGTGACCTCCAGCCATTAATGAGTAATTTGTCATCTAAGAGATATTTTCACCAATTATAGCATGTCTTGAGTTATGTCCATTATGGATAGGTGCTCATTTGCCTCAAGGTAAAACTTTTCCTTATCACTGGTTTTCACATTCCTGTAGAATAAAGCAGACATGTTACTTGGACCACACATGTAAACAGTCAAGCAATTGAAAATCAAACATTTGAGACTTCTCTTTCAAAACACCATGGTTCTCACTTTCAGACACATGCAAAAATCACCAAAAGTCTTGCCAAGAAATTGTAATAAGTGCTTAGGTCGGGATTCAGAAACTACATCTGTATATTTCTATGCAGCTGAAATCAGAAAATATAAATTATAATGGTTGAGTATTGAATTAGATAGGCTAATGCTAGCTATCGTAACAAATCGTCTCTGAACTCTCAGAAGCCTGAATACAAGTTTGTTTTTCCTTTAGGTAATAATTTAACAAGGTTTCTGGCCAGCTGGTGGGTGGGGGTGCGAGCCCTGCTCTGTGCTATCATTCAAGAATTTGGCCGATGGAGCTCTGCCAAACAGGACCCAGGTTTCCAAGGTAATTTTGGACATCAACATCCAGATGGTCTAAGGAGAAAGAACATAAAGAATTCCACCAGGGATGTTTTTCTGGGCCAACCTACACAGAGCTTCGGCTCACATTCCTTTGGGTAGAGCTGTCACATGGTCACCTCTAAATTCAAAAGAGGCTGGGAAAGGCAGCTGAGTTTGTGCTCAGGGGAAAAATAAAAAAACTTATATATGATTTGAGCAGCTAGTAATCTCTTCCTCAAAACTAAAGAACAAAACAGAGCAGTATTCTCACTTCACAGATTGAACCTGAGGCCTGGGAATGCTCATTTTCTTAGCAGCCCCACATGATGCATTGGGACAGAGCCAGGACTAAAAGCCAGGTCACCTTGGCCCCGAGACCACAAGTCACATGCCAAAAACAATGAACTGCGCTCATACTTTTCAAAAACCACCCCACCACCAGATGTCTGTGTAACTGTAGTGTGCACCAGTGTCAGCCACGGCCCCCAGCTCTGCGCCCTGCACTGTGCATTTCCACACATAGCTCCAGGGTCACGAGAGGCACACCCTGCCCTCTGCCCACCATGGGCCCACTGCAGGCCAGGTCCTTCCTCAGCTATGTAAGGCGAACACCAAGTATAAGCAGAGTGCCAGGCACTGTTCTGAGTAATTCACGCTTCACACTGGCCCAGAACCCCTATTATTAGTCCCTTCAAATGATGATAAACTGAGGCACAGCAAGGCTAATCCATGTGCCAAAGGTCATATACCCAGTGGCTGAGCCAGAATTTGAAACTGGGGATGGGAGGAGGGTCTGGCTCCAGACCCTGCAGTTAATCATTATCCTCTAGAGCTCTAAGGTACAATTCTCTTAATAAAGAAAGGTTAACATGAAAGATTGGACATTGAATGATGTGTGAAACTTTAGGCTCACAGCCTGATTTCTAGCTGCCACTTCACTTCCTTCCCTTGCCCCAAAGTTTGTAGGCCTTGAGCAGAATAATCCTTATTCTCCAGTGTTTATTAGATTTTCCATAAAACCCCTTGTGAAAGTGGATATTTAAAAGCCCTTTAGATTCCACATGTGTAGATGTTATGAAGTGTGTCACATGGCCTGACAATTTCCTCCTCAATGTCTCATTCCACTCTCTGACCTAGAAAACAAACACGCCAGCTCACGTACACCCTATCTGAACTCTGTTTAATAACACCCAATCCCATGCCAATACGGAGAAAGACCTGAGTTTCCTCTTTCTAGTAAAAGATAAATAATTTCACTATTAATAGCTTACTATTATTCCTAACAAACGTTTCATTCACTCAACAAATATCCTGTAATAGATCCCATGTCCCAGGCAGTAATGTAATCACTATAAATGAGAGCAATAAACTCAGCAGCTTGGTGGACCCTGCATTTTAGGGGGGAGTAGCAATAAATAAGAAATAAATAAATAACAGACTTCTCTAGGTGTTACAGGCTATGAAGAAAGTTAAAGCTAGGTAGAGGGATAGAAAGATGGGGGCTGAGGACATGGCTATTTCAAGCAGGATGATCTGCAAAGCCTTTTTTTAAAATAGGGTATTGGAGTAGATGCATGAATTCAATGAAGGTCTAGGCACATAAGTTTATAGCAGATCCTGAGAGAGGGAAGAACATTTCTTAAGTCAAGAACAGTCTTAGTAAGTTCCAGGAACATCAGAGAAGTTCAGCGTTCTGCATTCACACCAGTGAGGCAGCAGTGACGTGGGGAGTGGTATGAGGTTTAGACAGGCACCAGGTGATTAAAAAGCCTCTACCGCATCGAGGTGTTTGCATTTCATTCTAAGTTTAGCCAGAAGCCACTGTAGGTTTTGAACAGAGTCAGGTAATTCTTGTGAAATGGTAGCTGGGGCTGCTAGGCAGATAATAAACTCCAGGGGAACAGGAGTAGAAACAGGGAGACCAGACAAGATGCCACCAGAATAGCCGAGGAGAGACGGTGGTGGCTTTGCCCAGGGAGGCAGTGCTTGAGATGGTAAAAAAGTGGTCTGATTCAGGAGAACTCTTAAAAGAAAAGACAAACAGAATTTAGCGATGAATTAGATGAAGCACAGGAGAGAATGAGAAAAATAAAAGAGGTACTAGGTTTGCAGTTCCTAAGATCAGAAGGACTGAGGGAAGGGCAGGATGGAGTAGCTGGCCATGGTCCAATGGGCCTTGCGTCAAGGGTACTGGCTGGGAGGACCCAGTTTGAATGTCATCATTAAAAGGCTCTGTAGATGAGCAGCAGGATGTGCGGTCTGGAGGTCCAGAGTGAAGAAGCGTGGTCAGAACTGATGGCAGATGACGGGGCAGAGGGCAACAGAGCCAAGTGGCATTTGCTGCACCCTAACTGGACATGTCGAGAAAGATGAAAAAGAAATGTCCAGCAGCCATAATGAGTAGCAAGGAGGACGTTTATCCAACTTTCAGGCCTCAGGGTAAGCAAGGTATGGGAGAAAAACAGCCACTTTTGAGGACTCCAGGAGTGGAAATAATCCAGGGAACAGCCGAGTTTCAACTAAAGCAAAAAAGAAAAAAAAAAAATAAGGGGGGAACATTCAAAGTAGAGACTGGAGATGTAAAAATGTTGCTGGTGACAGTTCATTAAGTCCAGAGAGTAAAAAGATTTGGAGGATGAGGAAGAGGTTTGTAACTGGGTTAGGCTGTTGGATGTTGGGATATGAATCTAGAAAATGATGCATGGCCCGGGGGTTGAGGGTCTGTGACTTCTGAGGTGGTCGAGATAACTGAGACGATACAATAGGGTTTGTGCTGATGGCCTCTGAGGAATAAAAGGGCAAGCATTTCCACCCTGATTGGCTTCTTTAGGATTTGTAATGGAGAGCCTGGGCTCACGACTGAGACCCAGAAGCATTCTGGACTCTGGCACTTCCTCTGTGGACTGCAGTGGCTCGTGTCATAGTTGGGAACTGGGTGATCTAACCAGGCCTATCTACGGTCCTTTGCATGATTGTTCCTATTATTTAACAAAATTATTTTTTTAATATGCAAATGTTCCAGTGTCCTACTGCTGTCATAATATACTATTAAAACTGGGGGGCTGAAAACAGTGGAAATGTGTTGTCTCACAGTTCTGGAGCCCAGAAGTCTGAAATCATGGAGATCACCGTGTTGGCAGGGCCATACTCCCTTTGAAACTTGTAGGGAAGTTTCCCTCATTGCCTCTTCCTAATTCCTGGCTGCTTGCTGGCAATCTGTGGCATTTCTTGGCTTGCAGGTGCATCACTACAGCCTCTGCTTTTGTTGTCACTCTCTGCGTATCTTCTGCGTCTCCAAGTAGGCATCTTTTTAACAGAACACCAGTTGTATTGGTTTAGAGGCACACTCTACTCTAGTATGACCTCACCTTAGCTAATTATATCTGCAGCAACCATATTTACAAATAAAGTCACATTGTAAGCTACTGGAGGTTAGAACATCAATATAATTTTTTAATGGTGGGGAGATGGGACAAAATTCAACCCATAACACCACAGCATTGCTATTTCCAGCTTTTCTGTATAAAAACTGCACTAAATTAAACATAATTCGCATGCGTTCTTTTTCTTACTTATAGCTTCTGATGGGTTAGAATTTTGGATTGAGCCCTCCTGACAGGTAAATTTGTCCAAAGATGATTATTCTGAATGTCAGATCATTTTTTCACTCATCCGGCACACTAGAGGCCGTTTGAAAGCCAGAGAAGATTAAGAAACTATTTTCACACAGATACATCTTCCTTTGACTCCATGAACCCAACAAAGCTTGTTTGAAGGTCGATTTTAGTTTTTTCAATTTTCCATCAGTCTGTTGGTTGATGCTGTTTTCATTAAAAATTCTATTATTTTAAGAAATCCATCAGCAAGATTGTAAGATTCGTTCATATGTTCATTTTATAAGACAAATCTAACCAAAAGCTTTCTAAGCCAAAACATTTCACACCGATAAGACAGCAAGTTGCCCAAATACACCCAAATAAAACCAAATAATTCAACAATGTGAATAAATGAGATTTAAGAAAAACAGATCATGAAAGATCAAGACGGCTATTCATAGTTCACTACGTTTAAACTAATTTAAGCCCTTTGACATTGGGTTAAAATGGACAGGACTCTTCCCGTGATCCCATCAGTGAACGCTGAGATCAGTTTCTAATGCCAGATGCACTGGTGTTGCCCCAGACCTGACCAAAAGTAAAATTCCCAAATGCAAAGAGGCCTCCTTCTCTATTTTCACCATCACCACTCGAGCCCTGAGCCTGCCTCCCAATCATCAGGAGATATGAATGAAGAGAAGATTTACAATTAGAGAACATTAAAGCTGCTAGAGTCTTAAACCGCCCCTTCCCCAACACATGTTATCCCAGACCCTGTTTTTTACCATTTGACTCCAGTGGAATTAACATGGAAAAATCATTTCTCCAAGGAAAAAGGGTCTGGCAATCCGAAATCTATGCATGAATTCACAGATAACCTGCTCCACAGAACCTTCTGGATGAATTTTTCTGGTGGGAAATGCATCTTCAGAGCCATGAATTGTCACAACTTGCTATGCAACAATCTTTTTATGAAAAACAAAGAAATATCTTTCTTCTTACTCCCTCTCAGAAATCAAACATCTCAAGAAATGATTTGAAACTGAAGAATCTCTAAACAGATGTGTAGGAGAGGCACCACAAAAAAACTCACAATTATAGGTGGACAAAGGGGGATTTGTCCACCTATAACTGGATCTTTCAGAAGCAAGACATGGTATGTCTGCCAAAGTGTTTAAGCTACAATAGCTTATAATGAAAATTGGTATATGTGTGTATATTATATACACATATATACACACATGCATATGTACATACATATATATTCATATATAGAGAAAGAAAGTTATAACTATATACTATGTTTTGTGTGTGTTATCCCATTTTAACCTAAAACAACACTTTGAGATGGGTAATAACGGTCCTCTTTAAATGCAGAGTGGGGAGATTACAAATTTTGCCTGCAATCAAACAAACTGCCTGAGCCAGAGTTTGTAGACTCCTGTCTCCCACTCTATCTTCTTTCTAGCCTATCACTCCTGGTACCTATGAGTCAGTAAGGTCTTGTGTGTTGGAGATGTTTGTCTCCAATGATTGTACTCCTAGTAAACTTCCCCGTTGCTTCCTTCTCTCTTCAGCTCACACATGCAATTTGAAATTGCATCCTAACCCAATAAGTCCTTGGTTTCCTAAAAATATTTGACCATCTATAATGATGTTGGTAGTATTGCTTATTATTTATTTAGTATTAGTTATCTATTACACAGTAGGAACCCATCAACTTACTCCTGAGGAAGCAAAGTGACCTTAAATAACACAAGGATAATGTTCTATTTTACTCATCCGTGGAGACTTTCAACCTAAGAGAACAAATATGCCATTACCATTAATTATCTTTTTTTACAAGATTCCCCAGGAGAGAGGCCTATTACTAGTTTAAAAAAAAAAAAAAAAAAAAGGAAGCGTTTTGGAGCTGGTCCCTCCTGTTCCCCTGGTGCTATGGTATCCAGATCCACTGACTGGCCTGTAGAATCCTCCTAGAATTGGTATCTGCCTTGATTGGTTCAATACCACATTCCAGAGAAGTACGTGGAAATGTTCATGGTATTATTAACTCCAGGTGAGAAAGTCCAAGGTTGCTGATACCTAAAGCCAAAGATCCATGGAAGAACCTGGAATAAGTGTCTTCCTCTGAACAAACTATGGAAATTGTAGGATTCTGTGAGTAGAAGGGACCTCTAGAGGTCAGTTGGGTCCCTGTGTCTCCACGCCATGGACGACATGAAACCTTAAACACTCCCAGGCCCTGTTCCTCATGCTTCAGGAGGGGGGATTCCTGTGCACCACGACAAGGAGCGACAACCAAACTCACTGGGTCTCTAGTGGGAGAGGAACTTGGCAATGAAGAATAGAAGGGACAGAACGAGACCAGCACTGTGGAACAGAGGGGGATTGCCTAGGAGTCAGACACCACCCATCCTGAGTCCCAGGCTCAGCACCCACCTGAGTATGTGAGCTGGGAAAATACCTTCACTGTGCCTCTCAGCGCTTTGGTTTCCTGCTCTGTAAAATCAGAGTAATCATTGTGTCCACCTGATGGAGCATCTGTGAGGATTAAATGAGGTTCTTCTGGTAAACTGCTCAGCACAGGACCTGACCCACAGCAAACAGCTGTCCCACATGGAATGAGAGTCAAAGCATAAGAATGCAAGGTGTGGTATGGACTAAACCAGCAGTCAGGAGAGAATACGGTGATAAATGTCAGCTAAATGCATTGAAAGCATTCATGGTCAGGAGGATGCTTTTGCACTTAGGAAAACATGGCCTTTCCTTCAGCATGCATAACCCCAAGTGAGGGCTCACAGCCTGGGGATGGAGAGTGTACTGGCTGCCGGCCCTCTCACCCTTCTGGAAGGCATCCTTGTGCAAGACTGATTATCACTACTTCCACTATCTGTAAAACCAGGTGGTTGATCTCCCAGCTCTCTGCAATCCTTTCAAATTCAAGAATGCTATGCTTTTAAAAGAGGGAGAAAGGAGACATTTTTCTGCAAAGCACTTATGGTTTAGATGAGGGGTGTTACAGAACTGAGCTGGCCCCCTGTAGCCTCCTCTGGCTTTCAGTGACAACTGGCATACTCCTACTCCTTCTGCCCTATGTTTGGTTGAGTTTTTAGTTTTCCCATTTTAGTTTTTGGCTCCTCAACAGCTGAATGTGCTTCCAGGAGCCTCCCTCCTTGGTCCCATCTGTCCCTGCTCCTCAGAGCCACAGGACACCAGCCGGATGCCTGGCAAGCCCAGAGGTGAGTGCCCAGTGGCCAGTCCTGAGAGGCGGCAGGGCAGTAGGAGCAGCACAGGCCTCCTGACTAGCATTGCTATTCTGAACAGGTGAACTCATAAACAACGGATCAATAGTTATACCACCACAACCACTGCCAGTAGACTCCACAAACAGAGAGAAAGGATGGGCAGAGTGCTTTTCTGTGTCCCTCCTTATCTTGAAAATGCTTATTTCCCTGGGGTTGACTATCATTGTTCCTTCAAAGACTTAAGGACTGGGTGGGGAAGTGACCCAGCAGAAGGAAGGCAAGTGTCATGGGTGCAAATATGAAATAATGGACAACCAACACACCCCATCTGTGGCCTGGACAGACAGACACAAGTTCAATGACTTCTATGTATTTGCAACCCGTCTCCAGCACCTCCACAGGAGCAGCCTCACACAGCTGCCCAGTCAGAAATGACACTGAGGAAGTAACATGCCCAAGGCAAGGACAACACAAGACAATCCAGGAAAAAGGACACAGACTCCAAGGAGAAGAAGACATGATCTCAGGCCTTCATTCCTGCAGTCATTCATGCAACAAATTTATTGAACACCTTCTATATGCCAGACACTGCTAACAAGACAGAGCATATCTCTTCTCAAGGAATTTTCAGTCCCTTTGGGGAAGACAACCCATACACAGATAACCAAATGAATGGGATAACTTCAGATGGAGATGATTGTTCTGAACAAAAACTCCAGGATGATATGCCAGGGTAAGACTGGTGGTAGTGGTAGAGGATTATTTTGATTTGGTATCAGGAAAGGCATCAGGGAGGGAATTCTCTGTGAGCTTAGGCCAAAATGATAAGAAACAGCTGTCCATGGGAAGATCAGAGTAGGGGTGTTCCCAGCAGGGCGGACCACGAGAGGAAACGCTTTGCAGCTGGAATAAGCTGTGTTTATGGGTGTCCACAACAGAGTGAGTGAAAGGAAAGGCAGGATGAGAGTCCTTCGGATTTTATTGGCAAATTCCACAGGCCAAGCCATGTGCTGCGGATTAGGAGGCAAGCCTGGAGGAGGCCTAGTTCTGCCCTTAAGAGGCTGTGGAGTAGCTGGAGGAACTACCAGAGAATCCATCTGCTTATCAAATGAAATTCCAAGCACCTTACATGACATGAGCAAAGTGCCACAGCTTCCTTCATCTAGAGGGTGACTCCCTGGGTCCTCTCAAGTATCAAAACCACATTTAGTCTGTGTGATTCCATGGAGTTCCATATCAAAACTCAACCAAAATTGCATACATTTCTCAGACCTTCAATTCCTAACTCACCCTGGAAAAACAACATCATCCAATTGCTAAGCCTATGGTCTAGAGGCACGACAGAATGCAGAGTTCAGCCTCTGATGCCCACCAACCAAGTGATCCCCAGGAAAGAATGCACTTTACTAGCTGCTGCGTTAATTGGGGAATCTCTGAAATGTGGAAAGCATTCATTGAAACTGCCAAGTGGCAGGTGTGCTGATGCATAGTGAAGGTGTCTAAGTGAACGACACCCATGCATTGGGGGCATCTGGGGCTCCTGATTCCTCACTGATGTCTGCTCACTTCCACCCAGGAGCTAGGAGCTAGTGCAGTCCTGCCAACCCACAGTAAGCCTTCACTCTAACAGAGGGGCTCTGCTCCAGCCATGGAGAGCATGATCGCCCACGTTTTCATGGTGCACTCTGCCTCACAAGGTCCATGACCTCTTTGTCCACAGCCAGTTTTTCCAGTTGGACCCAAGCCCCCAAAAGCCAAGTCCAGGCCATGTGCCTTTCCACACCCAAACACCCAGCTCAATGCCTGATATGGTGTGGCTGTGTCCCCACCCAAATCTCATCTTGAATTGTAGCTCCCATAATTCCTACGTGTTGTGGGAGGGACCCAGTGGGAGATAACTGAATCATCGGGGCAGTTTTCCCCATACTGTTCTCGTGGTAGTGAATAAGTCTCACAGGCTCTGATGATTTTATAAGGGATTTCCCCTTTCTCTTGGCTTTCATTGTCTCATCTGCCGCCATGTAAAATGTGCCTTTTGCCTTCTGCCATGATTGTGAGGCCTCCCCAGCCACGTGGAACTGTGAGTCCATTAAACCTCTTTTTCTCTATAAATTACTCAGTCTTGGGTACGTCTTTATCGGCACTGTGAAAACGGACTAATACAGTCCCCTTCTTGAAAGAACCACTCAATATATTTCTGATTGACCATAGTTGAAATTTAAAATAAAATGATAGAGAAATGTGGTAAGGAGATAAACTGAATATAGCTGGGGGATATCGTTGTTTGGCTTTCATTCACTTTGTTTGAGTAAGCATCTGCCAGCACACAGTGCTCATGCCATGACAAGGCGTGAGTCTCGCTTTCCAAGAGGTGCTCTGCAGCCCAAGGGAAGAAAGAAGACAGAGTGATAACATTGGAAAACAGGGTCTAAGCCAAAATGAATAGGGCAGACATTAAGTGCCACAGAGGAACGAGAGGAACACGAATCCAAAGGGTCCTGAATAGTCCTGGGAAGCTTGGTGTACAAAGTGAAGGAGTGGAGTCCTGAGCCAGCATACCGGTCTGCCACTGGCTGCTTACGTGATTTCAGGTAAGTTCCCCCTCTCTAGGCCTTAACGGGGAATAATTAAGTCTATTTCAGAGAGTTGTGAGGATTAAATGTTACTGTTTACATAAAATGTTCACACAGTAACAGACCAATGATAGTACTATGTATCTTATTAACATGATTATTACCAGTGCTTCACAGCCTGGCTTCAAAGCTTCCTAGCTGTGCCACCTCCATCAAAGGATGTAAACTCTGCACACCTCAGTTTCCTCGTCTGTAAAATAGGGATAATAATAACTCCTACGCCATAGGGCTGTTATTAAAGTGTTAATCTTATGAGGCTGAATGATAGGTTAGATATTATTAAAACACTTAGATACTCCCTAACACATAGCGAGCACTCAATAAACATTGGCTAATAGTATTATTACTGCAGATTCTGTTTTACCTCACCCTTTTAAGAAATATGCCTACAGAATGTCAGCGGGAGGGCAGAAAGAGTGGGAGATTGCAAATTGTAATTCTTTTCAGGCTGTCAATGCTATGCTAATTGAAACATTTCCCAATACCTCCACAAGGATTGTTAGAGCTACTTGGATAAGATAAAACATTTTTTAAAAGTTTCCTCACATTAGAATCTTCTGCTGAGCATTTATTCTTTAGGGACTGCAAAAGATCCTCAAAATATGATGTTGGTGAGAACAAAGCAGAATAAAATGAAATTAGAGCAAAAAGTCCTCTGCTGGTTATGAAGAAAACTACATGTATCACCATCATCACCCAATCACCCATAGGAAGATGGATATGGCGGCCCTCCAGGCCAGACCACAGGTGCTCTGGTCTCCCCTAGTTGTGGTTCCTTACAGCTCGGTCATATGATTAGCCAAAAGAGAAAAAAAACAAACGGAAGAAGAAAGATAGATGGAAGGAAGGAAGGAAGGGTCCTCTGTTCCCCTACATACACACAATACAAAGCAAAAAGAAAATAACTCAGAGCTCTGAACTACTAGATTGTTGCAACCTACATTCAGGTTACATGAAAATGCAGCAATTTTTATGCAAACAAAATACATTCTGAAATTCCTACTTGCCTCTCTGTACACAGAACAAGAAAATGCAGGACCTATGTTTCAGAGTTCAGGGGCTTCCACCCCACCAAAGTCCATCCCAGCAGGGCAGCCCTTCCTTGTTCTAGTGCATCAGAGTTTGAGAAGGAGGGCAATCCTGAGAGGCCTGAGCATCCTCCATACTGGTTGCTTGTTACACCTGGTGCCTGATTCATATCCTAAGTCAGGTCTACGGTCAAGGGCTGGTGTCACTCAGACCCTAGCTCATCTAATCCCTGCCCTGTAATGCTCCATCCACTGTGAAGGCCTTTCTCTTGCATGTCAGGAGGACATTCAGCCCCTGAGGCTGGCACAGAATGGCAGGAGATGTTCCAGAAGGAACTTGGCTGGGTTGGGGCCAATTCAAGGGTCTAGAAAGGAAGCTCCACCATGTTCCCATCTCTATCCATACCCAAACAATACCACTGGGTTGAGAACACATGTGAAAATGCAAACAAACATTAGTGCTGAAAGAGAGAGGGGGACCCGCAGAATGAGAAAAAAGAACCATGAAAGGGAAGACAAGGAAAGATAAGTCAGCCAATACATGATAATGCGATTTCAAAAAGAAGCTCCTCCTAACCCAGGCCTGTCCTGTGATTCAGCCTCTGCTGAATGCAGCCACCCTCTGGACAGTCCTGACTTTGATAAGCCTTGAAGACTACCTTCTGGAGACCAGATCCTGGCCTCCAGACAGAGGGTCTCTGTCTGCCAGGACCCACTTCCTGTTTATTTATCTTCAAATCTCTACAGAGCTACCTTACACCTTTTCCTTGAAAAAAAAAAAAATCCCATTTCTATCTAAAATGTTCCCCATATGAGAATGTCTCTGTCCCTGGGAGGCCCTCCTTGCAGCCAAGGACTAGGGACAAAGGGGGCATCCAGAGAACATTAAATTTCCTTGATTATTACTGCTTTAGACATTCATTTTTGGTTTTTTATTTAAGTAGTCTGAAATCACTGCATATTTGTAACTCCCCTGAAATCCATTTTTAAAGCAGACACACAATCATTTCTGAGTGGGGGAAGGAAGTTGCTTTATTTTCGCTCAGAAGAGTGGAAGTGGTGGGTCTCATGAGCCAACAAATAACTAGGAGTTCACCAGAGCCATGAGGATAAGCTCTCCCTAGACAAAGGATCACTGGATGCTTGTAGCCCTGCACGGGTCCCTAAATTACACACTTCCTTTGGCAATGTCCTGATAACTCAGCTCTGTATTGACATTGCCTCCTCTTCACCATTTTCTATCCTATAGATACGGCCTTAAGTATACAGTCCAAAACAACCCAATCCTAGAAGAAGTCATCAGAGGGGCAAAACAGTAGACACTGGCACCAGGGTTATCTTTCCAGAAATCTTCACGTGCAAAGGACAAGAATATTGCCATGTTGCCTTGTGGTTAGTTCTGTTGCTTAGTTTGGAAAACTTTATTTAAGAGGGAAGACTAAATCAAGGAGAGGCAGGGAAATCGTTCCCATGAACCTTCTTAACTTCCACCTCATGCTTATTCTCTTATAAAATTCCAGAGAATAAAATTTCCCATCGCAATCATTAAGCGTTTTGCCCTCATATGAGAGGTGTGGTTTATCAACACTGGAAATTGAGTTAGCGTTTCTGCAGGTAAGGTAATCAGGGAGACAGAATCACTCTACCTTACACAAAGCATAACCAAGATTCTTCTTCTCCTCCTCCCCCAGTGCCTGTAAGCCTTAACCACAGAAGCCAATCAGGACCCAACCCAACACTGAAACCTAGTTTCTCTTCAGTAGACGAGTTTTGCATGTACTGTTTTGGTGGAGAGCAGGAACAGAACACAGTTCACTACAGTAAATGCCATTTTCCACGGACAAATCAGACTCCATGACTTGGGCCTCAGAAAGCCACGTTCAGACAGGAGAAAGCATCTCTGTCTGCCCACCAGCTCACGGCATGAAGGCACCCCAGGAAAGCCTGGGCACAGTCAGGGCCAGGACAAAACAGCGGCTCTCCTAAAGTGCAGGAGCCAGGGCTGGCAAAGCCCCATGGCATGGGCAAGTGGGGGCATTCACTACAAGCCAGACCCCTCCTTTGGGACTCGTTAACTTCAGAGAAGACTGCTCGCGGGGAGCCCCTCCAAGCCCCCTGGCACCACGGCCACGAGGCTCAGGCACAGACAGTGCCAGGGACAAGTCCCTCAATCTCAGCGACCACCTGGTCCAGCCACCCCTCACCCTTAACAAGTGCCTGAGCTGCAGAGGCCAGTTTTTGGGAAAAAGCTCACCTCCAGAACCTCTGAGCCTTTCCCTATGACTGCCACATTCCCGGGCAGAGCCCCCAGCGCAGCCATAAATTGTGCAGCCCAGGGAACCAGCGACCTCTCCGCCAACCCAGGCACGCCTCAGTGCACACACCTGCACCCCTGCCCCTTGCCCCCACCCCATACAAATCATCAATTCGTAGAATAATGTCAGCTCCCTACCTGAGGGTGGCGCTCTCCCCCTGCCGGACCGTCACGTTGTCCATAGCTTTGGGGAAGGTGGCATCTCCGCTGCGCACGGGCACTCCTGTGGGTACAAGGAACAGCAGCCTGAGAGACACGACCACGAGGCACTTCCAGGGCAGGAACAGGTACCCACAGACCCCCATTCTCGACAGCCACAACTTCCCAGAACTCCGGCAGCCGCACGGCACACGCCCCCCGGGCGAGCACAAGAAGTGGGTGGAGTGCGGAGCGAGCGCGGGCACTGAGCGGTGAACTAGCGGCGACCGGGAGGCGCGGGGAGGAGAAAAGCGCGCAGACTCCTCCAAGTCTAATATTCCTCCCCCAAATCCAGCCTCGGAAAACCAGTTCCACGGAGGACGGCCAAAGGGGGCTCCCTCCTTGCTGCTTCTGCCGGGAAGGTGGCCGAGGAGGGGGAAGCGCGAGGCAGGTGAAAGGTGTGGGCGCGTCTCAGGAGCCGCTTCTTCCCAGTGGCAGTTCAGACATGGCACTTTGGAGAGGAGTAAGCACTTTGGTACCAGAAGGGGACGGGGTGGGCTTCATCCAGCTACCCAGAGGCGGTCTGCAGTCCCTCAGTTCGAACAGGGGAAATCCAACACTTTGTAAGTTTCGGAGCCGGGCTCGCCACCGGAAAACAATCGGAAACAATAGCAGATGGGAAGTGGAGCTCGCGGGAGGCGCCGGGGTGGCGCGCGGAGGAGACGGCCGCGCGGGCTTCGTGCAATCCGGACCCGGGATGCTGCGGCAGCCGCCTCGGTCAACTTCCTCGGAGCCCAAATGCGCGCTGCAGCCGCCGCTGTCCGGCGGGGCTCGGCGGGGCAGGGGCTGCGGCGGTGGCCGAGGAAGGAGAGGCCGGGCGGCGGGAGCGGACCGCGGCGGCCCCTAGCTCGCTAGCTCGCTGGGGAGGGCGCGGCGCAGCCGGCACCGGAGCCGCGCGGACGCCAAGCTCAGCGGCCGCCCCCGGCCTCCGCGCCGCCTTCCTCCCGGGAGCAGCCCCGACGCGCGCGGGCCCCGACCGCCGGGGTTGTCATGGCAGCAGCTCCATCCTGACCGCCACTTTCTCCCGGTGCCGCCTCGGATCGAGCGGGCGGGCTGGCGGCGCGGACTGCGCTCTCATCCCGGCGGGCGGGCGCGGGGCGCTGGGCGCGGGCGCCCACCTTAACCCCCGCCGCGCCGGGCCCGGGCTGTGCACCAGCCCAGCCCAGGCCAGGAGTTTAACCATTTACGCGCTTCCAAATTAGGAAAAAAGACAAAGTTACCATGCAGCCTTAATCAGCCCCAGACTTGAGACATCTTAATAAGGGTCACAAACTAATTAACTGGGAAAGGAACACCCTGCAGCATGCATACATGCACCTTTAAAATCATCAGATTAATCCCATTAGCATTCAGAGTAAACTCAGAGTGTTGGGAGGATGTTTTAGAAGAACCTCATAGTTATTCAGTAGTACAGCACCCGCCCAGCAGCCCCCTACAAAGCTGCTCAAAACCCCAGAGACTCAACACTACCATTCTAGAGATCTGCCATATATAAAACAAATCCAAAATCACAGAAGCCTCTTAGTGTGCGAAACTGGAAAAATCGCATCATCAAAATGTTGGTCAAGTTCAGACACCCACTTACATTCTTTATTCTTGTTTTGTCGCCATTAAAAGATGCTGGGCCTGCAAAAGTGCTCACTTGAGTGGATGAGTGTGAGCCACTTGCTGTATTTATACAGCAGACTCCCAGGTTTCCTGGGCCTCACACTCTCGCACAGCTGATTTCATCTTTAAGAGGTGTGTTTCTCAAATTCTTGAAACCCGGGAAGAGACTGGAATTGCCTCAGTCTCTGTCACTTCTCCTCTCTGGCTGCTGCTGGTCCTCCTGTGCCTGTATTATTATTTCTCCCTTAACTTCGGCTCTGAGGGAATGGCCTGCATTTCCTTTCCCTGGCTGGGCCTGGTCCTTGTGCAAGGGGGAAGCACAGAGCAGCTCAGCAGGCACAGTGGTGGTGACATTAATAATGCTCCCTTCTCAGGGATTCCCAGAGCCGGGCTCCAGCCCTGACCCACATTCTCCTTGGGGATAGCGAGGAGGCAACAGTGGCTTTGTTTTTCCCCGAGACTTTCTATCAAACACAACCAGGAAGCTTTTTGTTGTTGTTGTTAACAACTGTTAAATAACAGAAAAATGGTCTTCCGAAAAGCCATCCGGCATCAAAGAGACTGAACCATTATAACTGAGTCATATAACCATAAGGGCTTTGGTACAATACTCATTCTGGCAACCTTCGAGCAGTACCAATCACTTACATGTAGATACCACGTTGGAGAGGACACAAACATTTCACCAATCAAATCTCCTTCATGCTAACTACTCTATAGAGATAGGACAGAAGTAGGCTTTGGAGAAATGGAAACCACACTCCTGGGTAACAAAGAAAGACTAAGACGGCTTGCCTTTCCATTGTCATAGTTGACTAGGACGTGCTCAGCCAGAAAGAGTGAAGTGACTTTACAGTGAATATCTCAAAATACTTTGCATTAACTCATCATTGGGCCAATTGTTCCCTGCTCTCCTCTGGTGACTTTTCTGATATTAAATTCTCAGGGAAACTCATCTGCTATTTTTGGCCACTGGGGATCATTTGATATATAACACCAAAACTATCAATTGTCAACTTATGGCTGCAACAAATGACTTTACTATCAGGAATAAACAATTACATCTGTGGGGAGCAGAAGAGCTTTGTATTTTTGAAAGGAAAGGAGGAAAATTAACCTATTTTAGCACCAGTCCATTCTTGGAAGTTTCTATTGTGTCTCCCTTTTCCAATGGGCAATTGTGGAAACAGGAAATTGAATAACTTCACCGCGTTAAGATAGATATTATGATGATATACTAAAGCTGTGAGATATGTTTGCTGACTTTCAGTCTGCTGAATTTGGGCTTCTTCTCCACAAGCCAAGGGGTCACCTCTAATAATTCGTCCATTCATTTCAACCATCCCTCATAATCCTCCCTCTCAACCCCTCTTCTTAAACACATCCTCACTACAACAAGTGGAAACAAATGCTAGTCATGGGGAAAGGAGACGGGCTCATTCTGAGCTTTGGAGTCGTTTCCCTAGAGGCCTGAGAATGGCAGGGATGATTCCTTTCATGATAAATGCTAATCCTGGCTCTTGCATCTAATTTTCAGGTAGGTACAAAGGAGCATTAGTTTTTGCATCTAGGGATATGGATAATGACAACAACAGGCTTTCCCAAGGGGCCTACATATATGATTAACTCTACAGGAAAATACTTAGAAATCCATTTAAGATGGAAGATGCTTTATTAATACATTTGCCTGCCATTGCTTCATTATTATGTCTGGGCAGGAAAATAATTCTTCTTACAGGCTCTTTGAGATGTTTGGTTTCTACCAGTCTGCATGCAGTAGATCTAAGACAATCAAACCACCTTTGTCTCTGCCCATGAAGGGAGAGCGCTAAGCTTAGCAGTCCAGCAGTTGCAGCAGAAAACCCAGCCAAGCTCAGGTAACTCACAGGGAGGACAAAGAAAAGGCACTTGCAACCTCATACCTGCTTCGTGGGCGCAGGGATCCAAACTTTACTCAAACATAGAAGTTTAGAAAGTGGTGAAAGGTCAGAGATGCCCACATAATTAACAAGACAAAATCCATTTTATTCAAACCGGCTATTGAAGTGGTTTGAAAAGATGAAGATCAAAATCATATGTCAACTCACTTCCCAGCCCTTAATCCCTAAATATAACCAACACTTAGTGGCTTATCTTATATCCTGTCTCCTGCTTCATAAAAACTGTTGGATTTATTTTATTTTTCCCAGCATATCCGAGTTAATGAAAAGGGATGACATTCAAAGCAATTTCATTATTTGTGTTCTTTATAGAAACAACTTCCTTTCTGCCTCCTTGAAAGCCGATTCCTAACGAGCGCCCACCTCCACCCTCTTTCCCACCATCTCCATCTCCTTCTTCCCTTCCTTCTTGCATACACATATACTGTACACATAAATCAACTTGTCACAGCTTGTCTCTGTGCTGACAGCTGTAATTGCTTCAGGTTATAAAAATATCTATAGGACAATGCCTTTCAAGCTCACAAACATGTACACACATACACATTCCCTGAGCAAAAGGAAACAATCATATTCCCTTTAATAATCCTGGGACTGTAAAAGAGGGAGGAGAGAAGAGCCTGCCATGTGGACTTTGGACGGTTGGCAGGCAGGTGAGGAAGCAGTAGATGGAGACTTCAGGCCACCCTAGCATCTGTACACTGAAGCAGGGCTGGTACAGAGAAGAACTCCCAGTGAAAGAGAAATTAGCTGTTGTTTTTGTTTTACTCCATGTTACCCAGAGCAAGCTGGGGCCAGCTAAAGAGCTGTCACTATTCCACACACACAAGAGACGAAAAGAGGAGCACTAGCTTAACAAATGCCAGCTCTGCTTCTCCTTGTCTAAAAAGGCTAAAGGCTCCCCTCTCCTGATGGAGATCTCACATAGGAGTGCAGGCGAGAAGATGGGAAATGCAGGGCAGTTAGAGAGTGGTGTGACATCAAATAGATATTGGAAGGTTTAATCAGAAAAGGAGGCATAAATCTGGATAAAGAGATGCCTCTAAGGCAGTAGGGAAGGGCTGGGAACTGGAAAAACATATGCTATTTTTTGCTCCTCTGTGAATACAGGATCAAAATAAAATCGTGGTTCATCTGGGCTGTAGTCCAACATGTTAGGATTTCAGCAGAAAGAGCAAAGGGGCAACTTGAAAAGGGGAAGAGGGCTCCAGGGAGAGAAAAGAGGTCACAAATAGAGAGAATTGAGAAGGAGGATATGAAGGAATGGCAAAGGTGAGGCTATCTATGGACTTTAAACCCATAAAACTTTATAAGAGATGCATAAAGCAGAGAGATGGTGGATAGAACAATCGGAGGTAGACAGAAAATTCAGGGGGAGCAGGATGAACAAGCCAAAATCAAAGTGCCGATGCAGCGAAAGGCAGGTGCCCAAAGGGGACAGCCTGAGAGCCAGGGGTCTTTGGGGCAGAGTATTTCCTTTTTATCTAAGTTTTGGGTCATAATAAGACGGTGGACTCATAACATCACAGAATGATACATTCAGAAGGGACCTTGGAAGATCTTTAGTATAATCCATTCATTTCTTAAGTGAAGGATTGAGCCGCTGGAAGGAGGAGGAGTTGATCATAGGAGCATAAAGTTTATAAACTGGCCAATCCAGACTAGAACTCAGAACTCCTGACTCCTACAACAGGGTTCTTTCTACTCTACCTGTCAGATAAGAACAATATTTAAGAGCTAACCACTACAGTAACTCCTGCTGCTGCATCATCTGTGGCCAAGAGAGAGACCCACAGAGGACAGGTTACCATGATTGCCCAGAATCACTTTGGGTATCAAATTATTTGGTTGAACTCAAATTAGTTAATAAACCAGCAAGCAGATTTTGAGTTCCTTGTGTGTACCAGGAACTGTGTTGAGAGGTACAAAAATAAAGACATGCCCCCTGCCCTTGAGTTGTGTGTGGTCTAGTGCTATTGGGTATGTGAGTGGTTTTATTTCTATTAACATTCATGAAAATTAAATGAACTCCACCCTGCACTCCCCTATAAGCCCTTGAGAACTTTCTCATTGCTGAGACAAAAAAGCTGAGGTCTGCCTAGCCTGTGGGAAGTGATTTGTCTCATTACACTTATCCAGATTCCCAGGCACAATCTTGGTCCTCTAGCTTCATTGGAAGGGGTATTAGGAGGGGTCGGGTGCTCTGAAGGACTTCTAAATATTGGGAAGCCCTTCATCAACTCAACAGGGCCAGTGAAAGCAATGAATGGGAGAGACATAGGCAAAAGTAACGTGGGCCTCCCCTGCATGAAGTGCACTTCCAGCAGGGGAGACAGACATTCAACAAAGAATTTTATGAAATAGTGGATACAATTGTGATGAATGCTGTGAGAAAAAAAAAAAAAATGGAAATGACAGGATAGGAGATTCTCATCGTGTCTGGAAGATCAGGAAACTTTTCCCTAAGGAAATGACATTAAACTGGACTTAACAGTGAGTGGGAGATGAAGGGATGGGCAAGCATGGGCAGGAATCTCGTGGATGGCAGAAGACGGCACAGACGCTACATGACCCAAGACGGAAAGGAGCATGAGCAGAAACTTCCTTGACAGCCTCAGACGGTGCTCACACAAACTAAAGATGGGCACCTCGGGAGTGCTCTGTGTCTCACTGAAAACCTCTAATGCCATCAACATTGTGTGTTCATGCAGTCATGGATTCATTCAGTACATATTTATCCAATAAGAAGGACCGGGACCTTGGGTTTTAGACTCAGATCAGAAGTCAAATATTCACCCTCTCCATTACTAGCTGTGGGACCTTCAGGACATGCCCTAATCTAATCTGTAAAATAGTGGTCCTCATGGTACCTACTGCTCAGTACTGCTGTGAGGATGAGATGAGGGAGTAGCTGCAAAGAGTTTAGCACAGGCCTGGCTGCTCCCAGGCTTCTCACGCTGGGACTGGAAGGAGCTGCCATTGGCTGTGCTCCCTTCATTCTGAGTCAGCCTACAGGTGACATTCATGCAGAGAACCCAGGAGCAGACTGCTGAGTGCAGGCCCTGGGAATGCTCTTAGAGTTTACAGCATAAGGGGGACAGAGCAGGAACGTCATGCTGAGATGTAGTCGGAGAGGAAGTAGCACAGCCTCTAGACCACCCACAGCAGAAAGAGCTGTGGCCCCCAGCTCCCACCCCACTGTCAGGCCTCTGTTCTCTAGGCCTGTGGGAAACAGCCTGTGCTTGCAAAAGAGGAGGCAGCTTTCTCTTTCAGTAGCAGCCTGGGAAACTTTGAAAGTACAACAGAAAAGTAGCCAATCCACCTGACAAAAAGACAGGACACCTCCATCCCATTGTAAAGTGAGCCACAATGTCTGACCTCCTTCCATGAGCCTTTAAGCCCTTCATTGCTCCAATGTGCCTGATGGCTGAATCCAAAGCTGCTTCTGCCATGCAAGGCCTAACACGCTCAGGTCTCCATCTTAAACAAATCACTGGATAAGAACATCTTGGGCCTGCCTCATCTCTCCAAATTTCTACATTCAGGGATTGGCCTTGTAACCTCTGTGAAAGAGTTACCTGCAGACATTCATCTGCATGCACACACAGACACCAGTTCTAATGTTTCTGAGCCCAGCCAGAGTAGGGAAGTGGCTTCTCAAACAGAAAGAGCCCTAGGAATGGCAATTTTATCAAGTACAAACTTGGGGTTTTAAACTGTCAGAGGAACTTGGCTTACTTCTACCCCTGTGCTCCATTCTCCCTAAACAATCACCTAGAACTTTTGTCTCTGTTTGACCTTTTCCCCTCATTTTCTTTAGAGGTTTTATTCCTTGTTCCCCATCCAAAAACAACATCAGACAAAGTAAATTTTAATGACATAAGAATTTGCATAATAACATATGGGTCCAACTGTACTTTGTGTTGGAGGTGACATTTGTGCAAATATATTTTGTAAAACAGAAGACCTGAGTTGTAGTTTCAACTCGGCCCATCATTTTGTCACCTTAGATAAATCACTGCTTGTGTTTGAATTTTTAGCTCCTTTGTTTGTCAAAAAACATAAAACAGTCTTCATGATCTGTGTGTCACTGAGAAGGTCTAATGACTAATTCACTCAAATGGGTTAATGCACTTTTGCAGAATTAAAGGAAAAATTTCAGAGTACAGTGACAGCTCAGTAAGAGGCTGGGATCCAGGGTCTGGAATTCCAGCCCCAAGTCTGCCCCTTACCAGCTCAGTGGAATAGCTCTCCTCTCTTCCTCTTGCCTTCTAAATGAGGAGTTTGGATGAGATGGCTTCCCAGGACATTTCCAACTCTAATAGTCCAGGATTATAATGCTTCTCAACACTCTTATCAAATTCACTCATCAATCCATCCTGCACAGAAATAGCCCTTCTTATATGGCCTTCCATTCTTCCCATTCATCTAGGTAACCACTTCAGAATGTTGAAAACTGTTGTACAGAGTAATTAATGAGCTGCCCTGGATCTGAGGCAAGCGATGGAAGAGTCAAGATGATTAAAAGTCTTCCGATAAAGGGTTTCTTTAAGGAAAAGAAAATCCCACAATGCAACCAGCAATGTTAATCTTCAATAAATATGCTGTTAATATTTAACTGGCATTTATTTAAACTTACAGTAACTGTCCTATTAAATCTAAATTAATTGCCCATTTGGGAGTCTTCCCCTAAAGCCTAGCTGGGACATGGCTGTCTAGATACAGTCTATGCTAGGCATCCAGCCATAAAGAGAATATTTAAACCCTCCTTCCAGGACTAGACTCTTGGAATATCCGGGTTAGAAGAGCCTTAGAGATCTATTGGACTGTCTGTCCTTTAACTTTCCGTGGCCCTATTTTTTTTTTCTTCTCTTCAGTAAGGGATTTTTTCTGTGTTTCCTGTATCTACCTCTTTCCGCCTTTTCTTTTTATTTGGATTCTCTCTCCTTTCTGTTAGTGTTTATTTCTTCCGTACTTCATGGTTTAGATTCATTCTGCTGGGTTTTATCTCAATCTCTCCTGAGTTTCTTAAATAAGCCATACAGGCATATGTTCATAGCATATTCTGTACACACATGGATACATATACATACATATAATTTTATGTGTCACAAAGAACATTTTCTAATAGCAGTTGTATATAAAAGGCTAAGTGCCATGAAATAATTCCTGAGTCATGCTGCTTTAGAAGGGGCAGCAAGAGTGTAATTGGGTAGAACTGATCTTTTCTATCCCTGAAATCAATCAATATTCTTTATTAGAAATGTGGACCTGGCTGAACTGCTGTGATGTTATTTTGCTGGGATTGTAACCCATTTACATTTCCACACCAAACATATACGGACACACCATACCGGTTTCATCAGATCAGTTGACTACTGAGACGTGGATTTCAAACAAACACCTAATTAGATGGGTTAGTGTTCAAACTGAGTTAACTTTAAACCAATGCATCAAGGCTGCACAGAATCTGAACTTTCCTTGGGGAAGTGGGAACTGGATGAGACTAAAATCATTCACTCTAAGGTTCTAAATGTTTAGTTCACCAAGTTTGATTTATAAATGTTCACTGTTTGCTTTGCAGGCCCTGGGACAGGAATGGTAGTATGGAGGGGACAAAGCACCAGTGAGGAGCAGGTGAAGTGGTGGGAAGGCACCCACACATTTTAAGAAGATAAACGTACTCTCAACTGCTTGTTCGTGGAAGGCTTGAATTTGTACTGCCCTAGAAGTCAAGTTTCTTTGTATTTCTAGCTAAACTAATACCCAAACTATCCACTTCCTTTTTTTCTTCTTTACTTCAATTTAAAGCATCTATTGACTCTGACAAACTTATTGACTCTTACAAAGAAATAATAAAATGCATTTCTGTATGCTTGTGAATCTCTGTGACTTTCACCTTGTTGGTCCACCTGTATGCATTACCATCATGAGTTCAGGGCCTTTCTAAATAAAGTAACTGAGGTTGCCCTTGGGGCATCACAGCCTTGTGCTTCTTTCCCAACCTGGGGTTGACATGGGCAGCACCTCTCAGAAAGAAATGATTTCCCTAAAGCTGTGGTATGCTTTCCTTCACTAGCTTAGCACAAAACTACCAGTGGTACTGCAGGTCGTGAGAAAGAAGGAGCAACTTGTGAGTGTCTTAGGAAAATGAACTTATGTGCTGTTCAGGTGGCTTTGAACCTGGAGGAGGCAGAATTTGGAAAATGTTGTCAGCGTGCATGTGAATAAACCACAACACATGAAATAATCTACCCTTGCTTTCACAACAGTTTTGACAAGGTGTCAGGATCACAGATACCTTTTAGAAAAGTGGGTAATGAGAAGACTATATATTTTTTTCAAAGGCAGAGAGTTGCTTAAAGCTAAGATATAAATCAAGGGTAGATTGACATGTTTCTATATGGCAAAGTATTAATACTAGATTCCCCAAGGGACAGTTGCTAGGACAAATCAAATTTAATATTTTTACCAATGATCTGTCAAAGGGAATTCATAGAGAACTCTTCCAAGTTTGCAGAAGACATTAGGTTCCCTTAAGTAATTAAACCTTTAGCTCACATGGATGAGCTGCAAATAATCCAGAAAGTTATTTGGATATGTGGAAAAGTGGCCAAATATAATGGAAGATACTCTAGAAAAAATAAAGTATGCATGTAAGTTGCTGGCATCTAGGCAGTCAATGAAGAGACAGTGATGTGGAAGGGATTGGGCATGAATGCTGGAGTTAATGGCTTTGACTTTATGTCCAAGTTCCACAAATTACCAGCTTGACCTTGGAAAATGTTCTCACCTCTCAGAGTCTCATTTTTCTCCTCTATTAAAAAGGAATAATACCTACTTCTTATATTTGCTGTGAGGGTTAAATGAAATAATTTATGTAAAGTACCAGTGAAGTACCTGGCCTGTAGTACCAACTCCACAAATGGTTGCTACTGATTATTCTTTTACAACCCAGGAAAGTAATCTTGGAATCGGTGATGGCTAGCAGTTCCCAAGCTATGATCCTTACAACACATATTGGAGCATGGTACTATAGATTGCTTTCTGCAGGTATCAGGAATTTTTGCTGAAAAACAAGTGTTGACCCAAACATTTTTATGAAAAACACTAAAAGGGTATTAGAAAAAATAGGAACAAGGAAGAAATGTTATTTTTACTCAAAATTGTTCCGTAAAAATTCTCCTAGTATTGCTTATAGTAGTTATCATTGTAGCTCACAAATAATAAACTTCATGCAACCAACTGCTGAAATCAGAAATAGAGTCACTTTTAATCTCTTCCCTCTTATCACTGCTCCTCATTACCCAATCTGTCTCTCTCTCTCTCTCTCTCACTCTTTCTCTCTCTCAGTCTTTTTCCTGTGTTCTTCCTCCAAAACATATTTTACATCCATCCACCTTTCTCAACCTCCACTGCCTTGCCTGGCCCAAGCCAAGATCTCCTTATTTTCTTATCTGGATTCCTGAAACTCATCTTACGTGGATGTCCTCCTTCTGCTCTTGCCAGCTCTGTTTCAGTCTCCACATTGAAAGGAAGATTTCCTGAAATCTGACCTTGTCACTGTCCCGATTAAATCTTTGGTGGCTCCACACTGCAATTTGAATAAAGCTCCAAATCCTTTCTGCGGTTTCTGAGCCCTCAGGACATGGCATCTGTGTATTTTCAGCTTTAGCAACTACTTCTTCTTCCCTTTTGGAGCCACGTCAGGTTTTGTTTTATTGTATTACACTTCTAATTCCTCAGAGGTTCTTCTTTCTCAATTGAGGGACTTTTTATGTTCCACTTCCTGCCTAGGATGCAGTCCCCATGTTCTCAGGCTGAGTTGTCTTCACCCTTCTCGGTTCTGACTGGCTCATGAAGGCCTCACTGTGCTAGTCCACTGGACTTGGCATATGCCTACTGCATCAGTGCCTCACATAACACTCAGAATACATGTAATGGTCTAATTTCTGTCTTTTTCTCTGTTGCATTCCTGAAACCTAACACAATGCCTGGAACATAATTGGTTTTGATAAATATTTGTATTTAAGTGACCAGCACAGCTGAGGAAAATTCAAAGATTGAGATAATTTGTTTTGTAGTGACTTCCAAATCTCTACAAACGAGGAACATGAAATTGATGATGACATTTGATATTCACGATGTATAAGGATAGAGTGAACACATACTTAATGACCAAACTCTAGCTAAAATAAAATAAAAAAACTCTAAGAAATCAAGACAGTAGTTAAAGGATAAAAACAAGTATGTCTGAATAAAACTTATACAGACAAAAATAATCTCTAAGTAAGATATGAGAAGGTTTGAATAAATTAATGTGTGATATACCCATACAGTTTGTTAGGTTAGAGGCGTCTGCTGTATATCCCTAACCTTTGAAGTATGACTCATGTAAAATTGCCACTGTCCAAAGCAGGTAACTAGGACATCTGAATTTATGTGACCCAGTGTGACCTTTCTAATGTCATGGTCCCATCTACCCAGTAATTCCATTTTCTGCCTGGCTGGGGATACTTGAATTATGCTTATCTCGCCCTTCTCCCACCCCTGTAATACACACACCTACCTTATGTTACAACTCCTTGTAGAAGGTTTATGTACACTTGGTAAAGGCATTTTTTAAAATACTATGAAGTGTGTGCATGATTTATGTGGAAATGCCTCCTGAAGAGGAAAACAGTTCCCTTTAGGCAGGGTTAGTTGGCCTGCCTTGCTTTCCAATCCTTCACATGCTTGGCTGTTTCCTCCATGTATGACCTCTGACTTTCACTCTTCACTGGGCTGGGGACCCCTGCTCCTCTGTGCACTCACTTGTTTTTTGTACATTGCCTCTGAATTTACCTTGGACACATCCTTCACTTCGCTTGGCCCCTTCGTTCCAAAAGTTTGACTTCTAGCAACTAGAAGAGCTGGATTAAGACATATGTCTCTAAATTCTCAGTCTTAGCTCTTACTTGCCACCTCAATGCATCCCTGTGTCAGCCTACATTTTAGGGCATGATGGGAAGCAATTTGTTTTCCATAGAATTTTTCATTTTTCACTCTAGTGGAAGAGAATTGTGACAGCAGTCATCACAAACAATAGATAATGCATGAGCCTGAGTTCTCGACTTTGTGCTCCACAGGACTGGCCTCAACAGAAGGTGGGGGAAACTAGCTTATTTTTCAATTTCATTTCCTGAAGACACAGATGCATAAATGCACAGAGCCCCAGAGACTGAAAAACATGGTAGGCCAAGACTGGACTGGCTTTAGAAAATGTTCTCCCAAATCAAGATCAGAGTAAGTTAGTTGAAAAGATTATTTTTGATTGCCCAGTTGGGATGAGAACACCCTTCTCACATTTATTCAACAAGCATGTCCTAGGATAGGTGACGTGTTACATCAGGGACTGTCATATCCTTGATTTCCAACCTCCATGGCTACGAAGCGATGAATGTTAGAAATAATTGCACAGATAATCAATGAATCACAATTGGAGTCAATACTACAAAGGGAATATACACAATTTCAAGAGAACAGAAAAGGGGAGAGTGTCTTATTTATAATCACTCGATCTCAGCAAAGAACAGGTAAAATACATTCAATGATAAATGAGAGAAGAATTAATGAACGAATGAATAATCATGTAAAAAACATCTAGGCCTGTGCATCTCAATGTTTTTCCACAAAGCCAGTCGGTCATACTTCCCCACAGGCAGACATCAGCACTGGACCCCTTTCCTTCTTCTAAGAGGCAGTCATATTCCAGGGAACTGGGGTGCTTTCCCACATTCTTATTATTTATCAAACAAAAATAGAAGAGGTTTGTAAATCAGGTTATATAAACATTTCGAGCACAGTCATTCTGCTCTTAGGAGAGATAGCTAACCACACTCTCATAACAAATCCACTTTGATCCCAACATCCCGCTTACGACCTTCTAGCACTCTCCACCCAAGAATAGCATTAATAATAATCAGTCTATTAGCCAGGGTGCTTGGTTTGAATCTGAAAAATTTGAGAAATGATCTTATAAATTATTTTCCAAGGATATCATCTTTAAGCATTAACAGGCACAACTGACACTGAATTCTGGGAATTGAGCATAATTACATGGAAATTGACACGACACAAATGCCAAGAATTCTGTTAACCTTTAATATCTTTTAAAAACTCTCCCCTCATAATTATCTCTTTCCTTTGTCTCAAATGTTACTGATGAATATTTAGAGGTATGAGCAAACAAAAAAAGTGGATGGATTGTGGAATATTGGTCTTTGTTTGGAATCCTAGAGTTTCCCAGGTGTTCCATTAAGAGGTGATAAATAGAATACTTGGAATTTGACTATTTTCAGAAGTTATTTCTACCTTTATATTTGCTCTACTCGAGTTTTCTGCTTATAATTCCCCATGCTGAGTAGAAGCTCCTTTGCATTAGTAATTACAGTAAAAGTGTAGGTCTAAGGCACTGGGTGTCTAACGCAATTCCTAACCTGTGCTGTGTCTTTGCAAAAGTCATTGCACCTTTTCAGTGCTTCAGATACCATTTCTGTACAGTGAGTGTGATGACATTTAACTCCAACTGCAACAATATTTGCACAGTGATGTAAACTTTACGAAGGGCATTGCCAACCCTTTGCTTGCTGGTAGATCAGTGCCTCTTAATTTTTTTCCTTCTTGCCAGTCCCCAGTGCTACCACCAAGGCTCCCTTGCTTTTTTTCTTTTCCCTCTCTCTACTATTTTAATTAAATCCTAACTCATCTCTCTGCCTCCAACCCTGCCTCTGCCTGAATCAGTGCTTCTTAACAGGGGCAGGGCACATTCCTTGGAGTGTGGGAGTGGAAAATTGAGTGGATATTGGTCCCCACTATAATTGGAGAGGTACTGCTGCCATTTAGCGTACAGAGGCCGCAGAGGTTAGAGACGCAGCAATGCATGGCTATTCAGCCACGGACGTCAAATGCCTGCCAGACATTTAGGTGAGTGAAACCTTTTTCTTTTAAAAATCTAAGCCTAGGCCGGGCGCCGTGGCTTACGCCTGTAATCCCAGCACTTTGGGAGACCGAGCTGGGTGGATCACGAGGTCAGGAGATCGAGACCACCTTGGCTAATATGGTGAAACCCCGTCTCCACTGAAAATACAAAAAAATTAGCCGGGCGTGGTGGCAGCAGGCGCCTGTAGTCTCAGCTACTCGGGAGGCTGAGGCAGGAGAACGGCGTGAACCCTGGGGGCGGAGCTTGCAGTGAGCGGAGATCGCGCCACTGCACTCCAGCCTGGGAGACAGAGCGAGACTCTGTCTCAAAAAAAAAAAAAAGCCTAAAATGTACTCCATTTGACATGTAAACACAGATATTCTTGCCAAGTTTTAATATTCACTAATTCTCCAGGAGTGCAACTATCATGCAAGTCAAAGAAAGACTGTGTTTGATTTGTTCACGCCTTTACCAAGAAGTGTTCACTAGTTTGAAAAATCACATACTCAATGGGAATGTTTCTCATCATATTGAGTCATCAATTAATTCTACATCCTTGTAGCAGTCTCTACTGTCGCTTAGCTGTCACATTCATGGTGATTCTGCATATAGACGCTTCCATACTTCATTATATCCTACGGTGTAGTTGTATCCAAATATTTATTTTACATTTATATTATTATCAATCATTTTCTATTTATTTCTCCTTCAGTTTCAGTCAGGCTTTATATAGGTCATTTTTTGAAGTATGTGTATAGGTGTTATATGTTATCTGTGAACTCATTTTCTGCATAGTAATGAGGGTATTATAAAATATTTTAAATGATTTTTATGTTAGAAAAAGTTAAGAATAGCAGATCTACACCATTTCACATGCAGAAGCCAGCTTTATCTTTCTCAGGCAGGGATCAGATAATGTCCTTTACCTATGTAGGAAGTTTCAGTGGCTCCCCCTGCCTATGACATAAAGACCCAACTCTTAAGACTGACAATCAAGAAGTATCCCAAGTTAATTAAGTAATGTTAGTCTTTGTTGTGGCCTCATTTTTGCACTCATGTAACATCCTAGGACACAATCAACCTAGACTAGACGTTCTTCTTGGAAAGTTGCCCTGAATATCACAAACTATGTAGATGCTCAGACTTTTGCTCTGCCAGGATGCCCTCCTACCATCCACAGCTTTCTAAATTCTATTCAGGTTTCAAGAACCAGTTCAGATTCCATTTCCTCCATGAAACATTAGTTTAACCAATGCTTCCCATGCCTCTCTTTTCTATTGGTTGAAATCAATTATTTTAAAGGAAATGTATATATATACACACACATATATATGTATATTTCACATATGTACTGTGAAATAATATATATATATATTTCACAATCTAGAACTCTGTAAATGTGTGTATGTGTATCTACATTGTAATGGACTGTAGATTTGTCCGATCCTACCAACTAGGTTGTAAGATCTCTGAAGGCAGTTGCCATTTCTGGTTTATTTTTGTACCTGACCAACACTGAGCAAAGTATATGACCCTGAGCGTGAGTTCAATAAATATTCATTGAAATGAAAGGACCTCTCAGTGATTGAGAAAGGTAGTCCAGGTACTATTACCTTTATTTCATGCATGAGAAAACGAAGCTGTAAATGAGTCCTGACAGGTTGTGGTATGCAGAGTGTCAGATGAGGCACACTGTATGGGTGAAATGTATGGTTACTTCCAGCCCATGCAAGGTCCAGGCCTGCACCTGGAAAAGATCTAGAGAGGTTGACCTACATTTCTGCTGCCAGAAAATAAAAATCTTCATTTCCAGATCCGCTTTCCAATAAACGGGTTTGGATTTATGGGACTCTATATATCAGTGATGACGGCAAATCTTCCACCTCTTAAAACCTAATCACCGAATAGAGCTGCAGGTTTTCTCTTTTTAAGATATGTTCTCAGCAGAATCCCTCCAGAAACAAGACTTGAGCTTCCCAGAAGCTTCTTCAGGCTTGCCCAGTGTGCAAGGGTCGAGCTCCAGCCACACCCTTTGGCACAGCGCCAGCCTTGGAGGACCCATCCATCACAGCAAAGCCTGCTCTTCTCACACACTGCTGGAGTTGGAAATGGAAGTGGCCTTTTAACAGAACATTGTCTTAGGATTGTGTGAAGCAAGGCTGACAGAGAAAGGAAGATTCATTCCTGACACCAAACATACTAATATCTGTCACCAAAATGACATTTTCCCTTTAATGATGAAAAATGCATCAGGAAAGAGGGAGGAGGATGAACAACCTTCCTGGGCTGCTCTGGCTTGATAGGGAGGAGCCTGGACTGCTGCTGGTGGTTTGCAATCTGGAGGAGGTGAGGCGATGGACGGCCAGTTGGTCGCTGAACAAACACAACTGGTGCTCTGTTTGGAAGCGAAGGGTGTAAGCAGATGGAAGCCTGTGGGTTAGGCAGTGTCACAGCACATCTGACTGATTTCTCATTAGACCCTCTGCCTGGTATTTCAATAGAACTGCCTCCATGTCTGTCAGGCCCCAAGCAGAGGCTCAGTACTGCCTTTCAGAGCTGCCATACACATAGTTTACCACATCCAGTTTTGCAGAGCTTGTAAATCTTCCCAAGTCTTCACTCCCTTACTCTCTTATATGGAAGGGCCACAGTGCGGACCCCATATGCACATCCAGGGTGAATCTGTTGGTGGGGATGACCCACGTATGGGTGAAAGTGCCTTTAAGCCAACACTTTATAGACCAAGCCTGAACACACGGAGATGTGGGGACAGCAGAGCAACTGGCTTGTGTCTCCTAATTAGGCAAGCATGTGGCTGGCGGTTGAAGAGAAGCTGCACAATTGCCCCCCAGTGCTCACAGAGTATTTCCCAACAAACACCAGATTGTTATCCAGAAGTCCATTGTTCACAGAGTTGTTCGGTGCTGACTTCTATATAAAATGGCTTTCTCTCTCCTTCCTTCTTTCCTACTGGCAAAGCCTGCCTCCCATAAAAGAAGCTAAAAATGCCAGATATTCACCTTTCTCTCTCTTTTGCAGCTATGCAGGTCACTTTACACAGTAGAAGGACTAGATATTCCTCCCTCATCAAAAGAAACATGTGCCCTCTTCCAGGCCCACTTGATTATTATCTTTTATCATGGTTAGGTGATGGTGTGAGAGATGGAGAAAGGTGGCCACCTTTCACTCATGACATGCAGATCTCACATGCCAAGCATGATGGAGACCAACTCTGAGGTCCTGGGTCCTGGAGGCCATTGCTGAGCGTTGACACACCCCACCTCCAGGCTTCCTTGATGCCCTTACTTTTTAAGCATCTGCTGTAAGGGGCTTGATTACTTGCAACCAAAAACATCCGAAGTATTCCATTTCCATTTCCTCGGGAGAAAGATATTTTAAAGCTCTGAAGATGGTACTTTGAGATTCCTTCACTCAGCCCCGAGCTGGTGCTGCTGTGTCCACATGTCTTCTGCCTTCTGCTCCAGCTTTCGTTTATTCCCTCACTCTCATAGACATTGGCAGACCCAGTCTGTTAATGCACCAAGAATAATACTCCTAGAAGCACTAGGGTACTTCTAAAGTTTAATGCTTTCACAATTCTTTGCAACATTAATTAACACAACACCCCCTCATTAGCTAACCTGCCAACAAAGCAACTCCGAATCATTTTCTTCTTTACGAAGGAGGAAACTGAGTCATTTATATCCCTGTATTTGCATGAGTGGGCTTCTGGCTCCCCCTCTGCTCCTCCTACATTCTCACTTTCAAATATATTTTAGTCCAGCAATGTTGCAATTTCAAAGGGACTTCACCTGAACAATTGAGCACCCAAAATAATTGACACACTAGTGCACATTTTTAAAATTCTAGCCCTAATACCCATCCCTACAAATAATCCAGACCACAATGTCCACATCCTACATTCGGGCTGAATATGCTGTTCTCCTATAAAGTTCTTCGTTTTTCTGCCTCCTTCTGCCCTTCCAGACAAGGTAGAATCCCCCAATAAGAGCTCAAAGGTCCAAAGTGACTTCTTAGCTCCATAAGTGACACTCAGAGCTCTGCCGTAAGGGAGAGAAAGGGTATGCCAAGGCTGTTCCCAGGGAAGAACAGCAGGCTGCAGGAGAAGAGTTTTCTGTCTGGAAGCTGAAATGTTGAGGTGGCCCTGCTGTGGGGCCTTCTGCAATGAGATGCCCCGCTTCACAGTGGATTCTTGTCAGGAGGAGCTCTGGCTCTTTGGGGGTGCTGGGCTGGCCTGGGCAAGGTCAAAGCTATGGCTACCCCTCTTGCCCAGTCCACAGTGTCACCTGCTCCTTGACAGGAGAACCTGATGAGCTTGGAGGCAGCAGCATTTTTAAATTTCCTCCACCCTCAAGTCTATTAACAAGAGGGCAGCACGTGGCCATCCCGCACCACGCCGACAATGCAGTCAAATGCTCATTAGAGGCACTGGGGGCATCCCACATCTAGTAGAAAATACTTAGAGAAAAATAGGGGGCAAAGCACTGCATGCCTTACTTTTAAATTAGAAATCAGCCAGGGCTTCCTGACAACAAAGGAAATTACACACAGCTGACAGGAGTTATGCAATATGTGCACACAATTATAATTCACATGCATTACTTTGTTTATGAAATGGTTGATAAACTTTTGAGAATGAGAAAGATTATCTCTCTTTGCACGGTTACAATAACCATAATTGATATCAAAATGTTAGATTTGCGGAATAAATTATACTTTATCATGTAATGTAATTCTCACCCAGCTACCCTGTCTAGCAGAACCATGTCCCATTTGACAGATGAGTGAGCCAAGCCTTAAATGGGAAGAAGAAGAAGGCGGAGGAGAAGGAGGAGGAAAGAAGAAGAAGAAAGAGGAGGAGGAAGAGGAGAAGGGGAGGAGGAAGGAGAGGAGGAGCTGACAAAGTTCCCATAGTGGAATGTGGAAGAGCTTGGTTTCAAATTTAGTCATCTAACTCCAAATCAGTGTATTTTACTGGGCTGTAGCTTAATAAATACAAGAAGCTACCCTCTCTCCTTGAGAAACACTCCATGGCTGTGGCTCATTTGAGAGAGTGAGGAGTATTTAGACAGGATAACAGAGATAATTTACAAAGGGCAAAAGGAAGACTACGATTCAGGAGCAGATGAATGAGAACCAGAACCATTGTCAAGAAGTAGGCCCAGTGAAAAAATGGGACACGTAGAAGAGAGAGAAAGAAAGTCCAAAATGTCTGAGCAATGTAACAGGCCTGCCATTTATCTCACTTCTGAATATCGGAAAAGGCAGCATTTGTTGTCCACAGAACAATACATGGGATTTATAGACACTGCCAGGCTCAAGGAGCAGTGACACAACTCACACTGCAGAGAGCCCTGAGGGGTGCTTTCCAGTTGGCCACTGGTGGAGTGGGCAGAGTCCTCGGGGAACCCGAGGCCTGCTATGCATCTGGAGAGCTGCTTGCTCAGGATGCCATGGCTAAAATCCTTGATCTCTTGGCAGCATGTGGCCCCGTGAAATGTTCTTCTTCTTTTTGAAAAAGCCTCTTTTTTTTGGAAGTCAAGTCACCACACCATTTAGATTCCCCATACTTCTGGACAGCATCTTCCCAAGTGCTTTCCCCAACTTGTGGTCCACCCTGTCTTATACCTCATCTCGATCTCTGTCAATCAACACTATTCACCCCTCAAGAGACGCTTCGACTGACCGCCCCTGCAACCCTTCCATGGAGTCCTGTCTTTTGGTCATCCCAGTGAGAAGGGATCTCTCTCTTCTGAATGCCTGTAATGTTTTGTGTCTCCTATAGCACATTGAACACACTGCCTTCTGTTATAGTTGGGTGTCAACATATGGCATCCTCCCTACAAGGGATTAGCTTGTTTCTAAGACCTTTGTCTTTTTATTAGACCAATTTACTTGATAGATGAAAAGATTCATAGAAGTCATCTAAATCAATGTGCCCATGTTGTAGATGAGGAAATGAGCCCTAGAGAGCTGACATAGTTTAAACAAATTCGCACATTCTCCTCTCGCTAGGCTAGAGGAGAGCTGGAATTCATTTGCACCCTGAAATCAGGGACATGCTTGCCCAGAATGAGAACAGAAAAGGTTGAAGGAATGAATGATTCTGACAAATCCCCTAGACCTGCCATCCCACTGTCAAAAGTGGTTCGGCTAGAGACACAGACAATTAGTAGGGGATCCTCAAGTCAACCTCATCCCAGAGATAACCATCTCACTTAGCATGCGTCCCGGTGGCACCATCAGCAGCACACAGTATCTGTTCCCATCCAAAGAGATTTCACAAGGAGCTCATTCTGAGCTTCTTGATAAGCAACTGGATAGTGGTGTTATTTTTAATCAACTGACCAGGGATGAAAGTTCTTCAGAGAATTCTGCTTTTATACATTAGTAAAAAACCCCAGAAAATCAATCTAGCACTAATAAAAGATGATTGAAAATTGCTAATACCAACCAATTGTGAAACTTTGCCTTACAAAAAAGGAGAATGCTCATGAGTTTCCTCGTCTCCTCTACTGTAAACAACGCACAGGGCTCAGCTCCCACCACTGTCTCCCCCTGCACTCAGCAGGCTGCTGGTGGTTATTACAGGAGGCTGCCTTACCATTAGCACAGCAATGCCAATTAATTGCAGTCATGAGCAGACTTCACATTTAAGGAAACCCACAGCCTGAGCCCTAGCAGCATTTGTAGATTCAGAATGTGTTTAGAAAGCTCTGTTTCCAGGGGGTATGGTGTGTGTCTCTACAAAGAGGGGAAGTCTCTGAGGGTCAGGGGTGTGGTGGATGTGTGTGTGTGTGTGTGTGTGTGTGTGTGTGTGAGAGAGAGAGATACAGAGAGAGAGAGAGAGAGAGAGAGAGAGAGAGAGAGGGCCTGTGTGTGCTGTGCATATTTCTGCTATCTTAAAGTAGCCAGGTGCCTTCCTTCGGAGTAGAGAATTGGGTCAGGGAGGAGGGCACTGCTGGAGAGATGAGCTTTGGGTGTGCTGAGAAGGAGGAGTCTCTGTGAACATGAGAAATGAGACTTTGAATACAAGGGATTTGGGAAAGGAGCTATATGCATGCCTAAGTAGGAAGTTTCTGAAGGTGGAGGGAGAGGGTTCCTGCAGAGACATCCATCTTTGGTTTTGGAAACAATTTATCATGCAAAAGAGGGGCGCTACAGTGCTCCATGCCTCTTGGTTTCCTTTACTTTCCTTCCCCCACTTTCTTCATGAAAACCTCAGATGTGCCTCTCTTTGTACTTCCCACTCTGTTGTTCTTATTCTCTCCTTTCTCTCTATTTGTAAGTGACAGGTGGTGAGGACAAAGTCGCTGCTCCTTACTAGGCAAACAGGCTCCACTGAGTCTGTTGTTTAGAACCTTGTGGAAGTCCTGAAACAAACCCCAAAAGGAGAAATGTTTTCCCTTGAGGACCTTCTAATGTATTTTTTTAAAAGGCCCACACACTGGGCCGTCAAAGTCACATGGAATATGACAAAGTGGGTAATTACGTTTTGCTTAGCACCACGTCAAAGGAACAAATGGCTGGAGAGTGGTGTGCTGTGCACTCGGGCATGATGTGTGAGGCCAGCCTGGCTGGGGGTGTGGGCTGGGGTGTGGCCATCAGTGCCCAGGCTGGCCCTCTGGTCTCCTACCTTAAAAGGAAGGACGCTGTGAGACTTCAGTCTGGGAGCTGAAGTGGAATCCGCCTGGCCTGTATCTTATGCTCCTTTGTTTGGTTTGCATGGAAACCTGTGCTTATGGGGAAACTCCAAGCCTGTTTGCTACAGACAGATGTTTCTGATCTCTGTCCCTCATCACGTTAAGAATGTTCCTTTTGGGAGATGAAGCATCGTTTTGTTTTCTCTTCCACTGGTGCAGGAGATGGAAATAAATTACCAACACTTCCTAAAATCCAGACGCTCCCTTTGGAAGTGGGTGACTCCAAGCAGCCTTTGACAAGGCACTCATTTAGCACTCGGTGCTGCTGCAGCTCAATGAAAAGAGAGGCTGCACTGAAGGTACAAATTATGTCCACAGTCCTTGTCACTGGTAAAATAAAAAAAAATAAAGAGGAATAAAGCTAGATTCTACGTCGCCGATGCCAAGACCAGGCTTCTATTTAAACGCAGGAGGTCTTCATCCCATCTCCCCTTCCCTCTACCTACCCCACAGGCGGGAAAAACTTGTCACTTTAAAATTTAATTATATAAAATCCTGCTCCCTTTACCCCCTGTGGATGAGCAATTGTTCTGCTATTTCTATAAAACGCCACAGGAAATATGAAAATAGGAGGCAGGATTTGGAGCAAGACTGTTCCCGAATGCCTGTGGTTAGCAGCGTCAGAGATGGCTCCGAGGATTTTACATCTGTGACAAGGAAGTGGAAGGAGGAGGGAGAAAGAGTGGGAAGGCAGGTACCACAAGAGACCTGTCTCGGGATGCTGCAATGTGACCTTTGACCTGAAGGAACCAAACCTGGAGCTGAACTGAAAGGAGAACAGCCCTCACCTGTGCCAAGCTCACTTCCTAAGGCAGGAGATCCAGGCTGGCAGATGGGTCAAAATGAGTCATGAGCCGGAGGGGAATGAACGACGCATTTCTCCGCAGTGTGAAATGCCCTCTCCAAAATAGGCTGGGTGGTATCCATGGTCTCATTCATTCTTTTTTTGTTTTTTTTGAGATTGAGTCTTGCTCTGTCACTGAGGCTGGAGTGTAGTGGTACAATCTCAGCTCACTCCTGGGTTCAAGCGATTCTCCTGCCTCAGCCTCCCAAGTAGCTGAAACCATAGGTGCATGCCACCATGCTTGGCTAATTTTTGCATTTTTAGTAGAGACAGGGTTTCACCATATTAATCAGGCTGGTCTCGAAGTCCTGATCTCAGGTGATCTACCCAGCTTGGCCTCGTAAAATATTCTTTAACCAAATATTTTACTGGAAAGCAGTTTTGAGTAGCAACTGAAAGTACAGGCACTGGAGCCAGAAGCTGAGATTTCAATCATGGCTCCTTCACTTACTAAAGGGATAAATGTGGCAAGTTACTCTCTTCTTGCCTTGGTTTTCTCATCTGTAAACTGAAGATGACAATAATAGTACCTCCTTCATATAAAGTGCCTAGAACAGTGCTATCATAATCATCTAATAAGCCACCACAAGGTAGCAAATACTGAACTAGATACAAGGGCAACAGTGCAGTAGGAGGTCCTGTGCTTGCATTCTGGTGGCTCATAACTTAACGGGGAAGACAGATGTGTGTACACATTACCTACAGTGCGATGGGAGCAAAGAGAGTGGCATCTAACAAGTCTGAAATTTTGAAGATGAGTCCATCTAAGGATCAAAGGATTTGGGAACACTTAGCAGAAGAGATGGGTCTGTAGTTCTTTTAGAATTGGTAGGAAGTTACCGATTGGAGAGCGGAATCGGGTAATTTCTAGCACACAACAGAAAGAACAAAGAAGCTGAGGTTTAAGGGATCATGGCCTGTTTGGTAAGACACAGTGAGAAGTGACTTGTGCCTGAAGAATGGCAGGAGAGGAAGCCAGAAAGAAGCCCACAAGGCTTGCTAGACAGTTTGGGTTTCATTGTGTTGGAAATAAGGATTCACTGGATTTACTGTTTTGTTTTTGTTTTTGTTCCCAGGCACTCAGTCTTTTCATTTTCTTCAGCTTTATTGAGATATAATTGACAAATAAAATTGTATATATTCAAGGTGTACAACATGATGTTTTGATGTAAGTATGCATTGTGAAGTGATTGCCACAATTAAGCTAATTAACATATCCATCATATCACATAGTTACCTCTTTTTGGTGTGTGTGACAAAAATACTTACTATCTACTCTGTTAGAACATTTCAAGTGTACAATACATTGTTATCAACTGCAGTCATCATGCTGTATGTTACTTCTCCAGAACTTATTCATCAGGGGCTGTAGAGTTATACTGATGGGGGTTTTACTGACTGCCTATTTGACCTTTGACAAGGTGTAAAATGAGAATGGTAGTGCTCACTTATGGAGTTATTATGAGGATTACATGAGACAATGCACAGAACAGAGCCTAACGCACAGTAGGCACTCTATAAATGAGAGGTCTTAGTATCATCCCAGCAGGACAGATAAAGACCAGCAAGCCCTTCCTCAGGGATACATGGAGACACCGCGTCCCTTCCTCCCTGCTAAAAAGCACAGAAACATCTGTTAGCAAAGCTTGGCTCTGTCGTCTTACCAGGGTGATGGTCAGAGCTTTGTAGGAAAGCTCCCTCAAGCTCCCTGGCCTCTGCAGGGATCTCACCTGAATCTCTAGTGTAGCCCTGCACCTGGGAAACAGAAGGACACACAAGCAAACATCAATCCCTGCTGAGTTAGCAAGAGAGCAGCCACCAAATGGACAGTTTACTGTATAAACACAAGGGGCATGCCTCGGACCTAGTTAGAAAGGATCTTTTTAGAGGTAGAGTGCGAATATGAGCAAAAGTGACTCAACCCAGGACTGGAGAGTGATCTGCTGCCCCAGCAAAACCATCACACCCCAGGTGGGGAACAGGGAAGAGGCTCCTGATCCAAGGCAGTCTCCTCCACAGCCTGCCTGGGCAGAGAATTTCATCACGGAGGATGAAGCCACAGGAATTAGGGACAGCCAGGAGGTCCAAGGCCCATCCATTGCCAGTAGGAGTGTGGGGGCTTGGTTTTATTAAATAGAAGCTGGTAGTTTTCATGGTGGGAACAATTACAAACAGATACATGGCAGGGAAGGATGGCTAGAAAGCATTTAACCAGGACAGAGTGAACTGGACAGGATTAAATCAAACTCAGGCACTGGCTTCACTGAGCCTTGCTTGTGCCTGGCTTGCCCTCAGGGAACAGCAAGGTTGAAACTGTACCGGTTGGCAGGGCTGGCGGGGAAGAGAGGGGTCTCTTGGGAAAACTAGGAGATTGAAGGAAAGGCAGGGAGTCAGGTGCTTAATCTTCAAGGGAGTAATCCACTTTCTCGCTGGGTGGAAAAGAATGAACCCAAGAGTCTTCCAGTGAAGAAGTCAGAGTGATGTACCCCACTTTCTCGTACCTTGCTTTCTTATCAACTCCACCTCTCTGGTCTTCAGTGGCCACCATGTGCAGTCTTCCTAAGCAGAAAGTCAGCTCACACTTGCACTGGAGATAAGGAACCTGGGCCCCAGGGAGCCCTGTCCCATCAGGGAGCCTCTTGTATCAAGTGTATCTAGTTATTCCATAATTTAACCGCAGCCTGAGTACAAAAAGCTCTTTTGTTGTGGTGGCTGATAATGCAGTGAGACTCCTTCCCCTCTGTGAGCTAATGACGTTTGTGGGGAGATGACAGGTGGGTATGAAAATGGAATTGGATGGGGTGGGGGCAGGCTCTGGCTCTGCTCCTTGCTCTTGCAGTTTCTGCTGCTCAGCCCCTAAGGAAGAGCGTGGGATGCTATCTATTAGTCTGTGCATCGGGATTTTCATCTAATTTCATAATGAAGATGTTGCTCCATCAGATACAGACGACATGTCAGCAGAAATGCAAAAGGCCATTTTTATGTGTCAGCTGGCTCTCCACGGGGCCCCCACCTGCCCGCAATTGTGCAGCCAGTGCAGGCTTGAGGGAAGGGCTCCACCATGCTAGATTTGTTCTCACAGATATGCCAGATCTCTCTTCCCTTTATCACCTTTTCCTCTCCAGCTGGAAACCCTGTGAGGGCAGGAGTCTTTGCCTGTTTGCTGTTGTATGCCCAGTGCCTGGAACGCAGTAGGTGCTCAGCTTGGATGAATGAATAAACCCTATCCTCTCTGCTTCCCAGGTGAGGTGTGGTGTCCAGTCTTCACAGACTTGCAGACCTACTCACTCCTCAGTGCTGTGGCCTCTGTCAAGCCTGCTCTACTCTGAGGCTCTTCTTTACATTAGGATGAGGGATTACACTGCTTGACCCAAACCGTGGGTCTCAGCATCAGCTGTTACCCAGATGTAAGGCTAGGCTCTTGCTCTGCAAAGTTCTGTGCCTCAGCTAATAGAGCCACTAACAGCCCCTGCCTCATGGTATGCTGTGAAGGTTGAATGCACCTAAAGGGCTAAGAGTAGCCCTGACACACAGGAAGCACTCAAGATTAACCATTATATTCTACAAAAGAGCCTTTGTCCTCTTTCCCTGTATAGAAGTGTTTTGTACCAGGAACCCACAGGTGACATAGTTCCTGTGGGATTTGTCAATCACCAGCTCAAGACAGGATGGCAAGCCTCTTCCCGAATGCCCCCCTTTCCATGATTTCCCATCACTGCGTGCTCTTCTTGGTGTTTCCCTTGGGCCCCGTGTTTCCCTGTGCTAGACCCAAGGATTGTTTATTTGTGGAATGTCATAATTGTTACAGGCGGTATTTCCTCTAGATGCCCAAAGCTACATGGCCACTGTGGTGTGGGAGTTCAGAACACTGTTTCCGGAGCCACAAACCTCAGCTCTGCTCTATTCTAGCTATGAGACCTGGGAATATTAAAACCTTCTTTTTAGTGTTGCTGTTTCTTTTTTCTTTCTTTTTGAGATGGAGTTTTGCTCTTGTTGCTCAGGCTGGAGTGCGATGGTGCGATCTCCGCTCACTGCAACCTCTGCCTCCCGGGTTCAAATGATTCTCCTGCCTCAGCCTCCCGAGTAGCTGGGATTACAGGCATGCACCACCATGCCTGGCTAATTTTGTATTTTTAGTAGAGATAGGGTTTCTCCATGTTGATCAGGCTGGTCTCAAACTCCCAACCTCAGGTGATCTGCCCACCTCAGCCTCCCAAAGTGCTGGGATTACAGGCGTGAGTCACCATGCCCTGCCAACTTTTTAGTGTTTTTATCCATAACATGGAGACTCTACTAGTATCTAGTCTGTAGGGTTGCTGTACAGATTAAATGAGTTTATCCCTGTGAAGGGCTTAGAATAGCTCCTGTCACCTATTAAGGATTCAGTAAGTATTAAATATTATTATTTGTAGCTATCATATGGCCACTTCCTCCCCCAGTGCACACAAACATGCATCCCTTTAATAAAAGAAAAGTCAAGACCCCACTCCCATTCAACGCCATCTCGCCATGAATAGCAGGGCTTGTCCACGTACAAAGATATGATGCTGCCCCTTCTACTTTTAGGGGGTGGTAGGGGAGTGAAGTTTACCTTGAAAATCAGCTACAGCCTACCACCTTTGAAGGAGTAGGGAAACCAAGCCTGGTTTTGGTACTGGCTTGTCATCTTCCCTCTGCCACCTTTTGCTTTAATATTTCAGACACCGAGTTCTTAAACTAAGCCAAAGAGAATGTGCACGGTACGGGGGTCAAACCAACTGAGTCTGAGCCTTGATTCTGCCACAAATCAGCTGTGTCCCAAAGAGAAAATCACTCCTCTCTAGACTTCAGTTTCTTCATTTGAACAGTGACGGTGCTATATACCTGGTGCTGTTTTTTCTCTCTCCCTCTCTGTTAATTTAGAGGCTCTGTGACTATGGCCGTAACTCAAAGGTGTCTGAGAATCTCTCTGTGATCTGGACGGGCTCTGGCTCTGGATGCCTTGAGAGAGAAGATGTGACCTACTTGTACCAAAGTGGCCGTGATTTCCATTTGGATTTTGTGGCATCATGATGGAGATGCCCACCAGTTCCCTGTCTCCAGCTTTGGGAAGGAGACTGGAGATATCATGACCTTTGAATATGAAATATTCGTGTTTTGACTTTTCCTTTTTAATTATTTGAGATGCACTATAATTGGCATGAAAAGGTTATGTCCTGATGTGTAAGTCTTGACAAGTAGCAAACAGCCTAAGAAAAAAATATTTGATTTTCTCACTCATGGGGACAGTTTGAGTCATATTCTGGGTGTGAGGCTAGGGAGCACAGAAGCACTTTTGGCAGGTGCTGCTATCTGTTCCTTCCTCAGTAGAAATGTGCACTCAGGATATGCCACCAACTTTATGTCATGGGGAGTATGACTGCTTGTGCTTTTTGTATAGCCTGATCTTTCTCCTCAACCCGGTCATTCGTTATTTTCCTGAACTTTCTTGACCTATTCCCTATTTTCTCAGGAAAAGAAAAAAAAAAAAAAACAGTGAAGTAGAAACTCCTACCTTTTATCAATTGCTCATTGCAGCAAGCCTAAATGTTTAAATATGGTAAATAAGATCTCTTGAATTAAGCTAAGAGTTGCCTGCCTCAGAACCCATCACAAATAAGCAGAGAATATTTGTTCCCTTTATTTTTCTATCCAGAAGATACATCATTCCTCACCGGAATTGTGAATTCAATTTTCCCTCAACTTCTCCCATCATGGAAGGCTCATTCCAAACCCCACTCTCTTCATGAGATACTCCGAATGTAAAGAGAGCAGTATTTAGCACCCATGTGATGAAGTAACTTCTCTATCATGTTGTGATGGTTAATTTTATGTATCCCCTTGTCTGGGCCACAGCATCCAGATATTGGATTAAATATTATTCTAGATGTCATGTGCAGGTGTTTTTAAATGAGATTAACATTTAAATCCATGAACTGTCAGTAAAGCAGATTACTCCCCATAATATGGGTGAGCCTCATCCAATCAGCTGAAGGTTCTAATAGAAAATGACTAACCTCCCTTGAAGATGAGAGAATTCTGCCAGCCAGAGAATTCTGGACCTGAGCTGGGACATCAGCTCTTCCCTGTTGGCCCATCTTGTAGATTTTGAACTTGCCAGTCTCTGTAATTCCATTAACTAGTTATTCAAATCTCACTCTTTCTCACAGATAGACAGAAAGACACACACACATACGTACACACACACACACACCCTATTGATTACGAACTCTGATCCTCTAGATAATTCTGAATAATATACGTATGTATTCTGCTGTTATCTTTTCCCTATAGGCAAGACACTCACTTGGGCCCTTTGTTGGAATATATCCTTCCTCTGTGAAGCTCTTCCTGGATTTCACCCTATTTTCTAAATCACAATTAATTGATGTTAGGCAAAGAGGAGAAAGTTGTGTGACATGGTTCTCTACTTGAGATGGAGATGGGCACAGCACACCCTTTGGTCAGCCCCACAACCTTCTGTCCTGCAAGTGCTGTGCCTGTACTTGGAATACCAATTTGCATCCACAGCCCTGTCTCTTCAAGCATGCAGGTCGCTTCTCACCTTCACCTGTCCTGTTCCCCCATTACTCCTCAGTAGTGAAGAGTAGGTAGACAAGGTACTCAGTAATTGGAGAGAAACAAGTTGTAGGCTGAAAATGTGACAACCCTATAGCCTTTTTGGTACTTCCTAAATGGGGATATCTTTCTCTCTTCTAAATGCCCTTACTGCATTTTTCAGCTTTTCTTAGTGGAGGAGTAAAATGCTACCTCACACTCTTTCTGTCTGTGCACTTTATCCACTGTGTTTTGCATGCTGGTGTCCACAAAGTATTGGCTGCTCCTCTGCGTCAAAGCTTTGGGGTGTGTGTGTGTGTGTGTGTGTGTGTAATTGAGAGCTCACAATTACCTTTTAGGTAGATTTTATTATCCCCAAACTGAAATTCTGTAGAGTCAAGTAAATGACCCCGATCATTAGAAAGCGACCAATCCGGGACTGGAACTCTGTGTTTCTGACTTCAAATCCATGTACCTTTCACTACTGCAGTGCTCCCTCAAACTGCTGAGAGGAGGGTTGTAAGAAAAAGTTCTATTTGCCTATGTCCTTATTGTCTTAATTTCTCGTATTAAGCGCTCAATGCACGTGAATGAGGGCAATGGAATGGAAGACAAATCACAAACAATGGAGCCCAGACTTGGTTGGACACAGCTGAGCGAAGGCCTCCTTAGGAAGTGAGCCATGAAGCCAGGGTGGAAACTATGGACATTTGTGTAGGAAAGCAGACCACAGGGGAATACACTGATTCCGCTCCATAGGAAGGTTCTGGTAAGTTCCATGAAGACACACATTCAGAAAGCAGACAATAATTTAAGCAGTAATGGTTACCACTGGAATGTTGTTTCAGTGGTTCCTAATATCTTTTAAGCATCTGACAGTTCCCTACCTGCCAAATGTAGTTCAGGAGCCCTACATCTTTGCATATGGGATTAGCACCTATCAGAGTTTAGAATTAGTTATCATGACTTCAGCTAACCCCAGCTTTGGGGGCAAAAGAAAAAAAAAAGTGAGATTTGGAATTTATCCTTCCAGGTACCACAAGGAACTGAACCGGAGGAATTTATTTCCTCAACAGCCAGGCTATAAATTAAATGCCAGAGGCAAATGAGAGTGTGTATATGTCATCCTAAGAATATAGATAACAACCAGAAAGCTGTGGGTTAGCCCTGTGACCCTTGAATCGAGCAGGAATTCTTTCCAATGCCTTTATCATGCTTCTGTCCCTGGTACCTGGCACTGGATTCCCAAGTCCAGAGCCCTGGGCAGGAAACTCTCTGTATGAGGAGCTTCTCTGCTAATCCCCAGCTTAAACTTTCTCTTCCTTAGCTCCAAGCTAGTGCTCCTTGTCCTAGCACCTTCTGAGCAAATGAATAATTCCCTTCCCTCACTTGCATTGTTACCTTGAAGGTATTTATAGTCTGTGATTATCTGCCCCTTGAGTCCTCTCCTTCTCTAGCCTATAATTCAGCATTAGATCCAGGTCTGTTTGCTGTGGAACTGAGCATGCCTAGGAGTTCTGCTGCCAGAGCCAGCACCAGCAAGGGCTGTAGCCTCCTTAAGGCTTCAGCACTGGTTCAAAAAAGGAGAAAAAAGTCAATATCAAAATTGGTCTTCTTGGTTCTATTTATTGAGAGTTTTATGACTTACCTGCTGGGTCGGAAGAGATTTAGCCATTTGCCCAGATGGCTGCGTGCACATGTGTGTTTGTGTATGTGGGAGAGGGTAGGGAGGCGGAATAGAAAGAAGAAAGTTGATGTTTCGATGTTTCCAGCCTCTTATCTCCTGTCCACTATGGCTCTATGCACTAATCTATTGTAATCCTTGAAGGTGGCAAAAGCAAAAAGCAAACCAACAATTGCAAACACTACACAGACAAACACAAAAATTCTAACACCCCACTTCTTATAACAGATAATTATTTCAACTCTTCAAGATTCTAAGGCCACAGACCATTGAAACATAAAGAAGACTATATATGGAATCCTGGAAGAGGAAAGGAATTTGGGACAACTATTTAAGACTGCAAGAGAAGAGCCACAGCTTGAGCCAAGGATCTTTTTGGAAGTGTATCCACAAGACCTCAGGAGCTAGATTCCAATCTTTCTGATTCAAAGGTGACATAAAATCAATATTTTTCAAATAAGTATTTTTTTTCAAAAAATTAATATATTTTGATTTTGAAGCCAGTTGTGTTCTTCCCAAGACATTATAGTGCTACAAAGCTGACGAGTAAGACTATTTTCCATTCCACCTTTCTGAAACCCTTGATTTTGCTTTCTATTCTTGAATTCACCTAATAAGTTTACTTCAGTTTAAAAGTAAGAGTGTTGAAGATTGGTGTTTGGGAGTGGGGCTGTAGTCATTAAGTGACCCAAAATTTCAATGTTTTTATGTTGTTTCCAGAAAAAGTTGTCCATACAGTGGAAAAATCTGGCAGTCACTAACTTGACCCAGGAATCAGGTTTAACATCTCCAGGTGCGGGACAGGTGGATGCTGTGCTTCCTGATGTGAAGGCCCCCAAGAAAGCACAACATCACTTCTGTGATGTTTCCACCCAGATGCACCCCTGGGATGGGCCATAGTAAAAGGTGGAAAGATCCAGGTTCGAGGTCATTTTACAGAATGAGAAGCCTGAATACACATGAAGTTTGCTGAGAGGTAGGAGGAGACCAAGGAACTGCTCTGGATTGAAGGAGACTGTAGGTTATGACAACTGAATTCAGTGTGTGTTCCTGGGAAGGATTCTGGGCCGGAAAGGAAAAAGAGCCATTGTCAGGATGGATGACAAAAGATGAGTGAGTTCTGTGGATTGGAGGTGGTATTGACATCAGTGTCAATTTCCTGATTGGCAGGGTACATAGTGGCAAGGAAGTGAGAGCCGTTACTCCGAGCAGGTGAACACTGGAGTATTTAGGGGTGGTGGGAACTCCTCTTAGGCAAAGATCTCCCCCTCTCACTTTATTTTAAGACAAAGTCATCGTTAAAGAGATATTACTCATAAGTGCAGCATCAGCCAGCACTGAGAAAGACCAGCTTATATGAGTGAGATATCCCTATTTTTCCTGCCTAAAGAATAAAAATGGCAATGGCTATGACAGAGAGGTAGTGCAAGATGTAATGAAATAACATGTTCATACAGCACTTTACAGAGTACACATAAGACATATATATATACATATATATGTGTATATATATATATATTTTTTTTTTTTGAGATGGAGTCTCCCTCTGTCACCTAGGCTGGAGTGCAGTGGTGCCATCTCAGGTCACTGCAACCTCTGCCTCCTGGTTTCAAGCAATTCTCCTGCCTCAGCCTCCTGAATAGCTGGGAGGCATGCGCCACTATGCCTGGCAAATTTTTATAGTTTTAGTAAATACAGACGGTGTTTCACCATGTTGGCCAGGCTGGTCTCGAACTCCTGACCTCAGGTGATCCATCTGCCTCAGCATCCCAAAGTGCTGGGATTACAGGCGCCAGCCACCATGCCAGACCAAGACATAATTTTTATTAAAGAAAAGATCAGGAGCTTAGCAGGGTAAGTCCATCCTTCCAAGCAAAATGATCGAGCATGCTGGCTTCGCTTTGAATCCCACTTCTGTTTCTTCCCTCCCGAGCCTTCTTCCTGTCCCCAACTCTAGCCACAACCCCCTTCTCACAGGATGTCTCTTTATTGCAGAATCCCCAAACTCACTGAGGACACGTTTTCCTCCTGAGAACGGCAGAATGGTAACAAAGAACACATGAAAAGAAAATGCTTTCAAGGACCAAAGGAATTCATCTACAAATATGGAATTTCCAGCATGGAAGTCAGTGACAAAGCCCTGGCATGCCCCCATCGCAGACGTCCTGAGAACACCGTCCAGTGGGATGAGGCCAGCCCTGCCCTGAGAAGCTGAGATTCCCACCCCACCGGGAGGGAGCTGAGCACCCTCACAGCAACTCTGAGCCCCTGACTCCAAAGGAGACTCTTCTGTGGTATCAGACGTAGAGGGCGGGGTCCCTTAAAGTAAAATTCCACAACAGGGCAGTAGAAAGATGCAATGAAATATACACGAGTTATTAAATATTGTCATCAAGATGAGTAATAAATCAGACATTTTATGGTTTCTGATTATAAATTCCCTTTATTCTGTAAGTGTTTAAAGAAAGAAAAATAGAGACCTAACAGAGATTTAAGCCTGCCCGAGATGAGTATATTTCATTATTGCTTTGTGACTGCTGCATCCTGGGTGGAATAGGGGTGGGGGGGAGATATAAAAGGGCCCTCTCAGGTCCAGGAAGAATGAATTGCTGGGTTTCTGGGGCTCTATGAGTGCAGTCATTGTCACGTGAGAATCTTCCTAAGAATTCTGTTGAAGTCAGGAATTCTGGCCAGGTTCCTGGTGGACACACTCTTGAAGATAGCCTACTCCTTCAAATCCCAAAACCAACTTAAACAAGAGGCCAGGTGAGAAAAGCCAACGTGATGAGACTCCATAGGTCCTGGCAGGCAGCACTGAACAATGCAGATCCTTAACAGGAGGGAGGATATGAACTGTCCCAGAGTGGCTGCTGCAGATCAGGGAGCTGGGCACAATCCCAGCACAGCAAGCATTTATTCAGTAAAAAGTATGCCTTGGGGCCTGTCGCAGTGCCTCACGCCTGCAATCCCAGCACTTTGGGAGGCCGAGGCGGGTGGATCACTTGAGGCAGGGAGTTCAAGACCAGCCTGGACAACATGGAGAAACCCCATCTCTACTAAAAACACAAAAATTACTTGGATATGGTGGCACATGCCTGTAATCCCAGTTACTTGGGAGGCTGTGGCACAAGAATTGCTTGAACCCAGGAGGCAGAGGTTGCAGTGAGCCGAGATGGCACCACTGCTCTCCAGCCTGGGCAATAGAGCGAGACTCTGTCTCAAAAAAAAAATGTTATGCCTTGTGTTCATAAAATTATGCCTTCTACTCATATAGTACTTTACAGTTTACAGGTGTTATTCCATTAAATTTTGCACTACCGTTCCAGCATAGCCATTGTTATTTTTATTCACAGACAGAAAAAAATGAGGTTGTCTCACTCATATAACCTGGCCTGTCTCAGCTCCAGTTGCTGTTGAGAGTAGCATAAGTGGTATCTCTTTAAAGGTGGTTCTAGCGTACAAAGAGAAAACATAACGTTGTCTTCCGGCCTTCCAATGGCAGAATTTGACCTGCTTTTGGCTTTGAAACGCCTCATATGATATTCTTCTAGCAGATTTGTCTAATTATATTTTGCTTGGGCTAAGATTAAAATTAATTGGTCTTTTCATGATCACACATCAGGAGAGTAATAGGGCCAGGCACCTGAGACCAAGCCAGGGATTAAAGATTGGTTGTGGATAATCCACTAGCCAGAGAGTCTGAATGTGGTGGGAGATGAGTGGAGGAGACCCAGTGGGCCTCCGGCAGCTTGTTTATCACTGGCATCTTCACCACAAGCTTTATGTGACAGGATTTCTCCTGATGTGCCCACAGCTGCTGCCTCACTGCACGCACACACGTGCGTGTACACAGGCACCCACACAGCTGGAGAAGCACACATATGCCTCCTTCTGCAACATGCACACTGTTGATTAGACTCTGAGGAGTGCTGACTCTTGGAGAAAGACCAGATAAATCACTTTGGAGAGGGAGAAAAGGAAAAAAATATGATAAAGAAAAAAAAATTTACTTTTTCCCCCTTCAAATGCCACAAGAAAATGTCATGGAAATCGCTCTGCTGGAAATAACAGAGAAGTTCAAAACAAAATTGTTGAGTGTCACTTCTGGGCCCGACTCTCCCTTGCACTGGGCTCCTCCTCAGCCTGGGAGCCTCCTCGCTGCCTCTGCCACCGCTCACCCTTCAGGATGCCACTGCTGCAGCCTCCAGGAACTGAAAAATAGTTCTTGGAAAGCCTTCCACTAAAGGGAATAATCGAGAATAAACAAAGGACAAAGACATGAGTGGGAAAGAGCTCTTTCCCTGCCAGCTGGCCACTTCCAGCTCCAGGACAGTGTCCATGAAGCCCACAGAAGGGAGGCTCATCATCATTTTCAATGTTGTCATTACCAAAAGCCTTTATTACATGATTAATTGTGCAAGGCTGTGTACAGAAACTATTGAAGGATCCTTTTGCTTTCTTGTGACTTAAAATCCGTAACATTTCACAATGCTACAAAAGGTTTCTCTGATTTCCTTGGGTATAGCTTTATTTATTTATTTTTTTTAACTTTCTATTCCTCGTCTAATATAACAGCACCATAGTGCACAACAGTGCTTGGCTGAAGGACATGAAAAAATAAATTTTCTGCATTATTATAGATTCATCCACTCATTCACTGATTCATTCAACATTCCAAAAATTCAGAGCCTACCATATTAAATACCAGGTCCTCAACCAGGCTGTCAAGACAGAGGTGTAAACAATTCACAGATCCTGCCTTCAAGGAACTCACCAACTATTATAAGAAGTGATGTTCAATCTCTTTTTTTCTTTTAAAGTGTAGGTAAACTTTCTCTACATAAAATGTTTCCAGGAAGCCCAATGTATAAAACCGATAAACCAGAATTTTTTGATTAAGTGAGGAAGGATAGATGGTGAGGGGAAACATTTTAAGGAGAAAGTATTAAACCCATTCTATATGTGATGAAATAAGGCTCATGGGGTTTAGTAGCTTTTCCAAGGCACAGTGAACAAGTGGAGAATCCAGGACAAGGCCCCAGTTCTGTCTCAGCTTAAGTCCCTATTCTTACCTTTGGCCGGCTGCTGCCCCATCAGGCCCCATCATACAAATAGGCACCAAGAAAGGGACCTCAGCCCTCGCCTTCCTGAGTTTGTTCTTTACATAGTTAGTGAATAGAAAAACTCTCTTCAATTACAAATCACAACTAAGTTTCTCATTACTGCAGACCTATCCCTGGTACAGAAAATCCAACTGATAAGGGTTGAGAGTTGGTATTATGATGCTTTTCCTGGGCTGGAATAAGACCTTTGGCAATAACGCAGCCGTGGTTAATCTTTGGATTAACCAAACCAAAATGATCCTAATTATTCCTTACATTTAGATGAACTAGTTTAGAGAACAATTTAGGCAGTTTTAGAAGGAATAGAGATAGATCTATGCAAAAGACACATTTTTTATTAAACTAATTGCGAGTCCTCGGCTGCGAATGCACAAGAAATAGTAAAATAGTAAAGGTTTCACTACCACCCTCAAAATCGGGGCCTGTAAGATTTGAATGTTACAATTAAGAAACTTAATCAATTGAAATAGAAACTCTGGGTTTAAAATGTGTTTCATATGATGTGCAACAATATGTCTTTAGTGGAGAATGTCTTACTGTTATTTTGTTGTTGTTGCTGCTTGGTTTTTTTGTTTTTAAAAACAATTGAAAAAAATTAGCCATCATGAGAAACACAATTCCTCTTCAAAGAAATCTCTTAAAACCAGGATGACAAGCATGATGACACGCAGCATGCCACATGCCCTAGATTTATAGCTCTTGTTCCACATCTTGCTGCACTGTCAGTCAAAACGACTCATCCCATTTGTGTGCAGGAGAGGTGGTGGGCCACATTTTCCCCAACCTACCTCTTTCCAGACCTTGAGCTGTGGGAGCCCAGGTGAGACCAAGAAGGCCTTTATTTCTATTTTCTTTTCACCTTGAAGCAACCATCAAGGCTTGGGACTAACACCCTGTTGCTGATATATATATATACAATAAGTTATAATTATATATAATATATAATATGATATATAATATTATCATATTATAATATATTATATATTATATATTTAATATATATAATATATATTATATATATTAAATATATAATATATAGTATATATTAAATATATAATATATATTATATATTGTATATATTAAATATATAATATATATTATATATTGTATATATTAAATATATAATATATATTATATATTGTATATATTAAATATATTATATTATATACATTATATATATTATAACATACAATACATAATATAGTCTATGTTATAACATACAATACATAATATAGTCTATGTTATAACATACAATACATAATATAGTCTATGTTATAACATACAATACATAATATAGTCTATGTTATAACATACAATACATAATATAGTCTATGTTATAACATACAATACATAATATAGTCTATGTTATAACATACAATACATAATATAGTCTATGTTATAACATACAATACATAATATAGTCTGTTATAACATACAATACATAATATAGTCTATGTTATAACATACAATACATAATATAGTCTATGTTATAACATACAATACATAATATAGTCTATGTTATAACATACAATACATAATATAGTCTATGTTATAACATACAATACATAATATAGTCTATGTTATAACATACAATACATTATATAGTCTATGTTATAACATACAATACATAATATAGTCTATGTTATAACATATAATATAGTCTATGTTATAACATATAATATATAATATATAATATATATCATCTGGAAACCATCATTCTCAGCAAACTAACACAGGAGCAGAAAACCAAACACTGCATGTTCTCACTCATGAGTGGGAGTTGAACAATGAGGACACATGGACACAGGATGGGGAACATCACACACCGGGGCCTGTCGGGGGATAGGGGCAAGGGGAGAGATAGCATCTGTTGTTTCCTGACTTTTTAGTGATCGCCATTCTAACTGAGATATATATATATCAGCTACATATATATATATATATCAGCTATATATATATATCAGCTATATATATCAGCTATATATATATATCAGCTATATATATCAGCTATATATATATATCAGCTATGTATATATACATTTAAAGTGTGTGTGTATATACATATATATATACACACACACACTTGAAGTTCTGGGATACATGTGCAGAATGTGCAGGTTTGTTACATAGGTATACATGCGCCATGGTGATTTGCTGCACCCATCAACCCATCATCTAGTTTTTAAGCCCCACATGCATTAGGTATTTCTCCTAATGCTGTATCTCCGCTTGTCCCCCATCCCCCAACAGGCCCCGGTGTGTGATGTTCTCCTCCCTGTGTCCACTTGTTCTCATTGTTCAACTCCCACTTATGAGTGAGAACATGAGGTGTTTGGTTTTCTGTTTCTGTGTTAGTTTGCTGAGAATGATGGTTTTCAGCTTCATCCATGTTCCTGAAAAGGACATAAACTCATTATTTTTATGGCTGCATAGTATTCCACGGTGTATATGTGCCATATTTTCTTTATCCAGTCTATCATTGATGGGCATTTGGGTTGGTTCCAAGTCTTTGCTATTGTAAATGGTGCTTCAATAAACATACGTGTGCATGTGTCTCACACCAGTTAGAATGGCAATCATTAAAAAGTCAGGAAACAACAGGTACTAGAGAGGATGTGGAGAAATAGGAACGCTTTTACATTGTTTGTGGGAGTGTAAACTAGTTCAACCATTGTGGAAGACAGTGTGGTGATTCCTCAAGGATCTAGAAGCAGAAATACCATTTGACCCAGCAATCTCATTACTGGGTATATACATAAAGGATTATAAATCATTCTGTTGCTGGTTTTAAGTGTCAACATTGTCCCCTGTAAATCTGGTCTAATTACCCCACAGTATGATACTATAATTCTTTAATAAAATCTTAATGGTACCAGCTTTCAATCTAGCCACTATCAATTGATAGAAAAATATAAATCACCAAATTAGACAGGTTCTTAAAATACTACAATTCCATTTTATACTCATAAATACACCATTCATATTCTTTCAACTATACATGCACACATGCAGAGAGATATACCAACTCCTTTGGGCTTCTGCAAAATTTACCAAAATTTGACAGAGAGCCAGAAAGTGATAGGTAACTGTTTGGTAATGTGAATAGGATGGCTTTTGTGAAGTGGAAAACATGATCATAGATCTTGGCTGAATAAGCCAATATGTGAGGCAGCCACTGGCCCTTTTGGGGAATCAAGACAAATAAAACAACAAGGACGAAGGACACTGAGCAATCGAGGAATCTAAGAATTCCTAAGTATGTCAATATCTATTTCTCCTTGTGCATAACCATTCTGCCACTTCCCACCCAAAAGCCAGCTGCTGCTGAGCCACAGCAAAATTCCAGGAAGGACTTCTTCAAGGTTAATTAAGGGCTGGCCCAAGCTCCTGAGTTCTGTTTCCTCACTTGTTTGTGAATAGTTTGTGCCAGATCTGCGTGACCCTACTTTACTCTTGATGGAAGATGGCTGGGATTTGGTGGAATTGTACCCAGTGAAGAATGATTTGGTAATAAGAGGTCTTAGAGGCACTGACACACAATCCAGTAGCATGAAAGAATAAATGAAACTCCTGAATGTGCCAAGGGAGTGTACATGAAGACATGTGTACATAGCATGTCTTCAGGAAGAGCTTGGAAATCCCTTTAAGATACTGACACATTCCTCCAAATTTTAGGACTGAAACTGGCTGAAGCTCTTTATTCTTCATAGGGAGAAACTGCAGGAGCTGCAGAGAAACAAGGAGAAGAAGACACGGTACATGATGACAAAGGAAAGACCTAGGGTACCAATAGTGGCAAATGCAGAAAGAAAAGGAAGAAAGACTTCCCCAGGGAACCCAGGGCAGGGTGGCCTACAGGAGCCACAAAGCATGATGAGTCTCTGGAGGGGAGGGAGAGACGAACAGCTAACAGGTGCAATATTGTCTCCATGCATCTCCTTGGATTAACAGAGAGAGAACAAGCCCATAAATGCAAAGTATTCATATTGATAAACTATTTATGTAAGCTTATACAAATCAATTAATAAACATAGAAAAGGCAACAACGTATAAACAATGTTTGATAGCTAATAGCTATAGTTTTATCATCATAGTATAAACCACACTATAATAACATTCAGTCATGCTGTGTCTGCCTGCCTGTGATACCTCCACTTCCTCAGAAGTCACTCATTGCCTCAGTAGCTTTATTTATTTACTCATGATTTATATTCCACCTACTTGGAAAAAGGGTCTGAGACAGCTTGTGATGTTAAAATATATATGAAGCAGAATAGCTACAAATGAAAATAGGAACACAAAGTTAAAATGAACAAGGAAAGAAATGTATCAGGCACCACCTGGGCTGGGCAACTGAGCACCACTGAGCACTAAATTTAACTCTGAGCTGCCAAGACTCAGAGGGACAACGTATGTTGGTTTTCATGTTCTCACTGGTTAAAACACAAGCATATCCACTCACATGATCACACAAACTCTTTCTTGGTAGTGTTTTGCATGTGCAGCAACAGATAATAAACTCACAATAGATTCAGCTACAGTCTCATAAAAATGTAATGATGCTTTCAGATGGGCTTTCTCACATTTGTTCCTTCTGTATGGCAGCTTGTAGATTCTGTATTTAGGTTAGGTCAGGTCCTTAAATAGACCCAGTCTTACCACCTTCTTTCTGCTACACCTACTATAGCAGTTCTGAAATAGGAATATTTTTTAAAAGACGTATTTGAGTCATCTCAAATATTTTGCATTTTAGGGGAGGTGGGGAGACCGAAGATAATTTTTTTTTGAAAATTAAGTATTGGGTAGTACATGTGGGTTATTTCTTAGGCTCATTTCTGATTGAGAAATGCTGTGTCCTGTGATAAAAGGGTTTTATTTCAATCATTTTCTCTCTGAGAATTGGCTTCTAAATTTTACAAGTTGGTGTCTTTTTATCAGCACTTTCTCCCCCTTAAGATTCAAGGGAATAGAATTCCTTGAACCTCAGAAAAGGTAGGGAGGGGTGAGAGAAGCTGCTCCGAGCTACAAAGGGGCACTGCTTAAAGAGGAGGGCCCTCGCTGGCTCACAGCCTGGAATCCGACCTTAGGCTAGGCTAAGCTCCAGACAAATGACCAGGCTGGGGCATCCATCAGGCAGGACAAGGGCTGCCAGGCTTTCTACTCAGAGGAAAGAGACCATCATTCAGAGAGCACCCAATATTCAACCAGGAGCCATTGCTAGGCATTGCACATGTAGAACTTCAGTTAGTGTGCTATTTCATTTGCAATACTATTATTATCCCATTTTGCTAATAAAGAAACTACTTCTCTGAAAATTAAAGTAGCTTTCCCAAGATCATGTAAGTAAATGATAAAACCAGGATTCATTTCCGCTGTCTCTGAATCCAAAGCCCATCCACTTTCTTTCTACTATGATTTCAGCATGGAACTATTTTTCCTTCCCCTAAGCTTTTGCCTTCACAAGAGTGCATGAAAATGGACTCGATAAAAGCAAAGACTCGAGTCAGAATTCCCAGGCTTCTATCCCAGCTTCACCTCCTGAAGGTGAGGGCCATTCATCAAGTTACTTAAACTTCCTGTGTCTGTTTTCCATCTTGTAAAATTAGTGTCTGCTCTGTACAGCTGGGGTGTGAATGAAATAAGATGACTTTTGCACAGCACATAGTCTGTGATCAGGAAATACCGGCTGACCTCAAGCTGTAGCAACAGTGAAGTCCTTAAGGCACAGGGAAGGTGAGTGAGAGCCGTGCTCACAGAGCAGTAACTGTTCAGAGCTGATGGGACAGGCTCTAACCTTAAGATTTGCTTCCATTTCAATGGGAATTCCAGGAGTTACCTTAGATGAGGAAGGACAAGGGACAAGGAAGAAAGCATGGGACAGTGGCACCTGGACCTGAGATCTACAATTAAATTAAATTTTCTGAATTATCACTGAAGTTTCCTTCTGTTTCTAAAAGTCTATCATCCTCCTAAGAATAAAATAAAATGAGAGCATAAATTTTTAGAAATAGCAGTTGGAAGGCTACAAGCTGGCATCGACTAAGCCAACTGAAATAATTTTAAATTTTATTTGGGACAAAAGATGAGCAAGGAAAGGATGAGCCAATTTCTCGGGAAGCCAGTGAAATGTTAACAGATGCCGGAGACAGCAGAACTTCTTCACTCTTATATTGCTTCCACATCTACCCCGAAGGAGAGTGGGGAAGTTTTCAAGCTGTGAAAGGTAGACGGAGTCGTTGTAAATCACACAATGACTGGCAGGGCTGGAAAGGACTCCTCCTCTGAAACAATGGTTTTCCAACAAGTCATAGCACGTAGGCGGGGAGAAGCAGCTGTGAGTTTGTGCCTGTCCCCTCTTCCAGTCATCAAGGAAGGGAGAGGGCCCAGGAGGGAAACTTGCCTGCCACTAGGGGATAGCACACACATTTAAAAAAAGTGAAATCTACTAATTTTTACTCATGTTCTCAATTAAGAGTTGAGGATACTGAAGGCACATTGCGGGGGGCTGGGGGGTGATTGCGCATGGTCATGCCGTCTGTCAGTGGCAAAGACTGAGCTGAGGAAACCACCATAAACTGCATCAAATGGAGGGTGAGCTGGGAAAAATGTATGTAAGGTCAAATACTTGTATTTATTTGCCCATAAAACTTTATTGAGTTCCTATGTGCAACTGTAGTGGGAAAACAAAGAGGTGAGTCCCTTCAAGGTAGAGGGATGGGAAGTGAATACAGATAATCACAGTGAAAGGTCCAGGTTACAGCAGAGGGGTCAACAGGAAGTGCCTGGAGAGACCAGAGCAGGAAATAGATCTTTCTTGCTGATGTCATCAGGACAGCCTTATAGGGAAGGTAGCATGTATAGGGGAGATTTGAGGAGTCATTTGGAAATAAAATACGATGAGGACAAATTGAAAAACAATAACAAAGGTAGAGCGACACAGAGCTCAGGGTGTGCACGGACGTAGCAAGAAACTCAGTTTGGCTCTCGAAGAGGGAGAGCAAAAGAGGTGACCCAGTGTGGGGCTGGAAAGGTGTGTCATTTCCAGACTGGAGCCAGGCTACAGCCAGGTTTGATTCTGCAGCTGCTGGCAGTGGCGGCCCACTGAAGGGTCTGCACAGAGCCCGACACAATCAGAGCTGTGTTGGAAGGTTAACCTTGTGGCAATGTGGAGAGGGCTGGAGTGCGGAAAGCCCACAGGCAGGGAGGACAGTTAGGAGACCATTGAATGAGCTCAGGTGGGAGGTGATGAAAGACTGTACTGGACAGGAAGGAAAAAGAGGTAGGAGGGAGGTTTTGATACGAAAGACTGGGACAAAAAAGGGTGGGTGGCTGGGGGGGGGTTGGAGAGAGTGAGGGCGAGGAAACAAAAACACCAGAGAATTAAGCTCCTTTTTTTCTCATCTGTAAAGCAAAAGGATGCCTTGAATTCTTTAAGGTTTATCCAGACTTTAAAATTCTAATTCTAAACTGGCTACAGGGGGACCCTTATCTCCCAATCACACACTGAAATGAAGCAAGGTATGTACTTAGTTTCCACCTGCAATTCAATCAGCAAGTCAAAACAACACTGGCTTTGCAGTGAAGAAGCAGGACTCCAGGGTGTGTTTGGGGTTTCCTCTCTCTCCATGCAGATAGCTCTTCCACTCAACATGGTCATTCTTTCTGAGGTCTCCAGCAAACCCAAAGAGCTGGCAGTTCAGCCTGGCCTCCCGCAAACTGTACCTTCAGCTCCATCTGCTGGTGGTGGGGTTCCGTGGCCTGTGCTTGTGTATAAACCAAGTCCTCATTTTGTGCCCCAACACCCTCTCTGCAAATCTCATGCCCGCATCATACACACAGGCATATACATACACACAGACACATTTACACACACAGACACCCAAACCTAGACTCCTACATACACACGGACACACATACACATGAAGAAATGCACACATGGTTATACATACAGATACACAGACATAAACACAGACACACACATGCATACAACATACACACATAGGTATGTACACACACACATACACAGGCAGACACACACAGACACCCAAACATGCACACACACAGATGCACTTACACAATACACACATGCGTACACACGCTCACAGATAAACAGGTAGACACGCACACTCAGACACACACACACATACACATATGGTTATTCACACTGATACACACAGACATAAACACACATACAGACACACATGGTCACACACACACCCCCAGACACACAGACAAACATATAGGCAGACCTCCCCATCCACACACACACAGCGTTTTCCTCCTTGCTGCACCTGCGGCAGATGTGAAACCTCTCCACTCCAGCCTTTGTGGATCCTTCCAACTTCCCCACTGCGTTTAGGCATCCCTGAGGCCTGCTCTCTGGCAGGCTGGATGTGTAAGCGGAACCACGTTCTTTCCCGAGCCCTGCACAAAGTGTAAATAGCAGATGGGTAGGACTGCAGTCTTTGAGAAGACACACAGTTGGACACCTGAAAAGCTAATTTCCTGGCTAATTTACTTTTGGGCTGCTAATTGATCCTGCGGTTGCACCCTGTCCTCCCCTCCCCTAGTCCAAGAGGCCCAGAAGGAAAGGGAGAGCCCCTTTCCCCCACCTCCTCCCTGTTCTCCATTTTGGCTGCTGCGCACTGTCCTTGCTCTCATTCCACAGGAACTGGGAAGACACATGGTTCCTCCAAAAACATTTCCTATTAACCTGCTTTCCCTGAAGATATCAGTTTGTCTAAAGAATCCTAGGTTCAAACAGATTTTATTTTTAAGCCAAAAAAAAATCACGACATTGTAGTGAAAATCGCCACTTTTTTTTTTTTTTAACCTTTTAAGAAAAATGCCATTCCCAGTCACATCTCTTAATAGCTGCCTCCTGGTGGCAGCCTAAATGATGAATCCACCAACCTGTTTAAAATGTAAGGGAGGTGATTTCAAAAGTAATCCGAGGGTGTTTCTGACTGCAAATGCAAATTCCTTTGTCAGCAGTCTCGGGCGCCATGAAGGGCGCAGGTATTTTTAGTCCATTATAGATTTGCAGGCTGGGAGGAGACACACAGGCACCCACTAAATTAATGTGAGGTGGGTCTTAGTTTTGCATACTCATTCCTTTGGGATTTGGAGCTCTGAAGGCATGGCCAACCTGGCCCTACAGAGGAGTCAGGGCAGGTCCCTGTGCCTAAGGCCTGCCCTTGGGTTTGTTCCAGGCTTCTGGCCCCAAGGAGCTGGGACTGAGAAATAGGCCTCAGGCTGCAAAGCACAGCCAGCAACCTGCAGATGCCATTGAGGGGGCCAGCCCCACCCCCATAGGCAATCTTGGCTTTGTTTTTTGTTTTATTTATTCCCATGTAAATTTGGGACAAGACTGAATGGAAAAAGAAGGCTGAAAAGGAAGCACCTGCCAATGCATGCGTGTGTGTGCAGCACGAGGGTGTGGGCAGCATGTGGTGTGTGTGCTATGTGTGTGCGCCGTGTGTGTGCAGCATGCGTGTGTATGTGAGGCATGTGTGTGTAGCGTGTGTGTGTGCATGTAGCATGTATGAGAATGTGTGGGGTGTGTGTGTAGTATGTGTGTAGTCTGTGTGTGTAGCGTGTGTGTAGCATGTATGTATGTAGCATGTGTGAGTGTGGGAGGTATATGTGTAGCATGTGTGTGTAGCCTGTGTGTGTGCAACATGTGTGAGAGCAGGTGGGGTGTGTGAGTGTGTGGGGTGTCTTACTGTGTTTTTGGTGTGCATGTGAGTGTGTGTGTAGTGTGTACCTGCATGTGTGCACCTGTGAGCATAAGAGGGTTGAGGAGGGTGTGAGGGCAGGGAGCCTGCACCACTAGGCCAGGCTAAGCGTGTGTATGTGACTATACTAAGAATCTGCTAGCATTGTTCTGTTTGTTTGTTTTGGGTTTTGATTTTTATACTAGCTATCAAGTGCAGCGCACGAGGGAATTGTTAGGCTGGGTGAGCAAAATACAGTGATTACCTTTAGAATAGCTCCGGTGCTAACCAATCACATAGTTCATATAAATATAACATATTCAAGGGTTTTCTGGACACTCCCAACTTCACACATTGATTTATATTAGGCTCAGGAGCACATTGTTATCTGGCAAACTGTATACTCTGAATTTTATCTTGCTGTGACATAGTAAAACAGGCTTTAGAATCCAACAGAAGGGGCTTGAGTGTTGGCTTTTGCCATTTGTCAGCCATGTGTTCAAGGGTGGGCTACTCAATCTAAGCCTCAGCATTCTTATCTGTAAATGGGGATACTAATACCTGCCTTTGGAGACTTGTACATTGTCTCAGGGTAGAGCACATGATACAGCCCAGTAAATGAAGCATGTGCTCATCTAACAAAGACTGGGCAACTTGAGGCAGGTCCCAGAACCTGGAACACCCACACGGAACGGTGCTGGAGGAGGGAGATACACCGGGCCAGTGCGGAAGAGGTTGGCAAGCTTTCCTCTTTCCCAAGCTCAGGCCCTGCTGGCTCAGTCGACTGTCAGTTGTCTAAGCCCAGAAACATTACAGGGCAGAACTGGGAAAGAATCATGGACATTAAAAAGGGCAGATATCAGCTCAACATTAGGAGAGACATTCTGAATATGAGAACTGTCCAAAATGGACCAGGAGGTAACAAGCTCCCTGTCACCAGTTGTGTTCAAACAATGCCAGGAAATCCTGGTCAGAGGTGGCACATAGGGAAACCCTTTCATGCAGTAGAAGGTCTGACTATATCAAAACCAAAATCGAACATTCCCTCAATGCTAACAGTCTTTGTTTCTGTGAAAAAGAAAGAGGGTATTGCTACTCTTACTCTCCCTTGAAACCTAACACTCCAGAAGTCCCTGGTCCCTGCTGGAGGCAAAGAAATAATAGGAAACCTCCAGGGTTTCAGAGCCTTGCACTGGGACCATTAAACAATCCATTTACAGCAAGAGGGAGAGTGAGCCTGAGAGTCAAGTTTAAAATGATAATTAGCTTTTGTGATAGTCTTAATTGAAACCAGTTAGTCCAACGGGAGGAGTTCCTGGACCAATCCTGCCTATTAGGCTCTCCAACAGCAGGACAATCCTGCTGTCACATGACAAGCTCCAGGGACTGACCAAAAGCCCGCATTAAGCAAAGGAGTTGCTCCACACTCTTTCCTTCCTGATGGATTCTGCCCTGCTGGATTCATTTCATCTTTGGTTGGATTGCTTTTCTCCCCTGCCCCTTTTCTTTTCTAAATCTTTACATTTCAAGAGGATATATAACATCCTAAACTAGATACTCCTTCTATTTCTTGTCTTCAGGGTAATTGTGTGATTGACTGATCTAACTCCCTGTATCTCACTTCTCTTCCTTCCTTCCCTCCTCTCCTCCCTGATCCCCCTGACTTCTTATGCTGGGCACTCCGTGCATTCCATTTCTTATTCTGCCAACACCCCATTTCTACAAGGAAATTCATCAGGTGCACTTTTCGGGCCTGCTCTGGTTTATCTGAAATTTGATTATGTTCAGTTACATAGCATGTCATCAAAACTAGCTCTGATATTTAAATGTGAGTGAATCAAAATGCATCCTCAATTTTGCCAGGTCCACAAGCACTGGCTGGTCCTCCCCAGCCATGTGTCATGGGAGCTCATGTTTGATTGGCAGCAGGACATCCTGAACCTGTGCAAGATTTTTAGGGAAGAGAAGGTAGATGGGAGGAGGGAGGGACCTGAGTCTGTGCTCATGTTTCTCCATATCCCGGTCTTGTGGACGTCAGACAGGACGATATTCAGCTTTTGATGTTATGGTTTGCAGGTTCAGTTTAGAAAGAAGGAAAGGGAAATCCCCTCCCTCGTTCAATCATGAATCTCTAGCCCATGGCCTTTGCATTCGATTATATTTCTGCAGTTCCAAGGTTAGAATGCTGAGTGTCAGTGATGCTGAGGAGTGGCTGAGTGACTTGGAGCATCGCTTCCTGGACCCAGGTTACAGTACTTCTCAATGACAGTCTGACTGCACTCAGCCTGCTGCACAGTGGAGTCAGGAGGACCCCAAGAACATCTGCTGACACCAGGTTTGCAATAAAGAACAAGGACAAGGAGACACCAGGAAATGGAATTGGGAATATCAACAACACCTGGATGAAGTCTTTCAGAAGCAGGCTTTGAGGAGCACCATCAGGGTGCCACAGACAGCAGCCCTGAGGTCAAACGCCCAGGGCTAGAGACCCTGGCTGAAGAATGTCTTGTTCTTGTACTACCCGAGGGAAGCCTCCTCAGCTTCGTCGTTTTAGACAGGATACGCTTCAGTGAGATGACCTCAATGTCACTTCTAGTCTGGAATCCTAAAATCCTATATGAACATCTGTGAGGCATGGAGGATAGCAACCAGACTTCCTCTCTCCGCTCTGAAAGGCTTGAGAGATTGTCTCTATGTATTTTAGTCAATTCAGCTAGGTTTATACTTAAACCTGAAGACAGACATCCAATAACTCATATTTCGAGGTTTGGAGCCATCTTGTCCTAAAATAAATACCAGTTTGCAGTTTCATGAAAGCAGAAAAGTCACAGCCTTTGCTATAAGAGGAACATGAAAGTCCTTTACAACTCCAATGTGAGCAAAAATCTGAATTTTAGGACAGTTTCTGAAACTAGGGACTTAGATATGGTATCTTCTTTTAAAACATAACCTTACCATCAAACAGAAATAAAAAAACAACCCTCGATTCGTACATAACAACTAGGTAATTGTGTTCATTCTCAAGATTAGTACTGTCTAGGACACAGCAATAAATATGCAGAATGAAGAAATGAGTGAATGAAGTAAGGAGACTTCTACCTGAAACATGGACTCCTGGGACAGGGTTGCTCAGCTCTGTTGAAGCCTTCCTCAGGGACAAGGAAGTTGCTATCTTGTCTGATGGCTTTCTTTTGGCAGGAGTTGGGGAGAAAGAAAGTCAGTTAAAATTACTTCTTTAAGTTGGGCTCAAACTTGACCTTGTGTTCTCTGTACTCTTGGCCCTAGTTGTGCCCTCAGAGTAACCCAGAAATGCATGTTCCCTCCTCCACAGGGCTGTTCTCTCCTCAGACAGTTACAATGCTATCACAGTCTGAGAATGCCCAGATCAACTGAGACCTGGCTTTGCAACACATGTGCTCTACCCACAAAGCTCCTTGTAGATTTACCTTCAGAATCACATTTTGCTCAGGCTGATATTAAACTGAACTGTGGTCCTTGAGACCACACTAAGAGCAGCCAATGAAGAGTCAGGTGAGCTGGATGCCTCCCCTGGGGTTTAACAGTGGGCTCTGGATGTGCAGAGGAGGGGTGAAGAGATGACCAGACCCACGTGCATTTGGGACCTGTGAACACCTCTGAATGTGGAGTGCAGACAGGCCTACCTAGTGTTCACTAGTCTCAGACCACTGCCTATGACGATGTTCTGCACCAGCTAGTAGCACTGCAAGCTGCTGTGTGGCCTACAACACCTTTTTTTCTTTTCTCTCTCTCTCTTTTTTTTCTTTTTGCATTTTAAGACATATTCATTAGTGAAATATCAGAAACCTCAGGGGCAGCATGTGCTTCTAATTCATTTTCCAATTGTATAATGAGCCAGGAGTGAAGTTTTTAGGGTGAATTTAATTGACCTTTACAGCAACATCAGGCAGATTGGCTTAAATGCTATTAAAGCAAAATGTAACCTGGTGAGACTTTCTAGAAGGTTATCGGAAAATCTATCAAGTTGTTTTTCCTTAATTTTTATCAAGAAAGGAAGAGCTAGATAGAGGAAAGAGAAGGATGAACAGAAAGAGAGACAGAAGGAAAGAGATTTAGGGCAGGAAAGAGATGGGCCTGGAAGAGAGAAATGAATCCCAGGGAGGGGGAGGGGCCGCCCAAGCCCCTCACTGCTGGGGGATTACATTTTAATTTAGAAAGGCTGCTTGAAATTGTGCAATTATACCACAGGTCACATTGGTCTAAAGTCTTTTTAGCATTTGGGGATAGGACCGTACAGCCTTCTTTTTATTAATATTTTGGTGTTGATGTGTAGGCCCTTCCTAGCTCTTCATAAGAGAGCTCACATGCAACGGAAAATGATGTCTTCTTTTGGCAGCTGACAGGAATCTTTTTTCTGACTCCACCTTCCCCTTCATGCTCAGCTGTCAGTAACAGGATACCCATGGGAAAGCCAGAAGGCCAGGGGTAGGGCTAAAGAAATCCTAGGGGACTAAGATTACACCCTAAGGGAAGTGGAGGCCAACTGATAGGGTGCAAAAGCCCCTGGCAAATCAGGCTCGATTCTAAGTGGTGCCAGCTCACAAGGAGGTGCCCAGTGGTGGACATCAGTATCTCTGGCATTATCATGCCTCTGGCAGCCAGGCCTTTTTCATAAGTATGTAGCCAGCAAGAGACAGGGAGATAAACGTGTGTCCATGAAGGTCGTGCAAATCAGAAAGAAGATGTAGCCCCACCGTCACCTCTACCAAGGAAATGTAGCTAAGCATTCTGGGGGTGGTGGAAGTGTACATTCTGGGGCCTGCTGCCCTTAGAAAGGCCTGCTTGCATGGTTGGTCCTTGGCTGGTACCAGAAAACTTGGATTTCAGGAAGGTTTCCACTGTTCCCTAACTAGTAAGGATGGCTCCTTGTGCCTAGATTATCTGTGTAGGCAATGTGGTTTATGCTGAATACGTATTTTCCTTCTGGGAATCTGGTATATTAGTACGTGCTAGGGAGAGGGTGCTGCTATGACCAGCATCCAGTTAAGACCTTGGACTCTGAGTCTCTACTGGGCTTCCCTGAGCAGAAACGTCACACATATTTTGCTGCATTTTTGTGGAGGGACAGTGGGCTCTGTGGGACCCTCGTGGGAGGGAAAGAGCATAAGGAAGCCTCGCATGGGTTCCTCCAGACTCTGCCTGTGCCTTGACCCCTTATGATCTAGCCCTGTGTCCTCACCATGGCACAGGAATAAAGCCCAGCCATGAGCACAGCTGTGTGCTGAGTCCCAGGAGCCTTCCAGAGACCCTCCAAACACAAGGTGGTCATGGGGGCCCCGTCACTCCCTCTCTCAGTGAAGGCTGTCTCACTAGCTCTTGTTCTTCCCTCAATCCTAAACCTCACACCTGCTCTGAGATCTTTTTGACATTGACGGAGGCTGTAGATAGGAGCTGAGGCCCGATATAGATGCATCATCCCCCAGGAGTGACTAAGCTCTCTGCACTCAGAAGACTCTAATAGATATCAGAGTTACTCATGTATAAGAAACACATGTTCCTTTCTGCCAAGGAACCTCCAGACAAAGGGGGAGTGGGGAGGAAGTGAGAAAAGAGGAAAAGCTGCCCTTACTGATAAAAACAACCTTTAATAGTCTCAGAAAGAGAAAAGGAGAAAAAAAAGGTGGGGGGGCACTTCTAAAATGGAAATACAAAGTGTCTCAGAATCTATTTTTACTATCATAATCGACATCATCCTCTTCAATACTGTTTGCAGAGCACTTCAGTTAAACCAGGCGTTTGCAAAGCCTTTTACATATGTTGATTTCAGCTAGCATCCGCCGTGGGATGCACTAGGGGATGAGTGTTATTATTATTCCTATTTTCCGGATGAGGAAACCAAGGGAAAGAGCAGTTATAGAAAGTAGCCAAGTCACAGAACTGGAAAGTAATGGAACCAGAATCCCACTCGAGTATGTGTCTTAAGAACACAAGTGAAGTCTCAGAGCATCACCCTCTCAAGTCTTGTTAGACTTGTAAAATATGGTTAAAATAGGAGAAAGATAAAACAACCCTCAAAGGACTACTTGAAAGGGACAAGAGGCAGTCATACTCCTAATTGTCCCTCAAGACACGCACATACGGGAAAGTCAACCATACCAAGGTCTTTATTAGCTCCAGATTTTCAGTCCTCTATACAGTTTTAAGAAATAAGAGCGTTCTTGAAACCTTAATTTTCAAAAGTTTTATCTTTTTTACTGGTCAGGATTATAGATTTTTAGAGCACTCTTAGATGACACAAAATATTTACTAAATTGTGAACTCTATAAACATAACTTCATATTCTCTGAAACATACCTGGCACCAGGAAGACACCTGATGTGTCTCTCAGATGAATGGATGGACAGACGGACAGATGGATGCACACATGGATGGACGGACGGATGGATGGATGGGTGTTGAAGGGGAAAATAGACTTTGAGGAATTGAAATGATTTCCTAGGAGCTGAAGTGCGGCAAAACTCTGACTGGCTGAGGTTGTGATCTTTACATTCCGTTTTCCAGGCAGAGAATGAATTAGGTTACAGGAGTGAAGTTGCTCTCTACTAGCAACTTCTGCATTTAAAACACCTGAGCTGCCCTCTGTAGAAGCAGGGTGGGGACTATTTGGTGAGCAGAAGGTTGGAGTTGCCTGGATTATTGCCAATTTCACACTATTTGGGGATTTGCAAAGAAAGATTAAGCCCCACAGAGTATGTGCTAGTCTTTCACTCCCTCATTCCCTGTTCCAGAAGGGAGGATTCAAACAAGAGCAATTCCAGCTGCTGCAGCTCAATGTGCTGCAGAGCTGCTTCAGCAAAGCCAGTGAGCTCGGTGTCCGCTTAGGTGAGAACAAAGCACCTGCGGCTGCTATTGCCTCATTTGCAGGGCTCTTCTCACTTAACTTGCCATCCAATTTTATATTCACTTAGCCCACCAGCGTGTGGAAAACCTCCTGGGTTCTACGAATGGTGACCATTTATAAATGTGTTGATTTACTCAACAAATACTGAGCTCTTCACATTGGCCAGATTCTTTTGTAGAAGATGGAGATACAAGGATTGTCCAAACAGCATCCCCCTCTGCTCTTAGCCCAACTGGGGAAACAGATAAATAATTCAGTAATTGCAAAGCAATGTGTCTAATAATATGTGCATGGGTGGGGGTGGGTAAGGAGAAATGGAAAGAGAGAGGGAGAGAGGGAGAGAATCAACTTGCTCATCCTGGCCTATTCATAGAAGCTTCTGCAAAGTAACTAAAAGAAGCAGGGCCAATGAAAAGAAATGAAAAAGTATAGCAGGGAGAAAAGAGAGTGTGTAGGAAGGCAAGGGTTAGCATTTCAAGCAAACACAATAGCATGTACAGAAATCACAAAACAACTTATGTATTCCAGAACCTCATAAGGGCTCAGTATGATAAAACGTAGACTGGGAAGGAAGGGTGAGGCATGGGCGGGGCAGGGACTGGAAGAGATGGAGTAGGCAGAGAGAGGGGTATGAGGGAAATGGGGGGAGACAGAGAAAGGGGAGAGCTGTCAGGAACCAGACGATAAAGGGTCTTTTATGCTACATGAAGGAGACGAAGCTCAATCCTGCAAATGATGAGATGTCATTGGAATAACTTGATCAGATTTCTAGTTTACAAAGGTCATCTAGCAGGAGGGTGCAGGGAGGATGATTGGAGGTGGGTGAGCCGAGAGATAAGGAGACAAGTTAGGAGACAATAACATAGACTAAACAAGAAATAACAGGCCAGGATTAAGGCTTTAGCAATGGGGATAGGAAAGATGTACAAATTTGCAGTGTCATTTAGTGAGGGTGAGGGAGAAGGAGAAATCCTGACTAGCTTTCAAATTTCTCTGTTTTTCCTGACTGCTTGTCCTGTGGGAGTTACAAAGAACAAGACAAGGGTTCCTATCCCCAGGAAAAGACGTGTGAACACGCAAAGATAACTAGCAGCAAGGAGTAATGCATTTTCACTGCCAGATGAAAGGTACAGCCAGTGAGTACTATGAGAGGGAGAGGAGAGATGATGATTTCCAGCTGGACTCATTGAGGGCCACTGAATGGGAAGCTGGAGAGATGTCTGGAATTGAGATGGGCTGATAGGAAGGGGACGCTGCAGCAGGCCAAGACATGATGTGAGAAAGGACACAGCCATGGAAGGCAAGGCATATTCAGGGAAGGGAATAAAATAACTCAGGGCTATAGTATAATTTTAGAAGAGGATGCATAGAGTCATGGAAGACAGAGATGGCAACATTGGGGTTAAGAGACTTCAATGACAAGTAAAGGAGTTAGAACTTCACTATCTGGGTCAGTGTTGACCTGTGTCTGTTCTGTGGAAGGCCTGTGTCCCAGGAGATGGTGACAACTGCCCAGTGACATTAGAGGATAGTGGGTAAGTTACATTTGGAAAATGCTGGATTAAACTAAGTTAAACAGGTTCTAGGCTAACAAACTTCTTATATACTTTAAGATTATATAAAAAGGTAAAAAAGGATCAAGGGCTTTTTTATCAAAGGAGAAAAAAGGGAAAAGCACAGAATTGGAAATGCGTATCTGGGTGCTAGCCCCAGTTTTATCATTGCTTAGATGTGTGATCCTTAGCAAGCTATGATAAAGCTTTCTGGATGGGCCTTAACATCCTCGCCTGTAAAATGGGCTATTAGTCCAGGTGAATGGCTTCACATCTGGACATTCCCACAGTATAGTAGAGCCTCCAAAGTAGTCAGGCATATTTTAAAATTTTCAAACACATGCATAAAAGAATACATACATCTTCAAAGGACAGTTGAATCTAAATAAGACATTTCTTTTGGCTGGTATTACATAAACTAGTATGGGAAGCTTGGATTTTTCCTATTAACTAGATCATAAGATCAAGAAAGGAATCTGCTTTGTTCATCATTTAATTTTTGGCATCTAGCACAGCACTGGGGTCATAATAACTCAATAAATATTCAGTTGTGGATGAATGCTGGTCAGTGGCTTTGAGGACAGATATGTATATGCCTTTATTTGAAGGAGAAAATAAATTGTTGCTGAATATAATTTTGGTGAGACATTCTTAAAAATGGTGTTACGGGGATTAAGAAATGAGTATTATTTGTTGAAAAATTTGGAGACTGTTAGACCAGATGATCTCGAATAAGTCTTTTAATTATAAAATTATGCAATATATAATTTTCCTGGGGTCTAAGAAAAAGTCATTATATATGATGTTTTTAAGGACAATGCCACACTCTTAGAGATGGAGTTTCTGCGGTAGCAGTGAGATGTGGAAAAAATTAGCGTAGTAAGCTGCTCAAGAGTGAAAGGATGATGAGGAAACTAAGACCATGGCTGTAAGATTCTCACTTTATTCACCCCAACAAGTATCATGCTCCTAACACAGTATTGTGCCCTAGAAGGGATCAATAAATATGCAGTGACTGTCTAATCAGTCCAGGAGTTTCTTCTTTCATGTATTCAACAAACATTTATTGGACACTCACCATCTTCAGGTGTGGGGATCTGGCAGAGAACAGGGTAGGCCATTTTAAACCTAATCCAAGTCCACAATATTTCATAAATATCTGATGTGTGTCAGACACTAAGCTAGCTATTGAGGATGGAGGATTGATCTGGCACAGTCCTTACCCCAAGGAGGTCAAAATCCATGCAGGGAGGTGAGGGTCTCTGACGTGTAGGGAGCTTAAAGACCTCCTAGGGCTGCAAACAAGACAGAAGGATCCGAAGAGCAATGTCATTGCATTTGATATTAAGGAATTTTCACTGTTCTGAAGAATTTTGACTGTTCTTTAAACACATTGTTAGGATGAAAGTTAAAAGGCATTGATTTAAGGAGCAACAGAAGGCAAGAAAATGAAGGCTATCAAGTGTACATACACAGCTACTTCAAGAAATTTGGCAATAACAGGAAAAAGGAAAATGATGTGGTAGTTGAAGGAAAGGCAGAAACAAAAGAAAGCTTTGTTTTTTGTGTGTCATCTGTTTTGTTTTCTTTGCTGGAATGAGTAAGATCTGAGCTTGTTGGTAGAGTGGGGAATTTAAGATGTGAAAATCGTCAGAGTTATCTACAAAGGTTTTCAGTCCTCTATTGCTTCTGAGTTTGGTATGGAGAGGCTGTGGTAAACTTTCATTTAAATTAATATCAAAACATTATGAACATACCCAAAATAACCAAGTTTCCCCGAGCAACGCATTCCATTCACTTTCTTTTAACCTTGATAGATTGTGAGTCTGAATCACGTCTTGGAGTAGCAAGTTTCTTGTACGTACTACTGGGTAAAAAGTCCTCCGCTTAAGTTGTTCTAAATTTACCGTTTCTAAGCTGCAAGTGGTGCTTCTTCATTCTGATGATCTAGAATTGCCAGATCACCTGTGTTCCCTGTCCAGGACTGGGACTCTTCTGCATTTCAGCACCGCACAGACACAGGGCCCAGATGTCCCCGTCAGCACGGGTCCCACATATCCGCATCTTCAGGTCTCCCTTCCCAAATCTGTGCATTGCATTGGTCTATACTGTCTGCATTTCCTCCCTCACTCTCCTGTGTATTATTTGCTAAGCAGTTTGAACAATCTTTTAGAAACAGAAGTTGTGTCTCCATACTACTAGAAACCAGGGAAAACCTACATCCCAAGTTACCTGCAGCACCCAGTTTTTATGCCCCGTGTCTAGGTCTAGTGATTAAGAGTACCCCTTTTAATTTCAAAAGCGTCTGCATTGTACAATAAATTAAATATTCACTCTCCTTCAAAACATGCAAAGTCTTCCCATTGCTCTTAAAACAAAATCGAAACTCCTTTTCGTGGCCTAATTTTTCCCCTATCTCCCGAACTTACCTCTACCCTCTCCCTCACACACTGGGCTCCAAGCACATTTGCCTCCCTTTGATTTTCTAATATACTTAGCTCATGCTGATGTCAAGACTCAGCACTTGATGCTTCCTTGGTGTAGAGCACATTTCCTTCTGTTTTTTGCAGTGCTGGTTTTATCTCTTCCTTCAGATTTCAACTGAAATGTCACATCCTTGGAAAGACTTTACCTGACCACACCATGCGAATTCCCCAGCTATCCTATACATCTCTTTATTGTCTATACAGTGCTCGTGAGCAGAAGAAGTTTTCCTTTTTTAACAACAATTTGGTGTCGTTTAATGATGTACCTTCTCATTCAGCTGGTAGCTCCCTAAAGGAAGAAACTCGTATGTCTTTTTAAATCACTGTGTACCTTATCTGACCATGATTACCATGAAGACAGCTCAGAGAGGCTCTTCATATCTAGGATTAAAACCCTCTTGGCCTTTACCCATGGAACACTCTAGAAAACACCTTATTCTAAGATGACTTCAGTTATGAGATGTAAAAAATGTATCAGTGCTTTCTTTGTGAGGGTAATAAGTGGAATTGTTGCAATGTGTCTAGGCTTGCTTTCCTAACCTACTACAGATGGACCATGCATCTACTCCAGGCCCTTCTAATGTATAATCTGTATTACTAGCTTTCTAGAAAATTATGCCAAAAATAAATATGTCGTTATTCAAAATAGGAGTGTATAACTCATTCAGAAAAAACAGCAGATGCTGGCAAGGTTGTGGAGAAGAAGGAATGCTTTGACACTGTTGGTGGGAGTGAAAAGTAGTACAGCCATTGTGGAAGACAGTCTGGTGATTCCTCAAAGACCTAGAGGCAGAAATATCACTTGATCCAGCAATCCCGTTACTGGCTATATACCTAAAGGAATATAAATCATTCCCTTATAAAGACACGTGTAACTGTATGTTCATTGCAGCACTATTCACAATAGCAAAGACATGGAATCAACCTAATATCCATCAATGATAGACTGAATAAAGAAAACATGGTACATTTATACCATGGAATACTATGCAGCCACAAAAAGGAATGAGATCATGTCTTTTGCAGGGACGTGGATGGAGCTGGAGGCCATTGCCCTTAGCAAACTAATGCAGGAGCATAAAACCAAATACCGCATGTTCTCACTTATAAGTGGGAGCTAGATTATGACAACATAAGGCACACGGGGGGAAACAACACACACTGGGCCTGTCCAAGCCTGGGGTGGAGGAAGAGGGAGAGGATCAGGAAGAATGGTGAATGGATTCTTGGGTTAATACCTGGGTGATGGGATGATCTGCACAGCAAACCACCATGGCACATGTTTGCCTGTGTAACAAACCTGCACATCCTGCATATGTACCCATGAACTTAAAAGAAAAGTTGGAAATTTAAAAAAAGAAATGGTCTGCTTATGGTGCTCTGACTGTGTAGAACATATTCTCATTAAAGGAAGAGCCACAAATTATTCTTCTCTTATTGCCAGCATCTAGCATAGTTCTGGGCATACTACAGTAGGTACTCTAAAGATGTTTGTAGATTGACTGTCTTCCTGAATGTACAAATAGTGAGTGAATGAATGCACGGATGGATGGGTGGGTGGGTGGGACAATAAATGGATGGGTGGTAGGTGGATGGATGCATGGGTGAATAAATGGGTGGATGGATGAGTGGATGAATGGGTGGATGGGTGGATGGATGGATGGATGGATGGGTGGGTGGATGGGTGGATGGGTGGGTGGATGGATGGATGGATAGGTGGATGGATGGATAGATGGATGGGTGGATGGATGGGTGGGTGAACAGATGGGTGAATTGATGAGTGGATGAATGGGTGGTTAGATGGGTGGATGGATGAGTAGATGAATAGTTGGATGGATGAGTGAATGGATAAATTCATGGGTGGGTGGATATGTGGGTATAGACAAATTATATCTCCTTCCTAGGTATACTTCAAAGTGAGCTGATCTATTCCAGCAATCAAAATAAATCAAAAGGTAGGAGGCAGAAAACATGACCCTGACCCAGCAGGCACTGTTACTCCACATGATTCCATGAGCATCCGCCAGGTGACTGTGGAGCTGCCAGAGCAGTGGCAGGGCATTCCACCGGCTAGCCTACCTCTTTTCTCAAAGTTCGTTTACTCTACTCCATAAGGAAAACTTCTAAAACCTAGAGAAAGGAACAGTTCAAAATGCAGTGAAGAAATAAAATAATTAAAATGGATTGTATTGAAATGTAAGATTTTCTGTTTTAGAAAAGTTAAGTGTGTGGGAGCCTCTGTTGTATTAAATGTTCACTATGTTCAGAAAGTAAATACTGTCAGTGAACAGGCAGGAGATTAAGGTGACAGGAAGAACAGATTTTAGACCTTTTAGATATTAATTTCCCATAGATCATCTGTCTGTCCTCTCCTTGTTTGAAGTTCCCAAGGCTGGAGGCTTCAAAGCACACACTGACTGCCATTTGCACGCAGCTTATGGCTCCATGGGGAGCCGCCTCAGCAGGTTAGAACACTGTCCCTGCAGGAGCCTTCCCCACACTCCCGCTCTGTCAGTCTCTGCCTTTCTCTCTATTCGGAACATCAAGGACAATTCTATCTGCGAGTCCAGTAGCTGGTAATGAAGCCAGCTCATCCTCAACATGGCGAGCACCCCAGACCTGGGTTCCAGGCAAGCAAATTGATTTAGGAGATGAAATGCAAAGTGACCAAAAGCTTCTTCAGAACTCTTTATGAAAATGACAACTTTTTCCTTTATGAAAATGACAACTTTTTCCTCCTCCTTGCTTTTTTCTCCTTCTTCTCTATCTCGTGTCATTTTCTCTGCCTCCTATTTTACTAAAGTGTTAGATAATCTATGGGCCATGCTTTGGTCCATCATTTGGCAGTTATTTTTAATTGCTAATTTATGCTTCCTGCCCTCAAGCAGTTCACTACCTGGTAGGACAGAATGACAGAATGTCCTAAAAGGTGCTGCACTGGCATTTGTATAAAAATCAGTGGCACAGAAGAAAGATGCCAAGCCCTCTGCAAAGGGCTAGGAGAAGCTTTGCAGACAAGGCAAGGCTTCCCCTGAGGCCACCTTCACTTGGCCACACACACACACACACAGAGGCCATTCTCACCAGGGCATGTGATGTTATAGACCAGCCAGAATGTGAAATGTCATGCCTTAGATTTATTAAGGGATAAAAATCCATGGTGAATGAAAATGTTAGCCATACAACAAAAATAATAAAATTTTTTTTTCTATTAGCAGGAGGGCTGACTTATGAGCAGGGAATCATTTAATGACTTGGAGTTTCAGCTTTATACCTGAAATGCTGGTGCTGGACTGTACATCCTCCCAAGCCTGCTTCCTTGCCCAGAATTCAACAGCTCTATGATTCTAAGGATGCTACTGCTCTATGATACCAAAGATTTTGGGTACTGGAACCTCCACTATACTTTATACTTTTAGTTAATAACTTATTTAGATCCACTTGACACCAATAATTATATATAACCTGAACTCATAATACTCTCCTTTAGACATGAAGAGCTAGCTGACCATGACAAATTTTGGTTCCCCATGGACTAAAGCAAGTCTCAACTCAGCTTTGATGTGGACACTCAGGAGGGCCCATGCTCAGCCACTAGCAGCATCAACATGGCAGTGGTAGGAATGACGATCTGCAAAGACGAGACAAGACAGGTGGGAAAAGGGGACGTCTCTGTACCCACAGCTCAGCTCCATAGATTTGTCTGTTGAAAGAAATCTGAGAAATAACCTGCTGCCTCTTCTTCTCCTCAAGAAATCCTATGGGTCAGTGCCCTCGCCTCAGCCCACACCTGAATTAAAAAGATGCTGCAGTTTGTTTATAGTAATTTCCTGCCAGGGCATTTATCGATGAGATAATCGCAGCCAAATCCGATGGCACTGCCTGACCTGGTGACCTTGTCGCCACCTCCCTTTGAACATTGATTGCTGCTGCTCACCTCATTAGACCCTTCTGATCAGCAGCCACTACCTACCCAAAGGAAATTCAGCTAATCCCTTTTTTGTTTGTTTTTCAGTTTTCTTTAAGCAAATGGAAGACAAAGGCCTTATTTTTGGAAGGACAAGTCAAACTTTCATTTTAAGGAAAGGAAATCTACCCCCAGTCTCCCGAAAGCCTCCCAACTCTGTTTCTGTCTAGTAGCCATGCATATTCTGCAGGGACCAAGAGTCATTTATAAGGAGAAAAGTGTGACTTCTTAGCACTGTATCATCAGAGTGTCTAAGCTTGGAGCCAAGTGAAGTGGAGAAGGCAAAGAGATAGTGCTAGCTTTATTTTTCTCCTGGTTACAATGGGCTAACGTCTTCTAATAGCTTCGAGTATGCAAATTTAACCTATTGAATGCAGTAAGTGAATATCCTTGTTTGTTATTAATTGTGTGGCAATTCTTTACATCAGTTTGCTAACCCAAACACCCAAAGCTGCAACTGTGGAAGTTAAGGTGCATTTTACCTGTCAATGGAATGATTTGTATTTACACTAATTAAATGGTTACATCTAAACTAATATTAACAAGCAATTAAAGCTAATTCTGGGCATTAGGTTACTGTTGATGGTCACTGCAACCTACACTTAGCAACCTGAGTGCAAATTACGTGCCTCTAGATCTGAGGTCTTATTATTATTATTATTATTATACTTTAAGTTTTAGGGTACATGTGCACAAAGTGTAGGTTTGTTACATATATATACATGTGCCATGTTGGTGTGCTGCACCCCTTAACTCATCATTTAGCATTAGGTATATCTCCTAATGCTATCCCACCACCCTCCCCCTCCCCCACAACAGTCCCCGGTGTGTGATGTTCCCCTTCCTGTGTCCATGTGTTCTCAGGTCTTAACCGGCAACCAGAGACGAACATTAGCTAACCCATAAAGGCCTCTGAAATGTTGTGCAATAATTTTTGTCAGTGGGGACTTTTCCAGGAAGGGTCATTGTCCTCAAAAGATTCCAAAGTTCTTGATATAGTTGGGATATTTGGCCCTGCTCAAATCTCACATTGAGTTGTAATCCCCAGTGCTAGAGATGGGGCCTGGTTGGGTGTGTTTGGATCATGGGGGCAGATCCCTCATGGCTTGGTGCTGTCCTTGTGATAGTGAGTTTTCCAAAGACCTGGTCCTTTAAAAGTGTGTGGCACTTTCCCCTCTGTCTCTCTCGCTCTTGCCTTCACCACTGAAGTGTCTGCTCCCACTTCACCTTCTGTCATGAGTAAAAGCTCTTTGAGGCTAACCCAGAAGCCAAGCAGATGCGGGTGCCATGCTTAGACAGCCTGCAGAATCATGAGCCAATCAAACCTCTTTTCTTTATAAATTACCCAGTCTCAGGTATTTCTTTACAGCAATGCAAAAATGGCCTAATATAGTTCTACTTGACCCAAAACACATTAGGAACAGCTGCTTAAATTACAGTCTTTCCTGGGAGCAGGGTGTACATCACTATCTTCCTCTAAATTCTTAATTCTTATAGTACTGAGCTTTGCTTGAAACATGTCATTGATAAGCCAAAATAGGGAAGCTTAAAAATCCTAACAGTAATGAGTTCATTTAGCCTCATGTCATTATTAGGAGAAATGATTATACACCTATTTTATAGTTCAGAAAACAAATTTTCTAAGCAGCAAAATTGTTTTTGTAAGAAAAGTCATCCACTTGGCAAGGAATTATTTAAGATACCCTTTTCTGGAAACATTGACAAGTAATATAATATGCTACTGGCTCAAATAACACTCCCTGGTTTGTTAGAAATACAGTGTTGAAACTCCACTGTGCACTATGATGTAATTAAAAGATCAGGGACTTGGAGGAGAAGGTTTGGGTTTTAGTTCTGGCTCTGATATTTCCTAGGTGTGTGATTTGGGGCCAATCTGACATCTGCAGCCTAGAGTTGGAATGAGAACCAAGGGCGATGACAGATGTGAAAGCTCTTTGTAAAACATAAAGACTATCTAAATATTAGTTATTAATAGTATTTTCTAAACGAGCATGCACGTTAATGCCATTATCAAAGGTCAAAGGGAAGTGGACCTCTTCAAGAAGCAGTGAAGCGGAGGCTGCTATAAAGCATGAATGTTTCATGGGAGGGATGAGTTCTCTGTAATAATATCCATTGTGACCTTCCCCATAGCCTGGCAGGCAGCTGAATGCTATATTACCATTGATATTACCACATCATCAGGAAGGCGACTTTCATGTAGATGAAAAGCATTCCAAATGGCTGCAGTTTAACCTTATCAGATGAGAAGAAAACGGGATCAACTATTTAATAAGAAAAATAAAGGAAACTCCAACTGGAGAGTTATGGCTACTGCAGGTATCATGTCTTCATCTACAGCTGTTAGATTGTTTAGCTGTAACCAAGGGGAAATACACAAGTTAGACCTGCATGGAGGAGAGGGAATTTTTATTAGAGGAAGAAAAAAGTATATATTCAGTATATCTTTTCTTTCACACCAACTTTATATCTGAACTTTAGAACCCCTTAATGAAATTCCATTTAATGATACAACACATCTACATGATACTCAGCAAACTTCATTATAAAAGAATAAAATAAAGAATAAAGAGAACAACTGTTTCTCTTACTGGTTAAAATGTTACAAATACATAATAGACATTTCCCATGTGTGGTAGCCAGCCGCCAGGATGGTCTCAATGAGACATACAAACAGAAGACATTGTTCAAAATAATTTTAAATCTCGTCAACTGGACGGAAATACAGTTAGAATACTTGAAGTATTGACAGTTGAGGATTATATTGAGGGATGGTACTGAAGTAGCAGGACTTCTTTATATGGATGTCTTCCTCCCCAATCACAGAGCATGAACAGCACTCCCCATCCATCCGCAATTTGTTGTTGTTTTTATTTTATTTTTATTTTTTTAGGTATTTCCCTACTGCTGAGCTCTGAGGCATGACTAGGGAATCAAAACTAGAGGTAAGAAATGGTTCATCAAACCTGGACTGATTTTTTACCTGATTGTAATTCCAGAACAAGTGGGGAGAAGAGGGAAGAATATTGCTGGGTTTCTATTCCTGAAGGAACTGTGGGATTCCTACACATTTGCTCTGCCTGAAATGAGCCACAGTTTCCTGACTCCTCCTGCAGGTTGGCCACAGTCTACAGGTCCTGAAAGCAGGACCTATCCTTGCACAGATGTACAATGGTCTATTTCTGTACCTCCTCTCATCTCATTCCCCACTTTACCATCTTTTCCCCTCCTCCTTCCCTTCTACTTCTTCTCAATTACAGGTATTCTTATTAGAATTTAATAAGAATTAAATTTAATTTATTTAATAAGAATTGAAACTTATGTAATTAAAATAATTTAAATATATAATAAGAGTGGAATTCATTGAGTTTGCTATTGAGTAATCACTTAATACTCACCACTTTACTAGTTAATTTCCACAATATCCTCAATATTTAATTTCTACATATTCCTCAATATGGGGGATATAATTATTATTCCTACTTTATAGAAAAGACAACCATAGTCCCTACAACTAAATGAAAGATACAGATTTGAAATTAAATCTGCAGTCACAGAAGCAGGAACCTTAGCCACCACGTCATGATCAAGTTCCCACTTTATAGCTTTTAAGCCAGAGGCTTAACAAGACCCTAGACCTTTCTCAGTGCAGGTTTTGCTAAACAGTCCAGTTCCTGATTGCTCCAGCTCTGTTCCCATGCCTTGTCCTTCCTTTCCTGATTTTCTACCTCACTCTTTTCATTTTTTTCCTCAAATCACTGCATTTCTGCTGTTGAGCCTAGGGCTCAGCTCCCAACCTGAGAGACACTGCTAATCCTGCCTCCTCAGCCCAGCCCCAGATCCTTATTTCTGAAATATTTGCCCTCAGGCTCCTCAGAGACACTTCCTGGTGCTTATAGAAACTACAGATTTCTATAAATAATACATACCTTTCCAAGTACACATGGAATATGTACTATTTAGACTACAGAGCAAGTAATAACATACACAATAGGTATATTTAAAATTCAAATTTCATTCATACTCAAATTTAACATATCTAAAATACAAACAATAATTTTAAAATATGTGGAAAGAGATGTTAATAAAATAGTAAATGTTAAACTGTTCATGATAGAGTTAAAACAGTATAGTATTTAAGGGAAGATTTTTTAAAATATAAAGATTAAAAATTAATGAGCTAATCATCTACTAAAGTCATTGGAAAAGAACAACAGAGTAAACCCAAAGAGTATATAAAACAGAGGAATAATTTAAAATACGAGAAGAAACTACTGACTTAGAAAACCAATAAAAATCCAAGAGAATTCACAAAGTTGAGAAGTAGCTCTCTGAAAAGAACAACAAAACTCTTATGCCTCTCTTAACATAGGTTAAGGAAAAAAGACAGAAAAGGTATAAACAAGCAATAATGGGAATACAATAAATTGGTATATGGTAATAAATTCAGCAGAGTCTTTTCATTAACAGGAATGACACTTGCTAGTAAATTTGAAAACAAGAAAATATATAAAGAAATAATTAAAGCATGGAAAATCAAATTATACATGTGATGTTTAAAACAAAATGTTATCAGAAGTTTAAAAACTTAACAACCATAATTAGACACAGAAGAATTTACAGGTGAGTCCTAACAATAATACAAGATACAGATAACTCAAAAGCTAAATGGAATGTTTCAGAGAGGATAAAAACAGGAAACGCTCCACAGATCACTTATTGGTCTAGAACTGCCTTGATTCAAAACCAGAAGAGGATAATACCAGAGAGGCAAATTAGAGGTCATTCTCACATATAGGGAAGGAAAAATCTTGGGTAAACGTTAGCAAATTAAGTTCAAAGGTATATTTTTGTCTTTTTCTCTTTTATTATTTTTTTTTAATATTACAGTGGTTTTAGAGAGCAAGAAAACGTACTTAAAAAAAATCCAGGAATGTATTTTTTTTAACGACAGGAATTTTATCTGAGGAGTGCGAAGTTGGTTTAAGTTCCAGAGATGAATTAGATATACTAGATAACGTGAATGGATTCGCCTCTGGTATTTGAAGGACAATGTAAACCAGCGTTTCAAACTTGGATATGCATAATGTTCCCCTGGCTGGCTGGTTAAAATGTAGATTCCGGTTTAGTAGGGCTGGGGAAGGGCCTGAGACTCTGCATTTCTGGGCACCCTGTGGAGGCTGCTGCTGCTGCTCTGCTACACACTGAGAAGCAATGATGTAGAGTGCTGGTATTGAAGGAACAGATTTCCATTTCAGTCAGGAGCTCTTCTCCAACCCCATTCCAGAATACAAATACAAACTCACCCAACCTCATTTTTGTCTGAGGTATTCTCCTTGAGCCAGGTTCTGGATGTAATTAGTAGATTTATTCACTGAATTCCTTAAATGTGTAATCAACTTTGAGGAAAAAAATCACTGTTTTTTATTTCAAAGAATACAGAACAACTATTTAATAAAATATGATAAATTCATGATGGAAATTCAAAGAAAACCATGAATCTAAAGGGGATTCCTTAACTTCAAAAAGGGCATTCACCAAAAGTATATGGCAAATTTTCTATTTAATAGTCAAAATATTAGAGGCAATCACTTTAAAGTCAGAAACAAAGCAAGGATGCTTATTTGCACTGCTTCATTCAGCAGTGAGTTGGAGGTCAGAGTCAGCACAGTGAGACAGGACAAAGAAATGAAGATAGTAAGGATTAGAAAAGAAAACAACAAACTGCCTAATGATATGATTATCTATGTAGGAAATCCAAGTGAATCTAATGATTAATTAGAATTACTATGCGAGTTTAGAAAAGTTGCTGAATATAAGATGAATATAGAAATATCAATTAAATTTTAAAATGTGAACTGTACAAAAACAAAAAGATTAATTAAAAGAGACACTATAATAACAACAAAAATAGAGTTTGTGAGAATAACCGACTGTATAAAACATGTATAAGAGATTTCCAGCAAAAATTACAAAACTCTATTGGAAACCAAAATAACGAAACCTAGATAAATGAAAGCATATAACATGTTCATGGGCAGAGAAACACAGCATCATAAATATGTCAATTCATACAAAAGTATTCTATAAGTTTTATTTAATACAACTTCAGTGACAATATCAAGAGAATGTTGCGTGGTACTAGAAGTTAATTTTAGAGCGATGAACAAAGAATCGCGAATAATTAAGATGAACTTGAAGAGTAGGATGGAGGGACTCATCCTACCAGACAGCAAAATGCATTTCAGAGCTACAGGAATTAAGGCAGTGTGGAATGGGCCCCAGAAAGACAAATGAACTAACAGAAGCCAATAAAAGTCCCAATACAGAACCACACCAAATGGAAACTGGATTAAGGAAAGAAACAACATTGCAGATTCCTGTAATCAACAAATGCTCCCAAGGCCCCTGTCTCACATCACACACCAACATCAATTGCAGATAGATTAAAAAGCTAAATACCAACAGCAACGCTTTGCCATTATTAGAATACAAATATAAGCAGGTATTTTTATGTTTTTCAGGTAGGAAATTATTTTTTATGCCAACACATATGCACACACACATTCACAAACTCATCAAAGAAAATAAAATTTTAGTTTATTAAAAGAAAAATAGTTCTCTACAAAAAAAAGAAGACATCATAAAGTGTAAACACGAGACACAGGCTGGGAGAAAAAATTTGCAACTGCAATGCATGTAAAAAAGAATTCATATCGAAAATGTGAAAAAAAAGAGAATAAAATCCCAACCAACCAATAAGAGAAACAAGAAAAAAGGACTTGGTAGGAAAACTAGGCAATTCACTAAGAGAAAAATGAAATGGCTAATAAATATATAAAAAGATGTTCAACCACACTAGCAATCAGGAATATACAAATTAAAACAACAATAAGATATCATTATATAGCCAGAAAATTGCCTATTTGCATGCAGTCTAGTGAGATTTTAAACTGGTAAAACCATTTTATCAAGCAGTTTGGCAATATTTAGAAATGTTGAAGGTGCTTTTATCCTACCCTGAGTAATTCCCGCTCACATGTGCACAAGCCGCATACATGCATGTTTATTGCAGCATTGTTTGTACAGGTGGAAACAGCCCAAAGATCTTGCAATGATGGAGAGCTAACAGTGGTAATAGTCATAAATTGGATTAAAATGAATGGGTGGTCTATTTGTCTATTTAAGAGGAATAAATCAAATCTCAGAAACATGAAGTTACATAAACAAGGCAAGTAACTGAAGAATCTAACCAGACTGAGACCATTTACAGTAGTTCAAAATCATGGAGAACAATATTGTAGTTTATTTAAACACATATGAATGTACTAGAGAAGAAAAATCTGATAACTTCATAATTTTGGGGACCTCTGGAGAGGGGAGACAGAAGCAGGGAAAATGGATTTAGGGAAGAATAAACAAGTGGATTCAGTTTACATTAATGTTGTGTTTCTCTAATAATAATGTGTGAAATAAATTTGGCAAAAATATTATGACATGAGGAAAATTGGTAGCTAGCAACTTTTTTATTATTCATCATATTTTCCTATATGTTTGGAATATTCATATGAGAAATTTTGTTTTTTGTTTTATATTCATTTATTTATTTATTTTTTTTTTGAGACAAAGTCTTGCTCTATTACCCAGGCCGGAGTGCAGTGGTACCTCTTGGCTCACTGTAACCCCTGCTTCCTGGGTTCAAGTGATTCTCCTGCTTCAGTCTCCTGAGTAGCTGGGATTACAGGCATGCGGCACCACGCCCGACTAAATTTTGTATTTTTAGTAGAAATGTGGTTTCACCATGTTGGCCAGGCTGGTCTTGAACTCCTGACCTCAAGTGATCTGCCAGCCACAGCCTCCCAAAATGCTGGGATTATAGGCATAAGCCACTTTGCTTGCCCTCATGTTAGAAATTTTGATAGTAAATTTAATGGTGTTTGCCTAAAACATTTTGGATTTTCATACTCAGTGGTTGATATACTCAATTAATGTACTTCTGTTGCAGTGTTTCTTTCAAAAAGGTCAGTTCAAGATTTTTTTGTCCTGGATGCGTTGAACATGCTTAGTAGATAACGTTAGTTTTTAGGTCACCTTCAGGAGTCAGCAGATTCGTGGACACCATATTTTATGGGAGACTACCACCTCTCGGTGCTCTATTTACCACACCACATTTTCTTAATACAGTAAGAAATGAAACGGAAACCACGACTTGCAAAACTGTGCTGCAATTCACAGCAGATAAACTCTGTGGAACCAGGGCACACAACACAAACACTGTAAGCTCAAAATGTTTTCATAGGAGCTCATTCAGATTCTTATAATCCAAATAAGAGAAAAACTAACTTAACAATACCTTCTCATGGACTCATATGTTCCAAAGAAAAGACCACCCTCTGTTCCGGCGATTAAAATGGTTTGCAAGATCTGACCAGTTCCTGCTCAGAAACTTCTGCCCTAAAACCACCTTGTGGCTCACCCCAGCCTTTAGAGATCTGTAAAGGAGCTCCACTAACCTCTGACTCCACTGAGGCTCTCTCAAGGTGCTGCTCGCTCATGCGCTGCAAGTTGGGTTAACTGGTTTTGTATGATCCATAGGTTTCTCTGGTCGTATTTGAATAGGAATTTGACAGTAGTGGGGAAACAAATTTGAATTTGCCCATTCTAGTGTGGCTCCTGCCTAATGGCTGTTGGGCATCTCTTGCCACTTTCTTCCTGCTTTGTGGCCCTGGCATGACTCTACTGAATCACAGATTTCTGAGTGGGACATGCTCTTTCAGTCCCCAGGCCTCTGCCGCTCCTGCTCCTTCAGCTGTAATCCCCATCCCTCCTCCGCTTCCCATGCTGACCCCAGTCACTCTTCACTCAGCTCAGGGGGCTCTTCCTCGTGGAAGTCATCAAGGCCCCTCTACCTGCAGGACTGACCCCTCAATAGGGCTCCCTTAGTAGCTTGTGCCTCCCTATCTGATAGCAGTTATCACACCTATATTTCCATTTTCTGTTTTCTTATCTGTCTCTCACCCTAGATCAGCAGTTCTCTTCCTTGACTGTACATTGGAAATACCGGGGAATGTTAAAAAAAATTGTGACTTATTAGTTTGGGGTATGGCCTGGGTATCAGGATTTTTAAAAATGCCCAAGTGATTCTTGTGTGCTGCCAAGGTTGGAAATCACTGTATTCGATGGTGAGCTCTTTGAGTGCAAAAATGATCTTATTTGCCGTTGTAGCTCTAACACCTAGCACACAGTGCTGAACATTTAATAAATGTTTATTGAGGAAATGGGAGGTCACTATGGAGAACCACATTCTGATTCTGATGTGAAATACACCATCATCTTGCTGTGTCACTATATTTGGCAACAATACTTGGCAGTACTTCCCCAAACAATAAGTATAACTCAATTATAGAATTATTACAATTTATTATAGCTATTGGTTTCATATTTCAGTCTCTCTCCCTGCAGGACTTTGAGGAGAGGAACAACATCCTAGTCATTTTTATGTCTCCAGAGCCAAGAACAGTGCATGACCTATAAAATGTCTCAAAAATGTGTACTAAATCTATTTAACTGACCATAAATTGAATTATCTCAGTTTAAACTAATCACTGAAAACCTCAAGTGGGTCTTGTACTGCTGGAAGACCATACTTTCCCACTAGTTCATTCACCATCTCACTCCTCAAGATGAACATTTTCATTTCACACCTTCTGTCATCCTCCACCTCTGACATTCCCTCCATCATTCTCAGATTTGCCCGATGGCCTCACTTCCTCCTTCACTGAGAAAAATAAAACTGTTCAGAAGAGCACTTCCGGGTCCCGCTGTCCTGCATCTGTACCTCCAGGTCCTCCAGTGAGCCAGCACCAGATCCCACACCCTCTAATGTAGGATGGAAGACACGGCTTTGTTCAGTTTCACATCCTCTCCTGGGGGTCATTCCCATAAACACACAAACACGTTCTTCATTTTTAGGTGATTTCACTTCTTTAAAATACACCTCTTTTTTTTGGACAGGTGTCAGTTTTTGCTCCCCTCTGTAGAAAGAAAAAACTCATAAAAGTTGTCAATGTTAATGTCCTATCCAACTCTTCAGATTCTTCCTTAAATTTTCTTTTGCTGTCACATCTGAAAATGGACTCAAGGTTGCCACTGAGCTCCCTGTTTTCAAATCTCATGGTCGATCCTCAGACCTCCTCTTACTTGGTCCATCGGCAGCGTGTGACACAGTTGATTACTCCACCTTCCATGATGCGCCTTCCTCACATGGCTTCCAGGAGAACATGCTCTTGGTTTGTCTCCTGAGGGATTATCCTGTACAGTGTCCTGTTCTGTGTCCTCATTTGCTCACCTACTCCTTAATATTGGAATTCTTAAGGATTCAATCCTTAGCCGTTTTTCCTTTTCCCATTCACTTCCTTCAGGGAAACCTGATTTGGCTTCGTGGCTTTAAATAACATCCGTATCACAACTTCCCAATGCATGTGTCTGGTACATGCCTGAGTCACAGGAGTGTATATGCAATCGCCTACTCTCAACTCTACCTGTGTCTAACAGACACACCAAGTGCGATGTCCTTAAAGCTGAAGGCCTGACCTGAACTCCCCAACACAGCCTTCATTGTCTGTCTCAGCTGATGGCAAGTCCATCCTCCAGTTGTCCAGGTGTGAAGGCTTGTAGTCAGATCTGCTGTCTAATACTCAAACTGCAGTCCTTTTGGAAGTCATGTGTCTCTCTACCTTGGAAATACATCTAGAAACTGACTGTCTCCCAGTGGTTCACTGCTACCATCCTGGCCTGGGCCACAGATCTGGGTCAGATCTCCCATCATTTTCATACAACTGTTTCCATACCGTTCTCCCATCATTTTCATACAACTGTTTCCATACCGTTCTCCCATCATTTTCATACAACTGTTTCCATACCGTTCTCCCATCATTTTCATACAACTGTTTCCATACCGTTCTCCCATCATTTTCATACAATTGTTTCCATACCGTTCTCCCATCATTTTCATACAACTGTTTCCATACCGTTCTCCCATCATTTTCATACAACTGTTTCCATACCGTTCTCCCATCATTTTCATACAACTGTTTCCATACCGTTCTCCCAACAGCTGCATTTGCTCACACCCATTCAAATCTAGTTTCAACATAGCAGCCAACTAATCCATGATTCTTTTCAAGTGCACATTAAATTCTTTCACTCTTCTGGGCAAAACCCTCCAGTGACTGTCAGAGTAAAAGTCTATGTTCTTATGGTGGCCTATAAGTCTCCTTTTCTGGTGTCCTGTTATCTTGCTTCCTTAACTCCCACTAATCTCCCCTGACTCACTTAGCTGAAGCCACGCTGCTGACCTTGCTGCACATTGAGCAGGATAGCATGGCCTGAGGGCTTCTGCCCTGGCTGCTTCCTCAGGTGGACTTTCTTTCCCCAGATGTCCCCTGACTCATTTCCTCATCTCCTCACATATTTGCTCTAACATCAGCTTATAAATGACACCAACCTCAAATACCCTGTTAATATTGCAACCTGCCCTGGTCCTGAAACTCCCAATTCTCTAATCCATTTCTGTTATATTTTTCTACCTAACCACTTACCTTAAAATATACAGGCCAGGCATGGTGGCTCATGCCTGTAATCCCGGCACTTTGGGAGGCCGAGGCGGGCGGATCACCTGAGGTCAGGAGTTCGAGACCAGTCTGGCCAACATAGTGAAACCCTGTCTTTACTAAAAATACAAAAAATTAGCTAGGTGTGGTGGTGTACACCTGTAATCCCAGCTACTCAGGAGGCTGAGGCAGGAGAATCGCATGAACCCGGGAGGGAGAGGTTGCAGTGAGCCGAGATTGCGCCATTGCACTTCAGCCCGGGCGACAGTGCGAGGCTCCATCTAAAAAAAAAAAAAAAAAAAAAAAAAAAGATTATTTACTTATTACATTTACCATTGGTTGTCCACTCTTCCCTTGAGAATCTAAACCCAAAGAGGGCAGGAATATTTGCTTCACTCATAGATGCACACAACGCACCTCCAGGAATACCTGGTACACAGTAGATGCTCAGTGGATATTTTTTGGATGAATGAATGATGGAATGTATTTTTGTATTCTTATTCTATAGTTTGTATTCTATTCTTTTCAAAACCTAATAAAGTCCCTCTTTGTTTTATCTATCCAGTTCCACTATCTTCTATCAGATCAGTTTGAGTGCACATATGACATTGTACGCACACACAACTGTGAATTTAACTTTCTCCCTCTGTTCCATATTTTCCAATGATCACTTCCATATCGACCCTGGATACTGGCACTTTACCTACAGTATCTCCAATCTCACAACAACATCGAAAGATAGACATTATTATTTCCCTGTGGAAAATGCAGAAAATGAAGCTTAGTGGGATTTAGCAATCTGCAACACAACTAATACATGACATCAGGAATTGAATCCACTATTTTCCAGCCAAAGCCATTGCTCTGACCTTTTAACGTCTGCTACTCCCATAGATATGTAAATCACTAAGGAGGCGGACACTCGGCTGTACTATTTTTGTGTTTCCCACCAGTACTTGATATAACATAGGCTGGTCCTTCAGGATCATTGACTGGAGTCCTGACACACATGACAAAGCCCGACTTCCGGGATGAGTGATCACTGAGCATGCGCAGGACCTGTGCCGTCTACACCCCGCCCCCTGCAGCCGTGATGCTGGAACCGAGTCGTCCTTCCAGTTTTTACCTGATGTAAAAATAAATAACTGTGAAAAAAATCCAATCTCTGTTTGGAGGCACTAAATCCCCTCTCCTTTCCAGATGGCTGGGAGATTTTTCCCAGGTGGTAAATATATTATTAAGAACTCATTTCACCGTGAAATTGACTATTCAAAACACAGACGGAAGTTAATATATTAGGACAACCTGTCTGAAAACTCGCGTTAGAGAAAATTTATTTTGGTTTAGTATAAAACCTGGTATTATACACAACCTTTTTCGACTTCAGGCAGTTAAAGTCATCTCCAATTAGAACATGTGTTCCCACGTCAGGGCACGCCGCCACTGAGAGCCACATCTCCCGGTGAGGACCCGGGTGGCTTCCCCAGAGTGGGGCCTTGCATCACGGCAGGCAGCAATGACAGGTCTCCCCCAACAGCACGCATAGCCCTCGGGTGCACAGGAACCTTTTCCAACCAGGAGTTGGGGCCTGTTGAAAAACCTTTGGCTGGGCTTGTCTAGGACACCTTCAAACAGAGGATTCAGGACCACCCAGGCCAAATGTAGCAGAAGCAGTATTATTACTTAAGGGTGATCTGTTTCATCTTAGAAAAACTGTGTTAATCGCAAAGTAGAAAAGGGGTTCTCAATGAGGACCCAATTAGATGTGAATCTCCTAAATATTAACTCATTCTGGACTCACTGTACAATAACTAGGCTACTTTCTTAGATTACAAAGACAATCACTCCAGCAGGCCACAGTCTATCAGTGAATACCCAAATTATAATGAGAAGAGTGGTTTAGGATTTTCACAATATATTAGAAAACACTGCATTAGGAATCACTAAATACTTAATTGAGGGGATGAGGGTAAGAGAAGGCAGAGAAGAGGAGGTACCTTTTGAATTGATCCCTGACAAAGGCACAAATTTGGTAGATGCCTGTGTGGAAATGCATATCATGAAGTGGCTCCCACCTACTTTGGTCTTGACACCAAAATGGCTTGAAATATATCTATTCCCTCTCCACCAGAGTTTTTAATGTTAATATGTATGTACTTATTTTCCTGTACCTTGACTCTTGTTTTAAGTTTTGTCTGTAATCTAAAGTTTAAGGACAAAGTGCAAAATAATTCATAGCTTTTGTGTACTTGAGTTCTTTTCCAGCCTCAAAAGAGACTTTCTTTTTGCTTTAAAAAGGATCCCTTCAGGAGTGACAGCTTTATTACTAATCACGCAATGGATTTGTTACACATCACCAGGAGCAAAATCAAATTGACACCTAAATAATGTCTATTAAAGAATTTCTTAATTTAGTGAATTATTTTGATCCAACTAATTACTCACTTAAATAAGGATTCATTCAAACAACTGCCTAGATTTTTTTCTGTAAAATCAGTTCCAGAGTAATTAGTAAACCAGTAATTAATAATCCCCTGAGGAATGAAACCATTTTTCACATATTTAAAGTAAACAAAGCATCCCTTATTGGGTAACTGACTTCTGCAGCAACTCAGTAAAGGTCCAACCACTCATGACATGGAGAGAAGCATACAGAGGGGAATGTGCTCATTGGAAAAGCAGAGTTTGAATTCCTAGACTCAAATAAATTGCGTACTAGTGTAGATAATAAGCAAATTGATTAATATGATTTAGAAAACATTAGTTCATCCCTTCATTCATATGTCAACATTCACTGTCTATATACAGTGTTCCAGGCACTGTGCTACACAATTACATATACAAATGAGAATTTCCATAGCAAATCTTTTAATTCATTCCCTATTTAGATCCAAGAAGATTTAAAGGGGGCTTACAAGATGAAACAGCAAGAATTCTGGCTTGGAGAAGCTCTCGAACTAGTTCAACAGAATTAGAATTTCATGAGAAACCTTGGAGAACAGAAGGATAAGCAGGAAATATAAGGTGGTAAATAATTTTAAGAAAAGTTTTGTTGAAACATTACATACATGTAGAAAAAATGAGCACATCATAAGCATACAGCTTGATAAGTATGCACATGGTAAACACAACCGCATTACTACCAGTACCTAAAGAAATTGCAAATGACCTGTACTCAGAAGCCTCCTATTCTTGCCGCCTGTCTTCATTCTCTAAAAGTAGCACTGGCCTGACTTTCATGACTAGTTCAGTTTTGCCCATTTTACTCTCCATATAAACAGAATCATTTAGCATAAATTCTTCAGTGTCTGACTTCTTTTGCTCAACATAGTATTTGTGACACTCTTCTATGACACGTGTGTGTCATCAGTCTTAGTGTTTTAGAATATTCCATTGGGTGGATATGTCCCCATCCATATATCCATTTGACTGTTTATGTTTGTGTTGCTTCCAGTTTGGAGTTAAAACAAATAGTGCATCTATCAACACTTTTGTAAAATGTCTTTTGGTGCATGTATATATCTATGCTTGGGAAATCTGTGCTGAGAGGAACAATGAGAGATTCTGTAATTAATAGCTCTAAATAATTTTCCAGAGTGTTTGTACCAATTAGGTTTCAGCAGCAAGGTATGAGAGATCTAGTTAATCCACATCTTCAACAGCACTTAGTATTGCCAGTTTATTTTAATGTTACCCATTCTGATGGATATATAGCAATATATCATCGTGGTTTAAACCTACATTTCCCTAATGATTAGTGAAGTTGAGTCCTTTTACAAATTTTTGATCACTTTTTGAAGTGCTTGTTTAAATCTCTCTTCTATTTCTATTGAATGTCTGTCTTTATATTTTTTATTTGTAGGTGGTGTTTATACATCCTAGAGATAAGTCTTTTGTCGTATACGTATCGTGAATGTCCTAACTATTCAGACTAGAAAGCTTACAAGTGATCCCAGCAACATTCTCGATGGCACTCATTTACTGTCATAGACTATGGGGTACACATACAACACACATGTATTTTTAAACAGAATTTTCAGTTTTCAAACAGAAATATCTTCATATCTAGCCCAAATACATATGTTAAATCTTAGTAGAAAACAAATAATTGGTATCTACCATCTCCTAAAATTTCCTGTTCTGCTTATAATACATCCAGTCTCCAGAGTGTAAGCCCCATGAGGACAGGGATGTTAGCCAAACTTCTTTGCTGCTGTATTTTTCAGTATTGGGAACAATACTGAACACGTAGTAAGAATGCTAAAGCTGTTTGTTGAATGAATTAATGGCCAGGGTTGCAATGGCGGTGACCTCTCTCAGAGGATTTTAGCTACCTGACCCCTGACCATAATGAACATCAACTCCACTGTACTTGTTTGACATTAAAGAAGCAAATGTTTTAGGTCACATATCCAATGGGGGGCAGTATAGCAGGGTGATCTAAATTATGGGCTACAGAGCAAAAATGCCTAGACTGGATCATGGCTCTAATAGTAAAGTAGCTGTGTGAACTGTGTTTAGCGACATAATCCCTCTGTGCCTCAGATTCCTCACGTGTAAAGTACAGATAATAATCTTACTATCTCACTGTGTTGCTGTGCAGATTATACATACATATATATACACACACACACACACACACACACACACTATTACGGGGATTCTTGGCTTATAGTGATAATGATTATTATTATGATGGCATTGGGGGTGATGATGAAGGTGAAAGGGATGATTAGGATGATAGGGACTAGAACAGAAGCTCCACGTCGTCAGACCCTATTCTAATTACTCACAGCTGCAAACCCAAGCACAGTGCCTACCACATGAAAACAATTCAGTAAACACTTATTGACTGAGTAAAGGATAAATCAGTAATTAGTTAGATGCAGAAACCATGGAATTAAATCAAAGAAATGGCCGATGGGGCATAGTTAAGGCCACAGGTGTGGAAGGGAGTGGGTATTGGGAAAATATAGAGTGAGAAGGAAGGATGCCCTAAGCCTGATTACTACTCAGTTTCAACCTTTAAAGCCAGCTCAAGGCACATGAGTGTGGTGGGCCCTGAGCCTCCCTCTTCTGAGTGGCACCATGGCAGAGTATTAAACAGACACTAACCAGAGGCCAAGGGAGAAAATGAACAGAAACCAATGAACAAACGAAAGAGAAGATATCAGGATAAAGAAGAGACTGTAATTATGCCAGATGTTCTCCCTACCTCCACCTCATCCTCATGCCATGAGGCTATGTAAGTTTCCAGAACTTAGATGAGTCCTGAGTGGAAATGGAGAATACCATAGGGTGGGGAGAAGAGCAAGTAGAATTTATAAAACTTCTAGGAAAAAAGTCTTCGAAATGAAGATTTCTGTCATTGGGCAAAATAAAGTCTTGAAACAGAAATTGAGTTGTTACAGGAAGAAAAAGGAAGTTACCTTTCTTGCATAATATAATTTATGCCCTTGAATATTGCATCCCCCCATCTTTAACCACTAGGCTATCCTGCCTCCTCAGAAGAAAAGAGGCAGAGCTCCTTCCTTTAGGGTACAGGGCCTAATGGAAAACATGGCAGGGTTAAGGAGAGAACCAACCAAGGACCACTGTGTGTTCATGTCACTGAATGCTATTTGAAAAGACTTCAATTCATGATGATTGTGTCATTCAGCCTTGACAGTCACATCCTGACTCATGCGTGAGCTACAGATGCACTCAGTCTCCTGAGCTGGCTTCCCCCATGAGTGTCTTCCATCCCTTTGTCACTTACTGGCTGTGTGACCTTAGGGAAGGCATATAAAGCTCTCTGTGCTTTAGTTTTCTTCCCTGTATAATAGGGATACAATTAGTATCTACTTCATGGTGTACGCTGGGGGTTACATGAGGTAGTGTATGTGAAGCACGTAGCACATTTCCTGGAGCATATTAAGTGTCTGCCAATTGTTAGATATTGATAGCAATAGAAAGTGAATTAGTCACAGTGACAAAGCTAGGAAATGTCAGAGTGCACTGTAAAACTCAGGCCTATGTGACTGCAAAGCTCACCTTTCCACTGCACCACAATTCTTCAATACAAAAATCACACAATATAGCTAAGGAAAACGTGAACAGGTGAAATCTAAAATACGTGGTAAGAACTATATATAAATTTCTGTTCAAAATACATCCAATAGGATACATTTTGTGAGCTTAATGTTTTCTGGGCTAGTTACTATTGTAGAGAAAAACTTTATTTTATGGGTATTAATGACAACTCTAATTCTACCATGTCATAAATACTTTATTCACCCTATGAGCAAATTAGCTGATAATTAGTGAAAGAGAAATCTCATTATAACAAATACCTTACAACAGAGCAGCCTAAATTATATTTTAAAATTAGCTTATCATTTGGATAGAACTTAACAGTTTTTAAAGTGCCCTTGTCTATATATATATTTAATCGTGTGTGTGTTAATGTGCATACGTATGTACATACATACATATACACATACAACTACCCTCAATTTATCTCCAATGTGACTCTGGAAGGAGTTACTATTATTTTCCTCACTTTACAGCCAAGGAAACTGAGGCTTAGAAAGCCTTCATCAATCATCTAAGGCCACAGAATTAGAAGAGAGGGACCAAGAACCCCAATGCCAGACCCTGTTTTGAGTTAACCTACACTAAGCTGCCTCATATCCAAGCTGAGGGTGAAGTCAAGATTATTTTCATAGGCTACTGGGATTTATCACAACAAAATGTGTCCTGTATTGGGATTAAAACTAAGGCTTATAGTAAATTCTTTACTGCTAGTGAGTCTTTAGAATCATGATTCCTTTTTACCATCAAAGAACAAATATACAGGTCAAAGCATCCTCAGGGTATCCATGGTTTTTTTTCCTAGAAGTGAGGTTTCTTTGTAATGATTGCTTTGCCAAACATCACATGCTCAGTCCCCTGGCTGTTGAGACTGAATTTGGTCTCTCAGACTCTGACATTGAGTTAGCAAGTGAAAAAATTACTCTGAACCCGTGAGTGAGAAGAGGAAGCATCATGCATATATATGATCTCTGTTTTTTTTTTTTTTCTCTTCTAACACCCAGAATTTGACCTGAGTGTTTATTGCTTGCTTTTGTGTGTGTGTGTGTGGTGTGTTTTGATAGGCGATTTGGGAGTTTGAGTAGGTTTTGGAATGAAGTGCTTTATTTTTGTTCATCTATCTGTATGCAGAAAAAGCTTCCTCTGTAGGAGAATGGACTAATATTGATTTTATTATTTCACATATATATGTACTGGGCTTTTCATATATATATTATATTATATATAATAGTATATATAATTACATATGAATAAATTAATGTTTGGAGAATTAAGTAATTTGGGATTAATTTTGGGATCTTTTATGCTTTTATGAATATTTAAAAGACTCATAAACCCTGAGATAATCTGAACACTGGCCTAGTCAAAGAGTGGTCAAGTAAAATTCAATCTCTTTAATTTAGATCCAAAGTCAAAGTAGCTGCTACCTAATTTTTACAGAAAAGTCATAGCATGAACACAAATCCAGAAGACTTTCCTCTAGAATTTATGGAGTGGCTTTACAAGAGAAAGCTATTTGCTACATAAGCTTTAAGATCTAAAAAGTTTACACATTTAGTAATTTGGGACTGGGAAGGTTTAACTAGTGGCATGAACACTGTGCAAATTGCTTGGAGCCCTGACCTTCTGGAGGCTTGGGGAAGTCACCAGACTCAGGCTGGGACTCTCACTAGAATGCACATGTGGCCCAGCCTGGTTCTGGTGTGTGGATGGCACAGGCTAAGATTCAGGGCTGTGCTCTGCCATTTTCCAGCCATGAGGACATGGGCATATCATCTATTTCATGGATGGGTTTGCTTATCAGCAAAAGCAGATACTAGTCCTTTCTCATAGCTGTGCTAGGACTTCAACATGCATCAATTTGTTAATATGCCTTGTAAGCAAGGGCAAACTACAACAATTTAGTTGTTTACTAAATTTTATAGATGTAGACCTGAAAAGGAGCCTTCCAATGTTTAGGAAGCTACTATTACTAAGTTTAAAAGTGAGTCCCAGGAAGTCCTAGCCACAGCAATCAGGCAAGAAAAAGAAATAAAAGGCATCCAAATAGGAAAAAAAGAAGTCAAACTATCTTTCTTTGCTGATGATGTGATTCTATGTGTAGAAAACCCTAAAGACTCTACCAAAGGATTTCTTGAACTGATAAAGGACTTCAGTAAAGTTTCAGAATCCATGTACAAAAATCAGTAGCATTTCTATACACCAATAGCATTCAAGCTGAGAGCCAAGTCAAGAATGCAATCCCATTTACAACAGCTGCAATAAAATAAAATAAAATATGTAGGAATACAGCTCACCAAGGAGGTGAAAGATATCTACAAGGAGAACTACAAAACACTGCGGACAGAAATCAAAGATAACACAAATGAAAAAACAGTCCATGCTCATAGATAGGAAGAATCAATATTGTTAAAATGGCCATATTGTCCAAAACAATCTACAGATTCAACATTATTCCTATCCAGCTATCAATGTCATTTTTCACGGAATGAGAAAAAACTATTCTAAAATTCACATGGAACCAAAAAAGAGCCCAAATAGCCAAAGCAATCCTAAGCAATAATAGAACAAAGCTGGAGGCATCACACTACCTGACTTCAAACTATACTACAGGGCTACAGTAACCCAAACAGTATGGCACTGGTACAAAAACAGACACATAGACCAATGGAACAGCATAGAGAATGCAAAAATCAAGCTGCACACCTACAGCCATCTGATCTTTGACAAAGTCGACAAAAACAAGCAATGGGGAAAGAACTCATTATTAATAAACCATGCTGGAATAGCTGGCTAGCCATATATGGAAGGATGAAATTTGACCTCTGCCTTTTATGATATACAAAAATTAACTCAAGGAGGATTAAAGATTAAATGTAAGACGTCAAACTATAAGAATGCTAGAAGAAAACCCAGGAAGCACTATTCTGGATATCAGCCTTGGGAAAGAAATACATCCTCAAAAACAATTGCAACAAAAACAAAAATCGACAAGTGGTACTTAATCAAATGAAAGAGTTTCTGCATAGCAAAAGAAACTATCAACAGAGTAAACATCTATAGACTGGGAGAAAATATTTGCAAACTATGCATTTGACAAAGGTCTAATATGGAGAATGCATAACAAACTTGAACAATTCGAAAAGCAAAAAATAACCCCGTTTAAAAATGGGCAAAAGCTGTGAACACACACTTCTCAAAAGAATACATACAAGAGACCAAGAAGCGTATGAAAAAAAACCTGTTCCACATCACTAATCATCAGAGAAATGCAAATAAAACCACAGTGAGATACCGTCTCACACTGGTCAGAGTGGCTATTATTAAAATGTCAAAAAATAACTGATGCTGGCAAGGCTGCAGAAAAAATGGAATGCTTATACACTATGATGAGAATGTAAATTAGTTCAGCCACTGTAGGAAGCAGTTTGGAGATTTCTCAAAGAACTGAGAACTACCATTCAACCCAGCAATCTCTTTATTGGTTATAAATCCAAAAGAAAATAAAACATTCTACCAAAAAGATGCATTCATACTTATATTTGTTGCAGCACTATTCACAATAGCAAAGACATAGGATCAACATAGGTGCCTATCAATGGTAGATCAGATAAAGAAAATATGGTACATATATACCATGGAATACTATGCCATAGGAAAGAATGAAATTATGTCCTTTGCAGCAATATGTATGCAGCCGGAAACCATTATCCTAAGTGAATTAATGCAGGAACAGAAAACCAAATGCTGCATGTTCTCACTCATATGTGGTACCTAAACATTGGGTACTCATGGACATAAAGATGGGAACAATAGTCACTGGAGAATTCCAGAGGGAGGGGAGAGGGAGGTGGACAAAGGTTGATAAACTATTGGATACTATTCTCAATACCTGGGTAATGGGATCAGTTGTACCCCAAACCTCACCATCACATGATATACCCAAGTAACAAAGCTAGACATATACCCCATGAATCTAAACTAAAATTTGTAATCATTTTTTTAAGTGAGTCTTAAACAGAAAAAATGTTTTCTCTGAAATGATAGGGAGAATTGATGCTCTAGAAGTTCTTATTACTGGATCTAAGCTTAGGCAAAGGGGTGATTAAGGAGGTTGTATGATCTTGAACTTTCAATATAAGTATGTGTGAGTGCTTGTGTGTATGTGAGAGAGAGGGAGGCAGAGAGAGTGAGAGGGATAGTGACGGAGAGAGAGGAAGAGAGAGAGAGAGAAATAAAAGGTGGTCATGACAGGGTAAGTAGTCATAAGGCTAAAAGGAACATTTTTACTAGCTTTAATTTTCTTATGATAAATTGCACTGAATAAAGAATTTCAATTTTTAAAGTGGGCTTTAGATACTCTTAACACTTGGAAGGTAGAATAGAGACTAGGTTAGTGAGAAGAAAAGAGGGAACAAAGAAGCTGGATGAGTAAAAGTTGTATGCATTGTCCTGGTTTGGAGACATGCTGTGAAACCTGGAAAGAAAAGACAGTGGGTGATCACAATCAGAGAGTAGTAACAGTGGTGGTGGTAGTGATAGTAGTGATGTTGGCAATGATAGTTAAGGTGGCAGTGATGATGTTGGTGATGATCGTGAAGGTGGTGGTGATGATGGTGGCAATATCAGAATTAATGGTGAAGGTGTTGGTGGTAGTGATGATGATGGTGGTGATATTGGTGATAATGGTGGAGATGATGGTGATGGTGGTAATGTTGCTAATGTTGATGAAAGTTGTGGTGGTGGTGATGGTGTGATGGTGAAGGTCGTGGTGATGCTGATGATGAGTGACGGTGGTGATGTTGCAGTGATGGCAAAGATGGTGATGATTGTGGTAGTGACAATTTTGGCAATAATGGTGAAGATGGTGGTGATACTGGTGTTAATAGTGAAAGTGGTCACGTGGTGGTAATGGTAATGGTGATGAGAGTACAAATAATAACAGCTGACATTTACTATGTACTTGCTACGCACAAGGTTGTGATAAGTGCTTTGCCTGATTCGTCTCCCTTAGACCTAAAAACATTATTGAGAGGTAGTTGTTTTTATTTTCTTCATGTTACAAATAAGGAAAATTTGGCAGGCAGAATTTAATAGCTTTTCAAGGTCACATACCTATATGTTGAGTGAGATATTTGAACCCAGGCAGTTTGACTCCAGAATCATAAGCCTATCTTACAGCTCTGCCTACAAAATGTAGAAAAGTAAGGATCCAACGCTGAGAAAAATTTAATCCAGTAGAGAACTGGTTTGTGTGCCAATGTCTGGGAATAGGAGACCTGGAGTGTATTAGTACCTGATGATGGTAGAGGGCAGCTTCGAAAATGGACTTAGAAATTAACAAGGTAGCTGTCCATAAAATTTGATCATTTTGTTAGAATGTGAGAAGTTAATTTGGGGAAGAACACCAGATATCTGTAATTTACCAGCATTTACGTAACTTGAACTTCAAGATAACTACTCGGTGTGAAAATAGATACTTTTGTTTTCTCTCTTAGTTGACTTCCTGATCTTGGATTATCTGCATGATCACTGTAGAGGACAGTGATAAAGGGGCAGTAGTGTGGTTTCATGGCTTCAGGTTTTGGAGAAAACATGAGACATTGAAAATGTGTCCACAAAGGACAAATGATAGGCAGATTGTTTTAAACAGAAATGGGATACCCAGGAACTGAAACATATGGATTCTGAATCCACTAACCCCTCTTACATCCCTTTGTCCCCTTCTACAATCCTTTCTCCATAAGAGTCAGCCACTCCTTGTCACCCACTATGTGTGAACCCACAGTTGTCCCCACTGGCCTTTCCCACTTCTGCCAGGATGCGTTGGTCTCCGACTACTCACATTGCCAGATCCATCTGATTCTTAAAAATCTAACACTGTGTAGGCTCAAAGTATCTGTATATGTATGGCTCTCCTTTTATTTCCTATCGTGGCATCTTGCCTTTACCTCTGTAGCAGTTTTCTAACATGTAATTACATTTTATGTTTGTTGATTTTGTATACTATTTATTTTCTTCTTTCCAAATAGACTTTAGGGTAATGAAGGTGGGAATAATAGCTTTGATTCATCAATGTGTACTCAGAGTCTGGTACAAAGTAGCTACTCAAAAAGGTTTGTTGAATGAATAAAGGAAATAATGGATACATGCATGAATAAATGAATTAATGCACTCCCTGGGGGCACTACCACCTCCAGCCATGAACTAGAGGGACAGAGACTCTCAGACCTTTCTTCTGCACTCCAGCTACATAAAATGCCACTACTCCATGCCATGTGAGTACATAAACTCCACACCTGGATTTGCAAGCACACTACTCCTACAGGAAGAAACTGCAGATCCTGGAGCTCATATCACCAAAGCTCCAGAGGGCCAACACTCTGGCAGTTTGGGACCAGTATACATCTTCTTACAGCCTCCTGAAAGGGACTTTTGAGACTGAACCACTAACCACCCTGGTTCTTGTCCATTCTCATCTCTGTCACTACCAAATGAAAAGATTCCTCCCCACCCAGCCCTCCCACTCCTGGCCTTTGCTCTTCTTTCTTCCATTCTTTTTTCACCTTCCACTGTGCCATTTAGAATACTTTTTCTGACTTTTTTTTAAAGAATATTATGACCAATCCCTCAACGTAGCTGACTGTCCAAGCCTGTCTATCTACTGAGGACACTGTTGTCTGCAACCTTGGCTCTGTGTTCTCTCACTCTGACATCTGCTTCAGAGTCTAGAGGCCTCCTTTCTGATGATCATCCACCCTTCCATATCATCTACCTTCTTGCTAAAATTGCTTTTTTTGGACTCATGGCATTTGTCAATTTTACCTCTATCTCTCCTTATTGTCATCTTACTGACTTCCTTCTTCTTCCCTCTTCTGCCAACATGCTAAGGCTTCATTCATCTTCATGTCATGGAATCCAGCGGGCACCTCCCTCCTCTGCCCCATCTCATTTGCCTCAACCATCAGCAGTCTAAATTGTGACCATGCCCCTTTTTGAACTATTTTCTTCTTTTGACTTGTATGGCTACTTTCACCTGTTCACTCTTCTTCTGATTCTCCTGTAGGCATCTTCCTTCATTATCATCATATAAAGTTGGAGTTTATCAAAGCAAATTCCTAGGCTTTCTCCACTTTATACTACCCTCTCCCCAAGACATTTTATTCCTGTGCATGGTTTAATTTATGCATTAACATATGAAACGATAATCTCCAAATTTATATTTCTAGCCCAGACCTCTTTTCTAACCTCAAAAATCCTCCAAAAACATATTCGCTATTTCCTCTAGGATATTTAAATGGTACTATAAACTCTTCATAGTCAAGACTGAATTCATATTTTTCTCTGTTAATTCTGGCCCTGTGTCAGTAAATGACGTCACTTTCCATCCAGTTGTCATCCTGTACCCTACCCTCTTCTTATCACCCAAACCCATTAACTGGTCCTATTAATTGTTTGCCTTTTAAACATCTTCCCAATCTATCAATTTTTCTCCAGTCCATCTTTTCCATCCTGGTATACCATAGTCTATCATTTCTCACCCGAATGGCTGCAACTGTCTTCAACAGGTCTGTCCACATCCAACCTTCTCATACAGTGCAGAGGTTGGGACACTTTTGTGAAATGAAAATTTGACCATGGCATCTTCTGCTCAAAATCTGAGGATAAAGAACCAAGTCCATAACACGACTTACCAGTCCTCGAAGAAGCCAAAGACATCAAGTGCTAGCCTCATATCTAGCCTCATCTCAGATTGTCAGCAGTTAAATTGTCCCCACCCCCCACCACCATACAAAAATTCATATGCTGAAGTCCTAACCCCTAATATCTCAGAATGTCACCTTATTTGAAAACAGAATAATTGCAGGTGTAATTAGTTAAATTAAGATTAGTTCATGTTGGAATTGGCTGGAGCCCTCATCCAACATGACTGGTGTCCTTATGAAAAGGGGAAATTTGGACACAGATGCATACAAGAAGAACACCTTGTGAAGATGAAGGCAGAGACTGGGATGAAGCATCTATAACCAGGGAACACTAATGATTGCCCAAAACCCACCAGAAGCTGGGCAAGAGGCTTGGAACAGATTCTCCCTCATAGCCCTCAGAAGGAACCACCCTGCCAACACTGTGATTCCAGACTTCTAGCTTCCAGGATTGTGAAACAATAAATTTCTGTACTTGTGGTCCATCCAGTTTGTGATACTTTACTACAGCAGCCCTAGCAAATGAACATGCATGCCATGTTCCTTCTGCTCTGTCAGCTACAGCTGTATTGGCCTTCCTTGTCCTCCAGCATCTAGAGTTCTGCCTCTTACAGCAGAGCTTTGCACAAGCACTTTCTTCTGTCCAGAATATTTTCCCTCTCTCATTTACTTTTTAAACTCCTACTCTTTCCCCAGTTCCATAGCCAAATAAAGAAAGGCATCCCTGAGGAAGACCACAGCCTAAGTAAGGTTCATTCACTATTCAACATGTTTCAGCTCATAATTGTGTATCACTCAAGTCATTCTTTGACCAGTGTAATGTCTGTCACAGTACAGGCAAGAAAAACACATTTGCTCTTTGAATGAATGAGTGAATAAATAAATGAATGAATGCTTACATCAATACACATTCTAGGTTGCTCTAAATGTAGTCCAAGCAGAATTAATTGCTCACTCTTCTACACAGCTAAGGATTTATGCTTTCTACTATTACAGAACTTGCCACATTACCTTCTATTATCTTATGTGTCCATCTTGTACACTGTGACTCCCTTGAGAGTGGGGGCTATTACTTCTTTGAGCCTAATGTTCCCAAACCCAGCTCTACATCTGGAGCTTAGCGGACACTCAACAAATATTTGTGGAGCCGAATTATGTAGAAGTTGTAGGGGACAATGAACTCCGATATGCTGAACAAATGTAATGGATAATTACTACCAAATGGCTTGAATTATTCTCCCCTACACCAACGAGTTGTTAAAATTTGCTGTTCCTTGTAAGTAAAGTTATGCCCACTAAGTTTTCCTCTTCAGCCTCAAGCTTATGTGGAAGGAAATTAAATGTCTCTCTGTTAGATTCATTTATAACTCACTCCTCAGCTGATGTGCTTCACAATGCCGTTTGAGAATTCTTTTCAATTCTCTTTATCCTCTTATCCTCCCGCCTCCCTTAGATGTTTGTAACCCAGGGGAAAACAAAGCACTTAAATGCAACCAACACTGTAATCATACACAGCCTTGAACTGCATAAAGAACAAACAGAAACTGGGAACTATTCCATGTGCTTTCACGTCTTTCTGACTTAAGCCCTTGTATTTGGGCACTTTAAATGAAAACATAGGCCAAAGTAACAACTTTTTACATTTGAGGTTAGCCATTGAAATCCACTTAGCTCTAGCTGAAATAATATAAACACAATTACTGCTCTAACCCAAAGGTGTCTTGTTTTGTTTAAATTTTAAGCAATGCACATTGAGGTAATTAGAAGACATATAACTATCAGGAAAATACTCTTTCAATTAAGCAAGAACATTAATAATCATTTCTATTTCTATATTTCCTTTTTTTCCCCAAGGCACTTTTAAAGACTGTATTCTATTATATTAAAGTCAGGGAAGAAGAATTATTTGTAGTTAACGGAGAACAAAAGCCAGATATAGTACTTATTAATTAGAATGCTTGCCACAGGTCAGCTAGAGGGTGCATAGCAAATTCCTTAATTCATTCAGGGTCTGAGCCGTGTCTCTGGTGGACCAGGTGAGCTAAATCTGTGTATAATACAGTTAACCCACTCTAATTTCGTGCTTACCTACTGCATTGGTCACTTAGTCATCATGTGGAGAACAAAACCAAGAGATTTAGATGAATTCAACAAAGCTGTGAGAGGCTGAAGGATGAGGACATGTGTGGCTTCTGCTCTGCCTAAGTGGCAGTTACTTTTGACCAATGTTAGGGAAGAAAATAACCCTCTAAGAGTGAATGAAGGATTTCCATGGTCTCTGGGATACCCTGTGACAATCACCAGCAGTGTATCTCCCCTCCCAAGTAATATAACTGTCCTTTCCTTTCCTAACACTAACGTAGATGTGCTTCTATGGAGAAACAATCTCACTGGATTAAAGAACAAGTGCATTTGTCTCCTGCCTGTCATCATTAAAGATAAAACCAAATAAACTACAGAAGGCAGAAAGGAAGGGAAGGAGGGAGGGAGGGAGACAGAAGGAAGGAAGGAAGAAAGAAAGGAAGGAAAAAAGCTACTGTTCTTTGTCCAAATAAATGCTACCTTTTAGCATATTCACAAAACAAGGTATTTCCCTGTGTGTTTGGCTTTCAAACCCGCCTTTTTTGAGAAGCAAATGAGTCCTTGAACATTGAAAACCCACCTCCACTCTCACTTTTGTTTTCTTAAGTTCCCCTTTCTCATTTGCCGTATCCTATGGAATATCATTAAGCAATGGGAAGTTAATGAACCCTTCACTCAAATATGAGAACGCATCTGAATTACACATGAAAGTAACACATGACATTGACACCATGAAAAACGACTTGTTGGAGAGTTTTCTACCTCCCTTCCCCTTATCAGTTGCTGATTCAAGACACTGAAACCAGCTGTTATGAGGGGCTGGTATTTGTTTTACAAAGGAAGAAAAGCTCCCTCTGTACATGCGTTCTTATTCTTCACACTGATTCGAGCGTTAATAGTATTTGACAGGTGGGTAATTTGTTTTTTTAAAAAAACCATAATTCATTTAGTGCCATTCCATTTTATTATTATACATTTTACACACTTGTGTATAGAAAACATTGTTGTTTTTAACAATTCTATTCCTTCCAGTAATCAGTCATTCAGGAAAGCTGCATGAGAGTCTTTGGGGACAAGCAGGTGAATTGCGGAGGTGCCAGGAGGCCATGAGAACGGAGAAGAAAGCATGAGGATGCAGTGAGAAGGAAGAAGGGAGGAGAGGGGAGTGGATAAAGATGGAAACAAAGACAGAGGGGTAATTAAATGGGGTGACAACTGCATGAGAAAACAAGAACTGCTAAGAAGACAACATAGCAGTACTGTCACTTTATGTGCCCAGGAGCATACAATGGGTTCTGAACCCGGTCCTTTCTTGTACCCCTAAAGGGAGCTCTAAAAGTGTTTTGACTTTCCCGAGCTTTTATTGATAAAGGAAGGAAATGCTACCTTCTCAAAGTAAAATTTCACTTAGGAGAGGTACAGAATCAAGGCAGAAGTGTCATATATACATCTGAGTCTTTTGTCCACAAAGAAACTAGTTTTACTAGCCTCTTTGGGGTAAGAACTAGTAGACCTAACAAAGTTCTGTGAAATCAGCTTCCTTTCTAAACTATCATGGATCAGTCAATGGTGTAAAACTCGTCAGTGTCTTCCAACCCTAGTATTTGGAATCCAAACAAAGAGAGTCAGTGGGGGCATGGTTCTCGCCAACCCCAGAACACTTCCTCTACCTCACGCCACATACGCAGAGCAAAGCACGCATTTTAAAGTCATTTATGCTTTTTACAGGATGACCACAGAGTATTAAACATTGTGCTTGTTGCTTTGCTTTGTTTATGTGATTCTCACAACTTTTCTGAAAGGTGTGTACAATCATTCCCATATTAAAGATGAGGAGACAGCATCTGAGAAGTTAAGTATTTGATTGTGGTCCACAAAATTAGTGAGCATGAGAATGCAAATTCAGGATAGGCTCAAGTGTTTGCTGGCGTGACCACCAACTTGCTGAAGCAACCAAGGAAACGGAGTGCCTATCAGCTCAGAGCTCTGGGTAACTGATCACACAGTGCTGATCACACAGCACTTTTCACACAGCAGGAATTGCCCTGCCTGGGCCACAAGAAAGAGCGGGTCATGACTAAGGATCTTACCTGCCAATGGCTCAAGGATGGAAAACAAAGTTACCAAGGAAGTAGGAACAGGAATGAGTTCCCAATTCCATTAGGATGATGGTGATGCTTCTTGTCAGCTTAGGTACCCGGGATAGTGGGAGACCGAGAATAGAAACTAGGGGGAAGTAATTTTCCTCTCCCCATTGCTGTCGCCTTCCCGGCCAAACACAGGGAGAAATCATCTTTGTACTTGCGTGTGAAATGGGATCACCAATCCCTACATTTCATCTTATTACATAATTAGAAAAAAAAACCCCTTTGGAGGCATCTTGGTGTTACCTGCTAGAGTTGAAGATGAACAATCCTTACAACCTTTCTAGGCTTGTATGTCAGGAAAGGCTTGTGTGTGTGCACAAGGAGGTGTGAATCCAAATACTCATAGTGGCCACATTTGTAATAGCAAAATGAATGGAGACACCTTAAACCCTAAACATCCTCCGACAAATGGATTGCTAAGTACAACATTGTGATTGATCACAGAACACTTCAGCTCACTTACCAAGTGAAAAAATGTCACAAAACTTTCAGATCGTGAAATACACCTGGTATTTAATATCTTTATAAGTTAAAAAAAGTGCCAATCCTTTGTATTGCTTAGTGGTGCACACGTATATGGTAGAAATGTAAATGGATGCCTGGGAGTGACAGATATCAAATTAAGGATAGTGAACTCTGTGGGAGAGAGGGAGAGCAGATCAGGAAAAGGCTCTCAGGTGGCCTTGGTCTCATTTTAAAAAATTAATCTAGGTAGCAGATACACTAATGTTCATTTTTTCTCACTCTTTTTTATATGTCTAAATTCTTTCATAATACAAATTTAAAAATGAAAAGCAAGCACGGAAACAAACACCAACTAGTGGCAATATGGGAACGCATGATTCCAATCCACAGGGAGTTAAGACATGGAGCAGGCCTACCCAGAATCTTGGAGGACTCCTCCTCTCCACAGACCACTTGGTGCTTTAGAGAACCAGAGGGTTTCCAGAAGCAGACATAGAGGCGATGAAGGAAAGGCAGAGGGAGATAGACAGGGAAGATGGAGAGTGGGGATCCAGTGGCTGCAGGAGAGGAGGGGCCCTTGTTAATCTCACCAGGCTGTTGTGGTTGAAAGGACCCACTTTGCGCCCAAGCAGCCGCTTATGTTATTATTTCTCTCAGCGGGCTTCAAGCTGCCTGCAATTCTCTGTTAGTTAATAAGAAAAGTGAGAGATGCAACAATTGCTTTTGCTTGGCTGGCATGTAAAGGCTTTGTCACTCAAAAATGGAACAAAGGCCCTGACAACACCCTGTGCCACGAAGGAGAGCGTCAGGGAACAGACCGAAATCAATTATCTGGGTGAAATTCAGAGACGGAGGAGCGGTACACATGTCCACAGCAGCATCCAGACCACATAATCCCATTAACAGGGTGCTGCTGCTCTCATGGGAGGGCAGAGACACACAGGAAAATTATAATTAAAGGTAAATAAAGAGCAACGAGCCCCTGGTGCTCTTCTGTCACAGCCCTGAACACGGACATGGTTCCATCCCATGGTGGCAGGGCTCCAGAGTGACTCCTGGGCAAGGTGAGCTTGGAAATGGGGACGAGTTGGCAGGCTTTTGTGGGCTGCTTATTAGTGATATTTAAAAGCTGGGTGAGGAACTTGGAAAGTGCCTCTGGTGTGCCAACAGCCTGTCAGGATTTTCCTGACACAGGATGTGGATGACTTTGGAGATTTTTTATGTATGTCTCTCTTGCTAAGTAATGTTTGAGGAAAATTGTGAAATGAATGAATGAATGAATGAGTGAGTGAGTGGGTATGTGAGTGAGCAGGGCAGTAGGACGTATGGTTTATTTGAGTTTTCCCTAAAATCAATAATCATCTAGGGCATCTTTTAAAAATGTAGATGTCCAGACCTGACCCCAAACCAAGTAAACTTACATTTCTGGGGGTACAGCTCAGACTTCTGTAGTGTGGCATGCTCCTTTGGGCCCCTAGATATGTACAGCCAAAGTTGAGAAGCTTTGAACTACAAGGTCTCCCCCGCAGAGAAGTTTGAACTAGAGGATCTCTTACAGTCTTCTTCACCTGGACTCATGGGGCTTTGTCATGAACTTCAGAGTAGACAGAGCAGCCAGCAGGCCATGAAGGCAGGTGAGGTGTGGTCTCACCCCTGCCAGAATTTATCTTTGCAACATTGGGCAGGTAAACTAAACTTCAAATTTCAGTGTCCTCAACAGTTTAAACAGTTAGAAGGGGATGATAGCTAGGTATCTTCGTGGTTTCTTTAGATTTGACAGCTGTGTGACCTTGAAGCCCCAAATCCCAGAACTCATGCAGAACAACCAGCATAAATGGTACTGAGTTCCTTTTCTGTGTACTGCATCTCTGTGGGGAGATCAAAGATGTGTATCTAGTAAAAGGCAGAGAGAAGACCTCGTAATTCCCATTATACTCTACATAGATTCTGGATAGAAGGACAGACACTCAGATGATCGGTAAGTGTATAAGCACGATAGCAACTGCCTTTCACACTCATTATCTCCAGCTACCGACAAGGCCTGACACAAATGACGTTCAATAGCTATCCAGTGAATGGTTAAATGAATGAATGAATGGTACCTCTGTTGGATGAATCAGTGTGGCCTGTTTTTGGCAATTGAGTATTTCTGCTTGACTAGATGTTAAATAGCCTGCCCCCAACCCCCAACAACTTTCCAAGAGGCTGACTGCTGTGCTGAACTATGATTAATGGTTTCTAATATCCCAATCCAGCTATACAAATCCATGGATTCTATCAATATGCAAATCTGTGTCTTTAGAGCCAAGAGGGATATAGTCCCTCCTCCAGGAAGGATAAGTTCGCACCTGTTGAGATTTTAGTCTATGTCACTAGGTAAAAATCTTTATAACTCCTTTAAAAATTGTCCTCTGTTTTGTTTAAGTATGTTTTACCTATTTCCCAAAGTCAATAGGAGTGAGTCTGGGTTGAAATCAGGCACGCCTGGGGTGGCGGGAGCCCTCTGAGGAGATACCGACAGCATTGAAAGAGCTATTTTAAATTAATTCCCTGGAAATCACTGTAAAGGATGCACTGCAGCGTGAAGGTGGGTTCTGAAGCAAGGAGGGAGATTTCAGGCTATTGTCCCTCCCAGACTCCTTTAGTTGATGACCGGTGGGTGCCAAAAGCCGCTGATGTGCGTCAAGTGTGTACTGTCAACACTCCTGCTCCCCCGCCTATCATCTTCAGTGTTGTTGCTGGTGAAAAATCTGTTTGGAATAAAGCACAGTCAATGGGATTGACACTTATTTATAAAGACTAAGTGGTACAGTTCAAACCCAGCAACAGGAGCTGGCACCAGCCCCAAGGTCCTCTCAGCTCCTGTGAGAAGTCTTTCAATGTAAACCATGGTACACAGGGGCTGTGATGAGTCTAGTCAGTGCCCGCAAGGGCTGACAATTATTGTCAATTGGGATGTGTTGCCAACTTCGTGGTGCTGGACAATGTGTCAGCTCAGAAAGGTAGGACCAGAGGGGTGGAAGGAGGTGGAGCAGAGGGAACCATCCACATGGAAGCTCAGAGGCCCCTCTCAGGAAAACCTTTGTATATACCCAGCTGCATGCTGCACTAAAACTCTGAGTATTCCTTGAATATTCAGGTGGACTCTCCCTGCCACCAATAAACATGAATATTGGCTAAGAGATGACAGCAGCAGTGAATCTGCTGGGAGAGGAGCCCCTGAGGTGCCCAGTTGTAAGTCAAAGCTACTTCTAGTTCACGCTGAAGCAAAAGATGGAAAGAAGCAGTTTTAGGGTCAAGTGTTTGCTTTAAAAAAAAGTCAGTACTATCCATTAAATTCTCACTCCCCCTAAATCTCTAAAGATGATTTTATTTTTTGAGCAGATATGCTGTATGTGAAATCATTGTTAGTCTTAAATGTCATGTATATGCCCTGAGGTTGTATTGCTTGAGGTACAGTGGTAATGAATCAAATACATAATTAATATACAAGTACAATGATACGCTTGAGCCTTTCAGGGATACAGGTACTCAGAACAGCTTGGATGTGAATGCAAAGAAAGACTGAGTAATCACGGAGAGACCAAAACAAACTAAAATTAAAACCTAAAATAATAGACCCAGCCAAACCAAAATTAGGAGATGCAGCCCCATGTGGCCCCTGAGTTTTAAAATGCCCACACAACATGTGGCCAGAATCAGAAATATTTGTAAATAGATGCTGTGCCACAGGAAGGAGAGGAAATAGTTAAAAATCTCAGGGAAGATTAAGTAAAATATTTGGAAGTTCCAGACACTCAGAAACCCACTCAGAATACATGTAAACTAAATCACATGAATTTAACATTTATTTAATTAACGTGCTTTGAGTGCCGGGTATGTTTTAGGCTATGCTAAGTATGGACCCTTGACCTAAAACCTCAACTCTAAGCCCTCAAGCTGAAAGGAGGCTCAAATGGTGAACAGCCCAATTTAGCTCTGAATAGGGCTCCTAGGAAAGACACAGACGTACAGAATACTTCACCTCCAAAACCTCAAATTCGGTATGACTGAAAGAAAGTGGGATCTAATTCTAATCCAGCAGGGTTGTTATAGAGGTGTATGGTTTGGGGACAGGTCTCCAAGACTCAGGTTCTTTATTTGCCGGTGATAAATTGGACTAAATAATCTTTAAATTCCTTTCTTTTTTTTGCTTTAATACTCAATGAACTTGTTTCCCCACCCAGAAGTCAACTATCGTCATTTCGTCTGTAATCTCTTTTAACAAAGCCTCTAAGATACAGGGTATCCAGGAAGATACGTACCCCAGATTTAGTAAAAATATCATTTCCCCTCTTCCAGGGCTTTTAAAAAACTACCATGGTAGGTAATCTAAGGGGCTGACTGTTATTTGGGGAGTATAAGGGATTAAGGGATGGACATTATACTCCCAGGCTATGCTATATGACCCTTGTGAAAATAGCATACTGAGTCAGGATTGTTGCATCTGAGATGCTTTCATGATAAGTGACTGAGCCTCAGAGGTTTCCCTCCATGGATTCACTTGGTGTGATTGATCCAGAACAAATCCTCTTCCGCTTATGCATCTCTGGATTTAGCCTTGGTCGTTACATAATCAAAAAAGGCAGAATTTTCCAGCAACTAATGAGAGTACCTCACATTTGGAAATGTGAAAGCTTCCTGAATTGAAAATAAAGGAGGAGAAAAGAGACGGCAATTCAGCTAGGTTTTAAAAGGTTGAAATGGAAACCATGGTCACTTTCACTGCCATCTCTCTCCCCATCTCCAACTCCCAGTTTCCCCAGCTCACAAGCCCCGCCTCCTGCAGAGACCAGCTGGGGCCCAGGACCCTCAGCCCAGCCCTGCCAACACGCGGGAATCCGCTCCCACCGCCGCCACCCGGAAGGAAGCAAGATTAAAGGCAGCCGCTTAATCCCCCTGCAAAGCTTCTTAAGTATTTCTATCAGGGTCAGCTCAGTCAGTGCTTACTCAACCTGCCTCTGGAAAATATCCCAATTTAGGCCGTTCTGCTGACTGTCAAGTTGAGAGAAGGGAGAGGCTGGATCCTGATCCGAGGGGCTGGGGGAGAGGCGCGGGCGGCAGGAGGGCGGAAGAGGGGGTTGGGTAAGCCACCCCCTTTCCTCTGCAGAGCACAGGACAAATTTGGTTTCATTCCTCACTGGCTTCATTTTACTTCTCAAAAGGATTCTTCAAGAGAATTCCTTAAGAGCCCTACCAGTCCATACTGAGTGTCTACTGTGCTCCAGAACCCTGCTGGAAGCTTGCTGTGAGGAAGAGGGGCGGTGCCTGCTCTTTGCGCACAGCCCAGCTAGGGAGACAGCAGCTGAGCAGCAGCTCTGGCCCTGCACAGGGTGGGCGAGGGCTGGGATGGAGGGTGGGGAAGCTGGCCCAGCATACAAGAGGGCAGAGAGCTGAGGCGGGCGCGGTGGCACAGCTCCCAGAAGGCAGTCCTATTTAAGTTCTTATCAGACACAAAAACTGTAGTTAGCCAGTGCACCCAGAAAGGCGGGGCGGGAGAAGGCGGGGGCAGAAGAACAGCCATAGGCCGCAAGGGGATGAGAGGGCCGGGAAAGTACAGAAGGTCCCTCTAAGCCAAGCGGAGGAGTTCAAACTTCATCCTGAGAGTGACAGAAGCCACACGAGTATTTCCACCTGCAGAGCAAGGTGACCACGCTTGCATTTTTAAAGATCTCGGATTGCTCAATAGGAAACGGACTGGCAGAGGGCAAAATGAAGAAGATCAAAATCCATTGCCCGCAGTGTGTTGGTATGGGAAGCTGGCAGCAGAGCTGGGAGAGGTAGTGGGTTTGGAGAGATATACAGGAAGCTGGGTTGTCAGAGTTTACTTGGTGATTGCTTGCATGCGATGGCTGAGGAATAGAAAGAAATCAAGATGAAAGCCCAGGTTTCTAGACGGGACGCTGGAGTGAATGTAGCAACAGGAATGAAAAGCAGCTGCAGAGGTGGTGGATGAGGCTGCCGACGTAGCCCGGCAGGGCAGTGGAGGCAAAACGCAAGAGGCGCAGCAAGGAGTGGGCGTGGTTTTAAATGGTGTTGCCGCTCACCTCCCCATTCCAGTTGTCTGTTTACTTTTATTTTCTTTGCATTGATTATCAATGGACAAGATTAGATGCCCTTTTAGGATCCTTTAGGATCCACACCATTGGTACATTTTCTTTTTTTTTTTTTCCTTTTTAAGTAGGGAGTACAGTTGAGGAGTGGAATGTACTGCCATCTGAAACCGTATGGAAAGGTTCCAGAATCTGTGCTTTCAGGATGACAACACCCGTGTGTGATCAGAACCATTTGTGTGGACACACAATCTGGTTCGGCAAAGGACCAGCTGGGAAGGCACCTAGTTGGGAGCTGGTGGAGTGGCGCCAGGTGTGGGCTTTCAGAGCCGCTTTGTTAATGATCTGGAAGGGGAGGTAAACTAGGCATTCAGGAAGTTTTCAGCTGAGTAGCCAAAAAGGGAAACACCAGGGAACATAGCACAATAATTGGAGTAAAACCCAAAGTGGCCAGCAGAGAATAGGGACCATGTGTACCCACTTTTGTGTTGGTGATTTATTGCAATGGGAGCACATTCTTTCTGAAGAGAGAAGAGTGGAGCGCTCTATTAAGGTCTCTGGGAAGTACATTAGCTCTATAAAGTCACTAGGTTGTGGTTCATTCAACGCTTCATTAGGTGTTAAATGACAGATAATAATAATAATATTATTAATCATACATGGCTAACATTTGTTTAACTCTTACTGTGGGCTCAACACCGAGTCCAGTACATTACCTCTTTTAATACTCCATGAAGTCTGTGAAGTAGGCACTATTGCAAATGAGGAGAATGAAGGCTGGGGGTTGAAGGGACTCCCCCAAGGCCTCACAACTATTAGATGGTAAAGATGAAGTTAGAACCCAGGTCTTTGTCATTTTAGAGGTTCTGGTCCTAACCACTAAGTTATACTGCCAATAGCATCACAGAAGTAGTGTTGCAGTCAAGTTTCTGGAAGAAAGAAAATATGATTTGTAGAGCTGAATGTATCTAATAATTATAATACAACTTTGATTTTATTGGGGGAACTCAATGAAACTCCATGTGGCTGAGCTGTCTGCATCCAAACTCTTTAAGCCTCCTCATCTGTAACATCTACCTATGGAAAAGTCTTAACCATTCTTTAAGATAAAGCTTACATATCTCTTTTGTTGAGCATCCCAGACTCCCCCAGAGAAAGGCCATAAGTTCCTGTACTCCCTACAGCCTTCATCCATCCTTTACAGGAGCTCCATCTATGATGAGCTGGCCATGATTCTGCATATGTGTCTTCCTCATTAGCTTATGAGAAGGAATCTCATATTATTCATCTTTGCATCCCCAGCACGTAGCAGTGTGCCTTGAACTTAGTAGGTTCTTACTAGATGTTTTGAAGGTACGAAAGAATGACTGAATCATAAAGCACAGATGCTATTAGTTTGTGTGTAAAAATCATTTGGTGTCATGATGGCAATGATCTAGTTACTGAAAAAATACATGAGATACCTTAAACTCAATTGATGTCTGGTAAGTCCTCAGCACTTAGTACTACATGCTGAATGACAGTGAGCACCCCCGAAGGCATAACTTTGATAACTTTTGTGATTGTCAATATAACTTCCTTACCACAATTGATAATCATGTCCAGAAATAAGACCCAGCTTATTAAAGGCAGAGCCATAGATAGGGCAAATCTAAAACGTTGTCGTAAAAACCAAGGGTTGCCTTATGGTACAATAGTTTCCACCTTTGAGCCAGCTGGAGACTGGCAGGGGTACTGACACTTCTCCAGCCTCATCTCCTGGCTGTCCCTCCTCGCATGCTCCTTTGCTCCTGCTTCAAGCTCCTCACAGGCCCTTGAATTTGCTAAATGCTTTCTTGCTGTGGAGACATGGGCACCATTCTTTCCTTGCAGTCATCTCCCCTCTCCACTTTGGCCTCCCTTGCTTTGCTAACTTCAAGTCCCCTTCAGTCTTGGTTCAGATATGAATTCCCCTGAGACGTCACCCCTGTTTATCAGACAGCTCCCCTCCACCTTTGTCCCATGCACTCCCCTAGCTCCTCTCAGGCATTTGTAGAAGCCATCCGGAGTTCTGGTGTGAGGAGCTTTCCTTCTCAGCATCCCTAGCGTCTCATTTAGTGCTGTGCCCCAGTCCCTAGCACAATGCCTGGTGTACGTTGCATGGAGGAGGAAAGGAAAAAGGAGGGATGGAGAGAAGGGAAGGCAGGCTCTAATGCCATACTGTCATTTTTCTAATGTTAGGGGGCAAATATGAAGTGCTCTTCAGTTAGCCAATTCAGGTCCTAGAGTCTATCCTCATGCCTGAATGCTTAACTGGAGGTGATCCAAACATCACTATTTACTGAAAGGATACATCAGTTCCCCGTACTGTCATATATTACAGACATTAGCCCACATATAATAATGGCAGCCTCATTAGAAGAGAAAATGAGGGGGAGAATGAGAGAGAGGAAGAGGAAGAGAGAGAGAGAGGGTGACTAATTATCTTTCTGTCAAAGGGTAGAGAAAAAACACAAGAGGGTATGAGATTGGAAGAGGCCGAATTGAGTTTTAAAGTCAGTTCTCTGGTCTTTCATATTGTTACTCCACACGCATTGGGTGGTTGTTGGGCTGGGTGGAGATAAAAGCCGTGGAATGTCTTGGTTTGCTAACAGCCTCCATACAACTGAATTTCATACCAGCATCATCTACTGTAAATACTTGATCCAGGAATGGTATGGTGACTTTTTAGAAAACCTTATGAAAGATGTAGGTTATCTCAGGCCTGAAAGGTGAAAAATAATTTTATCTTTAGAGGCCATTGCAAATTCCAGATGCTGCCACAGCTGTATTTTAATATTCCAACACTAGGACAAGAGTGAATCTTGCTATATGCCTCTTATCTTCCACTCACATACCAATGCTGTCAATGCCATTGGCAATTTTACATGTAAATGAGCCCATCCATCACGCCTCACTCTGCAGCAACTCATTTCTAAGCCTGCCATAGAGTTACACCATTAAATCTCCCTGCTTTACAATATACATCATGACATATTTGACATCAATCAGCTGTGTCAGCCTGCTCACTGTAAACCATAAACTTGCTCTGCAGCCCTCCCTGCATGGGGTGATTAAACCTGCTTGGGGTAGCTTCCTGATTACAGTGATAAATGATGATTCATTTCCCACTCACTCTTCCTCCACCTGTGCCTTTCCTCTGCCCCAAGCTCCTCAAGCCTGCCTGTTGGAGGAGGTAGTGGTCAGTGGGATGTGCACACTGAAATGCTGATTTGTACACTTGGGTTCAAGCCCTGACATTAGCAATCACTGCTTGGGTCTGGGTTATGCCTTTGCTATTTCTAAATGATGATGAGAGGCTGCATCCTTTGTTCTGCTATGAGGACACGAAGGATGAGGACTTAGAATTCTTCTAAGGACAGTCCTCCTGCCTAATAGGGAGAGACAGAGCAGAACAGCAATTCTCAACTCCCAGTGGTGGATACTGGCCATATAGCCACCAGATCTCTATATACAATGGGTAATTTCTGGCAGGTTAGCCATAACAGCATCCCATTCCTACTCAGGAAAGCACATTGGAATTCACATGAGTGAAAATCACATTATTATAAATGTAACTTTGAATCTGTTCTGATTTTTTAAAGTATTTCATTTGCAAACTTTAGTATTTTATTATTAGAAGTAATAAATTACTTGTGACACACTGGAATATTACATCACACCACAAGCTGACTGCAACACACCAGTGTATCATGACACTCCATTGGAAATCCACTAGACTAGATGATGCCTGCGCTTTATTTTTCGGCAGGGAAATCCAAGAAAATTCCAGCACTGAGTCAATACTCCACTGAGCTGACTAGGCAATCCATCTGATCCCTCGAAAAGTCCTTTTGCCCTTCCTTCTGTTGAGTCTGAGATAGCAGCAACTTCTGCTTCCTGGCACAGTGACCAAACCATCTGCTGACCAGGGGAAGCAGCCTGGATCATGTGCGCACGCCAGAATATCTCCTAAGCAATGAGGGCTCTCTGGACCCAGCAAAACGCAGAGTAGTAAGAATTCTTTAACCACATTTACCCATTCAGACATAGGCCTGGTACCTGCCCACCTGCCGCTTGTGCTCATTCCTATCAGTCTGGCTGCTCCAGTCTCCCTTTTCTAATGATCTCATTCATCTACCAGAGTCCACAGTGGTTTGTCCAGATTGGGGAGTGCAGACCCATCTGGAAGGAGCAGAGCAGAGGGCTACGCTATTGCCATACTGCCACAAATCAGATTCAATGTCACAGCACTCTCCGGGTGCCCACAAAATGGTAGGGCATCTTTAAGGTGGGTGACAGGGGAGTGAGAAGGAATATAAGGGAATGTGAGCAAGATGGGGACAGGCAGTCTATGTGTTTGGGAGATTCAGCTGGTCTCATGATGTGGGAGGAGGAGGTGGTGGAGAAAAGTAGGAGGAGAGAAGCCTTAAGCAGAGGAGGGACAGGAGTGGAACAAAGGAGAAAGTTAGCTTCTTGCTTTCATTCCTGGGACATCCAGAGTAATGAACCCTCTTTCTCGAGAAGATGAATGGGCAGCTGTAGAGATTATGAGTGAGGTTTTATTGCAGATCGATAAATCTGTGTCACAGATCCCCATCTGGAGGGAGTTTTAATTTAAAGGAAAGAGTGATGAGTTCACAATGACAATAAATCAAAAAGTTGTGTATTCACGTATGCATGAACCTTCTATCAAAACATACATCCATGTCAAGGCAGGAATTTGGAAACAAATCTCGTAGGTGATTTCGAAGGACAGCTGGCAGAGCCCAATAGCTCACCTACCTTTGGGTCACAGAGGGGCTGCTGTCTCACTCAGCACCCTGGCCCACGTCTTTGAAAAGAACTGAGGGGGAAGCCGAGAATTTATATTGGTGTGGTTAGCAGAAATTGCTGGTTGTCACCAGACGACAGCTGCCTCAGATCAAAATCAGGAAGAGTTCTCCAAAAAGGAGAAAGGAGATTTCACAGCAACAAAACTGAGATAGCAGCTGACAAAAAAGTGGGGAGAGGAGGAACATATCTAGGGAATCCAGAAACCTGTGTTCAAACACAGTTTGAAGTGCTGGGCATAACTGTGAAACCCACCTGTCATTCTCTCCCACGCTCCTTGGTACCCCGGTCTTACACGGGTGGCCTCACCGGGGCCGTAGCAGTCATCAGCTGCTCCATGAGGCGTGGACAGGGACTGATGCCAGCAAATTCCTTGGGACAGGGAAGTCTAGATGCAGAGCAGCAGCTCTATGACTTGAAAAGGTGAATCAGACACAGGCAGTGTTAATCAGCTGCCCAAGCTCTCCCAAGAAATCTGGCAGTGTGGGGAGGATGGCTACTTATCGGCTGACCCATCAGCACCACTGTTGCATGGTATACATATAATTTTACTATTCTTTCAAAGACTTTTGTAGAAATCCTGGAAGGGACTAAAGAAATTAAGTGTTTAGCATCTATCACCAAACCAATCAATCAGTCCATCCATTAATATCTCTCTCTGCACACATCTTGTAGATACAGAATGGTCTATGTATATATGCTAATGCTAATGCTAATATATCCACATATTTTGTATGCATCCACTAATTCCTTTATTTTCCAGTTCGTAAAAAGTCTGCTACATTTCTATTCACATTAGCATTGCTAGGTAGGTGTGATGTATCTTCTATCAATGATGAGAAAATTGAGACATGAAATGATCAAGAAGTTGGGATTGTAGCCTAGGTCTCTCTGGCCCCAATAAGCTTTTTCTTTTGTCCCGCCAGCCTCTGGGTGTGTTTGTGTGTGTGTGCACGGGCATGCTTCTACGTACTTGACTCCTTTCTCTCTTTCCAGCCTAATTTTGAATATTCCCCCTCCTATTTGTGCTGCTTCTCAGTGATGACTTGTCAAAGCTTTGCACGTGCCGTCTCCCACAGCTAGGAGCACTCCTCTCCCCACAACCCATGTGATGTGCCTCACCCTGAGACACCCGGTTCATGACCACTCCGCTGTGATACTTCCCTGGACCAACACCCACTCCACTGAGCACAGCTAATTTTCCTTTGTTTGCACCTTGTATATATCTCTACGAGAGCATTTTAAATTTTGATTGGACTTATATTTTACAGATATGCCTTTCTTAAGTTCACAGAGACTATGTCTTGGTTACACTTATTTACATCATGCTAGGCAGTGTGTGTGGCCCATCTTAGATGCTTTGCTGAAGGTGGCTGGAAGGATATTTTTCACTAATGATGTTTTAATGAAGGAAAATGAATTCTGATCGAACAAATGATCGAACAAATTTGAAGAGAATCCCAGTCTCTGGAGATATAACTGGACTGTCAATTCCTGATTATCTTCAGAAACTGTGCAAACTTTGTAAACCAGAGGGTTTTATCAGCTGCCTACTGCCTTCCTCCCCTTAAGCCATCAATGTGTAGCAATTCATGAACATAGCATTTCTAGGGGTCAGATAACAAATCCCATTTCAAAGACAAGTAAAGTGAGTCCTAGAGAAAGCATGGAGCTCTGGTGACCTAGTGAGTCACCTGTCCGGCCAAGACAGAGCCCCAGGCTTGTGAATCATTATTGCTGAACCTTAGCTCACTGATCTTGTAAATCAAATTCAAGGAAGGATGTCTCCAAAATGTTCACCTTCACTTGAACATTTTGTTTCCCAACACATTGAAAGTGGTAGTCACTCTTAGAGAAAATCATGATATCATTAATAATCTTTCCCATATCAACGCAAACTATCTGAAGACTCCAGTCAGTCATTATGCAAATAACTTCATATATGATCATGTCTGAAAGGTATAAAGGGAGAAAATACAAAGAAGATACAATAAAAGCAATGAAAAATATTTAATGCCTAACAGGTGCCAAAGACTTTTCTAGGCACTGAAGACAGTGGTGGGTGCCAGCTCTGGAGAGACTTGCCTTCTGTGTTAACATCTTTGTTTCAACAACCACCATGAACACTTATTGAGATCTTTCTATGAGACAGGCATCCCTTTTAGCACTTTACACCTCCAATACTGTGAGTGGGCGCTCTAGCCCCATTGCGCTGATGATGAAACCAAGCACAAATAATATAATTAACTTGCATAAAGACACAAAGGGACAGCCAGTCTGAATCCAGAGCCCACGCTGCTAATTCTTCTCCATAATGTTTCTCCTATTTGCTGTATCCTTTCTGTTCTTAGCACTACTTTCCTATTTGGAGAAAGCTTTCTAGATTTTGAAGTGGCCTTGTAGCTTTTCTTGTCTCCAGTCCCTCCACTTTCACGCTACTGCAGCCAGAATGGTTTTCCAAAAAAGATAGTGCCTGACTTCAAATAGCCTTTAAAAGCTCCCATTCCCTATCAAATAAAGTCTGAATTCCAAAGCTTGGTATTCCTGGCCCTTGATGACCTGGGAAAATTCATATTCTCAGTCTTTATTCCATAGTTACTACTATAACTCCTTTCAGTCACAGCCGTGGGGGAGGCAGGGCCTTTGTGCTCTGTACTTTTCCTTGGACTGGACTGTTCCTTCTCTTCTTAGCTTGACTGCCCTGTGTTTCTTCCAAAGAATAGCCTAAAACACTTTTCACATGAAAAGCCTTTAACTTTGCCCCTCCTGTAATCCAGCATCATGACTCCATTCACTGTGAGCTCCCAGCAGTTTCTTTATATCCCCATGGCAATATTTATACCCAAATAACTATTTGGTACTGGTTTATGTGTTTTCTCCTCCATGTAAATTTGTGAACTTAAAAGCAGAGACTGTATAACTCATCTTGTAATCCTGCAGTGCTTAGCACCATGCCTGGAGCCTAATAATAAATCCATAAATATCAGTTGAATTGGACTGGTTTTTCTAATATCAGAGAGTGTACGTCATCTGTGACATGACGGATACGGTGTGATGTGTGTGAAGAGCATTAGACCTGGAAGCATAAAATCTGGGAACCACTCGTTGCTCTGCCACTAGCTTCCTGTGTGTCACTGGGCAAATTCCTTCTCCTTTCTGGGCCTCATTACCCCGTCTAAAATGAGAGGGTAATACAGATAATATAAATTGTATTATATTACAGTTTAACATCCTCAACAATCTTTCTCATAATCTTCATATATTTAATAAATAGTTGTTGAGCTCTTTTTCTCTTCCAGACACTCTACTAGGCTTCAGGGATGTGGAAACAAAGACAAACTCTGGAACTGAGAGGCTCACGTGAGCTTTTCATATCAACATTGCAATCTAAGTGGGGCAGTTATTAACCACACATATTTTTTCAAAAGAAAAACTGAAGTCCAAAGAGCTTCAAATTTTATGATTATTAGATATTTTTAAGATTCTGGGTCATAGCAGTTGAGTGCATATAAACAATTATTTACAATTTGCCCCATAGTGGAAAACAAATTTCTTCAAAGATGTTGCACTTAGACTTATAGAAAAACTCAATTACTGCATGGAATTTAGCAGGTAATCTAATTTACCTCATTGGCCACCTTTTAAAAAAGTGTTGTCAAGTCAATGCTGTTTCATGTTTTCATGCTTATATAAAGATACAACAGAGAAAAGGAACAAAATTTCTGCTAACAACACTAAATTGAAACAATGGATGTCAAATCTGATTTTCCCATGGAAAATATGTTATCATGTGGTTATATTCCTTACCAAAAGTGTGAAGTCCAACATTTTATAGGCATGACCATAAACATCATGTTTAATTTTGTGCAAATAAGAAAACTATATTCTTTTTTAAAGCATAAAGCTTTCTAAATCCGTTTGCTCCGTTAAATTTAATAAATATCCCAAGCAATACAAGTATATAAGAATCTCTGATATTCACTGCTGGCAAGAGAAATGTGAATAAGATATTGTTCCTCCACTGGGAGTTTTGTTCTATTATTGACAATAAAGAAGTGTATGAATATGCTGAAGTCATAAAATGTTAAGTCTCTTAAAGAAGAAAGAACATGAATTAACATTATTGATCATTTGCTGTATTCCAGGTGCTATCATAAGATTTTTCTATTAATAGAAATTAGTATTATTGCCCCTGCAAGGTGAGTTTTATTATTAGAGTAGAACAAACTTTTTTTAAATTAAGGAATAAAGCTTTAATTATCTGCATCCAAATTCTAATATAATCTGATAACAGTAAATCATATGATTTTCATGTTTGAGAGTTCACACACTTACACACACACACATCACACACGCATGTAGGATGAATGAAAAGAGATCAAAGAAGGCTTTTTGTGGGAAAAGATATGTGTGCTGAGCTTTGTTTAGGATGGGTAGAATTCTGGTGAATGCATAATAGAGAGGAAATTTCTGTGGGAAGGAAGTACCAGAGCAAAAGCAAAGACAGAAGGAAGCATAGTACATGCTCATGTAAAGACAAGAATTTCTGTTGGGTTGGAAGGTGAGGCTGGTCCTGATTTCATGCTTATTCCATGCTAGGTGCTGGGGCTACAGTGATGAAGATGGTGAGGATGGCCTCTACTTTATAGAAGCATATATTATAACATGAATGTTTCATCTATTTGTACTTCTTTAACAAAATACCTGAGAGTGATTAATTTATAAAAATCAGACATTTATTTCTCACAGTTCTGGAGGCTGGGGTGCAACATCCAGATGCCAGCAGGTTTAATGCCTGATGTCATCCCTTCCAAGAGAGCACCTGTGGCTGTATCATCCAGAAGGAAGGAATGCTGTGTCTTTCCATTGCAGGAGGGTCAGAAGGGGTGAAAAAGAGTCATGACTACTTCCCTCCAGCCCTTTGACAAGGCACTAATCTACTCATGAGGGTAGAGCTTTCATGACTTAATCACTTCCCAAAAGGTCCCCTTTCCTGACACCAGCACAGTGGGAATTAAGCTTCGACACATGAATTTTGGAGGAGACATATGCAAACCACAGCAATAGAGACATAGTAGGTGGCCTGGGGGTAGAAGGCAGGGAATGGCTGATGCTGTCAGGTTGGCTGAGAGAAGACGTTGCAGAGGATATAACCCTTGCTGTGAGTTTCGAAAGATGATAAAGGCTGTGTCAGGTGAGCAAGGAGGTGGTGAGGTGGATGGGATGGGAAAAGGAATGCTGACCCAGGCAGAGGGGATGGCAGGATCAAATCCAGAGGTCTCACTGAGTGTGGATGCTCAGGAAACTACTCTTGCCCTTTATGGCATGAAAGCTGGGTGCATGCGAAGAGTAAGAACGTGAGGGCTTGAGACAGACCAGAGTAGGCACAGGAAACAGCAGACGTCACACTTATGAGTGTGGCCCGACCCCCTCACCCCTGCCTCAATAAATAAGCTGGACTTAACTTTCCTGGCAAAAATAAGGGTATCATTAATGGCTTTTTATTAGAAAGTGTGAGGGTCAGAGTTGTACTTTGGGAAGATTAATCTAGCAGAGGTGTGCAGGGCAAGAGATGGAAGGGAGAGTGATTAACTAATTGTTTGTTCTGCTAGTTTGAGTGAGAAGCAATAAAATACCAAACTAGAATGCAGGTGGTGGAGATGAAAAGGAGTGGTATGAAATAGCAAAGTTAAAATCAACAGATCAGCAGGCCTGAGAGACAGATTTTATGTCAGGGCAAGGAAGACAGAGCTGGTAATACTGTGAAGGCAATTACAGATGCAAGATGAGATTTTTGGATAAATAGTCAAGGCTGGAAACAGATTTAGGCATCATTCCCACAGAGGTGATAATTGGACAGTGGGAGGTGAAGAGAACACCAAGGAAAAGAATGTATAAAAAGAAAAGAAAGGACAAGAGAAAGGTTGGGGACAGAACTCTAGAGAATGCTTTCACTCAGGAGGTAGACAAGGCAGAGGAGCCCGCAAAAGGCAGAGGCCAGGCAGCCAGGGTCGGAGGAGGCAGGAAGGTCAAAATCTGGAGGGCCAGGAAGGCAGATTTCACAGAGAGGAGTAGCTGGTGGCTAGGAGCAAGTGCTGCAGAAACAAGTAGGTTGGCTTGAGATTCAGCCCGTTTATTTGATAATTAATAAGTCAGTGATGGCCGGGTGCAGTGGCTCACACCTGTAATCCCAGCGCTTTGGGAGGCCGACACGGGTGAATTGCTTGAGGTCAGGAGTTCGAGACTAGCCTCGCCAACATAGGGAAACCCTGTCTCTACTTAAAAATACAAAGATTAGCTGGGTGTGGTGGTGCACACCTGTAGTCCCAGCTACTCGGGAGGCTGAGGCAGGAGAATTGCTTGAATCCAGGAGGCACAGCTTGCAGTGAGCCGAGATCACACCACTGCACTCCAGCACTCCAGCCTGGTGACAGAGCGAGACTCCGAAAAAAAAAAAGGAAAAAGAAAACCACTCTCAAAATATGTTAGTGATAAACTTCAAGAGAGGAGTTTTCTGGGAAGGAAACAGGTGGCAAAAGATGAAGAAGCATGGAGATGCCAGGAAACTCTGTGTATAATGTCCCCTCTCAATTATGTTAGTCAGTGAAAGGAATAAAACACCCCACAAATTGAATGAGGATGACCTCCTGCCATAGGGGGAAAATCTCATTCAAATGTCCTGTATTTGCTACCTCACAACTCCGTGAAGTGTCTGGAAATGGAGGGTGCCAGGTAAACGATGTGCTAGAATTATTGGCTGATGCCTATAGTCCTTTCAGTACTCAACAATCTGGAGCTGGGCTGCATCTGTCTGCTCACAAGCACATCTACAACCCATCAGGCTCTCTCCTGAGTAACAGGCGCCCTTTCACAATTCTCAACAGCAGCAAAGGCTGTTAAACAGCATAATGGATAAAGCTCAATCAATAATCTGAGGCAATTGTATAAAGTGGGGGAAAAGAACACTGAGTTTTTGTTTCTCGCTTTCTTTTCACAGTTTCTCAGGCTCTGACTATTTGTTAGCCATACGGAGTGCAGTGAGGAAGGTTAGCACAGCACTCTGTTTGCACGAGAAAAGAACCACAGCTTTCTGCACTCCACACACATACCGACCATTGATAACAGATAAGGGCAGAGCTGCTGATGGCACAGGGAGAGAGCTTGGCAACTCACCCTCACGGCCCTAACCCCCCACCCATCACTTCCCCAGCAATCCTTCTGTCCCAGCAAGGCTACTCTGGGGACAGCCAGGCCTCCAGGCTCCCGCAGAGGGTGCTGCTTGTGGGGATGGGTGGTGTGTGCCCTCCTACCTGAAGGTATCCCAAGTGTGGTGGGTGCAGAGTTGGAGGCGATAGCAGGGAATTATGAATTCTGAGGGAGAGTAAATGGCAGCAGATAAAACCCCAAGTAGCTGAAATGCTGTTTTCATGCAAATGGCCCTAAGTGAAATGAAAAGAGGCGGGACAATGCAGGAGGAAAGGAAACAAGAAAGGAATCCAAGAGAAAAGCTGAATTAATTCTAAATGGGAGAATTTTCTGAGAGGCATTAGCCACTCTTGAAGAAAATGAATAGGTTCTCTCCCCACATGTATTAAATGTCTATGATTCTCTAATTTAGGAGTCTTTTATTGTCAGTTGAAAGATGGAAAACTTCAGGTGTATTTCAGGGAAAGAGACTCTCTCTTACCTACACATTGTAATGCTCAGAATTAGTTTTTTTAGGATTTTATTTTTTTTTATTATACTGCACCTAAAAAAATTACACAAGTCATGTCTCCCTGAAATACCCTCTATCAGAATGAATTCTTGAGGGGAGGGTAAGATGAGGAGAAAATTTCTTGAGAGGTCAGAGGTAACCAGGCCTGTGTGCGTGGCACAGGGCTGGGGTCATGGATGCTGCCTCAGGAAAGATGCGCCCAGCTCACATTCTGATCAAGGAGATTGAGAGAAAGGTTCAGGACGTCAGAACGTGTTACGGGAAGAGCACAGGTTTGTGCAAGGCGGCCTGGTTCCCGTGCCACCATTAATTGAAAAGGTCATCTAGCTGTGCTTTCCTCATTTACAATACTGCATTAGGAATGGTTTACCTCCCTTCTGTAGCACGAGGATGACATGGGATACAAACACAAAAATGTGCAAGAAAAAAAGGGGTCTACATAGCAAGATATAAACAAAAGGTGCTAAGGTGCTTGAAAGAGGAAGTGAATGTCCTTTGGTAAGGCCATTTTAAAAGGTGAAATGACCCTGTGCTACGGCGAAACTGCCACAAGCTCTGTCTCCAAGCTGAGCGGAACACAACCTCTAAGAGGATACTGAGGCTTCCGCGGGGGAAATACAATGTCTCAAGGTAACAATAGGAGTGAATGGGTGGGCCCCAGGACTGGCTACCGGCTTTCTCCCTGGCTCAGGGATGACCTAGACATCTCAGCTGGGCTGCTGGCCACCCAGTATGGCAACTCCAAACACACAATTGATTCAAGTGAGCTGCCCTACACTTCAGAAGGACAAATAACATTCTACCCATATCTGCTGTGTTCTCATTTAAAATTTGAACTTCAGAAAAAAAAAAACATTCCTCTGCTCTTTCTCCTTGACTTGGTAAAAGTAGTTCACGGGTCACAGTAGGTTTGACTTGATGCAGAGGTGACTCATTGGGTGTTGTGTAAAAGTGCTAATCTTCCCCCAACCATTTCTGAATTCTTAAATTCCTCTGACACATTAATTCTAACCCCAGCCCCAAATGCCCCAACATCTCTGAGAGTCCCAGAACAGAAATTATAGCAATTTCCTATAACTGGAATCAAATTCCAAGGTTGGAGAGCACGGGCCACGTCCTACTATTAATTCAAACATCCATGTGAAAGATTATGGTGGGCAGCTGTGATTCCATTAAAGGGGGCAATTTCAACTCCATTTCCTTGATAAACAGACACAAGCTCACCCCTAAATTGGGCTTGATAGATTTGATTAGGGTAGAGTTTTTGGAGGTTGTGATGTCTGCAGGAAAATTGCTGTTTGATGTGCAAGGCCAAATTGCACTTGAAATCTCCTTGCAAACATAGAGCGGGGGAGAAGGAAAAGGATGGAACACCTAGCCAATTGCTATCATCCAAGCAGCAGGGGAGTCAAGCTGTTGTATTCAAAATATCTGTTAGGTATGCAGCCAGTGTGTGCTGCAGAAAGCATGCCAGGCTCAGGGGAACCAATGATTAAAAGCAGCAAAACCAAGTGTTATTTAAACAAAGCGAAATGTATTCATGCAATTTCTTTAGCCTATATGAAACTTTTGCAGGGAGAAGAAAAGATATGTTGCTTCCTTTGGAGACACCTGTGGTTCTGTGTTTCACAATTCCCATGGAGGGCCTTGGGGCCAGGAAGGGATGGAAGGTGAAGCTCACAGCTCTAAAGCACAGTCTCCTGTCACAAACACGGAATGATGGGCAAAATGGAAGTAAAATGGTTTAGCCTGCTTGGTTTGTTTTCAGTAAAATGGGAAACTCCACTTGTTTAGGTAAATTCTACCAGATGAGACAATGGGGATTGTAATTACTTCTTTAAACCCTGTTCTTGGATTCCTAAAGTCATAAACCCTTCATGTTTGAAAATCTGTTTGCTTTGTAAGTACCTGTACTTTAGAGAGAGCTTCAATTCCTTCAGCATCACCCATTCCGCTGGCTTGGCACTATGTGTGGGGATCTGAGATTGACTGAGGATCTAGAGTGTGCTGAGAACCACACCAGGTGCTTTATGTCCATCATCTCATCAGATCCTCCAATAATTTTAGGGATGGCTACTGTTTCCCCATTTTCAAATAAAGGCAAGGAGTTTCATCAAAGTTAGAAAAATTAGGTAAGTTCTTGTACATGGGGAGAGGTGGACTAGGATACAAACTAAAATCATCCTGACACCCAACCCCAGATGCCTTCCATCATACTGGGCTGCTGCCATAGTTGACTGCAGGCCACTAGGACTCTAGCTGAGGGCACACCAAGTCAGACATACTGATCTTCTATTTCTCGTGTTGCTCCCTTCTTATAGGTCCTATCCTGTGCCCACCGCTCCTGGGGAAGACAGTCTACTTGACATTACTGCTTGGATCAGCTATCACTGGATTTAAAGCTCCAGAACCTGCCTCCTCAATTCTGGTTGACAGATGGAAACCAACTCTCCACTGAGCCAGGATGTATTTGGCTGGCTCCAAACCCAAAGCCCTTCTAGTTTCCCTGTGATCTTCAGGGGCCTTGAATTGCCTCCCCTCTTCTCCAACCTAGACCTCTTCATGAATCCTACCCTACATATGGTCCCACATTCCCTGAGGATATAGAATAAATAAATAAAATCCTTTTTGATTTGTTTGTACACCTGCAACATGCCTTCTTGATTCAATGAGTGAAGATGCCCATTAGCTCAAAAAAGAGTATTTCCTGATGTGTCCCAGGAGCTAGACATCCAACAATTCTGTGCAGAGGATTACACTCCGGGTTGACTCTGTGCATTACTATGGGATAGTTTGAAGCAGACACTCTAAGGATGGATCATATAGGATGAGCCTAATTAGAGTGGGGTAGGGTGGGACATAGTATGTATGGCCATATTTGTCTTTCAAGATGTATACTCTTGATTATAAAGAGAGATATTAGTTATAAACAATGAAGTCCTTTACTAAACAAAAAAGTTAACAATTAAACCAGAAAGTGCTTTACTAAAAGAGTTGCTGGCAAATTTGCTGTCTGCCCTTTTTTCTGTTTTGGAATTTTAATCAACAATTAATTGAACAAATATTTACACTGAGCTAATTGCTGGAAATGCATTGTTAATTAATACGGACATGGACTCTCCTGTCATGGACCATAGCAATCGAATAGGGGAGATATCACTGAACAAGCAGTTAGAAGTTCACTGGGCGTTACCATCTGCTTCCTGAAAGCACCTAAATAACCCAAGGCAGGTGCCAATACAGATGGTTATTATCCATCTATAGGGAAGGAGGTTGCAGACATCTTAAATGACCCAGAACGATATCTCTGAATCAATAGAGTTGCAGATGTTCTGTCTACATAATAGCTGATATTCACACCTTAGTAGAAATGGACAATGGCCACATACTGTTTTATGGATACAAATCAATAGGTCTTAAATTGTTTGAGGTGAAGGAATAAAGAAAGTTTATTGCGTCTCCTTTTAAAAGTCAGGAAACCTTAAAATCAGCACCAACCATAGTACATGGCACATAGTAAATGCCCAATAAATATTTGTTAGATAGATCGGTGGAACAACTGGATCTGCTTTGTAGTCAGGCTTTAGACTCCTCATCCTTGCCACCTCTGCTACCATGTCCTTCTTCTGGGGGAAGCAAGGCCACGGGAGGACAGACGCATAAGGCATTTGGAGGAGTCTCCATCTTCCCTCTTTCCTAGATGTTGTTCCCTTGCAGGAGAAGAAAAAAGAACTGCAGCACTGTGCCAGTTCTTGGCTACCTCCATGACAACAATGGTGACTGGGAAAAGGAGCAGATAGGTGCCCAGGGGAGCCTGCAGACAGCAGCCCATGCACCCACACACATCATCAAGACGGAGATCACAAGGACCACGCTACAGCAAACCTTCAGTTAATTTATTTTACCCTGACACCCATTATTACTACCCTTTTTTTGTTTAGGTCTTGTATCAATATGCTTGGCTGATTTTTTTCTGCCCAGCTGCCAACCTTGGGCAGTCGAACATCTGGTATATCCCCAAAGGGCATTAGACGATTATGAAAAGCAAACTGATTTTTTTAATTTCATAAATCAGCCATCAAATGAAAAATGTCATTTTAAATTACAAACAAAATCGAGTTGAATGCGTGGCTGCTACTTGTGCACAATTGGAATTATTTATGACTGCTTAAAATCTGTGGAGGGGGCCATTGTAGTTTTAATTATATGATACAAGGTGAGATTATTATTTACTGGTGCTGACATGGAATTGCCAATAATTACTTAATATCTGTTGAAAATTATTCAACAGTTTTTAATTAGTGATACATACTAAAGTAATTGTTATTTTCCAGCAAATATAAAAATCCATCTGTGAGAAAAGACACCTGGGAGTTACATTAGTGATTGTTCTAAAATGCATTATTGATTTATACACATTACCATTACCATACTTTGTGTTATTACTTTTCAATATTTGAGGGATTCTTGCCTTCATCAGCAAAAGAACATAAAAGTAAGTAACAACTCCCAGAGTGGGTCATCAACTAGAGAAAAAGGCATATCTTTGCACAGGTCCCATTTGTCTCATATTTCCTTCGATTCTATCCGGAATAAACAAATGTGTTACCATAGTCATACTCAAATGCTCTTTGTCCACCTAGTGTCTTCATTTCCATTATCAATTCCTAGAGGGCAGGAGTCAGGTCTTTTTTTAGGGTTTGCTGCATCATGCCCTCCCTTACAGAGTCCCACCTAGAGCAAATGTTCTATAACAATGTGTGGATGGAGATGTGGAGCAGAGATAGTTGTCAATCTGCCTTTCACTGTTTTTTTTGATGTCCTTTTACTCACCCTTGAAAACCTCAAGGAAAAAACAACGAAAAACATACCTCACTAGTTTCTAATAAGTGATCTCAAGTCATTTACTTGCTGTAAAGATTACTCAGGAAAAGCATTACTTACTAAACACTTTAGTCAAAATCTTTTTTGTGCTAAAAAGCATTTAATTAGAGTTATGTTATTAGAGCCTTCTAAGTATTAATATTTCCTTTAGTCTTTAAACAATTAAGTACTTTACTAAGAGAAAACAAAAGGAAGAAAGATATTTCTATTTAGTCATTAGCTAAATATTTTCAGTGAATTGCTCAGGATCACTTTTGACTACTCGTAAGTGTAAGAAATGCAACTCCTACACTGACTTGTTAATGCCACTCTCTCTAGGAGGAAGGAAGACAGGGAAGTATCCTCCTGATAGATCAGGCATTGCCATCATTGGTGCTTGACGGAGAACTGCTATTACTATGCTATCCTCCTCCCCAAGGCCCTACCCTGTGCCAGCTCCGGCCTCTCACCTTACACATGCACTGATGCTGAGGCCATCCCACATTCTTGATAAGCTCCTGTGTCTCTTGGCTCCAGATGCACCCTCTCTATGCTGCCTTGTGATGTTGAGGCTGGGACTCTACACATTTCATTTCTTCCTTGTCAACTGGTTTCCTGTTGGCTCCTCAGAAGGGGTCACTAAGAAGGGTGGAAGGCAGAAAAGGGGACAGGCACTTGCTGCTTGGTCTTGGCCTGCGGTTCCTGTGGCATTTTCCCTGCAATGGACCTTCGTACTGGCAGTAGCCACTAGTCCCAGGGGAATTGAGTTCTGCTTTCAGCTTCCTTCAACACCTACTATTCACCATCATAGGAACCAGCAGCAGCAGAAATGCCCTTCTGCAGAGGCCCATCTCCCAGCTCCGCATGACCCTCCTGCCTCCTGTGTGCTCCTGAGACACCAGCACAGCCAGGCAGGCAGCAGCCTCTACTCCTGAGAGGGCTGGGCCCCACCTGTGCATGGCCTCGTCCAACAGGTACAAGTTCTAGTTTCTGACCACCTTAACCTCTTCCTTTGTTTCCCCAGCTGCAGGAGGGCTTCAATATTTCATTTTTCCCTTCCAGTCCTTCAACCTCCTGTGTCCAGTTCCCTAGATTTTCCCTGGGAAAATAACTACTGTGAGTTATGCTTTCCTGTTTGGCATTGCTCATTACACCTGTGTGCACATGCTGGCTGGCAGCTGATTGTCCCTGCGCATGACTTCTTCAATCTGAAATGCCTTTTTCCCTTCCTCCCATCTGGAATATCCTATCCACTTCCATGCTGCAGCTCAGGCATTGCTTACTCCAAGAAAGTGATCCCTCCACACTAGACAAGGCAGGCGGTCTCTATGGTTCAGGAGCACCCTGTGCATTCTTGCCATGGTGCAGGCATTCCATCACTCTGAGAGTTATGTGCTCCCATCCCCCCACCCCAGTCAACTGCTCCTGCAAGGCAGTATCATGACCTGAACCACTACACTGCCACCACCTCAGGCAATGCCCAGCACAGACAGAAAATGCCATAAATATCTGCTGTTCACCCTGAACTTATGGGCACTGGCACTGTACTGGCCTAGATGGGAATCAAGCTCCTACAAGGGTCTCCCATGCCTCTGTGGGATCAGGGTTCTCGTGGGGACACCCATTAGGCAAACGTCATGGTGTATCCTGACAGAGCAGTGTCTGGCTATGAGACAGACAAATAAACAAGAGCAATAAAGGGCAGCTTGGAGGCAACCAGGTATCATTTCCACAAGCTGCATATCAAGCATTTGACTTTATACCAATAGTGTATTTAAGGACAGTCCTAAAATATCACTATTCCCTTTTTAAGTGATGCTAAGTAAATAGCTCATAACAATAATATCTCCCACTTATTAAGCATATATTAGGAGCGCCTGGGCACTGCATTCTCTCATTAAATCCTAGCAACAACCTTATAAGGAAGAAATCATTATCCTATTTTTCAAATGAAGAAGAAGAGATACGAGAGAGCTGGGATTAGGCTGCTGTGAGTAAGCCTTCACCGCTGGAGTGAAATTTAAGGGGGCGACAAAAAACTCAGCGATTGAGATGCATACTTTAATACAATACTTTAAATGAAAAAGTCGAGAATAAACAAGGTGTGAACAGTTTAAATAAAGACCACATCACTAATGCTGTTTTTTTTTTCCCCCTTTGGCTACAGGGTCTAGGAAGGAGCACGGCTGAGCACTTCTGTAACTTGCCCAAGGTTGCCCCTCCAGTGAGGAGAGACACTGACATGCAGATTCAGGTTCCCCTAACTCCAAAGCCTTGGTTATTCAACACTCCCTGCAGTGACAAGGGTGGCCATCATATATTCTCTGTAGAGGCCGTTACCTATGGCAGCTTTCTGCACTGGGCTTTTTCTTTAATGTAGCATAATCTAGGTACGGGCTTCCAAAGTACATGAATGCTTTTCACATGGTATGTGGAGCTCACCATTGTTCTAAATCCTACACAAGCTATCTGTGCTTTTAGATGTCATGCATTCTAGGACACCGTGTCTTAAAAATGATTTCTAAAAGGTACAGTTTTGCCCGTATATGCACTTCTCATTCATTCATTCATTCAACACTCATCCAGCACTTATTTTGTGTCAGTCTATTGCCATTTTTTATTCAAGAACTTGTAGAACTCAGTGAATGAATAGGTAAAAAGTAGCAAGGAGTAAAATTCTTTCTTTCTTAGGCTGACTCCCAAGGAACAAAGTAGTAAACGACGGGTGGGGAGTAAAGGCAAACTCCTCATGTTATAGCATTCACTTACACAGAAACTACGGAGCATGAAGATGGAAGGTGAGTTTTAGGCTAATGGCTATTGCAAATCAATTACTATGAGGATCACTGAGTTGAAGGATTTGTCCCTTTCTTCCATTGCCTTAAGTTGGGCCATTACAAAATGTTTATCCCGGTGATTGGCTTGTACTGAAAACACCAGTGTGACTGCTCACAGGGGAGGTGCAGAGATGATCTACCCTCCCAAGCCAGAGGTGCGAGACAGGCCCTGCACACAGAGGCAGTGTCAGGGAGGATCAGCATGCGCTGTGGCACTCTACACCCTCCCAGCCCCCTTCATTCCCTTCTGACAAGCAGCATGTCCCTGCCTGGAGAGCCGTCCACGAGTTCAGTAGTCTGAAGTGATTACACCGAGCAAATATTTGTCGATAGTTATCCCATCTGTCCCACAGTCTCGGCTTAGAAAAATGTTAAATATTGAGGTCTTTTAATCTTATCTCACCAGTCAATCCCTCCAGCACTCTAGTCATTCTTGTGGTTCCATGGTGAGAACCTTCCAATCTACCTTTCTCTGGTATAGAAATGACCTGAAGCAGAGCCCAGCACAGCAGCTGGAAGGTAGAGCTGGCCCTCAGCCCATATGCTGATGCTCAGACCCATGCACAGGCCTCAACACCTTCCACCTCGGCTTCCAGAAACTTCTGCCAGGACCTCTTCCTAGCATGCCGATCCTCATTTTTGAAAATAATAGGGTGGGAGGTGGGAAGTGTGACAGGGTAATATAGGGGTTTCCAGTGGTCCAAAAGAGGCTTCCACCTTGTAAACCTGAACTATTACAGAGCAGTGGTAAGTGCTGTTTAGACTTTCTTGAAATCAGACTGACCGGGATGGAAACACATTGGTGCTATGGCTTTGAGAAATTGTTTAACATCTCTGCTACTCAGTTTTAAAAATCTGTAAGATGGAGATAATGCTTGCTATTTGCTAGAGCTGCTTCAAGTTAAAGAAGATAACACAGTAAAGTGTTGGGCAAACTGTATCTGTCTTTCATTTATTCAGTCATTGAGTCGCATGAGACCCTAGCTTGTGCTAAATATTAAGTGCTGAGGATAGGGTACAAAAAGACAGAGATGGTCTTTCACCTCACAAAGTTCAACAGACACTGAACAAATTAATGTTCTTATTATCATTAATAATAACAATGAAAGAAACCATAGTAACCAAATAATAGTAGCATTACCATTATTACTAATAGGAAAATTACTCTTCCAACATAGCAGACTCCCTACAAACCTCTCAGTCCACATTCATGGGTAGTCCTTCATGATTTGCAGTTTTATTTTTTATGTAGATTGATCATGGAAATACTAAAAAGCCCTTCTAAGTATGTTGGCGATTCTCACTAAGGAGCGGTTCCAGGGCCTTCACTTTAATGGGACTCTGTCCACTCAACTTCCATATGTGCATTTCCCTAAGTGCTCTCTGGAGAACCCAATCCAGACTGTCTCCATTTTACAGTAGAGATAACCGGTTAGTAAGAGAAATTAAGCAACTTAACTAATGTGAATATGACTTCTTCCATAAGTATTTATATTCTAAACAGATATTTGACTAGATCTACAGAAAACAAACCTTTTTAAAGCCCAATCTTTCTTCTTACGTATGAAACGAATTGCCACTCTTCTTAACTGGAAAGCTAGATGAAAGCAATACCAATTCAAAGATCAAGGGGCTGCACGTGGCATTTCAGAAAGAGCAGTGTGAAGGCACCGTGCCCATTTGCTATGGAAGTCTCAGCATCACTGTCTAAGCCACAGAGGGAGGAAGCAATGAGGTTGGGGGTGGTGGCCAGAAAGCTGGAGTTTTATGAAGAGGTGGTGATGGCATTAAATAGAGGTGAAGAATACGGGCTGCAGTGGTGGAGATCGCATGAGGTTTGATTATTGCGGGACTTGAACACCCAAGGTGTAGAGTGGGAATTTGATGGGTCTATCCCAGCTTAAATCCAACCAGGCTTGGCTGGTGAGCCACCACCAGGAATAATTCAAACCTGGAGTGTCAGAAATCTGAGAACATACTATCACCAGCAGGCACTGCAGGCAAAGGAACAGAAAACCAGATCTCCACCTAAACTTACTCCAGGACACCAACCAGTCACATTACCCACCAAATATTTTCTGTTTGTTTCTTTTGCATTTGTTGTTTATCTGTGTGTGTGTTTTTTTTAATTTATATTTTTTATGGGTAGATAGTAGGTATATATTTATGAGGTACATGACTGTTTTTATTTTTGCTAGGATATGCTGGGTATGGTTACACATTTTCCACTGTATTAAAACTGTATCATTTCTGAAAGGATTTGAAAGTTATTTAAAACAGAAAAGATCAGGGTAAGGAGGTTATTCGTGCCCCAAATGCAGATAGCTGGATCCCTCTCTTGTAATAACAATTATTACGTATCAGTAATAGCCTACAGGTGCCAGGCACTGGTTCTATATACATTAACCTTAGGCTTATGACAAACAGTCCCATGGGATAGACACTGCTGTTTCTACTTATAGATAAGTAACCTGAGTCTCACTGAGGTTAAATAACTTGCCTCAAATTAAACAACCAGCTAAGCTCAGAACCTCACTTCAAACTCTGCCTCCGAAGCCATATTTGGTAACACTTCGTCTTCTAAGGGTCTCTTCATTTAATCACTGACTCACTCAGTTATTCACTGATGCATTCATTCATTCACACGTCCGACAGATATTTATCAAACACAGCAGTTATTCTGTGTTACATGATGTGTGTAGAATGGCAAGTAAGATTGTCCTTGCAAAAGTCTTCTAAACTGTTGGAAGTCAGGGTCATAGTTGTCTTTGTCAGGGGAGGCAAAGATTGTGAAGGAGCCTGAGGGGCCTTCTCAGATGTGGTGATGTTATGTTGCTTGACCTGGTGGTAGTTACATAGTTGTATTCAGTTAGGAAAATTTATAAGTTGTACATCCGTGATGTGTGGATTTCTCTGTATGCACATATTGATGTACGTATTACTCACACTCACTCATTACATTTAATAAAAGGGATAAACACAGAAAAAAACAAGCAAGCAAGAATGATACTGTCCTTGGCTTTAGAAAGATAACACTGTATTGGATTAAAGAAAATAACTCCTCCTTAGCCAGAATATCTGCAAGTACCTTATTCATCTTGATGTTGGGAGCTGTTTGCTTTATCATACACCTTACTACTTTATTATACACTTAGATTAAAGTCAGTAGGCTGAAACTAGCTTTGACCTCCTCTTGCTTGTTAAAATGATTATGCAAAAATCATTGGATTTGGAGAGACAAAGCCTTAGTTTTGTTGTTTTTTGCCAACTTGTACACGTAGGCACTGCACTAAACCACTTTGAACTTATTTTCTCGCAATAACACCCATAACACAGGGTGACTTCAAAGATCAAATGTGTTTTGTAAACCTTAAAGCATTAATATTAATTAGTAGTAGTTATTGCTGCTATTTGTATTCTGAGTGTGATAGAGATTGCTCCAAAGATATTTCCAAATGATTAAAACAAACTTCGCAGTGCAGATCTGAATGTTTCTCTTTTCTCCTTATTTGTAACTTTAACCTGTGCCTCTTGACTCACACATCTGGGATTAAAGGGCAATTCTGATGCTAGTAACTACTGCAATTGCTATGGAGAGAACTCCCACAGGACTTACTGTCTTGTGAGCTGTAAGAGGACTAGATATTAGCCACAGGGTTTTTTTGTCCAGGACCAGAAAGTGGGGAATCTTAAGGCAAACCTATTCCACAACAGTCTGTGAGGACCCCAGGTGAAGGTCAACATTGCAACATTTGCCTACTTTGAATAGCCTGACTCTCTCAAATGACCAGGAAGCCTAGAAGGGGCTGAATACATGGGATGCATCCTTCTTGCCTCTGAGGCCAAGAGAGTAAAAGGAAATTTGTGTCTGTAGGGGAGACTTTACTATTTTTATACCACCCAGAGTAAGAGACCACTTTATCTCCCCTCACCTATGTAGTAATTTCACAACATTACCTGAATCCCAATGTATTGAAGAAGAAAAATAATAGATTATCAGGATTCAGAAATGTCATTGCAATATGATGGTGCAATAAAACACGTGCAAAATGGCATGTGTTTTTCTCATCAGTTTATCCTGGAATAGAGCAAACCCACTCAGGCTCAGGTCTCTCTTCAGCCTGCCCAAATAATTTTCTATGATTTGCTCGGATTTTACCTTGATCTTATCAATCTTTTTCTCCATATGAAATAATTTTTATTTGCATATTAAACTTTTATGTCCATATTCATAATTGTCATCTTCTTATCCTTTTAATCTGTACTTTGAAATATAATTTACACTTTTTATTGTAGGCCACTAATTTGAGTCTCAACAGTGACACTTTCTGTTTTCATTTAACTACAAAATGTGTTGTTTTCTTCATTGAGAAGCATGCTTTTTTTTTTTTTTATTTGAGACGGAGTCTCGCTCTGTTGCCCAGGCTGGAGTGCAGTGGCGTGATCTCGGCTCACTGCAAGCTCCGCCTCCCGGGTTCACGCCATTCTCCTGCCTCAGCCTCCAGAGTAGCTGGGACTACAGGCGCCCGCTGCCACCATGCCCGGATAATTTTTTTGTATTTTTTAGTAGAGACAGGGTTTCACTGTGTTAGCCAGGATGGTCTTGATCTCCTGACCTCGCGATCCGCCCGCCTCGGCCTCCCAAAGTGCTGGGATTACAGGCGTGAGCCACCGCGCCCAGCCCATGCGTTCTTCTTCTTCTTCTTATTTTTTTTTTAACTGCAGCAATACTTCTGAGCTCCACTTAAATCTTCTTCTTTATTATTATTATTATTATTATTGTTAAATTCACTTTGTCATCTTCAGCAGCTCTATTTCACTGGGCATGTGTCTTTTTAAAATACTCTAACTGCAATGAAATTTCCGAATTCTATATAACGATATAACTTTAGGAACTCTTGTGTAGAGGGAACCAGTCACTTACAAAGGAAAAAGAAATAGAATCATCGGCAACACAGGAAAGTAGAAGAAACATACCATCCAGCGATGACTGAGAGAAAAGGACTGCAATACTAGACTCCTGTGTTCAGTCAAGATGTCATTCACTTGTCAGAGCAGAAGAAAGATTTCGAGAGTGGGCACTAATTCAGAGAGCCCTCCATGCAGAGACTCCGGCCCCCTGGAAGGAAACACTCAAGAACAGCTCAGCAAACGGGTAATGAGCCAGAACAGAGACTACAGGGAGGGAGGGGTGAGGAAGAAGAAACGAGGGTGAGAAATAAGCGCCTCTCTCTCTTCCTTCCCAGGTGGCTAGGGAGAGATTGCACGAGAATGTGTTCAAACCCACCCTTGAAAAGGAGAGCATGGACCCCAAAAAAGTCTAAATGCTGCCTAGAACACTGCATTATAACTAGAACTTTTAAGTTGGAAGAAAATAAAGTGGGAGAAGCACCCTAAAAAATACCAAAGATTTGCAGTGAGGTAAGTGGGGAGGAGGAAGAAACATTTCCCAAATATTACATCTAATGAGGGAGGATAGGAAAGGAAATCGGGCATTTTGATGGGTGAAAGTCAATCTTGGTAAGGAAATTACATTTTATATTGTTTTCAAACAATAGAGAGAAAACACGTGATTGTGTCATCGGAGAAGACTAACTGTTAATAACGTAGAAGGGAAGGTCTAAAAATACAAAAGAATATCTACCAATGACTCAGTCAACAAATTAAAATAAATTTTAAAAATTACAAATAAAAATACAAAAGAGAGGTATCGACTGGATAAACATTAAGATGTATTAGGTATAAATCTCCATATACTATATAATATATAGGCAATTATATAAAATGAAATGATCCATAAGGCAGGAAGGATCTGACAAAAATAATTATAATGGGAAAGAGTAATAAATTTTTTGAAGTTGGCATAGTTCATAAAAAAGTAACAGTAAGAAGATAGATGAATTAAGAATATAGTAACTCATCTTAAGAAATTACAGAAAGAACAACAAAATAATTAAACAGACCTAAAATGAAGGACTTAACATGGATATGATCAAGAATAAAAACAAACAAAGGAACAAATTAAAAACAGTAGGGGAGAAAATTCAAATGCCAGTTCATTGAAAAGTCCTTTGTGAGCCTGATGAAGAAGAAAACAGAGAAAACAATTATAGACACAATTAGGACTGAGAAAAGAGAAAGAAGAAAAAATCACAACAAAACACTGAGTCCAGACAGATTGAAGTGTTTTATAAGAATACTATGTGAAACTCAATAACAACATAGACAAAATGGATGCCATCCTAGCAAAATGCTAACTACCAAAATTCATCTAGAAAGCAGAAATGCTGAACAGATCAACTTAAGCACCTGTCATTTTTAGTAGGCACAGGACCAGAAGGGTTCACAGCTGAGGTTCAACTAACCTTTAAATTCCTATAATATTTAAACTATCCCACGGCATAGAAAACAATAAAGCTTCCAAATTTGGTTTAAAAATCCAGTATTGGCCAAGCGCTGTGGCTCACGCCCAATCCCAGCACTTTGGGAGGCCAAGGTGGGCGGATCACGAGGTCAAGAGATCCTGGCCAACATGGTGAAACCCCGTCTGTACTAAAAATACAAAAATTAGCTGGGCATGGTGCTGCGCGCCTGTAGCCCCAGCTACTCCGGAGGCTGAGGCAGGAGAATCCCTTGAACCCAGGAGGAGGAGGAGGTTGCAGAGAGCCGAGCTCATGCCACTGCACTCCAGCCTGGCACCAGAGAGAGACTCTGTCTCAAAAATAATAATAATAATCTTGTATTATGTTAATATTAAAATCTAATAAAAATACTATGAAGTATTTTCATTTTTGTGTATAGACACAAATATATCATTTAAATATTAGTAATAGAATTGAACAATTAACTATAAAATATTATATCATAATAAACTGTTGTTTTATCCCAAGGATAGAGGGACTCTAAGTAAAACTGTAACAGAATCAAAAGGTTACTGGAAGTTAGAATGGGTTGAGAACTATTTTAACTTGGGAACTTTAAAAAGTAATCTGTTTATGAGTTTAGTTTTTGTAGTTAATATTCAAAGATTTGGTCTTAGTTATCAAACACAATAGCAAGTGAAGATTTAGTAATACTAATGTTCACAAAATAGCATATGCATGGATGTTTATAGGAAGCCAGAGTTTATATAATTCCATTTATAAAATTTCCTCACATGAAAGAAAACACATGATAATTAAAGTTAAGCCTATTTTCAGTACTCATTAAACTAGTGTTTAGCTCAATGGACAGGAATAGCCTGTAGCCAACAGAACCTAGTCTAAGAATGCCTCTTCAGACTTGCATCTAAACCCTTCTGCTAACCAGTGTTGATGATGGGAATAGCCTCCTGCAGGTACAATCTCTAATTTAAATGCTATCAATTGGAGCTTGACTTTAACATGTTTTCTAGTTCTCTTTTCATATTTAAATAGCTTGATAAATCTAAAAGATCAATCACACAATCATGGCTGTATATTTCAAGCTCTCTGACACTGGGTTTTACTATTTTTAAAAAAATTCCCTACAGCATCTGTATTTTACTCTTTATCTTGGAGGGTGCTCAGTAATCATCTGGGTCATTAAATAAGGCTGAATTAAGCAATTGCTTTCCTCCAGCCTCTGTTGACTTTAGCAATTGTTCTCAAGAAGAATCTGAACTTGAGCATCTCCGCATTACTCTTACCCAAACTGCAAACACAGAATTTGTAAGGCATTGATGAGCGTAAACATGGTAAAACAGATATAACCCCAATGCACAGGTGACGTTTTTAGCTCCTCTTGTAGCTTAGTCATCTTGGCAAAACACATCAAAGTGTAGTCTGTCTAAACATAGATATTCCACAGAGTGAACGCTGAAGTTCCTTTGATGGATAAGGTGGTCAGCTACAAGACCTGTCTTAAAAATTTTCAAGCTAATGCCATTTTTTTCTGAGGTTGTTTAGAACTTTGAGGTCTTAACCAAACACATGCTTAAGTACTTTAGAAGATAGAAAGCTCTTCCCCGAAGAAAATGCTGGCTCTCCCTGAAAGAAACCCTGCCGTCTCCACCTGCTCTGAAGTGAGATAGCCTTCTGTCTGTCTCCTCAACTTTCCAGCAGAATGACACCTTCCTTTCCATCTGGTATCTAAAGCATATGGCCATCACAGCAACATAGAACGCCTGCACTACAGGTACCTGTTAGAGAATTCAATCATAAACCGCCTGAGCCCTGGCACTCGCCAAAGGCTATCCTACTATTTCTGATATTTGACAAAGACTGTTTAATAGGCATATCAGCCTTTATAAAACACATTCTGTTCCCTCCTAGTCCTACTTGCATTGTATTGTTAGGTTATCAGATAAAAAAAAATACGTAACCTTGTGTCCCAAATTAACCATCTTCATCAGGTCTCTATCTTAGTCTCACCTCCTCTGCAGTCTTGGGCACAAGAACAGTGTCTTTGAGCAAGATTTCTGCCTTGTTAAAAATTATCTTGAAGAGACCATTTACCTCATTACCAAAGGTTCATTGTCCTCATAGTAAATTCTGTCTTGAGTTCTGCTCCAGGAACATATTTTCTTTCAGAAAACCAGCATGCTCTTTCTTTCAGTGGAAAAGGATAATTAAGTAATGCTACATAATTTCTTTGTTAGCCTTAGCTGCCAAGGGCCCAGTTGTAGAATTAGCTTTCTCGGACATCTGGAAGAATTGAATCTCACTTTTGAGACTCTATCTGATCTATTTTTATCTCTGTCTCATTTTGCACTATGTTTAACTCGTTAAAATTCATATCATCTTCATTTCTGCTTCTGATCTGACGTTGGCCTCCCCATGGCTCAGGTGCTTTCAGGTGTTTTCACTCTGCCTGTGGTTGGCTTGCCAGGCTCCCACCTGCCACTGCCCACACCCGGATATGTTACAAGGCCAGAAGCTGTACCGGTCAGCTCCAGCAAGACTGATGGGGAAAATTATACATGCAAAGGCTAGTTGTGTCTTGCAGGTTTTCTTTTCGTTTCTTTTTAAAATGATGAGTCCAGTATGTCATCAGTAAAAGAAAACCTACAAATATGTGTACCCGCACAGACACACACATGCACACACACAGTAAGGAAGATTTTAAAGACTGTAGTTTTTATACATTACTATTATATCAGGTGATTAAGTTGTTTGCAAAGAGTGCTTACATAGGGTCGTTGACATGAGCAATAAAAATATATAAAAATATTTGATTAGGTTATCACTGATGAAAATATTAATACAGGTATTTGGAGAAAGAATTTGTAAAATATGGAAAAAGCTAAAAAGATAAATTTAGACCGATTGTGAACTCTCTAGTAAACTTTATTAAGGTGTATTTTGCACATGATAAAATGCGACCACTTAAAGTGTGCAGTTTGAAAGTGTACAGTACAATTGCACATGTGTGTATATGTGTGTGTGTGTCACCACCACTGTAATCACCACTGTTGAACATTCCCAACACATGTCCCTCTCCAGTGTATTTCAGCAACCCCTAACCCCCAAGCCCGGACCCCAGGCAATGTGGCTTTGCTCTCTCTTGCTACAGTTTGGTTTCACCTATTCTAGAACTTTACATGATTGGAGTCATAGATGTTCTTTTTCAGATCTAGTTTTTTTGGCTCAGCATAACATTTTTTGAACTTATTCCTTCTGCTTTGTGTATCAAAGTTTCTGTTCATTACTCAATAGAATTTCACTATATGAATCTAATATAAATTTTAATCTATTCACTTTCTGATGAGCATTTGAATTAGTATTAGTTTTGGCTATCATAAATGAAACTGCTATGAACATTTTCTTATATAAATACATAGAGATTGCTAGGTCATATGTTAGTGTATGGTTAATTTTTAGAAGAAACCACCAAATTATTTTCCAAAATGGTTGTACAATTTTGACATTCCTACCAGCAATATATGAGAATTTTACTTGTTCCCACATCCTTCTTAACACTTTCTTTTTCAGTCTTTTAAGTTTTTATTTAATCTAGAATGTGGGAAGAGGCGTTCATTGTGGTTTCAATTTGCATTTTCTTTATGACTTGCTTGATGTTGAGCCTCTTTTCATGTGATTATTGATCTTTCTCATTGGCCTTTGGTGAAGTATTTGTTTAAACATTTTACTTATTTAAAAAAAAATGATAATTTCTCTTCTCAGGATTGAGTTGTTACGACTGTTTTATAGATTATGGATACAAGTCTTTTGCCAAATAAATGCATTGATAATATTGTCTTCCGTTTTGTGTCTTATCTTGTCATTTTCTTTACACATCCACAGAGTAAAAGATTTCAGTTTGGATGAGGTTTAACTGCTTAAGTTTTCTTCTTCAGTTTGTCCTTTTTGTCCTGGGTCTAAGAAATATTTACCTACTCAAGGCCCACATATATTTTCTCCTATTTTTTTTCTAGAAGTTGTGTAATTATTGCTCTTATACGAACTGTGGTTCATTTTGAGTTGAGTTTTTGTGTATGACATGAGGTAAGAATGGATGTTTATTCTCTTCCATATAAATATTCAGTTTTTTGAGTACCATACATTGAAAAGAGAATCTTTTTCCCACTTAATCATCATGGCCTCTTTGCTGAAAATCAGTGGAACATATGTGTATGGCTATTTTGAATCAGACTGTCAATTTCTCTCCAAAAATATGCTGAGATTTTGATTAGAATTTTGTTGAGCATATGCATAATTTGGGAAGCACTGACACCTTAAGGCAATCATCTTCCAACCCATGGATATGGCGCACTGTCTCTTCTTTTTTATTGAGATTTCCTTTACATTTCCTCAGCAATGTTTTGTAGTTTCAAGTGAACAGTCTTATACATATCTTTAAAAATTCATTTCTAAATGTTTTATGCTTTTGGATGACCCTGTAAATAGGATTTTTAATTAAATTTTCCAATTGGTTGCTAATATACAGAAATAAACTTGATTTCTATATATTGGTTTTATAATCATACAACCTTGTTAAATTCACCTATTAATATTTGTGTTTCTGTAGATTTCTTTGAATTTTCTATGTACACAATCATGCCACTCATAAATTCAGGCAATTTAACATTTTTCTTTCCAATCTGTATACATATTATTCATTTTCTTACATTATTGCAATGGCTAGGACCTCCAGCTTAATAACAGATAGCAGTGGTGAGAACAGATATTCTTTTCTCATTCTTATTCTTAGAGGGAAAGTATTCACTCTGTCCCCTACAAAGTATGACAATAGCTATAGGTTTTCTGTAGATTACAATTATCAGGTTGAGAAAGTTACTTTCTTTACTTAGTTTGCTGAGAGTTTGTATCATAAAGGAATGTTAAATTTATCAAATGCTTTTACCACTTCTATTGATTTTTGTCCTCTTCATTTTATTAATATACAGTTATAGCAATTGCTTTTTAAATGTTAAACCAACCTTGAATTCCTAGGATAAAATATACTTGTCATAAACTATCCTATTTATATATTTCTGGATTTAATTGTCTAATACATTGTCAAGGACTGTTGTGTCCATGTTTATGTGTAATTTTGATTAATAGAGCTTTTTTCCTTGTAATGTCTTTGATTTTGATGTAAGTGTAATAGTGACCTCATAAAATTAACTAAGAAGTGTTTCTTTTTTCTCTATTTCCTGAAATTATTTCTATAGATTTGTTATTATTTTCTCCTTAAATATTTTATATAATTAACCAGTGAAGCCATGCAGACCTAGAGTTGTTTTTTTTGTGTGTGTGTGGAAACATTATATATGTATTCTATTTATTCTTGTGACTATTTTGGTAATTTTTGGTTTTGGGGGAATTTTTTCATTACATCTAATTTGACATTTATTGACCTACAGTTTTTATTATACAACTTTATTATCCTTTTAATGTCTGTAGAAGTGGTAGTGATAGCTTTTCTTTCATCTCTCTTTCACTAATTATCATCTCTTCTGTATTTTATTAAGCAACCTTCTTGGGATTTATTAATCTTGCTGATCTTTTCAAATAATGAATGTTTTCCTGTATTATAATCCTTCTATTGTCTTCACTGAATGTCCCACTTGCTCAATAAAATCTCTCCACTCTAGCTGGTCAGAACTCAAATGAACCATTAATGAATTCTAGGAGTCATCCACCATGCTGTGTGCAGGTTCACCCTATGCTAATGCCTCTTTGTGTTCACCAATAAAGTCTAGAAGACCTCTGTGTCAATTTTTGTAGTCCTTTATACCTCCTTCTGCAGTGTCCTCAGCCTCACTGAATGCTGATTTCTATTTGACTCAGCAAGATGATGAGCTTCCAGAGAGTGCTTCTAGGCAGAGTGCAGAGTGGACCATGGGCTTCACTTCGTCTGTTTTATTTTCTCAAGGATCACTGTCTTCATTGACTGTCATCCAATATCTGAAAAGCAATGATTCATATATTTTGTGCCATTTTCTAGTTGCTTACAGCCGAAGGGAATTTGGTACTAATCTCTCATTGCCAGAAGCAAAATTCTGGAAACCTCACTATTGGCCTTTAGATGTTTATTTTATGCTAGATTTCATTAATTAATTCAACAGTATATTACTCAGTATTTGCTATGGTGGCACACATTTAATAATAATAAATTAATATATAGCATATTTAAATTGAGTTCATATATTATCATGTTCTTTTTTTCATTTATTTCACCTGTTTCCTGAATGTTTTCTATATGTAAATTAAAATGTTTATTCAACTAAGGAAACAATTATTTATTCTTAGAATATTACTCCTATTCAGTATGATTTGTTTTTATGGACTTAAATTGTCCTGAGGTAAAAACTTTAATGCTTTCTACATTAATTTTTTTTACTTCTTTTTTCTTTATCTTTTAATTTTGAAAAAAATTCTCAAATGTGTTCGCTGCATAGCTGATTAAATTTTAGATTGCTATTTCTGTCTTATACTCCTTCTCTTGAGTTTATGGTTTCCTGAAATATTTCTTGATATAATAGAGCTCTCTTTTTAAATCAGTCTGCAGTTACATCATTTTCTATTTTATCTCTTTTTCATAGTTAGTGATTTTTTTGCCTTTATGGAAATTATGTACAAGATACTTTCTAAAGTTGTCTTCTGATTTCTGTAGTATAATTTTTTAAAAATTGTGTTTCTTCCCTTACATTTTAGGTGTAATGGTATTCATCTTGTAAGTACGACACAGATTCCAGCAAATCTTTTCACAAGTTCCTTATGGTTATTAGTTCTTTCTTTGTATTTAACCATCAAGGAGAAGGTATATGAAACTTAATGGGTGGGTGTATTTTCCTCCATCACAGCCTCGCCTTCCACCTGGGAACCATAAGGACCCTCTCACATTAGATTCTAAAGGCTGCTTCGTGTACTTAGTCCACTTCAAACTTTTTAACATTGGACATATTTTTGTGTTTTCATAAATATTCTTTTAATAAGGTGGAAGAGGGAAAATCAAGTGCCGTGGAAATCTTGAGTATAGGAGTGTCAAGCATATTAGAAAACAACATTGAATAGAAATTAACAGCTTGGAAGCACTCATTCACTCTCACGTCTTCTAATAAACCCTGAAAGTCCCTGGTATTTGAATTAATGACCCAGATTCTCCTAGTGATCTCAGACCCATGCACCCACTTCTTCCTAAATATCTTACCTCAGTCCTACAGGCATCTCAAACTCCACATGTCCAAAATAAAACTCCTACATTTGAGAATGACCCATAGTCTCAAGCAGACAGCTAAGATGCTTCTTAAATAAGCCATTGTCCCTCGGTGAGGTCATCTCATCTATCATTCACACCCTGGATGATCTGCCTCATGACGATCTGACTTCCTTATGCACTCCTCTCTGCACCTGCTGTCCCTGCGTGGCTCTCTTGTCTGGACGTTAGAATCAGGATCTAACTGGTTTCTCTGTTTCCTATTCCACGCCTCACGAATCCACCTCCCCTCCTTATTCCTGCTATTTCTAAAAGATGGATTTGGCTATGTTGTTATCCAACTTAAACCATTTCAATATCTTCCTTTTCTCTGAAAGACAGCATCCAGGTTCACTAGCCTCAAGACTCTGAAACCTATGAAAGTGCCTGTGAACGCCCCAGGGATGTGGTGAAGGCAGAGATTCTGATATAGAGGAGTGGGTGGGACTGAGCTTCTGTACATCCGACACTTTCCCTGGTGACACCCGTGCTGTTCCCCCTTGGACCACACTTGGAGTAGTGATTCTCTAAGGTATGTCTTCCTAATCCCATGCACCTGTAGACTGTACTCTCATCCTTTTCATCCACTTACAGTTCCTAGAAAAACATCTCTGTGTGATTACTCCCATAGCTTCTCTTTTCAGATTGCTCTTCTATTCCTTCTCCACCTAAAGAACATCTGCTCCTCTTTCAACACTTGCCCTGAGTTGCAGCTGATAGTAGAATCTTTTCTTGTGTCTCCCCTGCTCCACTGGTTGACTGACTGACTTCCTCCTTGTGCCCTGGCTATCTCAGGTAGAAGCTACTCTTAGAGCACATGTGATACTTTCTTAATCTATTTTGTTTATATAATTATTTTCCTTACTAGTCTGCAAAAAATAAAGGGCAGAGACTATGTTATATCATTGGTGGCAAGGACACCATCTATCATATTGCTGGTGCTTAAAAAATATTTTTTGCAAGAAGGAATAAAGATACAATGAAATACAAGAATGAGTTGAATATTGATTGGAAATTTTGTATATAGTTGTATTAGTTTTCTACAGCTACATAATGAATTATCACCGACTAGGCAGTTTAAAACAGCACACATTTATTATCTCATAGTTGTTATGGGTCATAATTTCATGAGTTCTCTGCTCTAAATCTGCCCAAGCTGAACTCAAGGTGTCAGCCAGGGCTGGGATTCTCACCTGAGGTTTCGAATCCTCTTCCAGGCTCATTTGTGTGGGCAGAATTCACTTTCTGTGATGTTGGGACTGAGGTCCTTGTGATCTTATGAGCTGTCAGCTGGGGCCACTCTCAGTTCCTAGATGCTTACTGTGATGTGGTTGTTGGCCACATAGCCCCCATCGGCAGTCCACAACGGTGCCGTTTGCTTCCTTCCAGGACAGTAGGATTTTGTCTCACTGACTTCCTATTGCTCCCCAGTTTACTATGATGAGAACTTATATAATGTGATGTAATCACAGGGGTGACTATCCCACCAGCATTTGCCATGTAGCATAACCTAGGCAGGGAGCTATGCTAGACTATCCCATCCTATTCACAGTTTCAGCCTTCACTCAAAGATAAAGTAGTACACTGGTGTGTACATTGGAGGGTGAAGATCTTGGATGCCATCTTAGAGTTCTCCCTACTACAATAGTTAACTGGAAAATTGAGCTAGTCATCAGAAGTTTGAGAAAATGGGAAAGACAGTCAATATTGAAGAGGAAGATATAATGAGACTAAAGTTCCTGTACTCCATATGAATTTTACCATCACTATATGCTAGAGCTAGTTTTTATGTTTAAATTCTTCATTTTATAAATGAAAATAGAATCTGAGGAACTTGTAATTTGTGGTAGAAGCAGAATTCCTGACGACAACTAAAGTGATTGATCTTTCTTCTCTCTTGTAATTGACTTCTATTCAATTCATAATAGCAAACAAAAAATCCTCAGGCTTTGCATGGTTAAGTATGTGAAAAAGGACTTTTCTTTGAAATTAAATCTGATAAATCACTTTTAAGTTTCTCATTCAACTTTATCAACACCAAATAGAATCTTAAATAACGTTCAAAGAATGTAGTTGATGGCTTTTGAATTAAGACTGGAAGCTTATCTTTTGGCAAATCATTCAAATGTGGAAGCCTGTGGCACTAGCTTCAGTTTAACCTTTTGGAAAACCAGTCACCAACTATCACTACAGGTTTCAGCTACATGTAGAGGTTGCATGTTTCTTCTCAACACACCCATCTGGACATTGGGATTTGAATGACAGGTGCTTAACATTATTGAACAGCCCGGGTTTACCTTTTCATCCCATGTATTGAATGGGGTTAAACTTCTGAGCTGTGACAGTTGATGTAATGACAGTATTATCAGTTTTCGAGTTGTAAACACTTGCTCACTTCTGGCTTATTCCCTTGGGATAGTTCCTTTCCTTCCCTGAAATCCACCAATGATCTATGCATCATAATTCAATATATTTGTCCCTCACCATGTAAGCATAATTGGGTCAAACATGTTTGCTCATAGCTAAAAACTCCCGTAGGCAATTATCAATTCCCTTTATGATTAATGTAAAATCTACAGTGTTTCTATTAATGGAAATGTATGCTGAAGCATTCACAGCCATAAGCTGTAGATAAACCCTGTCATTACACTAATGTAATGTAAAAGTTTTTAAAGCCACCAGAAACTTGGTAGCAACTGTAATATCTTAGTATGTCAATTTGCAAGGAAACTAGAGGGAACTTGCTGTATTACTAACAATACTTTTGGAAGTCATTTTTGAAAAAATGAGGGTAAAATTTTGGGGTTTGGGGCTTTGTTATGCCATTTTTCTGAAGCAAAAACACAGAATTAGAAAGCATGTCATGAAGAGCAGTTATCAAACTCATGCTAAGAATGGTAGCATTAGAGAAGAGCCTGGCACTGCATGCTTCCGGGTAGACTCACACTAGGATTGCATGGGTTGGGGGGTGGGGAGGATGTACTCATAAAAATTGGGAGAGAAACACATGGTTTATATATCTCACAACTTTAAAAATATCCCTTATATAATAAAAATGAATATAATTGGAATCATATTGTCCACAATAAAGATCTTCATTTAAGATGTATGTGTATGGGTATCTGCATGCGTGTGAATGTATGTGCTTTCTTTATTGAGCCTAGTATTTCTCCTTAACATTAGCCCTTCCCAAACCAAGTTGTCTAGCTCAGGCTTGCAAAGAGAGGGCACTCTACCAAGGCAGTAGTGGGCATTGGTGGAGATGTTATATGCAATATATATAAATACACTGAGTACTTCCTTCAATAATAGAAATCAATAATTTCTTCCAACACCTTTTCTATGTATGGCAGAAGCAACTTTCTGCCACCCAAAATTCATGATTTAACCTTTTGTAGTACATGCACTGTTGTTGATGAGAGGCGGCTGCCCAGAGACAACTTCACCTGTCTCTTATACATTGGTATAGCCTTTACTAAGTTCTAGCAAAATGGGATTGAGCAGAAGTAATACGTACCACCTTCAAGGCTGGTACACAAAAGCCTCCTACTCTTCCTTCTTTGGCTGGCTGGATGCTGAGGATTCAAAGGCTCTAGTGCATAGTGGAGTCACAGGACAGAAGGAACCTGGATCCCTGTGACACCATGTGGAGGAAATCTATCTTTTCTTGCTCCAGGAACACCTGCACTGGAATTTATGTATAGGGAAAAATAAACATTTGTTTTATTGTGCCATTCAATGTTAGAATTTGTTTGTTGCAGCAGCTAACGTTACCCTAACCAATACAGAAGTCAAAGCCTTGAAGTAGATGCTGCCAAAAAGAAAAAAAGTCTAAAATATCTGACACCAGCTTAGCAGTTTTGTGGTAGACACTGAGGAAACAGGCCTAGCAAGCTGGAAATTGCTGCTCTGCTGTAGTGAAACATTTGGTAAAACTGTCATCCTTGTTAACGTGGAAGGCAGACCAAGTGCCTACTGAGCCCGTGCATCTCAGGGAAGTAGCAGGAAAGAGCCAGAATGCTAGCATATGTTGCTCTTCCCTCACTGTGTTTGGCAAGGCATTGCAAGAAAGATGAGTTCAAGATAGAATTAGCTGGTTTGCACACAAAAAGAAACAGAATTAAAGTATCAGAAATTTGGAGTCGCACAGGTTGGAAACAGCTTCTGGAGGACAGTGTGAAATAAGACTTTAAAAGGCTTTGAGCCATAAATGTCTACTAAAATTTCCCAATTAAGAAAAGTGGCAGAGCTTTGTAGTTCGAACCTAATTAAGAGTGGAGCTTCCACTCAGGATTATTACTCCAGATAGCCTCAAGGTACTCAGCATCACCTTGACAGAGAGAGACAAAGGGGCCAGAGATATATGCATAGAAATAAAGCAGGCCCCACAATTGTTCCAGGAAAGAACTTCTGGTGAGTTTCCTGGCCTGTGGATGCTGGAAACACAATGAGCAGTATGGGTTATCTTTGTCAAAGCACTTAGTCTGCCCTAATAAATGCACTATCCCAAATAGTCACTTATTATGCATAGCTACTCTCCCAACTTGCACCGGCTCCACATTAATCTCACATTACCATTGTGTTTTGGCACAGAAGCCTTCATTTAGCCATGGACATCTTGTTGACTGAGTTTCTTACATTACTGTACATCTTGAATTAAAAGCTCCTAGAATAAATATACCAAGTATATACAATTATTTTCATGCTGTTCGTAAGTCAGACAGAGCTACAGGATATACCATATACCAAGAATTGCTTAAGGACTCCTCTTTTTGGATGGAAGAAATTATCAAAACTAGTATCCGGAAGAGATGTTCCCTAAATGACTACCTATAAGTGGTGTCAACAGAGGGAAGAGGGAAATGCAGGGACTAATGTTTTTTCTTTGGGGATTTATTAAATAAGAGCAATAAAATGACCAAATGTTTAGTCATGTTGATTTCTGCTGTCTAAAAATCACCCAAAATGTCATCTCATCTTTGCCTGGCAGAGAAGTCCACTTTCAGGAAGGAGACACATAATCTTTTTCCTTGTTAAGCAAGTGATATGCACAGCAAAAACGAGAACCAAGTGAATGAATAAGTAGTTATTATTAGTTATTAAACTAAAACAAATGAACTAATAATTAAACTAAACCAAGTAAACTAAATAAAGGCACCAAGCACAGATGAGTTGTAATGCTCCAAATCTAACATTTTTGGGAGACAGGCATTGTTTTTCTGAATATTTTCAAATATATCTTTTTAAAACTCAGGTGACTGTTTTGCAAATTGCAGATTTGCTGGAAGCACAGCATTCGCCTGGAGGAGCCCTGTGCTGAATTATTATTATCTAGGGATATTTTAATAGACGCAATGGTCATACTGACTGTAAACTGGGCAAGCATTCACTTTTGGAGTGCTTATTTTCAAGTCCCACGGAAACAAAACTCCCAGAGAGATGTGCATTTGCTGAACCTAGGGAAACCACTGCAGGGAACAGAGAGGAAGAGAAAGGGGAAAGGAGCTTGTGCACTCTGTTTCTCATGAGACATTATAGAATTTCTCCAGCAGCCTGAGGTTCTCTCAGCAGTTCTGAAATCCCAGTCTGTTCTGAAAGGCACACGCATCTAGGAAGAGCCCACAGTGGCACTCAGAGTGTTAATGATACTCTTATATTGAATGCTGAGGCAGATTATCTTTACCTTAAGCTTAATGCATTCCTGGAAACCACAAAGAGAACTGCTCTGAGAGCATCCCTTAATGGCAAGTTGTAGAATAAACACTTGCTACAATTTTTTGTGACTTCACAATTGCCTAAAACAAGGAGAAAAATTATATGTGGAGCCAAAAAATCCTACACTCCTCATGTATTCCACATGCCATGAATAAATCTCTGACAAATAGATGCTCAATTGACCTAGGTGGAATGATACACAGTGCAGAAGACCATTTCAGAAAGAAAACAATACAAAAGTGTGTACTATTTTACCAAAAAGAATTATGGCAAACGGACTTTTGACAGTGATTTTTCCAGCTCCCTAAGAAAGTATGTTAATTGTGTGAAAAGTCAAGGATTACTGTGAATGATAAGAATGGGCTTCCCCAAGGGGAAGACAGACATGAAGAGCAAAGAAGAAATGGAGAAGCCCATCCCTGTTCTGCCTGAGATGCTACTAAGAAGAAGAAATTGAGGTTGTAAGGGGCAAAAATCAGTGCCTGAGGGGTAAGAAGCCTAATAAAGGCTATGGAGATAAATAAAATCTCTTAGAACCGATGGGTTTCCCACTGACCTTTATGAAGAATTCGCTGATGATTAAGTACTGTAAACTTGGTGGAAGGTTTCAGAGCAATTTTGGAACAACAGAGGAAGGCAAAGTCAATGACACCAAGGCTATTGACTATTTTGTTTAAAAATGAGACAACGACGGAAGCTGTCAGGAATTGGAGGTACTTAACACTATTGGATTTGGGCTTTAACACACTTGTGGGAATTGCACAGAGTCCAGCAGTCGTAGCTGACAAAATGATGCACGAGGACCCAGACCATGCAATAAAACGATGGAAGATCACGTGCTGCTTAGTCACCCTAAGTGAAAGCGCAGGGCAAAATGAAGTTGGAACGCAGTCAGGTTACTAACAACTCTTGGATAAAGACATTGTATTTCAAAAGACAGTATGTGACTTTAGATGGCTAGGTTATGAGTTTGAAGAACGTATTAGCCATACCAGAATGTGAGCAGTCAGGAAGAAAAGAAAATGTTATAAGATATGGCAAAGAAATCCATTCAACTTTTTGCTGTGTGCATTCATAATTTATTTCTGATTTAAAAATGCATCAATATGAGACTAATGCTAAAAAGGGGCTACAGAAAATGCTGGACAACAACATATATGGGGGCCATTAATGATATGGGGAACTAAGAAAGGCTCACTTCACTTCTTTACCCATGGAAAAGTTCATAAATAAAATTTTAAAACTGCCGTCTTAAGGAAAAAGAAACGTAAGAATAGGCACCCTAGTGCTATGGTTTGAACATATGTGTCACTCTCTACTCTATGTATTGAAACATATTCACCAAAATGATGGTATTAAGCAGTGGGGCTTTGGGGATGTGACTAGTTCACGAGGGCTCCAAAAGAGCCTTCAGAAAGCTACTTGGCCCTTTTTTGCCCCTCCATCCCTTACGCCATGTGAGGACACAGCCTTGGCCCCTCTGGAGGACACAGCAACAAGGCGCCATCTTGGAAGCAGAGACCAGGTCCTCACTCCGACACTGACCTGCTGGCACCCTTGACCTTGGACTTCCCAGCTTCCAGAACTGTGAGAAATGAATTTCTATTATTTATAAGATACTCAGTCTATGATATTTGGTTCTAACATCAGGGACAGATTAAAATGCCTACCCTTTAGTTATGTCAGTACATCAGTTCTACAAACATATTGTGGATGGTGTCGCAGCCATAAATATCTCTTCTCTTTGTCTGTCTAAAAACTGTCTACTCTTCAGTTAAGTCTCACCTCAGATAATGCCTTCCTCTCTATGATATTTTCCACCACTTCTTAGATAGAATGACCTGTTTCCTCCTTTCTCATCCTCTTGCATTTGGTCTAAACTCCACGTGTGAACTTTATATTGTTGCAAAACAAATTATCACCAATTTAACATCTTAAAGAAACACAAATTTATTATCTCACAGTTTCCATGGATTAGGAGGCTGTATGTTTGGGCTGGGTGGTCTCCTCAGAATCTCACAAGGCTATAATGTCAAGGTGTGAGTTGGCCACATCCTCATCTAGAGATTTGGAAGTAAGGAAGGATCCGTTTTCAAGCTCCCTCTGGCTGCTGGCAGAACTATTTCCTTGCACCTGCAAGGCTGAGGTCCTGTTTTCTTGCTGGTTGCCCTTCAGTTCTAGATATGTGGTCCTTTCCCATAGGCTGCTTCCAGACCAGCAGAAGAAGGTATCTGTGATACCTCCCCTTTAACAGGGTTGACCTGATTAGGTCAGGCCCACCCAGGATAATCTCCTTTTTGATTAAAGGCAGTTGATTAGGAATCTAGTCACAGGGGTGATATCCCATGATGCTTGCTGGTGCCTCCCACATTCAACTTGGGGAGATTATACAGGGTGTATACAGGGGTGGGAGGATGAACTAGAGAGTCATCTTAGAATTCTGCCTACTATACTCCATAACAATGAACGTGTCTTATATCCCCATGTCTATTGTGGCTAGAAAATATGCATGCATACACAGTCTCTTCAGATCATAAGCTTCCTGAGGGCAGAGACTGTGTCTATTCAAATCAGGAGCTTGATAATCAGCAACTAGCATGAGCTCAAAATATAGTAGAAGTCCAATAACTTTTAAGTTAAATGGCAGTAGAAAAGCAACATAAACAAACAACAGTGAAACTTGGGATTAGGCTGGGAGGAAATAATGAAAAATAGATGTGAAAATGGCATCAGAAGATAGAAGAAGGAAGGGGAAAAAATCCTGGGAGTTATGGATGACGTCTTCTCACGATGGGGCCAATTCAGCTTGTCATGTTTCATCCAGACTTCTTCATAAAGCATATACTATTTCACACTACTACCAATAAACTGTTAAATTTCTTCTGATATCATTTTAAGTCAAAGAGAAAAAACCTGACTGTCTCAGAAATGCAGGGATAAGGCCCTATACTGTACTCTCTCCTGGTCACAGAGCTTTGAGTGTGCTCCACAGAAGAGAGGAGGAGCTAAGGAACACCTCTGAGGAGGAGGTGTACACAGCTGGTGCTTAGCATGGCTGGATCTGAGATAATCGCCTTCAGTGATTCAATCATGGCTTCACCGTTTTTGAAAATACTGAAATTTCCGACTCTAAAATATAGATTTGGGCCCAAAGGAGGCCTTGTAACCTTAAGCTGCTTCTGGTTTAATCAGATGATGAAGAAGATTAAGGCCCAGAACGTGCTCCCTTAAATCCTGAATGGTGTACCTGAATAGATTGTGGTATTAGCCTAGTCATATTCTGTGACAATTACGACTAAAACCCTGGCATCTTCATTTCCAAACCTATCATCTATGTAATGGACACAGAACAAAGCACAAAGCCTGAGACCTTCCCATCCAGCAGTACACTTACAGAATTGCATAAAAACCAAACTGCATTTTACTGCAGTCATGAACAAGAGTAACATAATTGATAAAATCTTTATGGTGAGATGGAGGCAGGAGTTCGAGAATTTCCAAGATGCCATGGATCAGGAGACTATATTTTTTTTTATTGCCGAACTTTTTTTTATAAGTTTTACGGTTGTGGTGTTTGCATTTTACAGCTCATTCTGAGAGGTGGGTCTCAAGTTTTTCTAGGCATATGCTTAGAGGACTTTTCTTGTGAGTCACCAGTGCTACAGTAAATGTGAAAGGGGACATCATCCTGAATCTGAAGATCTGCAAAAACCCACTGTTTGGGACACAGAAGAGCAGCAGAAAGAACAACTGCACCACACCAAAAGCTGTAGACTTTGAAAACAGGGACAGACGCATAGGGTGTCTGTTCAATGATTGATGTTTCTGATCCAATTGACTCAAGAAACAGTGGCAAATGAGAGTGAGGAAGCTGGTGGTGATGCTAACGAGGCTGACATTGAAACTGTAAAGCAAAGTTGGGAAGTGCCAGTGTTCCCAACTGGGAGAGAAAAAAAACAATGGAAGACTTCAGACAGATCTAGTTCAGTTTTGTGAAGCTCAGAATTTAGGGATTTCTGCACGTGGGAGCTGTCATCTTCACCAACAGATTATTGATTTAATTTACCAGACATTTCCTATTAAAAAAATCTTATAACTCAGTGAAGGCAGGGCTCAGAAGTGGTCATAACCCTGGGGCCTGGAAAGGAAACACCTAATTTCTCTCAGACTTGCCTAAGAACTCAGGCAGGATAGCTGAACTGACTGCTCTTGGAAGCCTGAGACTTGTGTTTTGTCATTTGAAATGTGAATACCTTTGTGGCTGATAGAAGGAAGAGACAAAGTCAACTGTGCTGATGACTCCAGCTCTGTAAGCCTACACTAGGTCTAGAGCTACACCTCCGCATCTTCCCTTTGACATTAACGCCCTGAGTTTTCCACCTTTTGTGTAAAAGGAGAAGAAAGCAAAGGCCTGGGATGCTCAGGCCTGGTCTTCTCTGTCAGGGGACAGGGAAATCGGGTGACTAGAATCCTGCTACCTGGTTAGCTGGATGAAGGATTTAATAAAACAAATGAGCACACAAAACAGTAACATGGATGGTTTGGAGGAACCTGTTGATCAGCCCTTCTATGTCAGTGAAAGAATTTGAGTTGGAAACATACACTGGCCCTCTTCTCCCTGTCACTGGCTCTTCTTCAGAGGGAAGGAGAGATCTGCCTGACTGGTCAGCCTGGGGGACTTCCTGAGCATGTGAGCTCCTGGGTTCAGGCAAAAGGTGGCGAGCAGCCTGCCAATGAAAGAAGGGCCTGGAATAGATACTATTCATTACCAGCGGCAAAGCTGATGTTGTCATCCTTCATGTGGCTTCCTGGTGTGTTTCTCCATTGGTTTGGAATATGCAGGCAGAGATGTGTGCTAAGTGCTTCTTTCTCCTCAAGCCTTCCCTCAAGGACAGGTGGAAAAAGCATAGCATTTGACACCAAAGGCCTTGATCCAAGTTACTGGCTATGCCACCTTGTGTGCTTCTCACCAATGCTCTGAATCTCCCTGTTGCCTCATCTGTAAAAGCGAGCTCATGCTATCTGCTCTGCAGGCAGGATTGTGTGGAGCTCATGCAGGACAGCATTATCCAAATGTCTGTGATTAATGAGATACACATATTTTGATCTTCCAGAAAAAAAAAGGAAACGAAACAATAACTTCTTTATAAATACCAGAATAATTAGTTCCTCATGAACACTTATTTTTCTTCTTTGTTCTTTAGTTTCTTTTTCTTTCCTCCCTGTTTGCATCCACTCTCATCTTTTTGCACTGGAGTTTCCCTGCTAGCAGTTTCAGAGGCAGAAGCTTGAAGAGGCTTTGAGTGCTTTTCTCCCTAATTGAAAGAGTAGCTTCAGTAGGAGATATTTTAGCCTTAAAAAAATGAGAAAACCAAATCATTGGAGAATAAAATAAGAACTGAAAGAATGGGGGAAAACAAAATAATGGATTTTGAGATGGGAATAAAATGTTAAACCTAGGAAAACCTTAGGAGAGAATCTCTGTGAGGTAAGTGCAGGGGCATCAGAAAAGAAGCCAATGGATGCTTAATAGCCTGTTGCCCTGGGAGGGAACTGCCTGGAGCACATGCTCTATGCCTGGTCTTTGTACTTGATGGTAATTCAGGTCAATGTTTACCTGCTTTTACAGACATGAAGACCCTACACCTCCCCTATTAAGGTTTACTATTATCTGATAATATCAATAGCACTGAAATCATTTTATACTATTAAACATAATGGCAACTGCACATTTTCAAAAGTAATACAAAAATGTCTAGGGCATATTACTTGTCCAGTCTACACTGGCCTGGACTCTGGACCCACGGATTAGAAGTCATAGCTTACTCTCTACTGGTGCTATTGGTGGCATAAATGCTTCCACTTTTGCTACAGCAACGAATAATAATAACAATAGAGTTCCCATGTATTAAGACTTTGTGAAGCATTTTACGTGACACCTAGTTCATGTTGCTATAACAAGATACCATAGGCTTAAAACCAGTGGCCAGATAGCCATTAATGATGAGGTAGCCAGTAGCTGAAGTTCCTGTAGGCGGTTATTGACTTTAGCTGTTTGTTTACCCATTGTTAGCTGTCCTGCTTACTCAGCTGCACTGCCTCACCTCAGTTTCCACAATGATCCTATAGATAGCATTTCACCCTGATGTATGGATCACAGGAGGCTGGCTAAGTTGTTTTTCCATAACTCAAGACTCAGCTCCGAATTCAGCTCAAACCAGTCCTGAATTATGTTTTCGCAGCCAGGCGCAGTGGCTCACGCCTGTAATCCCAGCACTTTGAGAGTCCGAGGCAGGCGGATCACCTGAGGTTGGGAGTTCGAGACCAGCTTGACCAACATGGAGAAACCCCGTCTGTACTAAAAATACAAAATTAGCTGGGCATGGTGGCGCATGCCTGTAATCCCAGCTACTCGGGGGGCTGAGGCAGGAGAATTGCTTGAACCCAGGAGGCAGAGGTTGTAGTGAGTCGAGATCACATCATTGCACTCCAGCCTGGGCGACAAGAGCAAGACTCCATCTCAAAAAAAAAAAAAAAAAAGTGTTTGCAAGTGTTCAGTGGGTGAACATTTGTTGTCAGAAGGCTGAAAAATCTAACCATAGACCAAAAAATAAAAAATTAAAAACTTAAAAAATAAGGAACTCCTCAAATAGCCTGATCCATGGACACCAGAATTTCCTCCATCCCAGCTAATCAACACATGACCCCTCATCACCCACTCCCCATCCCCTTGGTCCTATCCTAAAACTACCCTACGAATGACCCATCGGGCGGTGGATTTGAGACTTGCTCTCCTGTCTCCTCGCTTGGATGTCTCATGAATAAAGCCTTTCTCTGCTGCAAATCTCGAAGGCTCAGGGATTGGCTTGCCATGTGTTGGGCAAATGGGCCTGGTTCAGTGAAAAGGCTGAGGGGCTTAAAAGATGAAAATTTGTTTCCCAAATTTGTTTCTCACAGTTCTGGATGCTGGAAAGTTGAGGTCACAGTGCTGGTGGATTCTATGTCTGGCGAGGACTCATTTCCTGGTTTGCAGAGGCTTTTCTTTCCTTTGTGTCCTCGCATTGCTGTAACCTCTGTCTTTTCTTATGACTCACAAATCCTGCCATGGGCGCTTCTCCCTCTTGACCTCATCAAAACTTAATCTCCTCCCAGAGAGTCACCCTCCTAAGACTATCCCACTGGGGGTTGGGTTAGGGTTTCAATATAAATTTGGGGGAGACACAAACACGTAGTCCACAGCATGTAGATTTTCTTTTTTTTCTCTTTTTTTGTAGGGACAGGATCTTGCTATGTTGCCTAAACTGGTTTCAAACTCCTGGCCTCATGCAATCCTCCTATCTCAGCCTCCCAAGCTGCTGGGGTTCCAGGCATGAGCCACTGTGCCTGGCCAATGCATGGGTATTCTTGTTTAATTCTTACAACAATCCTATGAGGTAAGATTGTTGAACTCTTTTTGGATTTGAAGAAACCATATTTGATTAAGTAATTTATCTTTGAGAATTTAGTAAATCGGGAATCTGGAGCCTGAACTGTTGATCCTTACATGAGACTTACTTACTGCCTTGTCCCGAAGTTCTAGGTACAAAAGCAGACACACACAGAGAGATGACTGAAATAGTTAACTGACATTTACTTGCTTATATTAGTGAACAATGTAAACATTAAAAAATAGGAGCTAAGACAAAGCAAAAATGATACGATTGTGGTAACAAAGCCACTGGGAAAAAAGGACAGGAAATATCCTAGTGAAGGTGAAGTGAGAAGAAAAATGGAATTAAGAAAGGGATCAAGAGGCTGGGGCTGAATATTTATGGGCCCCATTACTCACATGGCAGTGACTCAAATGGGATGTGTAAGAATGAAGAGAATCTGATTGAAAAGGAAAATCGTCAGTGGAAAGGAGAGAGAACGCCTTGCTATAAATAATGTCATTTATATTTTTAAAATCACACATATATATAACCCAAGGAAGGAAAATGCTTCAATAAAATAATAATAACTCAAGGACAGGTGGAATAATGGAGGCTGCTCTGTCTGAGTTCTGCAGTTGATAATTGTACAAATGAAAGATTCTCAGCAGAAGTGGGGGGCCTGCTGTGTGACCCCTGGAAATGTCAGTGTGATGAATGAGCCCCAGAGTCCCTGCTCAAATACCAGTTTATAATGACAGCCTTGACGTACCTCCCGTGTGTGGCAAGGTGACAAGCTGGCTCTCCCTCGCTCCTCGGTGCATCTGATTTTGCTGCCATTCTGTCGCATTGCCTTCTGCACCTGGGCTGACCACAGCCTAGTCCTGCTGCACTCTCGGCTCCTGGCTCCTGATCCCCGAACACCCAGCATCAGACCTGAGCTTCTGGAGATGGATGCTATGTCACTTGGATGCTGGTCATCAACTCATCAAGAGAAAATGCAACCTGCTTTCCTTCCCATTACACAGGAACTATTTAAACTCAAAGGGCATATATGGACACATGAGAGCAAGTGGTCACTCTTTCCTTAAGTGAGGAAAGAGAAACAGCTGGCTGCCGTCTGAGCTGTGTGAGGTATGCAGGTCTAAAAAGACAAGAGTATGGGACCTCAGTCAGCCCCCTCCATGCCCAGGGCAATTGTTGAGTCATTTTGTTCCTAACCAGCTGCCTCACCCATTATATTCAGGTCCCTGGAATTTGTGGTACAAAGAACAATGTACAGCTAATCAATAGCTTATGTTATTTTAATGTAAATTATTGGTAATCAACTCAGAAACTGCCTCTTCTTTTCCTTTAAGAATCCACTTGTAACTGCAGCTAATGGGAGTGTATATTCAGGGCTCCTTGAATCTATTGTCTGGGGTTGCAGTCCTCGATCTTGGTCAAGTAAATGCTCTACTTAGATTAATTCTTTTTTAGATTGACATGAGCAAATGTTTCCTGAGTGTCTGCTTTGCTGCAGGTGCTGAGCTGTGGATGGGATATGACTGTGAAGCCGGGCCCAGTGCCTGGCCTCGTGAAGATTATATTTTGGTGAAGGACACATGACATAAAGCCAAATGATCAGAAGAAGAAGGAAGATGGCTGTATGCATGGTCCATGTTACACATGAGATAAATAGGACGTGTACTAATGAATACAGGACGTGGGGCTGGGTTGATTTACATGAAGCTTTGAGGGGAATTTTCCTAGAAGAGATTATACATAAGCTGAGGCCTACAGGATAAGACAGAAAGATTTCCAGGAAGAGGAAACTGAGTGCAAAGGCCCTAGAGAGATGGGGGTTGAACCTGGCGTAGCCTTGGAAGGTGTGGCGCCCTGGTCTGTAATGAAGAGTGAGAGGAGGGGAGTTTGATAAGCGGAAGTCAAATCATAAAGGTATTTAAATTTAGGAGGTTGGTTTTACTTTCAGAGCAACGGAAAGCCATTGGAGGGTTGAAGAAGGGCAATAATGGCATCAGCTTTGCATTTTAAGGTGATCAGGCTGGCTGCTCTGTGGAGAATGGATTGGTATGGGTACCAGGAGAAGCACGGAGTGGATTTGTCCCAGGAGGATGGCTCTCGTACAGAGTGTTCTTTAAGCGGCTTTCAGGATGTGCGCCTGCAGGGACTACACAGTGTAACTGGAGAAGCGCTGGCTGGGCTCCACTACCAGTGAGCGGCAAGAACTTTGGCATGTCTTCTAATCTTCCTGATTCTCAAGCCTCACCTGGATGAAATAATCACAGCTCCCTTATAGGATAGCTGTGATGATTTAATCAGATGATGTGTGTGAGGTGTCCAGCACATAGTGATCACTCATTGTGTTAGAGGTTAGCTCTCTTTAACTGTTATGATGTCTCTGGGGCATCTGTGAGGAGGGAGCTCCTGGGAAGGCGAGGACAAGGTGATTTGTAGGAAGGAGCAACTTCAAGTCACGTTCTCCTGTTAATCTCATCAACTGGTAGCTCCAAAACATAGCTGTCAACAGGCATCAATTATACCCCATGTAATTGCACACGATTGTATTTAATTCTCACAATAGTCTTGCAATGCAGACATTACTGTATTATATAATTATCCCCTTTTTTGATATCAGAAAATTGTAGTCCACAGAGGTTAGGTAATTTGCTCAAGGTCACCCAGTTAGTGGCAGAGCCAAAATCCAGTCCAGATCTGTTGGAATCCAAACCCCATGCTCTCTCCACCATAACGGCTCATCCAACAGTTCAACGGCTGCTTTCCAAACACATCTCGGGTTCTTGGGATTCTACAACATCTGTGCCTCTCAACAAAGGGTAGCCTATCTATGGAAGTCCCCAGGTGACATGAGGAAGAAGGAAATCTGCCCTCTCCAAGCCTGATACAAAAGGACAAAAGAGACCGGTTCCATCTGCTGTTCTATAAAGCACAGCTTTGCCAGGTAAAGTCTGGGAAATGAAGTTGCACCCACTGCTGAGTACCAAATGTTATATAGCTAATTAACCACAGAGATTTGGGAAGAAACCCATTAAAGAGACCAAATACAGTGTGAACAAAAAGCAAATGGTAATGTTGCCGCTTATTACTGTTATGGCCATTACTATTAATATTAACGCTATTATTTAGTTTTATTATTACTCTGATACATCATTATTATTGCTGTCTCCTAGCATCTTCACATAAATCTATCACCAAATGTTTTAGAGGTTTAATATTGTTATAGTTATGTAATTAAACAAATAGAAATAATAGTTGCAGAATTGCAGAGTTACATAATTATTGCTCCTCAATGGAAACGATAAATAAAACTTACATGTCTTGATAGCAGTTATATTAACAACAATGAAAACATTGAAGGCTAAAGCTGAAGAATTATGTAATGGTTACATAATTAAATAATAAATTATCCTGGAACTACAGGGACATGCACTATATAAAGCAGCATACAGAATGGAGGGGAAAAGGAAATCATTAAGCAATGTCAAAAAAAAAAAAAAAAGAGAGAGAGAGAGAGATGGGCCTATGGATAAGAAGCAGAGCAGCGTGGGCCTGGGAATGAGGATCCCTGGGGTTTGTAGTACCCAGAGCTCTTCAACTTCCCATTCTAGATTCAGACACGTATAGGGATTTTATCATCCCCAAAACATGAAGTAATTTGTCTAAGGCTATAAATCACTTGGATAATATAATCCCCTTAACTGAACAGCTTATCATATGTGGCATACATTTAATCTCTGTGTTTAAAATTATCTCAAAATTTAGCTTTAGTCTTGGCTAAGTGTTATATAACTACTCTTCAACTACCTGCATTGATTCAATGACTAGTGGGTGCACGTGGGGTGGAATGCTTGCCAGGGGTAGAGAATACTACTGTTTTGAAAATTATTCAAACACTCAATCACCGCATCACCACATTTCTTTGGTTGTGTTATCACAATATTAACATACCCAAATATTTGGAAAGACTAAAATATTTGATGTTAAATCAAATATCCAGTTGACTGACTCACTTGCTAATTTTTTATACCAAAGCTTGGCAGTCAGACTGCCTGGGTTTTATATAAAGGTGTGTTTATGGAGATCTGGCGTGGGGGCACCATCCCCTACCTGAGGACCATAAAACCAGCCCCTGCTCTAAAGACTGAGTTTAGATTGGCAACACACTTCACACCCTGAATCCGCCTGTCTCCCTGGGTGTCAGCAGAACCGAGCCCGTTGTTTGAATGGATGGGACGATGCGACATTCCCGGGCTGCCAGCAGCGGGCAGCATGAATAAGCACATGGCATCGCTCAGCGGTGACAATGGGGAGGCAGAAGGCTCCTGTCCAGAGCCAGCAGGGGACAGAGCCATGGTCTGCCAGCCTCTCTGTGATTCACATTTCAAGAAAGCTCTCACTTCTCCATCAGGCCTGTTCTAAGAGCCGTCAGGCTGGACATTATCATAATGGGGTCACCTGTGAGTCTGGGAATAGACAGAGGAGCAGTCTATTGGGGAGAACAAATTGACTCCTGTCTCGTTACTTGGCTCAACTTGACAGGCAAACCTGGTGATTGGAAAAGGACGGCCTCAGGAGATGCCCACGCCAGGGAAGGGGAAGGGCGACAGGGCCATCACACCTGCTGGACTTGGGGAGCTGGAGCAGACTGCCCGGCGTCAGGCCCTCCAGTTCGGGTCGTCATTTTCCAGTATTCAGCGCCAACCTGCCCTTGGCCTGCATGCAGCCCACACTGCCCATCTGTCCATGTCCCTATGCTACGGGGATGAAGAACACGTAGAACTCAAACCCTCTGTCGTCATTTTGTCTCCACCCCTGGGTATCTCACTTTTAATCCTGTGATCCTTTTTAACTTGCCCCAGAAGAGGGTGAAAATAGGGTCCTTCTCCAAATAAGCAGAGACAATTTCCACAATCCTGGGGCCATAGGAACTTTTCTAAGGGCTGTTTGTATCATTGTTCTGTTGAACCACATGGGAACCTAGGCAAAGAGTGTCCATTTCCTTCAGATACCAAAGAGGGCGCTCCTGAGGCGCCAGGGTGCTGCCGAAAGTGCTGGGGCTTTGATAACAAATGAATCTGGTGTATTAGTCTGCCTGGGCTGCCATAACAAAACACCATAGGCTGGTTGGCTTCAACAACAAAAAGTCATTTTCTTATAGTTCTGAAAGCTGGAAGTCCAAGATCAGGGTGCCATGCCAGCATGGCTGGGCTCTGATCAGGGATCTCTCCCTGGCTTGCAGACAGCTGCCTTCCCATTGTATCCTCACATAGTGAAGAGAGAGAGAGGAGAGAGAGAGAGCGTGCACGCTCTTCCTCCTATTTATTTATTTATTTATTTATTTATTTATTTATTGAGACAGAGTTTCGCTCTTATTGCCCAGGCTGGAGTGCAATGGCACGATCTCGGCTCACCGCAACCTCCGCCTCCCAGGTTCAAGCGATTCCCCTGCCTCAGCCACCTGAGTAGCTGGGATTACAGGGATGCGCCACCACGCCTGGCTAATTTTTTTGTGTTTTTAGTACAGATGGGGTTTCTCCATGTTGGTCAGGAGGATGGTCTCCAACTCCCGACCTCAGGTGATCTGCCCACCTCAGCTGCCCAAAGTGCAGAGATAACAGGCGTGAGCCACCGTGCCCGGCTTTCTCATCTTATGAGGTCACTAATTCCTATCACGCAGGCCTCACCCTCATCACTATATTTAGCCCTAATTACCTCTCAAAGACCCCATCTCCAAATACCCTCATTCAGATGCTAAAAGTTAGGCCTTCAACATAGGAATTTGGGGAGGGGGGTATAAAACATTCCATCTGTAACACTTGGGTTTTAATTTCAGCTTCTTGTTAGGTGTGGATCCTAAATGACTTCAGCCCTCTGAATTTCAGTTACCGCACCTGTAAAATGTGACTCACAAGCCTACTACACTGAACTGCTGTGAGGAATAGGATGTGTTCACGTAGAAAAAGCCTCAACGCATACCAGGTCCTGCAATGTCGATTCTCCTCCCTCCCTCTTGCCACTTTCACGGCGTCTCTGATTTAGTCTGGCACTAGTTTTCATCAAGAGTTCTGTCCTCCCCCCTTCCCCTGCCTTCCCACCCAACATGAAACACATCTTATTTAAGATTCCCTCCATCCATGCAGTTTTGGCTGGGTTGCAGCTATTTTCTCAAAAACAACAGCAGCCCTGATAATTCTCTCCCAGGAGCTAGGAAGGTTCCTCCTTTCCCTAGAGCCCCAGAAAGGAAGACGTCACTGTCATAGGGGCTTAGGAGGGACGTGGAGATCATTCTCCAGCATCGTGGGCACAGTCCTCTTCCTACGCTCTGACGTCCCCTGGAACAGGTTTCCTTAGCTCCCTCCGCAGGTTTCCTTAGTCACCCCGGCGACCCTTCCTGGGGCTCCTCCTTGTCTCACTTCAAAGGCCCTTGTGTTGCAGGGCCCAGATCCCACGAGATTCTTCCCAAAGATGGAACCCCGGCCCCTCCCCGGCCCCCAGATAGCACTGTCTCAGCAGGGTTATCTCTATTAGCCGCTGCCAACGTCAGTGCATGGAAACAGTGCAGTGTGAGATGCTTCCCCTGACTAACGTCTTTGTACTGAGCGGGGGAATCAGAACGGAACAGATGTTTTAAGGACTCCATAAATCCGTGAAGATAAAAAACCACCCACCCAGCACTTTTTAACAATGCGCCATGCTGATGAACCAGCATATCGGAAATACCAAAATAAATATAAAATCCCACTGAAGCCTTGGCATAAATCTTAGGGATTTTTTTTTTCTTTTTTCCCTTACAACATACACCAGACATCATTTTTAATACTCAGTGAAGACCCACAACTGGGAACAGAAAGTCTATAAAAACGCTGCTGCTTCCATCCGAAGTGACCCAACGATCAACCACAATATGCATGAATCACCCTGCAGTTGCTTCCTGAAAAACTCATTTCTCTCCCATAGAACCTTCTCTCTCTCTCAACACTTCCAGTGTTGTCATGTTTCTTCTCATAACTCCTTGCTGAATTCCAATGAGGTTTTCTAATTAGCCTAATTAATTTTCTGCCCAACTTAATAAGACTGTCTCTGGTTCAGAAATAATTGGACTTCCCAAACACCATTTTCCCTCCCTCGATTTCTCAGTGGTGAGTTGTGATCCAGCCTCCTTTCATAATTCAAAATTAGCTTCTGTTTTTCAGATAATGGGTTCATGTTCGGAAAGTTATTTAGTTTTTTCATTAACACTCTCACATCATTCTCTCCCTCCTGTGAAGAATACCTTAAAAAGCACTAAAAATAAAATGAAACTTGGATCCCTTCCTGAAGAGATAAATCCATTTGGGATCAAGGTTTCAATGGATTCTTACTTCCTAGATTATCAATTTCAGCAAGGTAAATTAATGACCTGGATAAAGCATATTCTTACAAAGTTCGGTAGCAGCTATGAAAATAAGCCCTAACAAGCCGAGTAATAAAATCATAAAAAAAAAAAAAATCTTGAGCATTTTCAGGCAACTAGCTTCCCATGGAAGAGCAGGCTTCTCTCCAACCTCTTACAAATGTGTTTCATGTGGTTGTGAATTTCTTACTCCAGGAAAATAGCATTGTTACAAATATTAGTGTGTTCTCCAAATGAGTTGAAAAAAAAGGAGGAAGAGAGAAGAGGTAAGGAAAGATAGAGGAAAGAAAAGTTGGTAAGCTTAATGAAAATGTCCATGTCCCAATGCATGTTTGAATAAGCTCTGCAAAGCTGTGTAAATGGCATATTGTCTTTTGTTTGCTCTCAGGTTCCAGAACACCAGGCAATCATATCCTCTGTGGTATTGGTTTTGCAGCCCCAGAAATACTTCTCTCGGAACGATGAAGATGGAATTATTTTCTCATTCCCTAAAAGAGCCTGAAGCAGTTCTTTAGAGGTCTTATAAATATGCCTGTGAACAGTGCCAGAGTATGGAGAGCACAGTAAGATGTGTGACTCCGATCCTGCCTATGCTCAGGGGTGTGCAGTTGTCAACCTTCTCATGATGGCAGCATGTTCTAAGTGGAATCATAAAGGTGTGAAGGTTTTCAAAGAAGTTAATCCAAACAATAGCCATAGAGGTGTATGCTTTATTTTCTTTGGATGAATCTAGACCAAACTTCTCAAAGATGAAATGGAGTTATTGAGGGTGGTTCCTTCTCTTAATAAAAATGGGTGACCCACTCATGTTCCAAGAGTCATGGCTTCTTTGATGAGTCATCTAGGCAGGTACAGGTTTTAAGAAAATATGCAGAGGGCTGGACATGGTGGGTCATGCCTGTAATCCCCGCACTTTGGGAGGCCAAAGCAGGTGGATTACTTGAGGTCAAGAGTTTGAGACCAGCCTGGCCAACAAGATGAAACCCCGTCTCTACCAAAAATACAAAAATTAGCTGGGACGGTGGTGTGTGCCTGTAATCCCAGCTACTCGGGAGGCAGAGACAGGAGAATCATTTGAACCTGGGAGGCTGAGTTTGCAGTGAGCCAAGACTGCACCACTGCACTCTAACCTGGGCAACACAGTGAAAGTTTGTCTCAAAAGAAAGAAAAGAAAGGAAGGAAGGAAGGAAGGAAGGAAGGAAGGAAGGGAAGAAAGAAAGAAAGAAAGAAAGAAAGAAGGAAAGAAAGAAAGAAAGAAAGAAAGAAAGAAAGAAAGAAAGAAAGAAAGAAAGAAAGAAAGAAAGAAAGAAAAAAAAGAAAATAGGCAGAAAACTGTAAGTATACCAAACTGGTAAGTTTGGGGACAGTTATTTCCTGCTGAAGAAACAGTCTCTCACTCCCTCTCCTCTCTCATTAAAAGAGCTTTGGGGATGCTGCTTTGAAGACAGTGTTTCATAATGAAAGTGAAGTATGGTTCACTTTTTCAAATGTAAATAACATCCATTTGCCAGAAATGAAATATGCCTATATCACTATCCCACATCATCAAAGTTTGCTACAATTAGCTAGCGGGGGAAAAATAAGACAGAAGTTGTATTAAAGGATCAAAAAAGAAAATGAAAAGAATGGTACGATTTGTAGCTATATATTTAAATGAAGCTTACTACTGTCCACCGACGAGGATAGAGTGAAACTGACTAAAATAGTCTCTACTGAACTTAAATCTTGGGCTTCCCTAGTTGTTGCTTAAGTAAGGCTACTTGCTCTCAGCAGAGCCCTGTAGTGTCCGGTGACCATCTGGAGATTCTTCGAAATATGCTCCATTTAGAAACATAGACTATTCAATGGAGTTCTGTTGAAAATTTGAATTTAGTAGAGTAATAGCTAAACATTAAATCTTTTATCTACTTATCCATTTTATCCCTAGAATATACTTTCCATAATGGCATTTTTAAAACGTTCTTTGCATTTTAATGTTGGGGTGGGTTTCTTTCCTCAATTCTGGCACATTTTACTAATCTTTGTCCCACTACCCTTACTCTGGGTGTTTCTATGTATAATAATTAGATGACTTTGAATCCTGATTTTATATGTATACCTCAGGAATGGCACCCTGTTAAGAAAACAAAACAACAAACATAATAATAATAACCATCTGAGGATTTAACTTCAAGTCACATCAGTGTCTCCATTAGACAATGTCAGGGCTTGATGCTTTCAACTTCCCCTGAGCTAATGGAAACATCTCTTTACTCAGCCCCGTCTCACCTGGCATTGAATATGGGCCTAACACACCTGGAAATGGGTTCTAGAAGGGCAGGAAGAGAGTCAGTGCCCAAATCTTCTTTCACTCATGTTTGCCCGGACTGTGCAGCTACATATCAGTCCTATTTAGGGTGATAGGTTAAAACCCCTGGGGAAAACGGTGTGACCTGGTACATCGTTGAGGAGCTAGTCAGGTGGAGTCCATGCATGACTCCAGTAGAAGGAATTTGGTAAGGGAATTGGTTATAAAGCCTCCAGAGAAGTGAAAGAGAAGATGATGAGACTACACAGAGATTAGCAATGACAGGACGTCTCCATCAGGCCTAAGACTGAAGAACCAAAGGAAGAAGTGATCTTTCTGGTGGCCAGAGCTGGAGCTACCTGGAAGGAGCTGGAGTCACTGCACTGGGCCTGTTGGGTGGAAACTGGAATCACAAAGGAGATGTAGCTGTTTCAGAGATGACGCCCCTTTCCTTGAAGGAGATAATGCATGCAATTAGGAGCAGCAGCCCAAAGACAGGCTGCCCCTGCTGAAGGCACAGGATGTGGCTCAGGGCTCTGAGGTGGCATTTGAGGCCCTTGCTCTAAGCCACATCATCAGCCAAGTTTTTATGAATCATAAAATTGCTGGATCCCCTTTCTAAACATAGTCCCTGATTCTGCTTCACTGACCTTCCTCGGAGGTCAAATGCATAGCAGATAAAGAAGTGTTTCCTTTTAATGACTGGGAATTTACTGGCCATAAATTTCACCCAGTACCCTAGGACTACGTGTTATGGTCAGGTAAAGTAAGTCAGATGACTAGCCCATTTTCTCTCTTCATCTTGAACAGAATTTCCTCATTTTCCTGAGATAAGATAATCCCAGCTTATAGCAATTTTTTGTGAGACAGGGGTCTTGCTCTGTCACCACCCAGGTTGGAGTGAGGTGCTGTGATCACAGCTCACCGCAGCCTCAATCTCCAGGACTCAAGCCACCCTCCCACCTCAGCCTCCCCAGTGGCTGGGACCACAAGTGCGTACCACGAGACTCAGCTAATTTTTTTTTTTTTTTTTTGAGATGGAGTCTCACTCTGTTGCCCAGGATGGAGTGCAGTGGCATGATCTCGGCTCACTGCAACCTCCGCCTCCTGAGTTCAAGCAATTCTCCTGTCTCAGCCTCCCAGACAAGGTCTTTCTATGTTGCCCAGGCTGGTCTTGAACTCCCAGGCTCAAGTGGTCCTCTTGCTTTGGCCTCCCAAAATGCTGGAATTACAGGTGTGTCACCACGCCCCGCCAGCAATTCTTTAACAAGAGGAGATCCCTTCTAATTTGTCTAGAGTACCTCCACCCCTATTCTTTCTCACTTCTGTGCCTCCTTTCTTTTCCTCAAGAAGCATTAGCAGGCAGTAAAAATGACATGACTTCCCCCTTCCTACCACCACTGACACAACACCTGCCCTTCACTAACACCAATGAGAGTGTGCGGTATTGATGGTGACAGCTCAGATGCAACCCAGGAGCCCTTTCAGAATTAGAGCCAATGCTGGCAAGGAGCTTCTCTTGTCTCCTGTCCAGGCCTCACAATTTTAAATTGTTTCTAGAAGTTAAGACAGTGATCTCTCCTGGCCAATGCAGAGAAGCAGTGGGAAAGGAGACAGACAGTGCTCCTGATTCAAGGAAGCTAATGCTTCTATTGCCTCTCCTCGAATAAAATTTTGAGTTAGAGGTTATTATGCTTACTTTGCAGACATGTTAAGCAATTTGGCCAAAGCTTCAGAATGAATTAGGAGACAAAGTTGGCATTAGAATCAAGGTCTGATTTACTCTAAAATCCACGTTACTTTCACTATATAGTGTTGCTCCCTATTTTCTATGTGAATAGCTTTATAAAATGCAAAACATGCTCAAAAGAAAATCCTTCCACATATGAATTTGAACATCCTTGTGATAATACGCCATGCTGGAAAAGTTGCCAAGTTTTGCAAATAAAAATACAGGATGCCCAGTTAAATTTGAATTTCAGATGGCTAAATATTTTAATAAAAATATATGTCCCAAATATTGCATGGGTCATACTTATACTAAAACTACTTGTTGTTTATTCAGAAATTAGAATTTAGCTGGTCATCCAATATTTTTTGGCCCTACATGCGGTCCATCTGTATCTTAATGTCCTGAGCCCAAGCTTCACTTTGCTTTGGTAAACTGAAAATACTGTCAAGGGGAAGGTCATTGTTCTGTCTTCCACTGCCTTGCCAGTCTTCACCCCCAGGGTCATTGGGATTCCTCCTAGGCCAAGAGTGAAACATTGTACCTTTCATATATAAATATCCAGTGTATATACACACTCAAAACTTACGAGCCCTGCTGTGTTCAACTGAGGTTTTTAAACCAATTTTTATTGTATAACTTATATACAATAAAATGTATCCATTTAGTGATGTGGCTCAATAAGTTTTGATGAATATTACATCTGTGTAACCACCACCCTCATCAAAATCACACTCTCACTGTTCCAGAAAGTTACCTCATGCTTCCTGCAGTCAATCCTCAAGGCTCTTTAGCCCCAGTCCTTCACATTTCTGCTTTCTGTCACTTTAGATTAGTTTTGTCTTTCCTAGAATTTCATATAAATGGAATCATAGAGTTTTGCCATCTGTACTCTCCTGGATCTGGCCTTTTCCTCTCATCGTGATGGTGTGAGTTCACCTACATTGTTGCTTGTATCAATAGTGCATTCCTTTTTACTGCTGAGTCATATTTCATTCTTTGGATTTACTGTTAATTGTTTATCCACTCATCTGTTGATGAACATGGATTGTTTTCAAATTTGGCTAATATAAATAAAGCTGCTATGAACATTTGTGTACAAGTCTCTGTGTAGACATATGATTTTATCTGTCTTAGACAAATACCAAGACGTAAAATGGTTGGGTTATATGGTAGTCGTGTGTTTAGCTTTTTTTTTATTTTTGGAGTTGGAGTCTCACTCTGTTGCCCAGGCTGGAGTGCAGTGGTGCAATCTCGGCTCACTGCCACCTGTTTTCCTGGTTCAAGCGATTCTCCTGCCTCAGCCTCCCGAGTAGCTGGGATTACAGGCATGCACCACTATGCCCAGCTAATTCTTGTATGTTTAGTAGAGATGGGGTTTTACCATGTTGGCCAGGGTGGTCTCAAAGTCCTGACCCCAAGTGATCTGCCTGCCTCGGCCTCCCAGAGTGCTGGGACTACAGGCACACACCACCACACCCAGCCCTATGTGTTTAACTTTATGAGGAAAAAACATACAACTTTTCAAAGTGGTTCTAGCATTTTCCATTCTCACCATCAGTGTGTGACAGTTACAGTGGCTCTATATCCTCCCCAACACTTGGTTACCATCAATCTTTCAACTTCTAGCCATTATCATAGGTATGCAATGGTATCTTAGCGATTTTGGTTTGCATTTCCCTGAGGTCAATTGAGTTCTAAAATATTCTGAAAAATTGTGTCAATGTTGGCTTCTGCATTTATGAAGCAATTTTTTGAGCATCAGTGTCGTGTCAGGTATCACACTACAGCCACTGAGTCTAAAACGGCAAGTCACAGATATAAGTCACAGATATGATCTCGGCCTGTTATGGAGCTTATAATCAAATGTGTGAGGCAGATGTTAAACAAACAGATGAGTATAATTATATAGCTACAAATGGTAATAAGTATATATATATATTTTTGGGGGGGTTGGAGGGGACAGAATCTTGCTCTGTCACCAGGCTGGAGTGCAGCAGTGCCATCTCAGCTCACTACAACCTCTGCCTCCTGAGTTCAAGCGATTAACCTGCCTCAGCCTCTTGAGTAGCTAGGACTACTGGCACATGCCACCATGTCCAGCTAATTTTTTTTTTTTTTTTTTGAGACGGAGTCTCGCTGTCACCCAGGCTGGAGTGCAATGGCGCAATCTCGGCTCACTGCAAGCTCTGCCTCCCAGGTTCACGCCATTCTCCTGCCTCAGCCTCCCGAGTAGCTGAGACTACAGGCGCCCACCACCACGCCCGGCTAATTTTTTGTATTTTTGGTGGAGACGGGGTTTCACTGTGTTAGCCAGGATGGTCTCAATCCCCTGACCTTGTGATCCGCCCGCCTCAGCCTCCCAAAGTGCTGGGATTTCAGGCGTGAGCCACTGCGCCTGGCCTTTTTTTTTTCTTTTTTTTTTGGTATTTTAGTAGAGACGGGGTTTCACCATGTTGGCCAGGATGGTCTCAATCTCCTGACCTTGCAATCTGCCTGCCTTGGCCTGCAAAAGTGCTGGGATTACAAGTGTGAGCCACTGTGCCCGGCCGATAAGTATAATTTAAAAAATAAATAGATCACACTGAGAGAGGGTATCAGGGGATATGCCGTAAGAAGGGCATCTCAAATGGCCTGAAGAGTGATTAGGAGGGAGGGAGGAAGTGGCCGTGAGGTGGGTGGAGGCTTCTTCCGGATGGAGAAAAAGCCCCATGTGGGAGTCTCAGGGTGGAGGTGGGCTAATGCTGTCCTCTCAGCCTGGACGCAGGCCCCTGGAATTGGAAACACCGAGGCAGGGGAGGAGGACTGTGGTGAGGAGAGAGAGCAGGCAGCCCCGGACACCACAGAGCTCCCCAAGGCCTGGGAAGCACTTAGGATTGGAGCCAAAGTGGAATAGAAAGTCACTGCTAGGTAAACAGCAGGAGCACAGGCTCATTCAGGCTTTCAAAATCTCACCTAGGCTCCAGCAATGACAGTGACTTAAATGATGGGGAGAGTGAGATGCCAGTCAGAGTCTATTGTTGTGGTTACACAGAAATGACCAAGTGGTGGGCCGTGGTGGAAAGCAGAAATGAAAAAATTCAAGATGCATTTTGGAGAAGAAATCAACAGGATTTAAGAACGACTTAGATGCCAGGATTGTAGCAAAGGGGGTGGCCAGGAAGCCACTCGGTCTCTGGCTTGAGCAGTTGGTTTGATGGAGGCACCAAGTAGAGAGAAAAAAGACCTGGGTGGTGGTCGGAACCAGGCACCCTGCAGTGGCTCCAGTAACTGTTATGTCAGGCCAGTGTGGCAGGCTCTGGGGAAGGTGAGGAGCTTGTAGCCAGAATGACACTTTGCCTGGCAGTGAAAACACATAGGTATATGACAACATACATGTGACTGAAGGCCATAACTTAGAGTCTCTAAGGAGACACCGAGGATCCAGGGCCACCACACACAGATGTGTAGATCCTGGACAAAGGTGGTGACACCCAGTCTTGGGAATAAAATAATAAGAGTTCTCTCTCAAAAATAAATGCAAGGTAACTATTTGGAAAGACAGACTTAGAGAGAAATGATAACATTAGGGTATCAGTGCTTTCTCTCCGTTGAGTGTAAGCAGGTGCCTAATGGCTTTCCACCTAAGGTCAGGGGGACTGTAAGGAAACAAACCAAGGCTCACAGGGTTCCCAGACAGCATGCCCAGCTTGCTTTCATCCGGCATTCTCGGAGCAACTGCTGCATCCAGGAACACTGCCCAATGTGAGAAACACAGGAACGTTTAAGATTCGGTGTCTGCCCTGCACAGCTGACAGAGAAATGTCCTGGTATCCTCTATATAAAACGATGATGCCTGTAATCCCAGCACTTTAGGAGGCTGAGGAGGGCAAATCACCTGAGGTTAGGAGTTCAAGACTAGCCTGGCCAACATAGTGAAACCCTGTCTCTACTAAAAATACAAAAAATTATCTGAGCATGGTGGTGGGCACCTGTCAGCCCAGCTACTTGGGAGGCTGAAGCAGGAGAATCCCTTGTACCTGGAAGGCAGAGGTTGCAGTGAGCCGAGACCACGCCATTGCACTTCAGCCTGGGTGACAAGAGCAAAATTCCATCTCAAACAAAACAAAACAAACAAACAAAAAAACAGTGACAATGCAGGGACGTAAGTCAACAACAGAGGTATGTCCCAGGGGCTGAGGGATCAAGGTAGGGACCACCTAACAAGTCAAATTCCTTCAATTATTAAAAGAAAAATAATGATTTTCCTGTAGCATGTAGCCTGTAAATGTCATAATGACATGCGTTCTTCTTGCCATTTTTAGATGCTTACTCTGTGCCAGACACAGCTCTGAGCACTTTGTAAGCTCTGTGTCATTTCCTCTTCATAGCAGCCCTGGGAGTGGATATCTGTACCATTCCCTTATTACATGCCAGCAAAGTGTGGCTTATACATCTTCATCGGTCCAAGGTCACATTCTTAGGAAGTGGCTAAGCTGGGGTTGAAACCCAGGTCCCTGGGATCTGTACCACCACGCTCCTGATCACTTTATGATTTCCAATACTGAGTTGATTCAGAACAACTTCATCCGGAAGTAAAGTTGGCTGCATCTGTCGTAGCTTCTCCAGTGCCCACTCCTGTTTCAACTGTTGATTTATCATGGTGCCCAAAGAGTGTTGATTATTTATGTGCAATGGTCATGATCTAAGTGCTGAGGACATATGCTACTGTATGTCCTTTCTTTTCTGTCTGAACAAAATGAGGAGGCAGGCCACAGAGGTACACCCAAGAGAAAGGCCGAGCCGGGGCCCCTCCAATGTCAAAAGCCCCCGTGCTGTGAGAAAAGCAGGGCCACCTGGCACTGGGCACTGTCCAGTCCCATACACTCCTGCAAGCTTTCTGTCCAGAGGCCAGGCCTCCAGGGGAGTGGAGAGAAAGAGAAGTAGTGCCGGGCAGTCCCCTCCCATCTGTTTTGCAGAGGAGAGCCATTCTGAAAAAGCACATCGGATTAAATAAATTAAAAGAATTGCACCCCCCTGGGAACATTCTCAAAACAGAAAGTCATTTGAACCGATGTGTGATTCACTCAGAGGCTCTCTCCTTATAGGAAATGAATACAATCAAAATAAAATCACTTCATGGAGTAAGAGGCAGTGGATGGGCACAGGCAGGAGGGGGCAAGTCATGGAAGGCACAGTGTTTACAAAGCCATTAAAGGAGAATGAATAGATCTAGCCTGGTCCCAAAAGGCAAAGAAATGTGAATTTTCACATATAAATAGAAAACGTTTAGAATGGTATTAATTCAAGACAGAGCTCCTAATGTCTTTCCAAGTTAGCCGGGTGTGCGGCGTCTGCTTAGCTGCACTGACCCCTGCTGGTGAGAATCCAGAATTATCTGCTGCTCTGCCACTATTTTCAGACAATGTCGAGAGTCCTGGTGACCGCGTGGCAAGCGTGTGTCCACCGTCATGTACTACATGATACATGACCTGGACGCCTAACCAAGAACCACTTTGCCACTACAGTACCCAGAACCTAGTAGAATATAAGGCACATATTAAACCCTTAACAGACTTGGTTGAGTGACTATATGACCAAGCATGTACAACTCTAACACCTAATTCAACACATTTAGCTTATGGCACCTTTATCTAGTATGAACAGTAGCATCAACACTTCTTGAACACAATCAATGGATTCTGCTAAGAAAGACGTATTAGGTAATACTGAAGTCACAATGCACAATGGCAGGTGCCGTGTGGTGCCCGGCGAGTACAGTGGAGGGCCTGTTGTCAATCATGGTGACACAGTGGTGATGTGTTGGTTGTGTCCTGGTGGAGGCATTCCTGGGATCACAGGATAACGAGGAGCTTGTCAGGCTAAGGAACACAGGGAGGGGATTCTATGCAAAGACAATACAATGTCAATGGCAGAGACATGAAAAAATTGCATGGAGCTTTCAGGAAATTCCCTTGCTGTTGCTGGCAGTTCCAGTGAGAGGCAGGACTGGCAGTGGCAGACGTTTAAGAAGTCATGTGATACAAGGCTCTCTGAATCCCCAGATCCAGAAAAGCTTGAGATCACCCTGTCGTCCATGTGGCCCCACAGAAGTGTTTGACATTTAGAAGCAACATGGTTTATTTTGCATTGTATTTACACCACTCATCTCAGATGTGGAAGATGATTTCAGGGGTATGGAAGGAGAATAACGAAGGCCAAGAGTCCAGCTACAAAGCTATTGCATTTAGTAGGGACACAAGAGGAGCTTCATTAAGATGCTGGTAGCTTGAATGGCAAGCAGAAGGCTGACGGGAGAAAGATTTAGGAGACACAACCGAAAGGCACAGTTATGTGTGCTAGCAACTGGAAGAGAGAACAGCTTCTGCAGAAAGACTCAGGTGGAGGAGGAGGATTATGGGGGAAATTCAGAAGAGATGCTAAGCTTGGGTGCTCGTGGGTTATTCAGCTGGCAACTCAATGAGTGAGTTGTAAGTTCATAGGACAGTTTGACTGCACATAGAGTTTGGGGAGTTGTTGGTTTATAGATTGTAGTAGTGAGAAGTGCATTTTCCATCTGTGCCTTAGTTTCCCTCCAGCATATTAGTATAAAAAATAAATTGCTCCTAAGGTATGCAGTGGCTTCTAAGAAAGGCTTATAATAATCTTAACATATATGTATAATAGAATGCTTTATTAAAAAATATGTATGTCATTTTTCTTCTTCACCACAAAGCTATATGTTAGACATTTTTACACCAATTTTACAGGTATCAAAATTGAGTTTCTAAGATTAAGTAACATGGCTACGACTACTACAGCAAATTGGTAAGTGATGTGTGAGGATCTCAGCTCCAGTCCTCTGATTCTTTTCTGTACCATTGACTCATTGTTATAATAATTTGTTGACATCACTGCCTTTTTTGGAGGGTACACTAGACTCATGAAGGATGATATTGAAATTCAAAGTTTTATAAAAATGCCAAGCGTATGAAGCAGGAAAAAAAAATAGCAATGTCCCATCATTTATAAAACTGAGCTCCTTGGAAGATAAAGGTTATTTAAATGCATAGGCTTATTAATGTCTCTGCATACTCACAGTTCTATCAATCTGAGCATACCCTGAAACTGCAAATTGTACAGGAGGAGACAGACAACATGCTTAATGCTTATCTTGATCTGGAAAATTATACCGTAAGGATCAAGAAAGGCAAACTTAGTGCCTGGGAACATAATGAAAAAATGTATTCATGAGCATCTGTCTTCCTTCTCTTTGCCACTTCCTGCTTTCCTCTCTGTAAAACTTCCGCCACACCAATTTGGCTACATCATTTTCCTACGTACAAGTCAATGGAGAGCTCCCCATTGGGCAATGTTTTACTTTTCCGGGGTTGAAAAAGAGCGGCACAGCATGCGTCCAAATCCCGCCAGCATGTAAGAAATGTACCCAACCAGCCTGTGAAAGATGTCCGTCCCTGATGGTTGCCACAGGGAAATAAATTAAATCTCACCAGCCCTGAAAGTCACCTTCTGCGGGAGGATTTTTGTTGTTGTTTCCCCACCACATCTACCTTCACTGTCCTTCTGATTACATCCATGGCAGTAGGAGAGGATGACGACTCCCAGAAAGAGGGCAAAGGAAACATTCCTGGACAGACGGACGATGGCCAGGCTGAGGGTTGGGAACGTCCCTGCCTCCCCTCACAGGGCCCTGTTCTTTTGTTGGCAGCCTCCCACCAGCCCACGTGATAAAGGGGGCAGCAGAAGAGGGACACAGACTGGAGAATGAGCATATTTCCTTGAAATGCTTCTTTCGGTGAATTAAACAGGGGTTTTTTGCAGACTGAAAAGGATATATTTTAGTGCTACAACTTCTCTTATTCTCTGTAATGGAGTTAGCTTCCCTAAGAGCTAGAAATATTTCCCAAGAAATATTTATAATCATCCTAACATATCTGTATAATGCTTTATAATAAAATAGATGTCTCATTTGTCTCATTTTTTTTTCTCACCACCTACTATAGGTTAGATATTTTGCCCCAATTTTACAAGTAACAAAATGGAATTTCTAAGATGAAGTGACTTGGCTAAGGCCACGAGAGCAAATCAGGAAGTGATCACGAGAGCAAATCAGGAAGTGATGAGTCAGGACTTCAACTCCAGTCCTCTGATCCTTTCCATATGTGTCACTGATCCCTTGTTCTAGTAATTCAGAAACCAAGGACGATGAGGGCAGAATGATGATGCTGAAAGCTCTACTAAGCCAGGGAAAAGGCTCTGATCAAGCAAAAATAGCGATTCTGATACTACAATGTTTGCACAGGGCTTTTACACTTTTCAACGCCTGCCAAGTTCTTCCATCACTTTGACCTCATCTTGCAAGGCAGGTTTTGATAACCCTCCCCACTTAAAAGATGAGGAGACTGAGACCAGTGCCCTTCACCTGTCCTGGCTCAGCCTCCCTGAATGGCACCTCCTCATTCCCTGTGTAGGGGACAGGCACTCTGTTCTCTTTAGGAATCCCTCCAAGTCCTACAGGGAAAGCTCGAGGAAATACAGCCCAAGTATTACAAGCCATAATCATTGTCACCCAAGGCTATAACTCCATAAAGTGGTTTCTGGTAGCACCATCAAGCAGAGAGCAAGTCAGCACAACCCCAGCGGAAGTCCAGGCCTCTGTGTGTCAGGGTGTGTTTTAGGACTGACATCCCTTTATAAACACCAGAAATGGCTCCAGCTGAATCACCATTTGTAGCCCTGTCTAACCCTTCTGCGTCAGTACTCAAAGTGCTTGCCTTTGCCCAGGAGGTAAACGCAGATGCAGCTAGCAGCCCACAACTGTCTAATATTTAGTCAGTATCCAGCGATTCAGATGTGATAGCAACGCTGCACTGACACACCGGTGTGGTGGGGTTATGTCAGAGGAATACAGAACAACTGCGATTTGAGCATCTTTGGGGCTAAGGAGAGTCCAATTAGTTCCATATTCTATTCCTGTGCCCTGAATAAACTGGGTTTGAGGGTAAGTATGTAGTCTGTCCTGAAATAACTGCAGAGGACACTTGTGCTTGTTTACTAAAATTGTTTCAGAGTCCAGGAACAACACAATTAGGAAATTCATCTTTTTTTAAAAAAAAAAAACACACTAATTTTCTAATCCATATCCAATTCCTTAATAGACTTCTTCTTTCTTCCTTTTACCTCTCCTGACAGCTTTTCTGCAGACTGCTTGAAAAGGGAATTGCCAGCAATTTTTAAAATTGGGAGATACTTTCCCCCAGGATACTTTGCTTCTAATGACAGTCGTTCCTTTTATGTTTTTATTAACTTGAGTAGGAAGGAGGGGTTGATTTGCATGTTCTATATTATAAACAATAATAATCTCTGTACAAATGTTAGATGGGAAAAACATGTATTTGCAGATTTGCTAAAATATTATAAGAATATAGTCTACAAGAATAAAGTCAATTATTCAGTCCCTTTAGATGTTAAACTGCAAATTATTTGTATGGAATTTAGTAATACTTAGCACTTCACATATCTAAAGTACTTTACAAACACTAACAAATTAATCCTCTCAATGGCTCCTTAAAATTAGGAATAATTACCTCTAATTCACAGATGGGGAAATCAGGAAAGGTTAAGAGACATGCTTCAAGTTACAGAGAAAGTTGCTGTCTCCAAAGACAGGAAGCAAAATAGGACCTGCTTCTCAAGTATGGGCTAATTTTGGAATATCAAGAGTTTCTAGCATAAATGGTCATTTGGGTCTCATCTTAAGAACTAATTTGATGATAGCAGATTATTGGTATCACAATATGCCATAAGAAAAATGGAAATAACCACAAAGTATACATTTGGCCCAGGTTCCAGAATGAATAGACTAAATGGTAAAATATGCATTGGGGAATTGTAGTGGATACAATAGCTCTTCTCCCAAGTACTGGATACATCAAAACTCTAGTTTATCTGTATTATGCTGAAGGATGTACACAACTTCAAAAGAATAAGAATGGCTGCTTTCACTGTTTCACATGACCTCCTATTCTTATTGCTTTTTGCCTATTTTCCTTGAGCTATGGAAGGAAAGCCACAGGTGCAGTGGCTTGCAGATGTATTTGCAGAGTTGGTAAGTCATCACTCCGCCTGATATGCCTTCATTCTGGCCAACCACTTAGTAGGAACTCCACATATGGCAATTAAATTTAATTGAATCTATGATCCTGAACACTGTTAAAATCTGCATGGCGAATTATTCCTTTTAGGAAGAGTACTACGAAGGTTCTAGTGGTATAATTTATTTGGTTTTATTTTGTTTCATAATTTTTGCAGAAACACACCACATCTGGTTTCTGGAAAATAACTTAAGTTTTTTAAGGAAAACTTTCTAAAGATAAACCTCACAATATGGCTTCTACAGTTTATTTCTACTTCTATATTATCTCTATCAGAATTATTTCTTAAATAACTACCAAACACTGGAAATGGACATATCTTAATCAAGAATTATTATCTCTAAAATTTGAAAAAAATAACCATTAACAATAACCAGTGAAATGCACAATTAGGAAAGGGTTAATAATAAAGAAACAACTGGTTAAGTCTTTGTGTTCAGGTCCGTTAAATATATGTCTAAAGTCTCAACTTTTGTTGAGACAATGGCATACATTATGAGAGAGAAAAATAAATAAAGATTATTTTCTGAACTCCTTTATTGCTATAATTGAACTGAACAATCAAACAAAGCTAAAGACCTCAGGTGACAAAAATGCATGAACAACTGATAAAAGTGAAGTTGAATCTACTGGGCTCTCATGTCAACCTTAAGAGGCCCCCCTTCACTTATCTCCTCAGTAGACAAGCGCCTCCACATTCAGTTCATGCAGATTTAATGTGTGCACTTGCTGCATTGTTGTTCTGAAAAATAAAATATTATTTTATTTCTATATTCTTGCCCTTCACCTAGATTCTTTTCTTCTTGAATGCATTATTCTTTCTTTCTGTTTCTCCCATAGCAATTGATTCTATTTACATTGGTTATTTAATAAGTAATTTTTTTTATTTTTAGTTGAGCAGCTTGTTTACCAGACTTTCCCTGTTTTAAATAAAAAGACATTAAATGAAAACAAATAACTCACAACATCTTACAATTGACATAAGTGCTCTTTATCTAATATTGGAAACAGCTTGCCTAAAATCATAGATTCTATGTAATTTACAAAGGTTATTTTTCCAGTCCAATAGAAAAACTGTATCATAATTCAGATTACAAATACCAAATGATATTTGTATGCTTTTTATCTGTATTGGTGATTTCTTTTAAAAAGGAAAAAAAAAGTCATTTTTATAGTCTTTATCACAATATAAACAGAACCAAAGGATCATAAAATGAATAAATTCCAACACGAGCAATGAAGTAAACATGTGACTTGTAAAATAAAGTAACAAGTTATTGTTTGGAAATGTTTTCCAAAGGCCACAACAAAATTTGCCCAGAATTTACACATTTTGAGTTTATGTATTCTTTTATTTTTTATCTTTTGACTTTTAAGTTCAGGGGGTACACGCACAGCTTTGTTAAATAAGTAAACTTGTGTCACAGGGGTTGGTTGTACAGATTACTTCAACACCCAGGTATTAAGCCTGATACCCATTAGTTATTTTTCCTGGTCCTTACCCACCTCTCAGCCTCCACCCTCCAATAGGCCCCAGTGTGTGTTGTTCTCTGTGTCCCTGTGTTCTCATCATTTAGCTCCTACTCATATGCAAAAACATGCGGTACTTGGTTTTCTGTTCCTGTGTTAGCTTGCTAAGGATAATGGCCTCCAGCTCCATTGATGGCCCTACAAAGGACATGATCTCAGTCCTTGTTATGGCTACATAGTATTCTATGGAGTGTATGTACCACATTTTCTTTATCCAATCTATCATTGATGGACATTTAGGTTGATTCTGTGTCTTCGACAGTCCTCTGCTCTACCAGCTGAGCTATCGAAGGGAGCACGAGTTTATATAGTCTATGACAATACATTTTTATTTTTAATTCACAAATTATGGAAAAATATAGGCCATCCTTTATTTATATATTCATGTTCTCCTATTTCTCTTTGAATTTCCTCCTTAGTCTCTGCTTTCAACTATCTTTTTATTAATAATTCCACTTACAAACAAATTGCTTCCAATACGGAAGTATTAAAGTAGTTTAAAGATGCACTTTTTATTTATAATTACTTGTCTACCAGAAAATCCATGATCACCAGAGTGAATAAGAAGACATATCACTGCAGTGCTTAGGAGAAAAGTCCAGCTTCCAAAGGTAATCTGAGAAAACAGAGTGCATGTCTGTGCTCGGGACACATTTGAAATGGGGATCAGCATCCCTCGTGCTCAGACACTCAGACCCCCGGTGATGAAGGCTCCACTCCCACAAGTGGTACAGGACTCAGGCCCTCATCCTGCCCTCCTCCACTTATCTCCTTCCAACCAAGCCCAGCCCCTCTGGGTAGGCCATCGTCCCTGGACTCGGGCTATTTGGAGGTGCTCCCAGGCTCCAAAAAAAAAAAACGTTTCTCTCTCTCTCTCTCTCTCTCAACGGGGTCTCGCTCTGTTGCCCAGGCTGGAGTGCAGTGGTGCAATCTCGGCTCACTGCAACCTCTGCCTCTCAGGTTCAAGCAATTCTCCTGCCTCAGCCTCCCAAGTAGCTGGGATTATGGGCACTTGCCACCATGCCCGGTTAATTTTTGTAGTTTTAGCAGAGACGGGGTTTTACCACGTTGGTCAGGCTGGTCTCAAACTCCTGACCTTGTGATCTGTATGCCTCGGCCTCCCAAAGTGCTGGGATTACATGGGTGAGCCACCATGCCCGGCAACACCTTGCCTCTTAAAAGGTCAAGGAAATGATCAAAGATGATCAAACTTCTCTTGTGACCATTACATTGTGCCTGAGTCCAGCCGGCCCTCAGTTCCAGCTGCCACATTCAGGGTCAATAAACTATTATTCTAACTGCTTTTCACAGCCCACTGACTCGAAATTGACTGCCTGCAGCTCTGTTTTACTGCACGGAGAGGAAAGAAGGAGACAGACAGAGACAGAGAGAGACTCATGGATTAGAAGGACAGAAACCCCAGAGTCAAGAAAAAAAATGGAAGAAAATAAACATTTTTCTATGGATTTTAGTGTGAGCCGTTAAAAATGACACACGTCGTTTAATTAGTGTCCTACCCTTGTCCAATTAGTAGGTAAGAACTATTTTGTGGATAATAAGCTAAAACTAATAAAATAATAATATTACTAACAGACATTTATTAATTTAAAAATGGAACTATTTGTTGAGCGTTCATTGTGAGTGTTCATTTTGTGCACCTTAGACTCCTTATGTGCTCCATACGTAACCCTCACAACACCCCTTGAGACAGGCAATAGTTATTACCCTTATTTTACAATGTGGAAATCGAGGCACATGGATGCCGGCAGCTCTCCTAAAGACCCAGAAGTGTAACCGGTGAGGCTGGGAATTGAATACACTCTTACAACGTAGCCCATGCTTTCCACCACACCACTGTGATCTCATTCATCAGCCCTGCGAGTGAGGTATTATCCCAGTATTGTAAATAAGAAAACTGAGAGTCGGTGACCAAAGTAACTTGCTCAGCAATCTGTGCAGTAAAGTATCAGAGCGAAGCTTCAAACCCATGCTTGGCTCCAAAACTATTGATTTTTTCATTAAACCAAAATGTCAGATAATCACACTCCTGGGTGTAAGAGACTGTGCGTTTAGCTCCCTCCTCATTATTGGTGTTTCCCTGTCATTTTGAGGCCCCCTTGCTCATGGTTTTCCAGGGTCTTCATCTTCAAGCTGCTGCTATAGACGTGTCTGCATCTGAAGAGCAAAGAGAAAGCAGCACTTCAGGCTGCCTTTGGCAACTGCCGTTTCCCATCTGGGACTTTGTGTGACACTGGAATGCCCCTCTTTTCATGCTGCTAACACTGCCCTCCCTAGGAGAGTCCTTATGTGATAACAACAGTACCTTCCCATTCATCCACTGGAAGTAAATAGGTAGGTTGCTCTATGGCTGACAAGTTCCAAAATGTGGCACTGAGCTTCCCTGACTTCTAGAGTTCTCCACAGGAACCACAGAGGACAGAGCACGCACATAGGTATGCCAAGGGCGGCCAGTGTGAGGTGAGGAGAGGCTTGCCATCCGGTCAGAAAGCAGCTAAGAGACACAAACCTTTCTCACCATGCTGGAATTGCACTGATGCAATAATGGCAGCTCATTATCCCTGCAGCCTTTCAAGGGAGCCATTATTATCCTCACTTTTCAGATGAGGAAAATAAAGTTCCAAGAGTGTGAGTAACTGACTTATAATACTCATACGTGATAAAGTTGAAATTTGAGCCTTAAAATGCTCTGTTCCAAAACCCATCTTCTTTTGTTTATTTCATTCCAGCGAAAGCTGTTTTGATATCTTGAAAGCAGTCAAAACAGTATTAACACTGGATTCTTAAAAAAAAAAAAAAAAAAAAACTTGTGGGTGTGGGAGTATAGGAAAGGATTTAGAGGGCAACACTTTTCCTCCTGAAGTCCACTGAGGCATGGAATCTCAATCATCTTTATAATGTGACTGTAAGCTTGGCAGTGGGAGGGATTGTTGCTTCACTTGGTAGATGGAAAAATTAGATGAATGGCCACTCAGAGCCAGTGACAAAGCGGCAGGGATCAAAGCCCACATCCCTTGGCCCCCAGTTCAATCCAAGAGACCATAGAATCTCATTCTGGGGCTTTGACTCATTTGATGGGAGTTGTTCACACCACCCAGGTTGACTTTCTAACATATGAAATCTGACCAAGCACTCCTCTCTCCATGCACAAATCATTTACATTCAACATATTATAGGGAAATTGAAGGAATGCTCATCACATTGTGAATAAATAGTTTGCATTCACCTTGTAGATGTCAAAATCAAATAAGCTTCTCTGGGGAGTAATTCATGGCTTATTGGCAAAGCATAGATGTCCACCTGAGGGCCATAGAACATGGTGTCTGATTATACCCAACAAACAATAGTGGAGCTATGTATGTGCAATCGAGAATTGGCTATGAAAGTTAAGAAGGGAGCCACAGTTTCCCTGAAAATTCCTCTAGAACTCACAATGTTGAATGCAGTGTAAAAGCCACTTGACTGTCATGACTCTGGAAAATTTTGCATTGGTTCTGCCCTATTTCACAAGTTCTTAGCTTGATACTAATTCACAGTGACCATTTTTAGCAGGTGAACACAGATTTCTGCTGGGCAGAAACGTAATGGGAAATGTGTAGAGACCACGGGAAATGTGTGGGGCCCTTCTTGTGTCTGACACTTAAAAGAGAAGCCTGGTAGTGCCTGTTCCACAGGGTGAAACCCACAGGATGAGGGGTACCCCAGAGCTGCCGCCATTCACCCCCACACTGGGGCAAGCGACTCAGGACCCTGAGTCCTGCAGTTCTCTGCATTGGCCTGGATTGCACATGTCCATCCAAAAGAAGAATTTGAGGAGAGAAACCCAGGAGTGATGGCTTGCCCCGGCCATCCATCCCCATCCCCTGGCTTTGCTGCTAATGAAAACTGCTGCTGTTGGTGAGCCTGGCAGCTTCAGGGACATCAGAGAGGGAAAAAAGCCACTGAAAACGAAGGCGTCAGTTTGATCTACAGTGTAATTACAGCCGTGCTGGGAGACAACACAAATTTGGCCCCTGTGCAGGCATATTTCTTTTTGTCCAGAAATTAATTTTCATATCAAAAAAGAGACCATTTAACTTCAGAAACCAAATCGGACAAAGGAAAGAAAATATAGAGAATGGCAACCTGGGGCCCACGGTGTCAACCTTGTACTGGGCATTTATATTTTTGACAGAGTTTGAGGAGAGTGGGAATATTTTCTACGCACCCCCAACCTGCCGCCTGCTCACTCCAGGGCAGAAATCAAGAATCGGATTCCAAGCGGAAGATATTTGCAGAGGCAAGGGTAGGAGAGAAGGCAGAGGCACATAAAGAAGGAGAAAGAGAGAAGGGAGAGGGAGCACAGAGCACGGACATTGCAAAACCCAGATCTATTCATCTTCCCCCAGAATCGGGGAGGAGGAAGTAAAATGATGTTTGGTGCCCTTTTCTGAGTTCTGGAGGGCAAATGAAATAACAAATAAGAAAATGCTGAAAAATCAACACAGCTTATACTAGATAAAAATAGACATACAGTAAAACAAATAGCATGAATGGTTTCTCTTCTACTGAGAAGTGAAGCGGAACAAATGTGCTAACTGAACTTCAGAACAAAGGTTCTTCTTGATCTCTGCTGCTTGTGGTCCAGGCTGAAGGTGGTTCTTTTAAGACAGAGAGGTGAGATCCGCCATCCCCGTATCTGTGGCTCTGCCTCGACCCTTCCAATTCACTTGGAATCATTCCAGCCGCTTTATTTCCTTCCTCAGCCTTTATTGCACAGAGTGGTTGGAGCTCACCTCACAAGACCAATTCTCTTCCATTAAATGAGCTCTTCTATGTGGGATGCCTTACAAGATGCCAGATCCATCAGAACCCAGTAACTGTCCGTTCCCTCCCTGCCCTTGACACCATTAGCCTGACAGCTTGACATCCAGAAATAGCAGTGTGCTAAATAAATGTACAGAACCACCATGCCTATGAAGGAGCAGGCATGATTCTAAGCCCCCTGAGGATAGTCACTGTATGAGACTCTTGCAATGACATTGCTCCCCGTATAGTCATCTTCCATTAAGGATGGCATGTTTTAAAGTAAACGTATGTGACAATAACGTGTGCAAATGTGATGGATCAACACTGAATTCTCAATGCAGATAAATGAAACTCCTTCCAGGCTGGAAGCAGGGATGACACCTCTCTCCTCATTCATCCTTCCCTTTCTGTCTCCCTCCTCTCCCCTTATGCCACCCTAAGAGAAGCTGCGGAAATGTCTGCACTATTTTTACCAAAGTTGAGTTACGCTCATCATCTACCTCTTTTTCTCTCCCTTATTGTGTCCTCGGCTGCCTTGCCAAAGAGTGAGAGGTTTTTGGCAGATATGGAGCTAACAGAAAACCATCTCAGAGCCATCTCCAGCTGATGAAGTGTCAAATAAGATGGAACAGAAAGTGAAATCCATTTGAGAAGCAGCTGAATTTGGGCTGATTGGCAGAAAGGGCGTGGGGTGGGCTGGCTACGCCTTCCGCTGGGCACCACAGAGCTTTGTAAGTGGAGAAGAGTTTGGACCTCAGACAGATAATGTGGTTTTTAGAGGCACCTAATATACTGTGTTTGCTAAGGACTTTTGAATATGTGAACATTTTCCCCAGCAGTAGAAGAAGCCTGAAGGGTTACTGGAAGGCAGGGAGAGGTGCCCATGACTGTGTGAAGGAGAGCTGTGACTACTTTCATGACATTTTGGATACCAAGTAGCTTGGTGGCGTAGAACTAACACTGGATTCTAGTACTAGCTGTAGAGGGTTCTGGGAGTGCAGGGCCACTGAGGCAGGTGACTTTGGACAAGTCACCTTCTTAGGCCTTCGTTTCTTAATATTTATCTCATGAGGCTGGGTGTGGTGGCTCACACCTGTAATCTCAGCACTTTGGGAAACCGAGGTGGGAGGATCACTTGAGGCCAGGAGTTTGAGACCAGCCTGGCCAACATGGCAAAACCCCGTCTCTACTAAAAATACAAAAAGTAGCCAGGCGTGGTGGTGTGCACCTGTAATCCTGGCTACTCGGGAGGCTGAGGCAAGTGAATCTCTTTAACCGGGAGGTGGAGGTTGCAGTGAGACAAAGCAAGACTCCATGTATATATATACATATACACACACATCTTATGAATGGAAATCTAAGGAATGGCACAGGCTTCTGACTCCCACTCCTGTGTTCTTTCCACCACAGCGTGGGCCTGGACATATCGATCTTTGCTGAAGGAACCATGGAAAAAGCAACTGAGCTAAGGGGCATGAAAGCACCCAACAAAACCACAGAGCACCATGGAAACACAGGAATCAAAGGTAGAACTCAGTGATGTATTCTTGTTCAAACTCAAAAACACTTTGTTGGGGCATATGTGGAACAAGACTAGCCTATTCTAGCTCTTTCTTATTTTTTCCACCTGATTTTGTTTCAGACAATACAACCCCACACATCCCTCTGGTTTTTCATACCTGTGTATTTCATCACAATGACTTTAACTGCATCACAATGACTGTCACTTCTCTAGTGCATATTTTGGACATGAAAACTCATTTTACTTGGCTTTTCTTGTGAACTATATACTGAACATTACATCTATGTTTCCGATGGAGACACTGAGGGTCAAAACCTATAAGTGAGCATAGAAGATGGGGGAAATGAAGTGGGAACCCCATTTAAATATCACAAAGCTTTCTCCAGGACCTGGGAAGCTGTGAAGAGTGCCTTGGAGCTTTGCCAACATCTAGCCAGAGGAGAAATAGTCTTCAGTTTGGCTTTCATAATGAAAAAGTTTGCTTTTCCTCATCTTCCCCACCCCCCCCCCCCGCCCCGCGCCTTGCAACACGTTTTTGGCAGGATCAGCTAAATAAGTGTTATACAATCTAGCACCTCTGGAGACCTCAGTGGCAAAAAGGCCATTGAGTCAGATGGAAAGAATTTTCAAGTTCTCAGGAAGGATTTTGTCACATATCCCTCGTTGATCTTGTTAGCACCTGTCACTGTGAAGTTAGCCCCTTGGTTACGTTTCCTCAGATTTTTCAGTATTTGTCATCACATTTCTATTGTTCCTGGTGTTATTTTAATTATTCTTTGTTCTTATTACTGGATTTTAATTGTCTGAACAGCTCCTGGGTGGAGAAATAATAAAAGGAGGTATAATAATGACTGTGAGAAGTGGCAGAGGGGGATATTGCACTGTTGGTAATACTGATATAGTTATTTAGTTTATTAATAATGATGTTCATAGTGGCGACAATAACTCAGATACTCACTCATCTTGGAGTAAAGCAAAGGGGAAGAGCTGGGATATTGATAGTGTAGCTACCCCAAAGGAAGAGGACATAGGGTGATACGAGCACAGGGGTAGCTGGGATTCAGGGGTGGAAGCAGGCATTCTTGACTGCATCCTGCCAGTGATGAGGCTCACCCCTCTCAGCAGGGGCTGTGTCTCATTTATATCTGGGTTCCTCTACCTAGCACACTGCTAAGCACTTATTAGGTCCATGTTTGTTAAAAGGATGAGGGTAGGGAGACAAGGAGGCAGAAAAGGAGGAAAGGAAGAAGGGAAGGAAGAAAAGACTCACTAAGTAGAAAAATGTAAATCGGAGTCAGAAAGGGTCAAGGGCAATGTACTGGATCTTAAAGTGGGCCCCATCAAATCTTGCAATATGGTACCATGGCAGTGGCCATTCAACCACTCCAAAACCAGGTTCGTTTCTAGAGTGACCACTAAAAGGACAGCCTCAGTTCACCTAGAATCTCAGCTTCAGGGATGGGGGATGAGGGGTAGAATTATGGGTGGGAAGCTATTGACATAGACTTGTCCCCTGTCTTCCCTTGTTTCTCCTCCTGCATGGCCCCACTGGAGGGTCCCTTTGTTGTCAGATACATCTGTGCCCCACAGCAGTCTGCCATCAGTTGCTACTGTAAGAATTCTTTCAGTTTGTCAATAAGTTATTCCAAAAATAATTATTAACGTAGACAAAAAATTATGAACAACACTACTCTTTACAACATTATCATAATATCAGGTAATCTGAAATTATCTTAATGATCAACAATATGGTAATGTTAAAAAAATTATGACATATCCACATGATAAATTATTATGCAGCTATGAAAAATAACATTTCAGGTCGGGCACAGTGGCTCATGCCTGTAATCTCTGCACTTTGGAAGGCCGAGGCAGGTGGATCACTTGAGGTCAGGGGTTCGAGATCAGCCTGGCCAACATGGCAAACCCCCCCATCTCTACTAAAAATACAAAAATTAGCCAGGCATAGTGGTGTGTGCCTGTAATCCCAGCCACTTGGGAGGCTTAGGCAGGAGAATCACTTGAACCTGGTAGGTGGAGGTTGCAGTGAGCCAGTGAGCTGAGATTGCACCACTGCACTCTAGCCTGGGTGACAGAGTGAGACTCTCCATCAAAAAAAGAAAGAAAGGAAGGAAGGAAGGAAGGAAGGAAGGAAGGAAGGAAGGAAGGAAGGAAGGAAGGAAGGAAGGAAGGAAAGAAGGAAGAAAGGAAGGAAGGAAAAGACATTTTACAATAAATTTTATGGCATAGGAAAATGTCATGATGTTAAATGGGGGAAAATCCAGGAAATGAACAGGAAAGAAAAGTCATCGTTAGTGAAATGATGAAAGAGAGGACTGGATTATCCATCATAACACACCTTGGATGCCATGTTAAGGGGCCCTGGATTTAGTTCTTGGAGATGAAATGGATATCAACATTCTACCTAGGAGAGTAACATGACTGTTAGCTGACATGAAATAATTTTTTCATTAAACCAAGGTTTAAATATTTGGTTAATATTTGTCAATAAGTTATTCTAAAAATAATCATTAACGTAGACAAAAAATTATGAACAACACTACTCTTTACAACATTATCATATCAGGTAATCTGAAATTATCTTAATGATCAACAATATGGTAATGTTAAAAAAATTATGGCACATCTATATGATAGATTATTATGCATCATACTAATTATATATGTACATCATACTAATTATATAAATTAATAAATAATTATCACTGACATAATATTAATGTAAAACATTCTATTATACCAACAAAATCAATAAAAATACTGAAAGATATCATTGGGAACAAATGATGAAAGCACATGAGAAAGTATATATGCATCCAGAAAATATATGTCTCATCTGTAGATTCTGTATCCTGGCAAAAGACAACTGTCAACACAAATAGACTTTGCTAAGAATTACTCCAGTACCCTCTAGGAATACATAAAACCCATTATCTCAAGCCCAGTGCATTGTTGTTGGATAACATAATACATAAATGTAACATGCATCCAACAGTAGTGCACTAGGCTTGAGATAATGAGACTTGCTGTGAATGAAACACCCGTGAAAATCAAAAGTTTGGGGGCATTTCATCAAAATTACAATTGGTAAATTGCCTTCCAATTTCCCCTTCTGAAATCTCACAGTGAGAAAGTTTGTTGTCCAATTTGGCATGACCAATTCTGTGTTTTAGAAAACAACTCCAATGAGGCTGAGAAAGACAGGACAGAGAAGGGGTAGAGGGTGGAAGGCAGGACCCACAGACATGGTGAGGCCTGATTCCCACCCAGCGGAAAAAAGGTGGTGGATTACAGAGATTTTCTATGATAAAGATGAACAGAAAATAGGGACAATTAGACATAAAGAGCAGGAATGAAGAGAGAAGCAAATATTTACAGAGGTTCAGAAGTTAGCTCGGACAATTGGGTGAATAAATAACAAATTGGGTTAGTAAGTAACAAAATGCAAGCTGGATTTTGTATTTTCTATTGTACCAAGAACTTGCTGTAGCTTATCTCATTAATTCTCATGACAGCCCTATAAAACAGGTTCTTTAATTATCTTCAGTTTATAGATGAATACGTGGGGGTCCAGAGAGTTTGAGTTAAATGCGCCCAAGATCAATCACCTAGTTAAAAATTGGCAGGGATAGTTGAATTTGAAAGCTCCTGCCTCTTCATAACCACTCTGCTCTACCAAGACTGGTAGGGCTTCAGATGCACAATAACGTGTACAGATAGAGGCTTGGGGGAGAGGTCCGCCCGGCAGCACCAATACATGGAACAGATGCCAACAATAACCAGCATACCCAGTGCAGGAAGTCTTTTCTCCATAAGGGAGATTCTCCATCTCTGAGACTGTGCTGAGGAGGCCCTCTCTCCTGTAAACGGATTTTGGTGAACTGAGCCATGGAGTCCAGGCAGACACTTGCCTACTATAGTTGAATTTCTTTGAGGAAGCTTTGCAGCCAATGTTCAGGGCCAGTTTTGCTCTGACTGCTTCCACTAAATCAAGAAGAAAATTGAAAAGATTGACGTATGCAGGCCCAGGTCCGTGTGGAAGACTGGAAAGGTGATGATTGGTGCCCCAGCCATGACCTTTATTTTCCACTAATGGACCTGGATGAGTGTCAGTTGTGTTTGAAGCTGCATAAATGAACTGAAATAAGAGGAATAAACAGGAGCAGTTAAGGCCTTTTCTAGAGGAATTTGGAGCTGATTAAATAACATCATATACAGGAAATGCTTTGATCTCACTCACAAGTGGAAGATCAGCATCAAGACTAAGTGTTGACCTGCCCAAGGAGACTAAACGAGTTATTTTAAGTAACACAAAAATGGGAGCTGATCTACATATGTTAGATCTAAAGAAACTGGGTGAACGTAATGAAGAGAAAGGTACACAATGCTTGTGATTTTCCTTTTGAGTCCTCTAAGTAGAGCAAAATTAGGGTCAAGAGATTGGATGTGGAGGGATAAGGGAAGACCCCACACAGGAGGAGGAGGAGGTGGGCCACACAAAATGTTAGAACCAACAGTCAGATGAGTTCCATCAAATTGTGGGGTTTTTATACCATGAGAAATCATAAGGGAAAACAATTCGATATTCTTAAACTTAAAAGTATTTCATCGGAGTAAGAAAAAAAGCAGCCTTGTAGTTCTATATACTGAAGCATTGGGCAACAGCCCTCTAACTAGAATTCTTTTTTTATGGTGGAACTTGGTGATATCTTACTGTCTGGCTCCTGGAGCTGGCAATGACCTTTCTATGGACTGTTTTATATCAGAGAGAAAATACCGACCCTGGGCAGGTTGTTGATTCTAATAGAACTCCTTGAAATCCGCATTTTGCTCTCAAAGAGGCACCCTAGATCCATTCCTGACTTTTGTAGATTCCCTGCTCTTCTCTTCGTCTTTTTTTTTTTTTTTTGACAGATACGGTCTACTGTGGCACCCAGGTTGGAGTGCAGTGGTGTGATCACAGCTCATTACAGCCTTAAGCTCCTAGGCTCGAGCAATCCCCCAGCCTCAGCCTCTTGAGTAGCTGGGACTACAGGCAAGCATCGCTGTGCCCAGCTGATTTAAATTTTTTTTTTCCTAAAGACCAGGTCTCACTCACTATATTACTCAGGCTGGTCCCAAACTCCTGGGTTCAACCTATCCTCTCGTCTTTTTCTCCCAAAGTGCTGGGGCTATAGATGTGAGCCACCGAACCTGGCCTTCTCTTCCTACTAGACATTTCTCTTCTTTATGACTTCAGTGCCCATCTGCATGTTCACTACTACAAAATCTCTAACCCCAGCCTTATCTGCTCCACATATGTGTCCATGTCTTTATATGGCATATATTACTTCTTAGTCAATTTTACTTAAGTCTGCTATCTCAATCTCAAATACATCATATTAAAATTAATTGCTAAAGACATGCAAATGGCTGGTAAGCATATGAAAAGATGCACAACATCATTAGTCATTAGGGAAATGGAAGTCAAACTCACAGTGAGATACCACTTTACACCCACTAGGATGGTGATCATCAAGATGACAGACACTAACAAGTGCTGGCAAGGATGTGGAGACCCTCCTACATTGCTGGTGGGAAGGCAAAATGGTGAAGCCACTTTGAAAAACAGATTGGCAGTTCTTTGAAATGTTAAATATAGAATTACCATCTGACCTAGCAATTTTACTCCTACATATATGCCCGAGAAAAAACATTATCCAAAAAAAACTCTGTATATAAATGTTCATAGACGCTTTCTTAATGATAGCTAAAAAGTAGAAATATTCCAAATTTCTATCAACTGTTAACAATTTCAATTGATAGATGATAAATGGATAAAGAAAATATGGCATATCCACACAAGGAAATATTATTCAGCCATAAAAGGAAAAAAAGTGCTTTTTATGCTACAACATGAACAAAATGCTAAATGGAGAAGCCAGACACAAAAGGCCACATATTGATTGATTTCATATGTGTGAAATATACAGAATAGACAAATCCATAGAGACAGAAAGTAGACTGGCAGTTTCCACGGACTGGGAGGAGTGGGAATGGGAAGTGATTGCTAATGGGTACAGGGTTTCTTTTGGGGGTGATAAAAATCATTCTGGAATTAGATAGTGGTAGTGGTTGCTCGACTTTGCAACTACTAAAAAGCATCATATTGTACACTTTAAAAGGGTGTTTTTTGCAGCATGAATTATATCTCAATTACAAACAAACTTATATACTGTGAAAATTAACTTGTTTTCACAGAACAACTCTTGATTTCGACATCCCGTCTTCATCAGCAGTCCACAATAACCCAGGTACACAGGTGTGAACTCAGAGTGCACTGTACCAATATTTCTCAAACGCCCGTTGTGTCTAATGGCCCTGATGGCTAACCCTTATCAAACACTCAGGTCATTCCAGAAGCTCTTTGGCATCCTTTACATGTATTAACTTGTTTAATCTTCATCGGCAATCCCTTTGAGCAGATAAAAAACTCAGGACAGAGAAGTTATATAAGTTGCCCAAGGTCACATTTTTAGTACATGCCCGGACATTTTAGATTTCAAATCCATACAGCCTGACTCCTAAATCAATAGTTCTTTCTTATCATTACACACTGTATCTCAACCCTATGGTGCATTATCTTATACCATATATCATTTGTGATATTGTAAAAAAGATATTTGGTCTTCAACCCCGTTTCCTGACATACAACTCCTAAAGTCTTTAGAATCTCCAAAATGGTGTCTTTTTGTACACTAATGAGTTGACTGGTGGTTGGAAGTCCCTAAGTAGCTTCAGTATAGGGACTTGTCACTCGTAAGACCAAGGCAGGATGAAAGAGTTGGGACATTCAGCCCTACCCCTCTTCCTCTGGGAAGGACAGAGGGGCTCAAGGTTAAGTTGATCACCAGTGGCCAATGGCTTAACCCATTTATGCCTGAGGTTGCAATTTTTTGAATTTGAAAAATCAGGCCTTGGCGATGACCTTGAGCAGTAGGACACAAATAACCCCCACATGCTTAGTGTTCCAATAATGGAACACTGGCATAAATGGGTTTTAATCAGCCATGCCTGTGTAATGAAGCCTCCACAAAAGTCCAAAAAGATAGGTTCAAAGAGCTTCTGCATAGGTTCCTGGAGGGTGGATCACCCAGGGAGGGAATGGTATCTCCATGCCCCTTCCCTCGTACCTCGTCCTATGCATTGCTTCATTTGTATCCTTTGCAATACCCTTTATAATAAACTGGTAAATGCAAATAAATGTTTCACTGAGTTCTGTGAGCCGCAGTAGCAAAACAATCAAACTCAAGGACAAGGTCATGGAATTCCTGATTTGTAGCAGGTTGGTCAGATGCATAGGATTGCCATGGGCATTGGAAGTGGGGAAATAGTCTTGTGGGACTGAGAGCCCTCAACAGGTAGGATCTGACTCTGTTTCCAGGTAGATGGTGGTCAGAATGAAATTGGATTGGATGCCACCCAGCTGGTGTCTGCTGTGCAACTGATTGCTTGCTTGTTGGTGGGAAAGAATCCCACATATTTAGTCAACGAGTCTTTTGTATTGATCGTTGTTGAATGATAGAAGAGAGAAAATACCCTGAATATGTTTTTTCCACTCACGTCTTTACATTCCACTGTACTAATGTACACCTAAAGAGGGATCCTGGCTGAGCAGCTAAGTTCTTAGTAAGTGTTTGCTGCTATTATTATTGTTGTTATTACTCTGACCTCGACTCTACATTAGGCAACATGGTATACAAGCTGGCCCTGCTCTCATGCAGCTTATTTGCTAATAAACACGTACAAAAATTCTACAATAAGGATTTAACACATGCTATATATCATGTTCTAAAACATGCAGAAGACAGAGGGATTTCTTGCATTTTGGGTAGTTGGAAAGACAATGGAGGTGGTTGCGTGGAAACTGGGCTTTGCATAATGAGCTGTATGTCAACAGATTAGCCTGAAAAATGGGTGGAGAGCAATGCAGACCTCTCCTGGGTTCTCTCATCAGTGTCAGCCTGGGACTGACTTTCCTGGTTCCATATTCTTCATTCCACAGTCTGTCTTGAAGACTTTTGCCAGAGTGATTGGCCTTAGATGTTGTCAAAGACTGTCTGCCTTTGAACAAAAACCTTAAATGGGTTTTTTCTTACTTAGTCTAAACTCCTCTCCTGGCATATTGGTAGGCTGGCCCCTCTAACTCACCTAATCAGCATTACTCCTCCTGCTGCAGGAAGCAGCTCTCACAAGTTCACAAGCAGGCTCCCTTTTAATTGAAAACCCAGGGAAAGCCAAATTTGTAGCTGTCCCAGCAGCTGTTGGGATGAAAAGGTATGTGCTTTGTGTACTGGCTTCACCTTATTTTTCTGCTTTCATTTCCTTTTGTCCCCCACTTTTGAGATATATTTAAAATACTTTTGATTATACTACATCATATGTGTAATTAGAAGGATGAAGAAAAGCATTTCTATATAAACTTGTTGCTTTTGAAGCCAGATGCTCCAAAAGGACCACATAATTTGTCTTCCTAACAGAACTCTGCTTTTCCTTACACAAAGGTTGTTAGCTGTTTGGGGTTGGAAAATGCAAATCCCATAAAGGCATAGACTGGAGGAAGTGTTAGGAGGCAACAGAGAGGAGCTGCTCCACTTGGCTGTGTAAGAGGGGTTAGGGGCTGCAGCCTGACTGGTTGACATGGGAATCAGCTTCAAGAGCGATGGGGTGGGCCAGGTGCTGTGGCTTGTGCCTGTAATCCCGGTGCTTTGGGAGGCCAAGGAGGGAGAATTGCTTGAGCCCGGAAGTTGACGACCAGCCTTAGCAATACAGTGAGACCCCCGTCTCTATGGAAAAAATTAGCCATGCATTGTGGTGCACACCTGTATTCCCAGCTACTAATGAGGCTGAGGCAGAAGGATCACTTGAGCCCATTAGGTTTAGGCTGCAATGAGCTGTGATTGCACCACTGCACTCCAGCCTTGATGATCAAGCAAGACTCTGTCTCAAAAACAAAACAAACAAAAAAGAGCAATGGGGTGACTGGGTTCTTGGAAACGTAATGAGCCTATTTACAAGGCAGGAAACTGAGGCTTGGGAAGAGGAGCCAACAAGGAAATTCCCAGAGTCATGGATGGCTGAGGAGGTTTTAGGGCTGTGATGGTTGGTAGACAATTTTAAGCCATTTTTTGTTCTGCTCTGTGCTATCACTCTCCAGAACCAACAAGCCTTCAGTAAAAGCCTGTCACTCCCAGTAGCCATGGGTTAGGGCTTATTTTGCCAGTAGAGTAAAGGGCTGGTGTCTCTAGATGCCATTAGAGGATGTCAGCAATCCAAGTGTGAGAGGGTCCAGGAGACAGAGGAAGCAAGTGGACCACAGGGAGAACCAAGGACAGACACTGACTTGTACAACCACCATTTTTTTAAGCATAATAGGAAGAGGTGAACTTTGAAAAGGTGCACCAGGGAGGCTAGAACTTGCCACAAGAAAGATATGGTCACTAGAGAGAGCTCTAGGCAGATGATTGTGTAAATAGTTGTTATATAGACCTCTTTATATTCTTTCCAGCAGCAAGTAGAGTGGGAGAGAAGAAACACAACCAGTCTGCTTTTCTCATGTAATTCTTTTCCTGTTCAAAATCCTGTCTTTTCTTTGGGGCCTCAAATCAATCTACCTCCTCTGGGAGGGAGTCCAAGATGCTTTAACCCTCTTTGCTTCCTATTGTTTCTCTTAGAGCAAATCTTAAAGTGTGGTCCTCAAGACCGGTAGCAGAGACTGGTTAGTAACACACATTCCCAGGCCTTACCCCAGACCCACTGAATCTAGCGAGAGGCCTCAGCACTCAGTGGTCTGTCGCTCCACAAACTCTCCAGGTGGTTCTGATTCATGCTGAAGTTTGAGAGCCATCACGCAAATCAGAGGCATCTTGTTAGAGTGAGAGTCAGATTCTATCCGTCTTCAGCTCAACGTCATCCAGTGCGTTCCCATCTCACTCCTAATGAAGAGCTAAATATTTGTAACAGCCTTCAAGGCCCTGCAGGTGCATTGCTTCCCCTTTTTCCTCTCTGACCCAGTGGCCCCCACCATCCCTTCCACTTACTCCACTCCAGCTACTGTGATGTCCTTGATGTTTCTGGAACCTGCAAGTTTTCCTTCTAACTCAACACCTTTTTGGGGCTGCCTCCTCTGCCTGGGATGCTTCCTCTATCTGAGACGTCGACGTGGCTCATTCCCTCGCCTCCTACAAGTCATTTCTTCTCTGGAGCCTGCTCTGGTCATACTTCTAATCAGGCTCACCCTCATCAAAGCTACCCTTCCTGTTTTCTGATTTATTTTCTCCATAGAATTTATTTGCCTATATCATGCCTATTTTACTTCCTCAAATTGTATATTGCCTGTCTCACTGTGCTAGAATATAAGCCCAAAAACAGCAAAGATTTTATTTTATATTTTCCTATTTTGTTCATTAATATAGTACTTAACGCATGCCATGATGAGTATCCAATAAATATTTGTTGAATGTGTAAGTTTAGCACTAAGGTTTCTGTCCTGCCTTGTTTGTGAAGTACTCCATCCATCGTGGCCTTCGTTGCCAACTAGATTGTAAACCCCATGAACAGGCATCCCCCATCTTTGACGTCTTTTTTCCCCACAGTGCCTTGCATCATGATGAGAATTTAGAAAGAACAAGATACTCCTTGATTATAGGCCTGAACTTGTTGTCCCTGGACCTGAGTTCCCAGACAGTAAACCTACCCCATGGCTCCTGAACATCTGGAACCCCTCCCTCCCCTGACTCCAACACACAGTCCAAGCTCTAAGCCTGCGGCCCCTTCCTTGCCCAGCCGTAATTTCCAGTCATTTCCCCTGACATGCAAAGAATCTACCTCTCACTGGCTGCTCTTCCCACCCCAGGCCGTGCCTGCTCAGGCAGCCTCCATCTGTCCTTCACCCGAGATCCAGCGCCCCAGCATGACAGCTGAGGTCTATAATTTATGAGTGCCTTTCTGCCGGGCCTTGTCTTTCCTTTCTTTTCTCAGGCATCACTGGGGCACAGGCCTTAGTCAGCACCATCAGAGGGGCTGCGGGTTTTGAAATGGAGGTAATCCAAGACCTGCACTGGGCTACGATAAACTACTTGAGATTCTGGGGTGTGATGTGCAGCAGGAAAAGTCTTTATTAACTTTCAACAGGGTTCTGGGCTCTCCTCACTTCCTTTCTTATTTGCGTTTGTCTGCGGGTGTAATAAAACCGCACTGTGTTCTTTAAAGAAATATGTACATAACTTGAGGCTGAGAGCCCCTGAGAGTAGGGCCAGACAGAACGCTTGAGTTGTCTTCTCAAACCTCAGTAGGCAATATGTGTTTTTAATAATCATCTGGTAATTAACAGCTGTGATTCAAAGCCTTTCATTTGGAAAAAATAATAATAATTTTACTTCCTGGTGCCAGGAGCCAGATGGGCAGACAAAGAGAGAAGCCTCCAGCTACGTATCAGACAAGCAGAGGAGGTGAGGGGCGCAGGCACCCTGGCCACCCTGCAGCTGGCTCAGCATCTGGACAGGAGAACAAAGCCGTAGCCCAGGTACCTGAGCACTCCCTTCTAGCACGTGTGTCTGCTTAGCACTAATTACAGCCCTGATTTTTGAAAAGTGTTGTCCCTCCCTCCCTCTGACTTGTTCTGAATAACCTCTTTTTAAAAAGATGCACTGCCTGAAAAGGAATGGTAAACTGGGAAATTATTTTGAAACTTCACATGACCATGAATTCTTTATTTGGTTCAAAGAAATTACATTGGCCTTTAGGCCTTCTTAGCAGATAGACTCGATATCTTTACAAATCTCTCTTTCCCTTTCTTTGTCTCTCTCCTCTTATCTGTCTCTCTCTTTCTCATGAACACACATACACAGGCACATGCACACACACACAGATACACACAGAAATACACACTCACATGCACACTCCTTTGTTGAATATATTAGGGGAGGGCAAACAAGATTAAAAAGGAGAGACACAAGAAGCAAATTATCTAGTTATATTTCCCATCAAGTTTAGTGTCTGTTTTCTTAGATGCTTGGGAGATAGTGGCCCAAGTTTATCTGCTTCACTGAAATATACTTAACATGGAATTTAGGACTCTGCTAACCTTTGCATAGAAATAAATGAAGGAAAGATGGATGGAAGGAAAGAAAAAGGAAGGAAGAAAATAAAAAAGGAAGGGAGGGAGGGAAGGAGAAAGGAGTGACCTTTTACCATCTTTATTTCTGTTTTTATTTGCTACGTGTTTAATATAAACCCATCATGCCGCACATACCATATAGGAAACCTCCATGGAGAAGACTGAATTCTGGTCCAGCTGCTGCGTAATCTACATCGCTTGAGTGGAAGAGGATCCGTAGTAACTGATCCTTGGCTCTGCACTCTCCCATCCATCATCAGGAACAACAGCGGAGCTGCAGTTGCCTTTCCAACCCTGCTTTGAAGGGCTTAATATGTTGATGGTTGCCATGGCAAACAAGCTTAAAACACCACTGGATGATGTGAACGGCAGAGATAATGCTTCATAACTTTCAACGGCTAGACTCCAGAAGGAGGATTTTTGTATTGCCATTGTGTAGTGGAAAGAGCAGCAAAATGAGGATCAGAAGAACTGGATCTGTCTCAGATCAGCCATCAAATGGCTATGTGGCCCTGGATGGCACACCATTTAACCCATCTGTGCAGAGTACTAACTCATCTGAAAAAGTAAGAAATAATAACAAATGCAGTAACTGTGGAAATCATAAGAAAGTAATAATATAAATTGCGGCCCAGAAGTTGGAATCTGGTCCCTCCTATCCATGAACCAACTACGAGACTTTAGATATTTCACATAATGTTTCTGGGTCACTCTGTTCTCATTGGGAAAGTTAGAGATTAAAGATACATATTATATATTTTGTACTTGTGCCATACCAACAATAAATAAGGAAGAGCTGGTGTTCCAGGCCAGCTAATCATCATGGGAGACAGTGTCCTTGTTTGTAATTTATCCACTGTGGGTGTGGCTGTCACTTCTTTAGTGGCCCTGCAGCTCACACCAAGTGTGTTAAAGCTACTCCGGATGAGCCAAGTGTTCCACTGTGATTGTCACTGTGGTCCTCTTCATCAATAGGATCTACCAGAAAGCAGAAAATGAAGCCCTAACAGTGTACTTACACTCATCAGTAGATTAACCTTTATCTTCCTCCTTCACCCTCTGTAGAGATTAGCAAAGATCTTGAGTTCTGCATGTTTCTGAATTAAAGTAAGTGTTCAATTATTTATGTGCTTGAAGAATTCCCTGACAAACTGGTTCTATGGTTACGAGTTCATATGAAAGCAGTCTCACCAAAGGTTTCCTTTTGGCAGTCAGGCTACAGGAAGCCTGCCATTTTGCAAGACAAATAGTTCACTCTTACTGATTATGGTCTGGGGGAAAATGACTGTACTGACTGGAGATGCAGAATAGTCCCCTATTTAAGTGTAGTGAGATGGTTTGCAGGTCTGCAACCTTTGAGAACATTATTTAATCACATAGTGGTTTTGATAGAGACCAGATGAATAAAAGAATAATAATGATAGTAATTATAATGATATTTGCATGTGTTATTATTTGTTGGATACTGACTGTAGGCCAAGCATTGTGTTTTTTGTTTTACAAGCATTATTTTCTTTATGCCAAGCATTGTGTTTTTTGCTTTACAAGCATTATTTTCTTTATGCCAAGCATTGTGTTTTTTGCTTTATAAGCATTATTTTCTTTCTTTCTCTCTCTTTTTTTTTTTTTTTTTTTTTTGAGACAAAGTTTCACTCTTGTTGCCCCAGCCGGAGTGCAATGGCATGATCTTGGCTCACCGCAATCTCCGCCTCCTGGGTTCAAGCAATTCTCCTGCCTCAGTCTCCCAAGTAGCTGAAATTACAGGTGCCCACCACCACGCCCAGCTAATTTTTTTGCATTTGTAGTAGAGATGGGGTTTCTCCATGTTGGTCAGGCTGGTCTCGAACTCCTGACCTCAGATGATCCTCCCACCTTGACCTCTGAAAGTGCTGGGATTACAGGTGTGAGCCACTGCTCCTGGCCCGCATTATTTTCTTTAATCCTCACAAAAACCCTGAGATATTGGCAATACAATCCTTAATGTACAGATCATGAGATGAAGGTGAGGATTAGGGAATTTAAGTAACTTGACCAAATTCACACAAGTCTGGTAGATGGAGGTGGAGCTCAAATCTACTCATATTTGACTTCAAAGCCAGTGCTGTCAGTCACCATGCATATTTAATATTTATAAAGTTCTTATGATGTCAGCCAATGTGCTTAGTCCAGTATAAGTGTTATCTCATTTTATGATCACAAAAACCTAATGAAGGAGGCACTGTTATCCCCATGCTACAGATGAAAAAACTGAGACTCTGAATGGTTTGGTAACTTGCACAGGCCCTCCAGCCAGAAGCTAGAGGAACCAGGAATTTATCCCATATCTTCTTGACACCAAAGCAATTGTGCTAAGATAAAACCAGAGCAGAATAAGAGTAGCATTGTAACATAAAAGAAAGAGAAATCTTGCAGTCTCCTGGGTTCCAGTAGTAACACTGCAACCAATTAGCTGAGTTACTCTGGTTTCCCGGGGTCACTCATCCTAATTTGGCAGGAGGTTTTTTGTTTTTTGTTTTTTGTTTTTTTTTGTAGAGACAATATTAAGTATTTAAAAATATTTTTTTCTATTGCTCTTTCTAGTTCTAAAATCATTGATTTAATGTGCAATAATTTTCATAGGAAAGTAAAACAATCCCCATTAACTCCAGATAAGAAGGTATTTCTAGTATAAGCAAGGAAGGCAAGGATGATAATAATAATAATTTGGTATTTATTATGGATCAAACATTCATCCAAGTTCTCTAGTCATTTAGCCCTCAGAAAACCCCTACCTGGTAAGTCCTTATCATTACCTTTATTTGATCAATGAAACTATTGAGGCAGAGAGAGGCTAGGTAATTTACCCAAGATCTTACAGATAGTAAGTGGTGGAGACAGAATGAGAACTTATGCAGCCTGTTTCACAGTTGGAAGTTTTAACCACTATAATACGTTGCCTCTGGAGCCAAAATAGTCCATTAGCCTAATGGAAGTCAGTATAATGCTAAATTTTATCAGGAAGGCAGAATGATGTCATAGAAAGACTTCAAGTCTAGGTGCTGGGCAAAGTTGGTTTTGAATCTCAACATTGCCACCATTACTAGGCTGTAGTTTTATTGGAGTAAGAATCGCATCTGATCTATTCTCCCACCTCTTTCATCACCTACAATATGTATCTGGTGAATGGATAAATGGACGACTTTTCCAGGTTGAACCAGTCTTCTAAACTATGTGTGTTGCATTCCAAAGCCCAAGAGCTTTCTGTTTTCCAGGGCAACCTCACAGAATAAACTAATTATAGCCCTGTCCAAAGGTAAAGATTCTCTAGGCAGCATAATCACAAATCCCGGGATTCGAAGGTAAACACACTGTATCTATCAAGGCATATGGCTTTTCTGAGTCTTCATTTGCTTCTCATAAATTTGAGACCATTTTGTCATATATGCTTGTTATGAGAGTTAAACGCAGTACCTTATGTCAAGCACCTAGCACACTACCTGGCACAATGTACGTGTACAATTATTGTTAACTTTTCAATTGCTTTCTAAAAGAGATATCAAGCAAAACAGTAGTATCTGTAGCCTGCGTTGACCATCTCCTTTTTTGGATCATGGTTTCTTTGCTCTGAGGAGGCACCCCCGGAACCTCCAGGGTGGTGGGCCTATATTTCCTCCCACAAAGGATCTTAAGGCAGCTTGCAGCAAAAATACACACAGAGTGAGCATAAACATCAGTGTGAGAATGACACCTTGCAACAAAGGAAGTCCACCATCTGGGCACAGTCAGACCAAAGTAATTTCCAATTATCTCAAACTTGCACCCTTGTGAGTTTCGCCTAAAGTTGAAACTGTTGTTACTTTTCCACTTAGATCCTGGAGAGTGAATTTCCCAGCGGAGGTAATGCATGATGATTTGGCTGCTCAACCCCCATTACCACTGATGGAGCACAACAGGACGCTTAAAATAAGTGGGGTCCCCTTGGCCTTCATAAATGCCTCCACACTTAACAAATATGTAGCGCGTTTAGCCTGGAATCACAGGCATGAAACAGCTTGTTGTCAAGTTCCTACAACACCCAGAGGACCATCCAGAAAGTCAATATTTCTCTGACTTGGCCCTCCTGAGGCATTGCTCCCTCTACCACATGAAGCCTGCAAGACTATGGGGTCTCCTGCTTCTGTTACAAACACCTCCTCATGACCCTTGCATATTTTATTCCAGCTCTCACAGCTATGCATTTTTTAGAAGCGCTATCTTCACCCCTCTCTTTGAATGTTCTCTCTGACATTATGGAGGTGACAAAGAGAAGCAGTTGTCTCTCACGGAGGATTTATGCACAATTTCTCATATATGCAAGAGCAAAGTGTGGACTTCTGTTTCTGACCAAGAGGGAGTAAAAGGGACCTGATTACCTTCCCACTGGAAACAACAACAAGATTAGGAACAACAAGAGAGACAAAACACTGGAAGCACTGGGCACTGTGGCTTACGTCTGTAATCCCAGCACTTCAGGAGGGTGGGACACGCAGACAGCTGGAGTCCAGGAGTTTGAAACCAGCCCGAATGACATGGCAAAACCTCATCTCTACTAAAAATACAAAAATTAGCCGGGTGTGGTGGCACGTGCCTGTAGTTCCAGCTACTCAGGAGGCTGAGCTGGGAAGATCACCTGAACCTGGGAGGTTGAGGCTGCTGTAAGCAGTGGACAAAGGGATACCCAATCTAAAAACAAAAACACTAGAAGCAGTGGTTTTCAAGACACTGATACCAGGCAATGAAATATAATTACTCCTGAGAGATGGAAAATGAGATGAGCACAGCATTCGTCCCAGCTGACCTCCTGGAGAGCATTTCCTGGCGTGGTGCAGGGAGAGGTAATCAGGTGGAGGCTAGAGGACTCCCAGAGTTGAGCAACTGAAAGCCCTGGAAGATCAAGAACATTAGAGTGCTCAGAATAGAATACCAGGGGAGGAGAAACCTGCACAGAGAACTCCGGAGATCTGCAGAGGGTTCCCTTGAGCACCCAGCAGAGGACCGATCAGGGCATGTCTGCAATAAAACTTTCCAAAGGCTGGGCAAAGAACCTTCCCAGAGGATTGGAAGGAACAGTGCCCAGAACTTACATGGGGCCAGTGATACTGCCTGTTCCTACCAGACAGAATGGAAAACTTGGTTAACCCAATAATTCATGAGGCATTGAATTGGGTACGCATGAGTGTCTTGTGTCAGTGATGGGGCCAGATAGCAAACATTGTTCTGATCTCACCAAATAGATATTAAGAGCAAGATCCAAAACAAATTGAATTTGTAGATAAAAGTCCTTCCACAAAGGCACTTGTAAGCTCAGCTGGCTTCATTGGTAAATGCTACCAAACAGTGAAGGAAAAAATCATATCAACTATACATAAACTCTTTCAAGAAAATTGAAGAGGAAAGAATATTCCCAATTCATTCTATAAGGTCAGCACTACCTTAAAAACAAAACTGGAAAAAGACGTTACAAAAAACTAAAACTACAGACCATTATTTCCCATAAATAGAGATGCGAAAATTCTAAAAAATATACTGTTAGTAAATTGAATCCAAAAATCTATAAAAAGTATACATCAGGACCATGTAATCTATCCCAGGAATACAAGGCTAGTTTAACATTAAAAATAATCAATCAATGTACTTCATCATATTAACAAACTAAAATAAGAAAAGCATATGATTATCTTAATAAAGACAAAAGCATTTGACAAACTGTAACATCTCTTCCTAATTTTTATAAATCTCTCAGCAAATTAAGAGAACTTTCTCAAACTGATAAAGAGCATGTATAGAAAACCTACAGCTATCAGCATATCTAAAGATAAAAGACTGAAAGCTTTCCCTGTGAAATCAGGAACAAGACAAGAATGTCCATTCACATGACTTCTATTCAACATTGTACTGGAGAATCTAGCTAATACAATAACACAAGAAGAAGAAATAAAAGGCATTCATGCTGGAAAGGAAGAAGTAAAACTGTCATTTGTAGATTACTTGATTGCCATATAGAATATCTGATGAAATCTATAAAAACTACTAGAACAAACAAGTGTAGCATTGTTACAAGACAAGAAATTCTATGCAAAAATCAGTTGTATTTCTATACACTAGCAATGAACAATGTGAAATTGAAATGTTTAAAATGTCATTCAAAAAGGTCATTAAAAATTTAAATACTTAGAGGTAAATTTGACAAGGGATATCCAAGATCTGTATGTTGAAGACTACAAAATTGCAGTGAAAGAAATTAAAGAAGACCTACATAAATAGAGACATATACTGAGCTAATCAGTCACGAGACTCAATATTGTTAAAATGTCATTTTCTCCATATTAATCTATAAATTCAATACAATTTCAATCCAAAGCCAGGATTTTTTTTAGTAGAAATTGGCAAGCTAATTTAAAAATCTATATGGAAGTGCAAAAGATACAGAATAGTCAAAATAATTTTGAAAAAGAAAACGTTGGAGGCCTACCACTATCTGATTTGAAGACTTGGTTTAAAGCTACAGTAATCAAGCTGATTGAGGTGGCTCACGCTTGTAGTCCCAGCACTTTGGGAGGGTGAGACAGGAGGATTTCTTGAACCCAGGAGTTCAAGACCAGACTGGGAAACATAAGAAAACCTCATCTCTAGAAAACAATTTTAAATTAGCTGGGTGTTGTGGTATGTGCCTGTAGTCCCAACTACTTAGGAGGCTGAGGCAGGAAGATTGCTTAAGCCCAAGAGGTAAAGGCTGCAGAGAGCTATGATTGTGCCACTGCACTGCAGACTAGGTGACATAATGAGACTCCATTTCAAACAACAACAACAGCAACAAAGCTTTAGTAATCAACAGTATCGTATTAGCATAAATACTGAAAAATCGGTCAGTGAAACAAAACAGAGTCCAGAAATGGATCCATGCTGACAAAGACAACTAATTTTTGATAAAGATGATATAGCAAGTCAATGGAGAAAAGAAAAGCAATGAAAATATTTGAACAGGCACTTCACCAAAAAAGACACATGGTTGGAAAGTAAGCACACAAAGAGGTGCTGAACATCATTAGTCATCAGGCAAATGCAAATTAAAACCACAGTGCGATAACACTATCAGAATTAGAATTGCTGTGATGAAAATTCCAAAGTTGGAAATGATATGGAAGAAATTAAACTCTCATATACTGCTGGTGGGAATGAAAAATGGTACAACCATTTTGGAAAACAGGGAATTTCTTAAAAGCTAAATATACACCTACGATATGATTCAGCTATTCCACTCCTAGGTAGTAACTCAAAAGTAGTAAAACCATATGACCATAGGCTATGGTCTGAATATTTGTGCCCCCCCATAATTCATGTTGAAAGGAATTCTAACTCTCAAGGTGATGGTATTAGAAGGTAGAGGGTCTTTTGGGAGGCAATTAGGTAGGTCATGAGGGCAGAGGTCTCATGAATGGGATTAGCGCTCTTATAAAAAAGGCCCAAAGGAACTTGTTTGTCCCCTTCCACCATGTAAAGACATGGCTAGAAAGTGCCATCCATAAACCAGAAAGTGGGTCCTCACCATAACTGAATTTGCTGGTGTCTTGATCTTGGACTTCTCGAACTTTGGAACTGTGAGAACAACTTCTGTTGTTTACAAGCTGCTCTGTTAATAATGTTTTGTTATTGCAGCTTGAAAGGACTAAGACACCATGCAAAGACTGGTTTATGAATGCTCATAGGAGCTTTATTTTTACTAATCAAAAACTGGAAACAACCTAAATGTACATCAATCAGTGAATGCATAAACACATGATATATGCATACTGTGGAATACTTTTCAGTGATAAAAATTAACTACTAATACATGCAACAACATAGATAAATCTCTAAATAATTACACTGAGTGAAGGAAGCCAGACAAAAGTTAGTACATATTGTGTGATTCCAAATATATGAAACTCTAGAAAATGCAAATGAATTTATGGTGACAGAAAGGAGATCAGTAATTGCCTGAAGTTGGGGGAGGGGATAGAAGGAGGAGGAAAGGAGGCAGACAGGAGGAACGGATTACAAAAAGAAATGAGGAAACTTTTGGATTGATGGATATGTTCACTATGATCATTGTGATGATTGCACAAATGTGTACGATATGTCAAAACTTATCAAATTGCACACTTTAAATATTTGTGCTTTATTATATATCAGTTATACCTCAATAAAACTGTTAAACATATACATAAAAATGGCAAACAGTGATTGGCAGATGAAATAGTCTAAAATGCTAAAAAAATTTTTTCCTCTTATTTGTCCCATATTCACCTCTGATCCGGGTTTCACCAACCTCTGCAAATTGACTTGCCTTTGGGAAGTATTGCTGGACTCATTACACAAGCAACTTATGATTTATCTGGTTCAATCTTGCTGTAAATAGGAATAGTAATTCTGTAGCTGCTTCCATTTTTGCACTGCCTCTTTCTCTTGTATAATCTGAACTGTCAGGTGAGAGGGGAACAGAATTCTATCTTGTTTAAGCCACTGTATCTGAGGTGGCCTGGCCCCCATCTAATAACCACATACCTAATACTCACCCTTTTCTGTTTTTGTATCACAAGGTCCTCGTGTTTGTTATTGTGACTATTCCTGAAGCACCAAGCACAATTTCAGGCACAAACAGATCTTGCTTCTTTATTAGGAAGCATTAATTAAGCAAGTGTGACTGACTGTATGACCACTTCAGCTTGTAAAATTAAGGCATCAATTTCAATAAATGTCAATGAGCATTTGCCAGGTAAAATAGCACCCCTCAAACCATAATGCCTTGTTTCTTAGCCGTGGGAAACTGCAAAGGCTGTGGACACTGGGCATACCTGTGTAGAACAGGAGGAAGGTGGTGTCAAATGCAGCATAGATGACACTGGGTAATGGCTGGCGAGAGTGGAATAGAGGACAACTGTACATGAAGAGGTGGGACACATGCCTTACACTATGCTACTCCAAATAGTGGCATGTGTTTAGCCTATGACACTGTTACAGTAAGTAGTTAGTCAGACATGAGCAAGGTAGAAAAGGAAACCCTACGGCAGGAATGTCAGGTGACCATCAGGAGATGGCCAGCTAGTTGTTACACTGTTTCTCTAAAATGATGATTGGTTGCAGCCAGTGCCAGGGAATGGGAGTCTCCCAATAGATAGAAAAAAGTCTTGGCTGGGTGTAGCAAGACCTAATCCTGTCTTGTCACCTCTACTGCTTCCACTGTCATTTATTTCTTGCATTATTGCAAAATAGCCTCCCAACAAGTCTTCCTGCTTCCATTCTTGCCCCCTGGAGCCTACAAACACCAGTGCAACCACAGGGATCTGTTTAAAACGTGCGTCATTTCGTGTCATTCCTCTGCTCAGAAGCTGCCAATAGATTTCCATTTACCTAGAGTAAAAGCAGAAGTTTCTAGAATGGCCTCCACAACCCCACATTTAGGTAGTTACCGCTCTTCCCCTCCTCCCCACCTTACTTTTATTATCCTGTGCTTCCCTGCTGCTCATTCTGTACCAGCCACATTGACCTCTTTCCTGTTCTTGATCACACCAGCAATGCTCATATCTGCAAAGAGAACTTTGCACCTTTTTTTCCCTGTATAGAATGTTTTCTTCTCTCCCCACAAAACTTGCTCCATTGTTGCTTTCACACATTTGTTCAAAGGACACCTTGCAAGTGAGGACCGTTACAATTCACTTTAAAATTGCAACCCCACCTCCTCATTCCCTGCTCTGCCCCATCACCTACCCAGACATAGTTTTTTTCTTAGCATTTATCATCTTTCAACATTTGCTAAAATTTGGAGTTTATCTTATGCTTCTTACCCATTTTCTCTCAGCAAAAATGCAAGTTTCTGAAGAGCAAAGACTTTTGTTGTTTGGTTCATTGGTATTTCAGGATTTATGCCCATGAAAACACATAGAAGGCCCTCAATATATTTTTCATGAATAAATGATGTGTAAATTTCAGTTATTTCGTGATTTGTATTATATTGACTGTGTGTAATCATTCTCTTGGGTATTTAGGTTGCTTCCACTATTTTTCTATTTCCTAAAACACTACAATAAAAAGTCTTTTACAAAAATATTTTTCTCAGTTATTTTTTAATCACCCTAGGAAATAATACTATTAATGGAAACATAGGTATATTTTAATATATTTGTTTCATGCAGCCAAATTGCTTTTTGTCTTACATCTCTAATGTTAATGTTTAGGAATACTTACTGCCAAAATGAAGTCAATATTTTTCTAACCTTTACCAATTCATGAGACAAACACAGGCCCATCTAAATTTTATATTAATTTAAATTATTTGATAAAAAAGTGATTAGAAGTTTGTTATGTTTCTTGAACATTCATATATTTTTAACTAGCTCTTCATATTTTCAGTTTATTTTACTATTGAAGAATTCATGTTTTTTCTTATTTATTTAGGAAGTTCTTTATATATTAAGGGTATTAATGGTTTGTTATATTGCTTAAAATATTTACCCACATTGATTGTTTTCTTAATTAATTTATTTTTCAGATAGCTTATTGTTAGTTCTCACTAATTTTTGTATGTTGATTTTGTGGCTTGTAACTTCAGTGGATTCAAATATTAGTCTTACCAGCTTTTTTGGTAGAGTCAGTCTTTAGAGTTTCCTCTGTATAAGATCCCTTTAATACAAAGAGAGGCAATTTTACTTCTTTTTCCATTTGGATGCTTTTTATTTATTTTTCTTGCTTAATTGCTGTGTCTAAAACTTTCAGTACTACATTGAGTAGAAGTGGTGGCAGTGGGCATCCTGTGTTCTTCACAATCTTAGAGGAAAAGTTTTCAGCTTTTCACCATTGAGTGTGATGTTAGCTGTGGACTTGTCACCTATAACCTTTATTATGTTGAAGTACATTCTTTCTGTACCTAATTTATTGAGAGGTTTTTATAATGAAGAGATATTGAATTTTGTCAAAAGCAAAATGCTCAGACCTGTTAGAATGACTTATTAAAAAACTAAAAGATAAACAGTGCTGGAAAGAATGTGTAGAAAATAGAACACTTGAATACTGTCAGTGGGAATGTTAATTAGTATAACCACTATAAAAAACAATAGTGAGGTCCCTTTCAAAACTAAAAATAAAATTACAATATGATCCAACAATTCCACTTCTGGGAATATACCCACAGGAATTGACATTAGTATATTGAAGAGATACCTGCAATCTCATGTTCTTTGCAGAATTATTCATAGTAATCAAGATACGGAAGCAACTAAGTGTCCACCAATGGATGAATGAATAAAGAAAATGTGACATATGCACACAATGAAATACTATTCAGCCTTTAAAAAGGGGAAATTCTTCATTCGTAACAATATGAATGAACCTGAAGGACATTATGCTAAGTTAAATAAGCCAGGCACAGAAAGACAAATACTGCATGATCTCACTGCATGTGGAATCTTAAAAAGTTGAACTTGTAAAGAGTAGAATAGTAGTTTTGAGGGACTTGGGGTGGGGTGATGGGGTAAGGGGAGATGTTGGCCAAAGTATTCAAAGTTTTAGTTCAACAGGAAGAATATTTCATTTACACGGAAGAATTATGTTTTAGGATCTATTACATAGCATGGTGACTATAGTTAATAATAATGTATATTTTGAAGTCATTAAAAAGTAAAATTTAAAAGTTATCATCACAAAGAAATGATAAGTAGTGAGGTTAAAATATGTTAATTAGCTTGATTCAATCATCTCACAATGTGTACATATATCACAACATCACACTGTATCTCATAAATGTATACAAGTACTATGTCAGTTAAAAATAAAGTAATATAAAAAAGATTACTCTTGCTGCATGCTATGTGTTTTGGTATGTTGTGTTTTCTTGTTTGTTTGTTTGAAGATTATAAAAAATTTCCCCTTTTATTTCTTCCTTGACACATTAATTGTTCAGAAATGGGTTCTTTAATTTCTACATATTTGTAAATTTTCCAATTTTCCTCCTGTTGATTTCTAGTTTCATACCATTATGGTTATAAAAGATACTTGATAAAATTTAAATCTTAAGACTTGATTGAAGGCCTAGTATATGATCGATCCTGGAGAATGTTATATGTGCGCTTGAAAATAGTATGTGTTTTGCTGCTGTTGGATGGAATGTTCTTTATGTTTTTTAGGTTAGGATCCCTTCCATCTATTATGTTGCTCAAATCCATTGTTTTCTTATTGATTTTTCTGTCTGAGTGATCTATACATTATGGTAAATGAGGTATTTGAGTCCCTTACTATTATGGCATTGCTGTCTATTTCCTTTTTGTTTTGTTAATGTTTATGTATCTAGGTGCTCCAATACTGGGCACATCCATATTTAAAACTGTTATATCCTCTTCATGAATTGATCCCTTTATCATTATATAATGGCCTTTTTTTGTCTCTTCTGACAATTTTTGACTTAAAGTCCATTTTTTCCAGTATAACTATAGCCACTCCTATTCTCGTTTGGCTACCATCTGCATGGATTATCTTCTTCTATTCCTTCACTCTCTGCCTACATCTGTCCTTAAAGCTAATATGAGTCTCTTAAAGGTAGCATGCAGTTGGATCTTCTTTTATAGTTTATTCAGTCATTATATGTCTTTTGATTAGAGATTTTAATCCATTTACATTTAAAGTAATTATTGATAGATAAGGACTTGTTCTGGTTATTTTGTTAATTGTTTTCTGACTGCATTCTTCTCCTTTCTTCCTCTTTCTGTCTTCCTCTGTGATTTGATTTTTTTTGTGGTAATAGTATGCTTTAATTACTTTCTCTTTTGTGTATCTCACACAGGTTTTTTCTTTGTGATTATCATGAGGCTTCTATAAAATATCTTATAGTTATAAATCTATTTTAATCTGAAAACAACCTAACTTATACTGCATACATAAATTCTACACTTTAACTTCTCTTCTTCCCACATTATATGTTATTGATGTGACAATTTATGTCTTTTTTATATTGTGTATTTATTAACAAATTATTGTAGCTATGGTTATTTTTAATGATTTTATCTTTTAACTTCTATAGCAGAGTTAGAGGTAATTTATACACCATCATTACAGTATTGCAGTATTCTGAATCTTACCTTTGTAATGAGTTGTATTCATTCATATTGTCAGTGTCCTTTCATTTCAACTTGAAAAACTCATTTGAGCATTTCTTGAAAGGCATATCTAGTGGTGTTGAGTGCCCTCAGCTTTCATTTGTTTGGGTAAGTCTTTAGTCTTTTACATTTGTATAGGATAGCTTTGCTGAGTGAAGTATTCTTGCTTGACAGTGTTTTTCCTTTCAGCACTTTGAATATATCATCCCCTCTCTCCTTACCTGCAAGATTTCTGCTGAGAAATCTGCTGATAGTCTTAAGGGGAAGTTTCCCTTGAATACAAGTCACTTTTCCCTTACTGCATCCAAAATTTTCTAGGTTTTTGACTTTTTCAAATTTAACTATCATGTGCCTCATTACAATCTCTTTCTGTTTAATCTATTTGGGGTTGTTTTGGAGTCATGGATTTGGATGTTCATTTCCCTCTCCAGATGTTGGAAGTTTTTTGTCATTATGTCTTTAAATGACCTTGCTGCCCCATTCTTTTTCTCTGACCCTTCTTAAACTCTTATAATGTGTATATTGGTTCCTTGATTGTGTCCTGTAAGTCCTAGAGGCTTTTGTCACTGTTTTTCAATTTTTTTTTCTCTTTATTCTTCTGACTGGGTAATTTCAAATGATCTGTCTTTGAGCTCACTGATTCTCCTTTCTGCTTTATCAAATCTGTTGTTGAAGTTCTCTGTGGAACTTTTCAGTTCAGTCATTATGTTCTTCATCTCCAGATTTCCGTTTTTTAAAATGGTTTCTTTTTGTTGAACTTATTATTTTGTTCATGTGTTATTTTCCTGATTTTTAGTTATCTTTTTGTGTTCTTTGTAGCTCACTGCATTTCTTTAAGATTATTATTTTAAATGCTTTGTCAGGAAGTTTGTAGATCTCCATTTCTCTGGGGTCAGTTACTAGTGTTTCATTTTGTTCCTTTGGTCATGTCATGTTCTCCTGATTATTTGTGATCCTTGTGGCTTTGCACTGGTGTCTGCATTTTAAAAATTAGGCATCTTTTCCAGTTTTTACTCATTGCCTTGTTATGTAAAGTCCTTCACCAGTCAGCTTCTACAGAGATTTTGGGTGGGGCCATCTAATGAGGTCCGTAGTGAGGCTTTCTATTGAAGTCCTCATGCTGGAGGGGGCTGTGTCTGGGTCAGTGGATGAATGAGCCTGGAACTTGGGTCCACAGGAGCCAGCCCAGTGCCTGGACCTGTGAGGGCAAGACTAGAGCCTTGGTCCCCATGGATGAGCCTGGGGCTTGCGTCCACAGCTGTGGGACTTCTTTCTGAATCCATAAGAGCTGGCCTGTCACTGGGGTCCCCTGGTATGGGCCTGGAGACTGGGTCTATGGAGATGAACCTAGAACCAGGTTCTGTGGGAACTAGCCTGGTGCTTGAGTTATCTTAGGCTTTGAGTCCTCAGGGGTCCTATGTCAATATAGACCAGCTTGGAACCAGGGGTTGTAAGGGCTGGCCTAGAGCCTGGAACCACATGAGCCAACCTGGAGTCTGGAGTCACTAGTGCTGGTCGGGTGCTGAAGTGGGTCTAAAGCCTGGTTCTGTGGCTGCAACCCTAGAGGCTGGAGCTGTGAGGGCTGGCTTGGTATGGAAGTGGGTCTGGATCCCGGGACCATCGAGGCAGGCCTGGAGACTGGGGCTATAGGCCTGGAATTGGGGTTCACTGGAGCTGTCCTGGTGTTGGGTCTGCAGCAACGTAGGCTACTCACTTCGCTCTCTTCCCCTCATGCAAGGCTATCTTTCTTCACACTAGGCTGAGTGGCCTTTGGGGGGTGGTGACATCAGTAATGTGAAACTCCTTCTTACTCTCTTCAATGCAGCTTTTCTTATTTCTGTGCTCCACTAAGGTGCTGTGGCCTCTCATCTGGATCCTTTGGCTCCTGTGAAAGTATTTTTCTGTGTGCATTGTTCCAAGCAGTGTTTCTGTGAGGAGACAAGAGCTGGGATTTCCTGTTCTGCCATCTGGTTGACATAACTGTTTTTAAATTTTATGATGTTTGACATTCAGAGAGATTTGATCTTAATGCAGCCAAATTCATCAGTCTTTCATCCATTATTTATGTCATTGCTTTGGGCATACACAGACTTTCTCCTTCCAAAATCCTGATGTATATTTATTTGTATTTACTTCTACATTTTTAAAAATGCTTAATTGAAAAACAATCATTGTATGTATTTATGGGATACAAAGTGGTGGTATTATGATACATGTATATATTCTGGAGTGATCAAATCAAAGTCATTGACATATCAATCGCCTAAAATGTTTATCATCTCTTTGTGAAAAGAGTATTTTACATACTGTCTTTTGACTATTTTGAAATATGCAACACATAATTATGAAGTATACTCAGCTTTGTTGTGAAATAGAACACCAGAACTTATTCCTCCTATCTAACTCAATACTTCTAATGTTAATGGCTTTGCTTTTTTTACTTTCTTCTCTATAATCCAAAAGTTGGGATCTATATAGATTTTTCACTAATAGTTCATCAGTGATTGCTATAACAATTAATGACTGTCCCCTTCTCCCCTAACTGATTTCTCAAATTGTCATATTCATACAAAAAAATCTTATACTGTATAAGAGTGTTTCAGGGCAATCTATTCTGTTATATACATCAATCTATCAACTCTTATGCCTAAAACTCACCGTTTATATCATTGCAGCTTTGTGAAATGTTTCAAAATAGCCAGGGCTATTCGTCCTATCCTGTATTATTCTTCTATTTTATGGTTTTCTTGTCTGTAGCTAAAAATCAATATTATTCTCTCAGAAAGCCATTCCAACAAAACCAAACAAAATTATTACTATTTTGTTTAAAATTGCCTTAAAACAATAGTCACTTGGGAAAACATGGTATCTCGATAGTATTTAATCTTTCTATTAGAGAGATGGTTCATTTCTTCCTGTTTGTCTGTTGCTGCTGCTCTCTATTTCATCCCATGATGCACCTCTCCATGCTCTGGGCACTCTTCCCTCGCTCAGGAGTCGAGAGTGGAGAGTGAGTTCTAAACATAATGCCACCACCTGCTCGTTGTGTGACCTTGGACAAGATGCTGGATCTCTCCAAATCTGTATGTTATCTGTAAGATGGAGTTATTACAGTAGCTACTCTTGTGATGATGAGATCATTTTAAAGATGAAATAGGAATTTATGCTAAAAGCAATTTATGTGGAATTAAACTAGCACTCACTATATGTTGACTTTTAAGAATCGGCACTTCATCACTACCATATTTTTTTCTTTTTAGAGAGAAGGAATAAAGCTCGTTGGAAAAGCAGACCCTGATAGATCAGGAGTTCCAAGTGTGGGCTGATCCCTGGTGAAGGTGAGACGGAAGATGTGGGTCAGGAACTCTGCTTTGTAAGGTAATCTCCCAATGTCCAAGTTGAGTAGAGACCAAAGAAGACAAAGCCATGTCTGAGGGCAGTTTGAGCTATTTGTGAGCATCTGAGAGAAGGCAGCAGGACACTGTGGGAAAGGGAGCCATGTCTTTCCCACCAAGGACAGGAGCCATGATTGTGTGACACACACAGTTGCACAGGGCCTCAAGCTCAGAAGGGCCCATGTTTGGTTTAATGCTCTGCTATTGCCATCATGAAATACCTGATACTTTTAAAACCAGGGTGGTACACTTTCATTTTGCACTGGGGTCCATCCATGACACATCTACCCCTCCACCCCCTATTTCCACCCCTCCCTTGGCTTTCCTGGCCTTCCATCTGATAGAGTAGAGACAGCCTTCCATTTGTCTAGGCACTCATGCCCTAGGACCCCATGGACACACCATTAAATGAAGAAATAACAAGGCCCTCAGCATTGAGGAGCCCACTACTTGCTGTAATGAGGATGGTAAGGTTGAGGAATATACTTTTCCAGGAATATGAGTATTGGAACTTGGTGAAGAATAAACACATAAGCCATGATTTATAAAGCTAGAGAGCTAGGGATGACAGAGGCAGAATCCTTGCCCATGCCTCTGGATCCTGTAGTTCCTGGCAAAACTGACAAATGCGTTGAGTGGCTCCCTTCTTTTGGCCCATCTACCATGACCGGTTGCTTCTAGGGCAGCTAATTATTTCCTTCTTAGTAGTAGATGAGGGAATTCAAGAGCAGTGATTGGAGGAGAAAAGGAATAACATATACTGTCCTCATATGCCAGGCATGGTTCTAGGCAATTTACATACAGTTTCTCATTTATTCCTGGCAATGGTCCAGTGGGTAGGTGGTATTATCTTTATTTTACAGATAAAGAGACCAGACTCAGTGGATTCACCAACTTGCCCAAGTCATGCATACAGTAGGTGGTAAAAAGTTGACATAATCCCAGGTCTCTATGTCACCAATTGCTTTGTTCTTTAGCAAAACCCTTGTTGCTTTTTGTTCTTTTAGTATATTATACTGTCCACCAACTGGAAACTGAGAAAGACAAAGAAATATTTTATTACTTTGTCCCGAGCACTGTCCTAAACATATTATATGTTTTAACTCATTTAATTATCACAAGAAAACTAGGGTTCAGAAACTTTAAGAAACTTCTGTAAGGACTCACAGCTATTAAATGGCAGAACCAGGATTCACATCTAAGCCGTCTGACTCCAGAGACAAAACCTGCAGCCACTACATGATGCTACTTCTCCTAAGAAAAGTTTAAGGGAAAACTTTTTGCGGTAAATTATTGGTTGCGTATGGAAAAGGTCAAGAACAATTTCTAGGTTTCATGTTTGAGCACCTGGTTAAAAGATGGTGTCAATAAAACGTGAAGTACAGAAGGTTGAGTTGCAGGTTTCAGGGGAATAAGGGTTACATCAGTTCTGCACACACTGAGTATGAGGTGCCTGGAAGGCATCCAGCAGGATGCTATACAATACTAGCACCTTCCTGAAAGGGTTGCTCTAAGGATTAAATGAATTAATATGTGCCTGGCACACAGTAAGCACAGTGTAAGTCTTTGCCATTATCGTAACCCAATAAACAAGTAGGTCATCATGAAGCTAGAAGATCATAATGACCCAGTAAGCAACTGGGCCAAGTGGAGCTAAGAAGACAGATCTTGGCGAGAGATATAGAATGAACAGCTGTGAACTTATAGGTAGCTAAAACTATGGAAGAAAGGGGGATCTCTTAAAGAGAAAGTGTGGAATGAGGAGAAGAGAGTGTTAGGGTGCAAACATTATGACAGGCATACAATTGATTTTGAGGTATTGAATAAAGGCAGATAATTAGAAAGTTTCTGAAGTTTCAACAAAAGGAAGGATTTTCCTTACGTTTAGAATAAGGCATTGAGTCTCTGGCCAAGAAAGACAGTTTTTTGGCTGGTAACCAATATAATCAGAAATAACAAATGAAGTAAAATTTGACAACTCCTAAAGAAAAGAGACCAAAATGCTCTGCTTATTACCTGAACATAACATGAGTTTGTGCCCAACATCACTATACATGCATAATTTCCCAGCTTCACAATTAGCTTCCAGCTAAATGTGTTATTCTGGCTTCTACATGGTCAAGAGATCTTGAAGAGCAGTGGTCTAGTTCAAGATACTGAATACATACATACACACACACACACACACACGCACCTGCTGCTTAGGCTAGTGATATGGTTTGGCTGTGTCCCCACCCAAATCTATCTTGAATTGTAGTTCCCATAATCTCCAGGTGTAGTGGGAGGGACCTGGTGGGAGGTAATTTAATCATGGGGCCGGTTACCCTCATGCTGTTCTCATGAGATCTGATGGTTTTATAAGGGACTTTTCCCCCTTTTGCTTGGCACTTCTCTTTCCTGCCTTCATGTGAAGAAGGACGTGTTTGCTTCCCCTTCCTCCATGATTGTAAGCTGCCTGAGGACTCCCCAGCCCTGCTGAACTGTGAGTCAACTAAACCTCTTTCCTTTATAAGTTACCCAGTCTCGGGTTTGTCTTTATTAGCAGCATGAGAATGAACTAATACAGCTAGTGATCCTGGAGGAGTTCTCCTGATTTCTCAGGCTCTATATGAACGTCCTACAGAAAGCTTTTGTGCCATTCATCTGTATTTGATGCTTCTCCTTTGCAACCCACTCCTGCCTCTATCATAGCACTTACTCACTGAATTTAAGCTTTCTACTTTTTGTCTTCTCTGTTAGATTATAAGCTTATATCAGAGATACTTTTCTTTATAGTCCTAGGACCTGGCACAGTGCCTGATTATTGTAGGTGGACAAAAACTCAATTTTTAATTTATTCCTGGAAAGTACATTTCTAATTTCAACATCTTCTGTATAGTTCAGCCCCACTTCTCTTCCTAGACTGAGCTCAGAGAATCTGTGCAGATTCAGTGCTCTAGATTCCCTCCTTGTCCAATGTGGGAGTTTAATTACTTTTTTAGCTAACATTGTTAAGGTATAATTTACAAGCATTACGATGAACACATATTGAGTGAACAAGTCAATGAATTTTGACAATCATATATTCCTGCATAGTCGCCACCATAATCAAGATACAATGAATTAATTCCATCTCCCCTTATGTTTCCCTAGTTCCCTAATTCTCCATTCATGGTTCCAAAGACCACACTTCCCAATATCAAGGTAAGTTAGAAAGATCAGTAGCAAGAAAGAGATTTAAAAAAAGCAGTCGAGGTACGCTTTATGGAAAGGACACATAGGCTTTCTCTCAGATATCCCTCAGCAAATCATATCTGGGCTACAATGTAAGAAATCAGTAGAATTTCCTAAGAAGAATACTCCTAACAGGGAAGCCTGGCACTGGGCTGAGAGCAAGGACAGAGGGCGCTGGTTCTGACTTTGATGTGAACTCACCATGTACGCCTTGGAAAATCCTTTTCCTTTGTGAACTCCTTATCCTTCTCCTCCTTGGCTTTCTCCTCTTCCTCTTATAAAATTATTAGCTAAATCTTTAGGACTTTTTTTTCTAATGGGAAATGTCTGGTTTTTAAAGGAAATCACAATTCCCTCATCTGTAAAATGGGAATAATTACAGCATCTGCCTCATCGTGTTGTTATGTGGGTGAAATGAGGCATTCACGGAAAGTGGTTAGAGCAGAGCACGCATGTAGCACAAGGGCTCAATCAGTGTCAACCATGATGATGATGTGGCTAGTGACGATTATGATTGCAAGAGAACAAGGGAATTCTCCAAGGACCCAGGACACAAAGGAGTCACGAAATAGAGGGGTGAGTATGTGAGTACTGGGGTAGGGTGGGGGTACACCTTCTGTTCCTGTGCCCCAGGTGGCCAGGGTGTAGCAGGAACCTAAGGCAAGGAACTGAATGACACTTTCACTCTGGAAGGTTGTGGAATGTTCCATAGGGTTGGAACCTTAGAGAGCCTCTAAAAGTTGAATTAGAAAAAAGATTCCAATATTAACATGGGGACAATAAGAAATTTGTCTGTCTTGACCTGAGCTCTGGATGAAGCAGCTGTGTCTCTCCAGGGAATGTGTAATTGCAAGTCTGTGCTGCAGGTGAATTTGGGATTCAGATATATACTTCCTATGTGGATTCACTCCTGGAGCCCCTGACAGAGGCAAATATAGAACTATTTTGGGAGGAACATGCTCTTTCCCACGCCATACATGAGTTCTAGTTCCCACATTTTCCTCCTGAAGTTGTTCTCATAGTCCAAATTACCAAGCACAGGAGAAAACAACTGATCATGAGCAAGAATCACAAACCACACCTTCTTAGGCTCCTGTGGATGGCAAGTAATTAAATAACGCAAGAGGGACTATGCAAGAAATCAAGTGGAAATACCTAAGAATCAAATACATAAATTAAAAGACATTGAAAAGTACATTCCTAGTATATAGAGTTTTGAAAATAAAAAATCAAGTCAGGAAAATTTCAAAATCTCAAGGAATGGTTAAACATTGTCAGAAAAAATAAAATTACTGAATTGAAAGATAAATCCTGGAAAGTCACCCAGAAATAAAGAAATGGGGACTATGGAATAGCAGTTAAGAGTAAGAAGACCCAACACATGCCTAACAGGAGCTTCAGAAAGAGGGTTGAGAAATGATACTTGAGGAGATAATGGAGGGCCAACAATTTTCCAAGGTTACCAAAGGTCCTGGGCATGGAAAATAATCAGCCAATATGTAAAACAATCAGATAGTACTCTGGATGAAGCTGCAGTGGTAGATCAAGTAAGGCTTTCAAAATTGCCCCACACTTGTGGCACAGGGCGCAGCCCTCAGTGGTCTCCAAGAGGCTCTGAGAAGCCCATCCGACTGGCTGCAGACTGATGTGTCCACATTTTCCAGTTCATCCTAAGATTTTAATGACTGTAATCTCCGTGCTTATTATATTCACATCCATCTTACCTTGTGTCCTTATCTTGAAAGGAAATCTGAGAAATTAATTAGCAAAGAGCCTGACAATTACGTGGCAATTCCATCGTGCCCCCAGCCAGCTTCGTCTAAAAACTGCCACTCTCTCCTTGCTGTGAACAGATCATCTCTGTCGCTTTTCTCCATATACTCAGGGCTATTCCACTAACGAAATGGGTTCTGGTCTTCAGTGCCGGGGCAAGGTGACATTCCTTAAGATTTATTATTATTGTTTTCCATAACCCGAGGAATGTCAGTCCTTAAAAGCCTCTGCACCATGTTGATTTTCTAAGTTAACTCTGACTTAGCATAGATTTATTGGCAAGGGTTGTGGTTTGCCTTGTGTGTGTGGGTGTGTGTGTGTGTGCATGTGGGAGTGTGCCTGTTTGAGACACAGAGGTGAAACAAGATAAAACCAACATTTATTTGGCTTTAACATGGGCCATCGCCTGAGCTAATTGCTATTATTCATGCCAATTCTTTCCCTTCTCATAGCAGTCAGATTAGGAGAGCAGTATCATCCACATTTATCACATGAGAATCAGTCTCAGAGAGGTTAGGTACAGTGGAGGGTCACTTAGCTACAGGGTGTACGAGAGAAAAGGACTAATAGAGAAAGAATGACTCTCTGGAAAGAGTCCAGAATCCATATGGAAAATGGAAACACAATGTTGTGTGGTCTGATCCAGGCTTGTGAGCAGAAGGGAAGGTCCCTACAACTTGACATGTCTTCCTCTTTGGAGCCTAGTAAGTAATGGTGCTGGGTGCTGGTGTATGTAACTCATGTCTCCCAGACAACCTTAACTCAGGCAACTTGAGACTCCCATGCAAAACCATATCATCAAGCCCTGCTTTCCTGGGCTTGCATTCAACTCTCCTTCCTGCTGGCCTCCCCGGGTGCGTACTGTGCTGTGTCATCCTTCTACAGTCGTCACGCAACAATGAACAACCAACATCACCCCACACGCCATACTACCAAGGACATTTGTTCTCTCTGAGGCTGATAGCTCTTTTTGTCCTGAGTACAATTCGCCCTCCTTCCCCTAGGGGCCGGCTCCCTTTGGCTGTGGGTTCTTTCATGTCTATCACATCAACAACACTTTCTGTTGAGAAGCTAGTTTATTGCAATTATAATTAGACATGCACCTTTCTGCACCACACGTCCAGTTTTTCTCATGCACTCCAGCCCTGTCCTTTGAGTGGCACACACACTGCAGCTGCTGTCACTCTTGGAGCAGGATCAGAGTCCAGAACCCAGGTGTGAAGGGACGTAGACCTCTGATAGATACTAGCTGTGTTTCCTTGGGAAAGTTTGCCTCTCTGAGCCTCTTTCCTCAATGGAATATTGGGATGATAATCCTACCCATGGGGTTGCCGTAAGAATTACATGGGAAACGTCCATGTAAGACCTCTGTTACAATAAATGCTCAGTCTTTCTGGTTCTCCATCCAACCCGCTGCTCCATTCCCTAGTTCTCAAGGTGGGCATGCTGGTGAAGTTGCTCCTAAACATGCTCTATTCACAGATTTGACTCTTGTGGAAGAGAAAAACACCCCACTTCAAAGGACAAAGGAGATTGAGAAGATTTGTTGAGTACAGAGAAAAGAGTCTGAGCTACTGGATCAAAACCCGACTACCTCATTTCCCAGAAAATCATGTAACTTCTCTGAATTGCATTTATAAAACCTGAATATGTGCCTCATTGGATCACTCTAAAAATTCAATGAGACAATGTGTATGAAAACATGTGTTGGCATGAAGGTATGTGTAAAGTCATTCGTTCAGGAAACCTTTCTGAGCTAGCCCAATCCAGTCTTTGACATCATCTCAGGGGGAGCTGCTAGGTTTAGGACAAGCACAATGAAACCAACACCAAGCCAGAGGTGTGCAGGTTGCATCTGGGTGCCTGGCCAAGACACTAAGGCCACACTCTTATTTCTTATACAAACCCAGTGCATATCTCGTCACAGAGATTTTTCTTTCCAGGGCGGGGGGTGGGTACTAAAATCCTCAGCCTGTCCGTGGCCCAGAACATTTTAAGGTGAGAATGTCCTGCACAACGCATCGTGTATTTCCTCTGGCAGACAGCTCTCTCCTGCACCCTCCCGGCGGCGGCGCGCCTCCCAGCCCGCCCAACACTGCCCTCTGGTGGCAGCAGGTCGCAATTTCATGGCTCTCCGACTGCCCCTCTGCTTGGGGCTCCTCCCTTCCCAGGCCCCATTCAGATTGCGACGGCGCTGAGTCCCAAAGGCAGGCAGTTTCTCTGCGAGTTCTAGATTCCTACATTGTCAGCTGATCTTTCCTCTGCATTCACGCTCCACCCAATCCTGAGTGATCATCAGGCTCACTTGATCCTGTTTAAAAGCCTTTACGCCCTTCAGCAAAGCTCATGGTCTTGGCATAAAACCAAGTCTGCTCCTTCAGCGAGAGCTCCTCTGTCCACACGTCCAGTCTCGGCTCTGGAGCCGTCCTTCGGAGGTACTGCCAGCCCTTGGTTCCCAGGCCCAGCTCCCTGTCCTGCCTGAGCTCATTGACTGCATTTCCCGCTTCAGCCTTGCACGCCCTTTCCGCCACCAAGCAAGTGGCTAAGCTCTTCAGAACCCAGAGGGATGTCAATTTCTCCATCAGGCCTTCTCCAACAACTCCCCCTACGCCGAGCTGGGTGCAGACCTAAGCCCTGCTCCCCGCTCTGTCACAGGCCTTTCCCACCAGACTCAGCTTCTATGGTATTTTGTTTGCATTTTTAAAAATCACCATAGCCCTAAAACAGAATACAGTGCTGCCCGTGGAGACTGAATAAATGTTGAATGAAAATCGTCTGTAGCTTGGGAACTAGAGGAAGAGTAGATGCTGCAAGGGTAACAAGTCATCACTATTACTTACATTCTCACCAATAATAACGGTCCTTATTGAAAATTCTCCTATGCAAGTCACCGTTAAGTGCTTTAAATGCATATTCTCATTGAATAGGCGTCTATATGATGTAGTGAGCAGCTGCAAATACTATCTCATTTAGCCTTCACAACAACTTGGCAGGGAGGAGAACAAGCGTTAGATCCATGTGACAGAGGAGAAAACGAAAGTTGGGGAGAGGTGGGTGACCAAGTGTCCAAGAATAGTGTGAGAGCCCAGATTTTGCAATCTCTCTTCTAGTGATACAAGTCTGCTATACCTCAGGAATACTCTTCCACCTCTTCCTGAAAGAGACAGGTCTCCAGAGACGAAGTCAAACACAGGAATGTGCCTCCACCTGCAGACCCAGGCTGTAAAAGCAGCTTCTCCTCTCTCGCTTCCAGTTTCTAATCAATTATGGAGGAAATGACAGTGGAGAGGGGAGGAGAGAGACACTCCATAGTAACTGCAGCTCATTGAAAAGATACCTGAGGCTTTGTCTCTGCAGCCACAATGCCCAGCTGGGAACACCAGGGCATATATATGTAGGGTTTGGGTGGATGACACTGAGACAAAGGAAAAATGACAAACCAAGTGAATTAAGTGAAGGTGAAATAAACGGTGCTCAGCAACAGATGGGGCTGGTGCTAGGTAATTTTCTCCTGTCACCTCCCCTCAGGTAATAGATAATCCTGCAGCTGCTGGATTTCCTGGGAAGGCAGGCATGGGGCCTGAGTCTCCTTTGTGTTTGGAAGCCATGCCCCCCATTCCTTAACCTATCTTGATGATAAAAATCTTAAGAGCCAAAACTTTTTGCAAGACTTATCGTGGCGATTTAACTCCGTCCTGGTTAAGGTTGCTATCTGTCAGGCTGTCATGGTGACAGGCAGATTTGTAAATGCTCTGGCTCCAGTGTCAGGTTGAAGGTGACATTTTTCAGCTGGAGATTTTTTTCCTCATCCCTCACAGAGACAGAACAACTAAGAAAGAGGAAAGCAATCCCCTGAATCAGCCTCTGCCCCACTCGCAGTCAGCCTGCCCAGGGTGTTGACTTCTGAGCTCTGGGATTGTTTGTGAGCTCCCCAGCCCACCTCTGCCCTGACCCCCACACCCAGAACACAGTGATTCCCTGCAAGGCCAAACTCCCAGTCCCACCCCTCCCCACCCCATCTGCAGGCCTGCCCAACTTGGCCTTCTAATGATTTGTCTTGGCTGATGGTCCCTGCTCTGCCATTACCATTATAAATACTTACATAGATTAATTAACCACAATGTAAAACCCAGAATCCCAGCTAAATTCACTTAATGACCTGCCATGCGATTTCTTGGCTGAAGCATCTGAAACTAACCCTGAATGCTCAGTGACATTCACCCTTTTGATTCCTTCCTGGAATCACTAGTCAATCTAGTCTCCTTTTTAACCCCTTTTTTGCCTCTGACTTTACTTTCAGGGTCTATAGCCCTGAAGGAGTCACACAGAGGTTTGGGTGATTTGGTTTCTTGGGTTCTTGCCTGATTCTCTGCATTTGTGTGACATCCTTTATGAAGCTAGGGAAGGCACTTTCATCCCTGATGCCACATCAAAGCTTAGGTAAGAAGAGTTTTATATGGCTGCATTTCTTGGCCCAGGTGCCAAAATGGAAACGCTCTCTCTTTCCTCTGTCTACTCTCATTCTGTCTCCTCTCTATCCCCTCTCTTTCTCTCTCAGTTTCTTCAAAAAGGACCTAGCATTATTCAGAGATCTGCCTGGGAGATGGTCTAGCCCTGTGTCAGCATCACCCAGAGATCTGCATGGGAGACGGGCTAGCCCTGTGTCAGCATCACCCAGAGATCTGCACGGGAGACGGGCTAGCCCTGTGTCAGCATCACCCAGAGGTCTGCACGGGAGACGGGCTAGCCCTGTGTCAGCATCACCCAGAGGTCTGCACGGGAGACGGGCTAGCCCTGTGTCAGCATCACCCAGAGGTCTGCATGGGAGACGGGCTAGCCCTGTGTCAGCATCACCCAGAGGTCTGCATGGGAGACGGGCTAGCCCTGTGTCAGCATCACCCAGAGATCTGCATGGGAGACGGGCTAGCCCTGTGTCAGCATCACCCAGAGGTCTGCATGGGAGACGGGCTAGCCCTGTGTCAGCATCACCCAGAGGTCTGCATGGGAGGCGGCACCTCTTGTAGGCAGGGTCTAGGGGCATTAGAGTCAATCCTGGAGGGAAGGTTTCAAGCCCTAGAGTGGAAGAACAAGAGAAAGACTGAGGTTGTAAAGAACGGCGAAGTGTCAGCCTGTGACTCCCTGCCCGTTTCCTGTTTTTCCTCCCTTCCCTTTGAGACTTTTCACTCGTGCTTACCTAGGGGCCATGTGGGGTGCCCTGATGATAGTTCCCATCCAGGAGGGGGTCCAGCTCCCTGTTTTTTCTCGATCAGATGCCATAATGTTCAACTTCTTCATTTAGAAAAGCTAACGATATTTACCTCGCCCAGCAGTCTTGTTTTGTTTGTGTTATGAGTAATGAGTAACTTGACACATGAAAGACTCCTGGCACCTGGCGGAGCTCTGTGGATGCGCCTCCTGCCTCCTAGCCCCGGGGTCGCTGCGCCCAGCCCAGCCCCGCGCCGCGGAAAGAACGCGCCAGCGCCACCTGGCGGGGCCGAGCGGGAGCGCGGGGTGGCGGGCGCCGGGCCGCGTGGGGGCTGCGCCCTGGGGTTGCGATCTTTGCGCCCTGGAGTTGCGATCTTTACCCCCTGTGGGGTTTATACTCAGGAGAAGACAACATGGAAGGGAAGGCGGAGAGAAAACAGTGAAGGACATGGAAGGGAAGTCGGGAGGGGCTTTCAGGGAAGACGAGGGGATGGGGTCCAGGCGACGACATCGCCTTGGACGGGGGTCAGGAGGGAGCGAGGTGGGGTGGGGTCCACGTCTGCCCACGTCCCGCGGGTCTCGGCTCGGCCAGCCTGGACCCGGAGCTCCTCGTGACGTGGACTCCCTGGGTGCACGGGGCGGAAGAGGAGCGGCCGTCGAAGAAGCTGCCTTACACCCGGGGAGCGCCTTGGGCCCAGGCCCACAGGGGCGAACTCCCCGCGGCCCCCGGCCGCCGACAGAGGGGCGCTTGCTGGGCCTGAGGATCTGAACTACGTTCTGCGAAGGTTAAGGACTGAAGGAACCGCCCTGGCACTGCGGGAGGAGGGGCCGTAGGCTGTGGGTGCAGGGCCGGGGGTGGCCTGGGCCTCTGGTGCACCCTCCGGGGGCTGCAGGCTTTGCTAAGAGCACAGCCCAGGGCTCCCCGGCTCCACAGTGGGGCAGGCTCGGGATCCTCTGCCGTCTAAGACTCGCCCACCCAGACCGCACATCCTTCCAGAAAGGGCAAGGCCCCGCTGAGTGATCAAAGCCCCTTGCTCCCCACCCGCTCCTAGGGCCCTCGCTGAGGATTTCCCCTTCTCCTGCCTGGGTTCGATCCAAGGCAGCTTCCACTTCCCCCCGCCCCTTGACATTTCTCTCCGCGCTGATGGAGAAGTGACAGGGTGGACAAGACAAACAGCTTCCTTCTGAGCCTCGTCTTCAGCCGCCGTGTGCCTCAGGCTGGCTCTGCTCCATGATCCCAAACTATAAGGAGGAATCCTCCCATTTTGTTCCCCAAGGATGTGGGCCACGGCCTGTGCTTAACACCCACGTCCTGCCTTCCTGGGACCCCAGGCTGCTTCTCACTGCTTCCAGCCATTCTCCCGCACTCAGGCCCCGCGCCCCGCTCTCTGACATCTTGCAGACGGGAAGTTTGTTCTGTACTTCGGTACAAGGCAGCGTCCACGGTGTATGTTTCTGAGGGCAGAGAATGCTTTCCCTTCTGGGTAAGCGTGGAGTCCCCTCGGTGCTTCGGTTCTGCCGTGTCGGTGGGCGCTGAGCCCGTGCAGCATCTCCACAGTCCCCGGGGACTGACTAGGTGCGCTGGGCTGGCTTGGGCCGGGTTTCTGTCCATCTGATCTCTGGGTGTTTGTGTGTCATGCCCACCTCTTCTGGCACTGGGGTTCACATCTCTATCTGCTACATGCATCCCCCTGGGAGAATGCCTGCCCCCTGGATTTCTGGAATTCTGGCAGTTTTGTTCATATTCCTAATGAAATATCTGTGAATGTGTGAATTGTACCAAGGCGTTCAGGGAAGCCTCACTGCGTGTCATACTTTTCTCTCCTCTTATCTGGATTCCAGGCCTTTTCTCTGCCAACTTGGTGTGTTCCTCTACCCAGTTCCACAAATAGATGAGATCAGGGACAGACGTGTGAGGGGAGAGACGTGCTGATCTCATCATGAGTGATCATGAGATCTCATCATGAATTCAGCAACATGGGTCTCTGCCTGCGAGACCACCAGGTTCATGTCCTCTCTGCTGTCATTGCCAACAAAACAGCATAGGGTTATCCCATAGAACTTCATCATGTGTGGACTAGGGAGCCAACTGTGTAAATGAGAATCCCTCTACCCAGGTAATAGGTATACGACCAGTAATAACTGGTATTGCTGAGTCTCTCTGGAAGGCTGGCAGGTGGCAAGAGTGGGAGGAGGTGGCCTGGGGTGCCAGCTGCCAGCAGGAAGGGTGAGAACAGCCTTGATCCCACCTTCTGAAGAGTGCAGTCCAAGCCTGCAGTATGGGAGAGGAGATGGGACAGAGAGGACTCAGGATTCATGGCACCCTTGCTGGCCTTCCATTTTCCATCCTCCCAGAAGGCTGCTTAGGCCCAGCCAGCCCCTCCTAAAGGACTTCACCTCCACCTGTCCTCAGAACATCGGTGAAGGAATGAGTGCTTCCAGGGCATTGGGGCCAAAAGCAACATTTGTGGGGAAATTCAATTCCAAGGGATGAATCTCATGAGTCTGGCCTAGGGACTGAGACAGCCTTAAATTAAGCCCCTGAAAGTTGTTTTCCTAAAGAGCTTTTGTCCTGTGCTGGGATCAGGAGAGACACAGATTCACTCTGCCTGGCTCTGACCCTTCTCCTTTCTCCGTCCTTCCAGCCCCTCCTGAGCCAAGCCTTTTTACCATGGCTAACTTCTGAGGGGCCAGGCAATATTGGGTGGGGAGGCAAGGCAGGGCCAGAGCAGCGTTCCTTGCGGGGTCACCTTTGTTCCTGCCTGGCTCTGGTCCTGGGCCCTCCCCGCCGCCTCATGCTGAGCCACAGGCAGTGCACTGGCTCCCAGGAGAAGGGGCTCGGTCCTCGGTCCTCGCAAGTAAAAAGCCCAGCTCCGGGTATGGAGACATCCCTGGAGAGTGTTCCTTCCTTCCTCGGGGGCTGCGGGGATTTTCCTTAACAAACATCCAATTTATTGGTAGCTCTCGTTTTCACTGAAGGGTATGCACGTGTAAAATTAAAACCAATTAAATGCATTTTTAGAAACCAACTAGCTAACTAAGAGTGTCCTGCAGAACGCACCACGGCTCTAACAATCCTAAGGAAACACCTCTACAATGTGTGGGGCTTCACAGGCCTCTGAGCAGGGGTGACACCATCTCAGACAGGGATGGGACACCTGCCCATTGGTCTGCAAGATGGTCATATTTTCTGAGGGTCCTAGTTTCTGTTTCAAAATGGTGCTCCAGACAGCAGGACTGACGGTTTGGGTGTCTGATCTCTGGGAGCAGCTGGTGTCTTCCACACACGCATCACCCCCAGCCCTGAAGAAGCAGCATCAAGCTCAACTCACAGCACGAACTGGGTCCTGCTGCCTGGTAGATGCTGGACAGTCACTGGGGGTGTGACGCCGACAGGCCAGGCGCTGCCGCAGGGCAAGAGCAACCGAGGACACAGAGGAGGCAGCCAGAGAAGAGCCTGCCCAGCGTGTGCCTGGGAGCAGCAGGCGGAGGGAGGAGCCGGGACTCTTAACGCCTTTGGGGTTTTGGAGCTAAACTCACTGACTTCTCCAAAAGAGAAATGACATGTGCCATCCCATTCTGATGTGTTTGGAAGGCATTTTTCATGGACTTTCAAAGCAACCATTAACAAGGTTTTTCTGAGTTAGTGGCGTGTGCTACCCAACCTCCTTCCAACCCTGCTTTGAAGCCCGCTTTCAGAAACCCAGGAGGGGCACGGAAGGAGGACGGGCAGGCTGCTTTCCCCCCTGTCTGGAGTCCGCTGAGAGGGGACCCTCCCCTGCGCTGGGAGCCTGTTCTCCAGCTCGGTGGAGGCAGCCTCGCGGCTCGGGGAGCGCGGGTGCCCTCCGGTGGCCGTCCTGGGAAGCTGCAGGCGCGCCCCCGCGGCATCTGCGGCTCCTCATCCAGATGTGAGAACTGCCTGGCAGCGCGCGTCGCACCCCTCCGGGGTTTATTAGCCTGCTGTAATGTCAGTGCAATAATAACCCCTGGGAGGCTATTCCATTCAGACGATTTTCATTTCCATTCAGCCACTATTTCCATTCAGACGATGGCTATTCCATCAACGACTCCAGAGGCCTGCGTGGTAAATGAGTTTTCTTTTAAAAATACGTTCACTGATTGCTTTGCTAGGACACATTCGGCACCAAGGGGATGTGAGTGTGGGGCTGGAGGATACGTGTGGTGGGAGTGGGGTGGAAACCATCCAAAGATCTACAGCAGAGGCCAGGGAGGAGCAGCCGGATTTCACAGCCCTTCCGCCACCAGACCCAGGGGCCCCCTCGCCTGTGGCCTCCTGTCCCTCTCCCAGTGGCACTCCTGTGGAGTGGTTTTGTTCTTTGAGGAGCACGAGCCTTGGACATTCATATTTCGGTGCGTCCCTTGCAGCATCCCCCACTCCCACCCGAGGCACTTGGGCGGCACTAATTCAAGTAACTTGTGGCTGCCCCACTCTGCAGCCACTCCCGGGGGGTGAAGGTGAGGTGGACAGGGAAGACACGCAAGGCAGGATGCTGACCCCAGGCTGACGCCCATGAAGGCCCCTAGCCTGTGGCCAGGCTGGTGATGGTCTGAGGAGCAGAGGGCTCTGCCGGGACCCTGGAAGGCGCAGGCCACAGCGGGTCGCAAACCTTGCTCTCCTTATAGCCCTCATTAGAGTCACCGAGTGCAATGATGTCCTGTGTCCCTGCCCGAAGCCCCAGTTGGAAGGGGCAGACATCCCTCTGGGTAGCGAGATCACATTCAAGCAACTGGGTTGGGAGGGGCGCTGGGAGGGTACAGACCGCAATCCGTGGCTACCAACCAGCTGACCCCATGCATGATGGTGTCGTCACGTTTCATGCAGGTACAATTTTCCTTCTCCCCTGGAACGTGGGGTTAGTGAAATCATTAGCTACTTTCTAATAGCAGTGGGAAGCATTGCATGAGGTGGAGGGGCCCCGGGATTGAGCCCTGACCTGCCCCCAAGTTCTGACCTGCAACTGAGGTGAGTGTTTCCCAGCTCAGTCCCTGCTGGGACTCAGTCCCAGCAGTTCAGGTTGTCCCAAACTGGGGCAGAACGTGGCCCTGCGGCCCGGGCTCCGCTGCTCCCACACCCTCCCACCAGTGTGTCGCTTCACTCCAGTGCGCCCTGGCAGGTCAAGTCTGGGTTATGATTGCCTCTAATTAGCATTTCCAGCAGATGGAACATTCTCCAACCTCCAGCCCACAGCTAAGTGCTTCTTAGAAAAGGCCAGAAATTATTTTCTACCTTTGAAAACATCAAAGGAAATTGAAGGAAATGACCCCATTCTGATCTGTGCCTCTCGGCCAGCCTCGCTATGGCCGTATTTGGGTGGGGCTGAGCCATGAGGAGCGCATAGAGGAGTTTCAGAACCAGATGTGGTTGACCCTTGAACAACATGATTTGAACTGCACGGATCCGCTTATACACGGATCCGCTTAAAGTAAAAGTTACACCAAGAGTGCCTGACCTTCCTGCCTCCTCCCCTTCTGGCTCCTCTACCTCTTCCACCTCTGCCACCCTTGAGACAGCAGGACCGATTCTTCTTCCTCCTCCTCCTCTTCCTCCTCAGCCTACTCATGGTGAACATGGCGAGGATGAAGACCTTTATGATGATCCACTTCCATTTAATTAATAGTAAATATATTTTCTCTTCTTATGATTTTCTTAATACCATTTTCTTTCCTCTAGCTTACTGTATTGTGAGATTATGGTATATAACACATATAACATGCAAAATCCATGTTAATGGACAGTTCATGTTCTCAGCAAGGCTTCTGGTCAACAGTAAGTTATTAGGAGTTAAATTTTTGAGGAGTCAAAAGTTATACATGAATTTTCAACTAAGCAAGGGGTTGAAACCACCGCATTATTTGAGGGTCAATTGTAGTTCCTGACAGGATGGTGAGCAAGTTCCCAGGCCCAGCCTGCTCTGAGAGAGGCCTCCTGGGACACCATGGTCTGTGGGCTGTGGCCTGTGGCCTGTAGCTCCCCTGGTGGAGACTGTGGAGGGGACCCTCATCAGCCCCTGGCTGCTTAGCCCCTTATGTGTTCCTCCTGCCACTCCTTTGACGTGGGAAGATCCTGGAAGGCAGGGCCAACTCCAGACTTCTTTGTAAGCATCCTGAGCCAAGGATAGCACTTCTTATGTAGAATAAGGTTGTAGGATGTCAGAGCTGGAAATACCCTCTAGTTACCATGACTAGATTCTAAGAACTTATGTATTGAGTGTCTTCTTTATGCTAATATTCTAGACACTATGGGTGAAAAAGTGAACAAAACAATGTCCCTGCTCGTGTGGAACTTCTATTTTTGTGGAGGTAGATTGACACTAAACAAATAAACAAGTGAATGCTACTATGTCACATTGAAATCCTTTAGCAAAATGATCTTCTTTAAAAAAAGGTAAGGAGAGAGTGTGCTGTGGCTCTGTGTCTACTGAAATAGGGCGATTGGCGGGCATTTCTGATCAGAAGTAAAGGAGCAATTCACTTGCTATGAGGGGGCGGAGCACTGCAAGCAGAAAAGTAGAAAGCACAAAGGCCCTGAGGCAGGAATGTGCTTGGTGTACAGGGGACCAGCTGGAGATGGAGGCCAACATGTTTGCAGCAGAGTAAATAGAGGGTCAGAGACAGACAAGATCAGAGACAAACTGCTGCGACCCCACATTGCCATTCAACTCTGGGGAAGTCTGAGTGCTGTCAGCCTGCCTGCCCAACTCTCCATGAGCCCCCAGCTGCTTCCCATGGATGCTGGCTGGGGAGCCTCATCTGGCTTGAGCAGTGCATCAGGAAGGACTGACGGGGGTTGGGCAGTGCCAGCTGCCCCCCACGCTGATTGATCTTGTGAAGGGCCCAACTGCTGGGCTTCTGCGAGGATCTCAAAGGGCCATCATCAATCCCTCCTCACAGGGACTTTGTAACAATTACACATGACACCTATGGAAGCTATTGTTTTAAAAACTCATTCCAACTTAGAATTTCTAAAAAGCTCACTCTTGGGTTGAGCCTTCCACCTAGATGCTCCCATCCCAGCCCTGAGCAGCTCAGAGTGGGTCTTCTTTCTGGGCTCTGGGCCAGTGTCCACAGAACGGCTTCACGTTCAACCTAGTGGGGGCTCACTCACCCCGAGGCTCACTCATGCCCCTGGTCTCCCTGCCCACCTCCAACTCAGGCTCTTCACCATGTTGGGGCTGGGAGTGTCGTTGTCCTACACAGCTGGAGACATGGAGTCCCAGGGAGTTGGCCCAGCCTGTATCTCGCCCAGGTCATCGCCAGGGCCAGGGTATGCACTGCTGCCTCCAGAGGCCCCCTGCTCTCTAGGAATGCAGGATTGTTGGGGAAAGGAGGCTTCTCACACAGAGGCAGGGGGGTGGCATGATGAGCAGGCCTGGGAAAGCCGCAGGGCCTCCAGCCTGGGACTGGGCCAAGTGTCCACCTGCAGGTCCCAAAGCTGAGCAAATGAAGGGCCAGTGTCCTACATAAAGGAAGCTGCTGTGTCAGCCAGAGGACAGAGACAGCCCGAGGGCATGCTCCTCCCAGCTCCCTGGAAGCTGCAGGCTGGGGAGGGCACCAGGGGATACTGCCAGCAGCTCAGAGGCTGTTGAGAAAAGGTTTCCAGGCAGAGTGGAGCAGGCTACCCACTAGGGAGTGTGGGGGAACTGCCTTTCTGTAGTTTCCGGGTGGGGAGGGGGTGTGTGACTACCGCTTTATAATCTCAGAGACGTCACTTGCCACCCAGCCGGAAGGATCCTCCCTGCATCGCTCTGGTCAGGTTGGCAGAGCCAGAGAGAGTCACTGTTGTCAGGACGTCCTCGTGGTGAAGGCCGCCCACCCCGCGTTGCTCTCCCCGGACCCCGTGCTCTCAGTGCCCCACACACAGGAGCTCATTTCCCTCCCACAGCAAAATCCAGAGGGGCTTCTTCCAATTCCACAGGCAGAATGAAGCAACGAAGTTAGGCGAGGTTGCGTGATCTCGAATTCTCTGCACACGGCCAGCCAGTAAGTAGTAGAGTTAGAATTCGAACCCAACTCTGCTGAACTCCAAAGCAAGTGGGGTTCGATTCAGTCCCAATAACCTCTTGCCACCGCCTGCCCTTCAGAACGCCCTTTCTAAGTGCAAGTACATCCCACCCTCCAGCAGATCAGCGCCTCACAAAGCAACACGCACCAGGGATGGAAAGACCCCGGGGAGAAGTCAGCCTGGGAGGCCATCAGCTCCGATGACAAAGGACAACCCAGAGTGCCCCCCAGGGGACCTTCCTCTAAAACTTCCAGCCACCTGCTCTTTGGCATCGCCTTGCAGCCCCCCAAAATATGAGCATGAATGCTGGCATGGGGGTCGCCTCACTCGTGCTATGGAGACCCCTCCATAGCAATCATGATAGGATTTTGTATTCTTTTCCAGCCCTCTGCAGGGCAGGTGTAGTGTGAACACATTGACAGAGTGAACCTCGGACACATCTGGGGTCTATTTCTGCAACTACAAACCCACCCTCACATGCAAAATTAGGGTCCATCAGCCCCCTTGATGTGCCTCCTCCCCTTCACCTCCACTCTTGGCTCCTAAGGCATCAACCTGGTCAGACTTCTTCTGGAGCCTATTGTGTTATCCCTTCATTTCCCAAGAGGGGACTTAGGTACCAGAGCTGGAGGGCAGGAGTTGTTTCCCCTCCTCCCGTGCACCCTGCACAGTGCCCGGCTGCAGACAGCCCTGCCGAAGGGGATCCTGTGATGTGTGCATCCCCAGTCCCTTTCTTGCCTCACTTCAGAGGAGCAAAAACCAGAGAAACAAAGGCGGGGGCTGCTGAAGCGCAGCGAGTGATGCTCTGCCAGGGAGGTGTTAGCATTCTTCTTTTGATTAGGAATAAAGCATGCAGACCTTCTGGTTGGGTTTTGCAGTAAGAAAGGGAAGCTTTGCTTTTAGAGGGAAAGCTCGGTTATAATGAAGAATAATTGCTGTGCAGATGACTGTGGTTGTGATTTTCACCATAGAATTCCTAGAAAGCGGTATGGGCCTGCGTCCTTGCATGTGCTTGTGTGATAGACAGAGAACGGTGGGGAGCTGGTGTTGGGGTGTGTACGACATCCACCTGCCTTTTCCAGCTCATCCCATTTCACACCTCAGTCCTGGCTGGTATGTAAAATGTGTAGAGGGAGTGTGGGCACAACATGCTTCCCAGGAAACAGCAGCTACCACCATGATCCAGTAGGTACTGGATCGGCCCCTCTCTTGGGCCTCCAGGAGCCAAAGGGGATCCAGCACCGAGAGGGAGCTGATTTCGGATATGGCTGTCAGAACCGAATGGATGCTGGCAACTTTCAGTGTAGATGCTGAGAGCAAATTGCAGCAGAGATGCACTCAGAGTGGAGTAATCAGGAAGGACCCGATCTCAGTGTCAGTGGCCTCCAGGGGGAGTAAGAATTGGGCTCATGATGGGCTCCTCTACTTTGCAGTATTTAAGGCTGGCAGGCTCCCTGGTCCCCACCCAGGGTCACAGTCCTGAGCAGGCTGGCAGAGGAGAGGGCACCGCTCTCCAGCTCTGCAGCTGCATGTGTGCCACAAGGAGGGAGGGCCCTCAGCCTCCCACGACTCCCTGCAGCTGATGGGGTTAGGATAGCAGGAGCACGCGGAGGCTCTTCTGAATTGGTCCTTCAGGGTCCTTGCAGAATACCCCCTGTGGCCTGCAACCACAGTTGCTGTTTTTGTACAGAGATTCTTAGATTACTCCCCACAACAACCTTCCAGACAGGTATTGCCCCATTTTCCAGGAAGGAACACAGAGACTCCTCAGCTATACAGCATGCCAACAGTGCTGCCTCGATTAGTAGCTGACAGAGGAAGGCGTTCAGATCAGGAACGGGTGAGACATTGCAGGAGTCAGCCCAGGCATCCCTCGTGCCAGGGAGATGACCCAGTGATGACCCAGCCACTGCCCGTGGAGGGCGGGTGAAAGGTGTCAGTAGGTGCGTCGGTTCTCCCTGCAGCCCTAGGGGCTGGGTCCTCGGTGTGCTTTTTCCAGAGACAGCACTTGAGATTGGAAGGACTGGTCAGCTCAGCCTACAAATTGCTTTTCACTTAGCCGGATTCTCTAGCCACAGGGTGAGGGTGAGAACACACACACACGCACAGACACACACAGACACACACACACACAGACACAGGCAAGGAGACACACACACAGACACAGATGCACACACGCTCACATGGACAGGGAGATATACACACAGAAACAGAAACACAGACGCTCACACACACAGGGAGACACACACACAAAGATGCACACACGCTCACACACACAGGGAGACATACACACAGACACAGAAACACACATGCTCACACACACAGGGAGACACACACACAGACACAGATGCACACATGCTCCCACCACACACACACAAGGAGACATACACACACAGACACACACATGCTCCCACCACACACAGAAGCACTCACAAACACACAGACACAGATGCACACATGCTCATACACACACACAAGGAGACATACACCCAGACATAGACACATACACAAGAGGAGACATACACAGAGACACACACATGCTCACAAGCATGCAGGCACACACAAACACACAGACACAGGCACACACACAGAGAGACACAGAGATACACACACACATAGAGACAGATACACAGTCAGACACACACATGCTCACACACACAAGGAGACACAAACACACAGAGGCACATGTTCACACACACAGGCACACACAGATACATTCAGACAGACACAGAAACACACACACACACAGACAGGAGCACGCATGCTCACACACACACAGGTACTCACAGACACAGAAGAAGACAAACATACAGACACAGAGGCACACATGCTCACTCACAGGCACATACACAGACACAGGCACACACACAGAGACACATGCATGCTCACACACACAGGCACTCACAGACACAGACATGATCTCACACACATAGAGGCACACATGCCTACATAGACACACACACAGGCACTCACAGACACAGACAGACATGATCTCACACATAGACACAGAGGCACACATGCCTACACAGACACACACACACACACACAGAGGCACAGACACAGACGCAGACATGATCTCACACACAGACATAGAGGCACGCATGCCTACACAGACGCGCGCACACACACACAGGCACTCACAGACACAGACACAGACATGATCTCACACACAGACACAGAGGCACACATGCCTATACACACACACACACAGACGCAGACACAGACATGATCTCACACACAGACAGAGGCACACATGCCTACACAGACGCACACACACACACAGGCACACACAGACACAGAAACACACATACACAGACAAGTACATAGACACACACACATAGACGTGCTCAAATCCACAGAAAAGTTCATGTTATTAGGTATCCCCATTGTTCTCTAACAGCCCATATCTGGTATCTTTACTGATTCATTTCACTAAAATCCAAAATGTCAATTTCATGAGCAGGCCAACCCTTGGTGAGGGAGGGCTAGGTGCTGTGATGGCCAACACAGAGATGTAAATACCAGAGAAGGATGGGGGGTCAGGGCTCCTGGACTGTCTTTGTCTGGGTTCACATCATGCAGTCACCCAGAGAGCCTCATCTCCCCTTGTCCAGGAGGGATTTACTGAAGCTCGATAAAAATCTGCCGCTGAATATTGCTATAAAATATAGTTCTTTCCCAAGGCGCTTCACTCAGAGAATCCTAAACTAGTATATTCACCTTTGCATGACTTTGTTAAAAACAAAAAAAGAGTTAGTCAAACATCAGCACTAGCCTTCTCCATCGCAAAGCCCATGCCTCGCAATTCTCCTAACAGTGGTTCTCAATGTCAGCCTGCATCAGGGTGACTGGGAGGGCCGTCAGAACTCAGCTTTCTGGAGCTCACCCCAGAGTTTCCAAGTCAGTATTATCTGTGGTGAGACCCAAGATATTACATTTCAAATAAGTTTCAAGTGATACAGATGCTGTAACATTTTTACAATATTTCTTACTACCTTACTAGGGGGCACTAGTTATCTAGAAGCCATCAGAGGGAAATGGGAGAAACTGGACACAAATGGCAGAGGGAGAAGCATAATCAGAGGCACAGTGATCAGCTCCTAGGAGAGGCACTGCTGAAAGCTGGGCAGGCAGCATGCCCGCACTTGTGTGTCCGTGCCCACGCAGGCATTAGCAATCAATCACGGCTGTGTATCTTGTGGATCCCAGACTTGGCTTTGGAATCCTTCTCAACCCAGTACCTTCTAAAGGCACTAAAAATGATTGGGATTGGCAGGCACGATGACAACCCTTTCCTCCATCTGATCTAGAGTTTGGACTTGACTCCACAGGCACCCCCTCCCTACTTCTTTCCGTCGCACTTTCTTCTTTTCATGCATGGAACGCCCTCTTGTGTCTTTGCACATGGGGGCCATCTGGACTCAAGCACAGGGGAGGAGATGGGTGAAGAGCCGGAGGGAGCAGGTTCTGATGTGGGAGGCAGCAGATTCCCAAATGTCAGGGGGGGCTGACTTCCATTTGTGAGCAGATCATGGAGCAAACGACGGTGGCCTAGAGGGATTCCGGCCCTGAGTGTGCGCAGAGCATGAATGGAGAAGAGAGTGGACAGGGACAGCAGCTGCTCTCTGTGAGCACTTTCTCCAAAAATGAGATATTTTTTATTTTAAAAGCAATTGTGTAACATGATAGCTGCAATAACTATGATAAAATCATGTCAGAGGAAGCTGTGTGCAAGAAGATGGACGTGTTAGCCGAAGGTAGCTGCTGGCGGGGCTCCTGAACCGCTCTCTCTCCATGCACCGACGTGCAGGCCCCGCCCCGCGCAGCCTTGTTCTATCCTCACTTCTGGCCATGCCTCTGCTTCACACGGAGCGTCAGAAGTCCAGACATGAGAGGTTCAGTCATAGAAGGTGGACAGATCCAGTGACAACCTCTTCCCCAAGGTGGAAAAGAAACAGGAGCTCCAAGGGCTCTTGCCAAAGAAAGAGATGGGAGGAGAAGAAGAGAGAAAGAGAGAAGGAAGAAAAGAGTGATGCCTTTGAGGAACTGTGACATATAGTAGCATTGGGCAGTAGAATGTCTAAAACTCCCAGCCCCAGTAGTCAGGCCTTTCCTGCGTCTCACAGCTCCAGGCTGGGAGAGGGAGTAAGGGAGGAAGGGCATCTGTTTCAAATGCTTCCTCTCTCCGCCATGATCAAGCAGGGCTCAGAAGACCTTGCCCTTGGGGCCTCAGCTGTGCTCCTGGCTTCTGTGTTGAATAGAGCAGAAATACCAGACAGCAGAAAGCTGAGTGGTCAGCGCTGGGCCAGACCTGGGCACTGCACAGAGCCAGGGGGCTGAGCCACCTATCCCTGTGATGGTCAGGCCGTCCAGCCACCGGACCCCGCTGAAACCCACATGGAGAAAACTCAAGAGTGCCCAGGGTGTGCCCTTAGAAGGCTGTCCAGGGCCTCGTCAGCACATGGTCAGGACACCTGTGTTCTCTCCTCCCTCAAACCCCGGTCCAGTCTGGGCCCCAGGCAGGAAAAGGGAGACGGGGAGTTTGTTACCAGGGGCCCCAGAAGCTGCAATGCTCATGAATTCCTTAGTTCTCCAGCCTCTTCATTTCATCAAGTCAGTAAATAAATAAAGCTGAGAAGGTTGTGGAGGGAAGGGTGACTCTGGAGCCTATTAGCATACATCTGCATATCAGTGAAGAGACAAGTTCCTGCTTCAGGAGAGCTGATCACTTGCAGATTCAAATCAACCCTGTGACTTTATAGTAGGGCTTGCTGACCAGCTGTGTGTCACAAGGCTCTGTGTTATAGGGCCACCAAGGATGGCATAGGAGGAGTGGAGGGGACAGGGATGCCAGGCCTCTGCAGGGCACTGGTATTGTGCTGTTCAGTCCTGACATTTCCTGACTGCATGCAGTTGAGCAAATGACATAACCTCTCTGAAACTCTATCTCTGCATCTTAACATATTGCTCATAGGAACTTTCTGGGTTCTTATGAGAATTTGGGCTTCTCTTGGCAAAGCACTTGACCCTCAGTAAATGCTCAATAACCCATGGACATTGCTGGTACCAGAGGCTTTAGAAGTGGGCACAGGGGGATCACCACTTGACAACTGGAGAAGAGCTCAGGGCCATGTGTGGCTGCGTATGCAGCCGTCCTGCCTGGCCAGCCTGGCTTTCATCTTTCCCCATAGATTTCCTCACAAATTTTTCAATCTCACTATGCAGTTCTAGCTTCAGGCACCTCGCTGATATATTAAAAATAAATAGTAAACGATTGCATTGGTCTAGCACTTTGCTAGAGTTTATTAAGGACTTCTACCTATAATATGCCATGTAATTCCCAACACTGCCACGAAAGGTCCTCACTGCAGAGAGGAGGAAGTGGACCTCCACGGGAGGCGGGTGATCTGCTCAAACTCAAATGACCTGAGGTGGCAGGACAGACTTCAGGCCTTGAGCATCCATCCCTAGCACTCACTGCCTCCCACATAAGTTGTGCTTGCAAGCAGGGCAGGGCTCGGGGGCCTGCAGCCACCAGGGCACAGAGTTCCTCCCATCCCACCGTACGGTTTCCATATATATTAGACGCCATAGGCAGATCTAGCTGCTGGCGATTTGGGCAACATCTGAAGAGTGCCCAACACTACCAATGAGTCTGTCATCATCAAAAATGTCAGTGTCAGGAAAGACGAAGGCAACAGCACTGCTCCAGATACGAAGAGTCTAAAGAAATATGGCGACAGAACGCAGCTAAGTGGACGGGTCCGTCGTGGGGCCACTGTAATAACGGACATTATTCAGACTACTCCAGAGGCTGAAGTGGGTCTGGGCTAAGTTTCTGGAATTCAGGCATTGTGTTGTGGCTGTGGAAGAGGACACCTTGTTCTTAGAAGATGCATAGTAAATATGGAGGGAAGCTGTTCAATATACTACTTTTATTACATTTTTGAAGGTTTAAAATTTTCAAGGAAGAAAAAGTGCACCAGGCAGACTTCTTGAGCAAATCTTTCTCTCCAATGGCTAATTGTGGTGCCTGAAGGCCCATGTTAAAAAATTTAATTATAGACTTCCTGAAAATATGGGATTGTGAAGGTCATCTGATAAAACCTTCTGTCTCTTACGTGCTCCCTCCACTATGTGCTTATGCGGGTTCACAGTCACGCATGCATGCGCACACACAGGCATACCCCCGCACATGCATGTACACAGGCCCAGACACACACACACACACACACACACACACGTCCTCAGTGCTAGAAAAACTCCAATGCAGCCCTTCACTTCTTTGGATAGCTTAGACCCTTAAAATTTCCTTTATATTGAACACATCACTCCCAAATAGCTTCTGTCTATCAGTCTTGGTTTTGTTTTATGTAATTATATAGAAAACATCTCCTTCCTTTTCTACCAAACAGCACTTAAATATTTGAAAACAGTTATGTGCTCCCAAAGCCTCCTTTTTCAGTTTCTCTTCCCTACGTTCACCTGTTTTGAGACAAAATGGACCTTCGTGTTTTCCAACAGCCTCTTGCTAAAAATCAAATTCTCCGCAAGAGAAAAGCAAGGGTTCGGGTTCAAGGCTCTCATTTCGAAATCTGGCTACATGTCAATCCAGTCCCATGGTGACATGGACCTACCCTGCTAAGTTTCCAAGGGTGAAACCATGGGTCCAAGTGGTTTGCTTGCCAGTCCTCTCAACACCAAAGGTGAAAGCCATGAAAGACTCTCCCAGATTATGGATCTGGACCCCAGTCCTTGCCCCTGGAAGCAAAGTCAAGCAGAGGTCTGAGCGTTTCTCTCTTCTAGAAACAGGGCCATTTCATTCTGGGGGATTTAAATGGAAAACATCCTCTGCCTGAAGTCTTGAGTCACCTTCATCTGAGACGACACACAAAACCACAGACAAAATGCTGGCAGAGGGTCTTCTGAGTCAAGGCCCTCTGTGGAATTTTGTACTCAGACACTCTGTGGGTGGAGGGTCACATGATGAGAAATGTACAAGCTTTGGAGTCCAAGCTGGGTGTGAATTTGGTCTCCTCTAGGATATAGCAGCTGGGAGAACTAGAGTAAGCTGCTCAGCCTCCCTTGGCCTCAGAGTCTCCTTTGGTTAAAATGAGATAATCCTACCTCCCTTATTGGGCTGTCATGAGAAATGAAAGAACGAAAATGCAAATTCTCTTGCTCATAGTAGGCACTCAACAAGCAATGATTAATTAATGTGGCCACCATTCCAAAAAGGTTATAACAATGCATTTGGCAAAGGTTCAGTCTGTATTACTGGTTATGTAAGATACTAATGAATTATTATAATAACATTTGTGAAATCATATCCTAGTCAGTAATAAGAATTTAAAAATGTGTTGGGAAAACCACCCGTGATATATTGGGATTGAGCCAAGAAAGCCAGTCGACAACAGATGAGCTACTCTGCTGTTTAATACACTTAATAAAACAGTGTAGCTGCCCGAAATTGCTGTCTTGCTAAACAGAAATATCCCAAGGGTTTAAACAGAAAGGATAAATGCTCTCTTCGTCTTATACAAGAGCCAAAGTTAAGATGGAACTGGAGATCTGGAAGCTCAGGCAGGATCAGGAAGATGGGTGCTAGGCGAAGGTTGAGGTCTGCTCACACGGGCTAAGCATTTGAAAAGAAGAGAGTCTTCAAATATGGTGGGATGAATGTAGGAAATGGGACTTTGGAATCCATCTGGCATACTGGGAGCTTTCTTTTCTAGCAGCAAGTGAGTAGCTGTATGAAGATCCAGATGAAAGGGAGAATATAAGACCAAATACTGTAAACTATGAGCCCCACATCTTGGGCTGTAATCCATGCATATTTTGCAGCTGCAGTGAGTTTAGGTGCCTGATAACCTATATCCCGCAGGGAGGGTTTTTCTCTCTTTCAGAGAGTTTCAGAGAAGCAGCGTTACAGGTAACCAGACAGGGAAATCAAGCTTGCAAATAACAATGGCAATATTCTTGTAACTGCAAATGGGAACAATAAGTCTGGTTCTGTTACACTGAGCCAACATCAGATTCATGGGAACTAGAGAAAGACTACAATCATAGCACTGAATGACTTCAAATGAAATGAAGCAATCCCACACAAAGAGTTCGCTTGCCCGACTGATACCAGCGAGTGGCCAGCTCTCTGGTATTTCAGCATCCTCAAGGCCAGAGGATCCCAGCTGCAGGGAAGCAGAAGCACCGTCCAGGTCATGCTGATCACTTTACAGGCGACAAAGCCGAGACCCACTAAGGATGTGCGGCCGCTACGCCACAAACAACAAACTGAACTTTAGGATTGAGCTTTCTTCCTACTATACCAGCCTCTCCTTTTTAAGAATGACAGCCCTAGGAGTGACAAGAATGTCTTGGGTAGAGAAGGAAGACTTTTTATGAACTACATTCCTTTTCAGTGAGCTCTTTCCAGTTTCGAGGTAGGTGGTGGCCAAGCACTTGCGCAGCACGTCTGCTTCTCTGGGAAAGAGAACGTGTGCGTGTGGCACTACTTCTCAAGGCCACGCGAGGGCACCCGCACCCCGTGCTAGGACCCTTCCTCCTGCCTATCAGCCCACCCCTATGTTGTGTGTATATGTTTTTTCCATGAGGTCAGGAGTATCAAGGTTGTAAAATAACATATTTTCACTTGTTTTCTTCCTACATCCAAGACATAGCATTTCTGAAGTCAATTATCTCCCCGAGTTGCCATCATCTCCCCACCCTCTTTCTCTTTGTGCTGCCTTTCAACCCATCAGAGTCTGACACCAACAGACAGGGGAGTGGGGGGGTTGGGGGGGGGCAAAAATGAATTTTTTTTTCCTCACTGGTGATGTCAAATCCTTGTTCTGGCACTTTGTTTTAAAAGGACTTCTGCAAACGTGAGATCTCTGTTTTCCAGCCTCAGGAAGGAGAGCTGAGAGAGTAGAGGGCTGCCATGCTGTCTACAGAGGGTCTCAGGTGTCACCTGGGCCCCCCAAGGCACAGGTCTCTTTAGTACCATTTGTCCAGCACTGCTCCTAGTGAGGGATGGAAGAGCATTTTTGCAGAGTTCGCAAAAGCAGACAAAATTAGAGCAGCAAGCATCATCCCCTAACTGTATCACGTCACTGTCTGGCACCATATTTAAATGCAAGCTTTGTCCAGAGGTGGGCAGGTGACCCAGATGACAAAGAGATAAGACGAAAGACACACACATTGAAACTCATACACACAGACAATGAGGATACAATTTGCAGTTCTTACAAAGTACAGGCCTGGGGCCTGGCAGAAGCACTAGTGTTGATCTGGCAGAAAGGGCCCTGTGATCCTTTTGGGGCCACCATAATTCCCTGCTCAGGGAAGGCCACCAGCTTCCCTTGTCCTCTAAGGCAGGCATCCTACCAAGTTAGTGGAGATGGACTGGTCAAACGCAAGTCTCTCCACTCAGGAGCCCACAGGCAGCCCTGAGCATCCCCGTGGTTACCAGCTTACCTCAGTGGGCACCCAGCAAGCGTTCTGGGGTCACCTTCTTGACCCATTGTTGTACTCACAATTTACCACCAGAAACCTCAGGAGTTTTCTGACCCTCCTGCCCTCCCCAGCCCTCTCATCCATCCCCATCTATTTTTAGGCTAAAGCCTAAAATAGACAAGGAACATGGTCACTCCGCACCCCCACCCCGGCACCATGGTCTTTTCTGTTTTAAGGGAAACACACAAGGAACACGGTCACTCCCCACCCCCACCCTAGCACCGAGGTCTTCTCTGTTTTAAGGGAGAAGTTATCACAAAGCTTTTCTTTTGAAGGCCGGAAAGAAGAGGCCAAGGCCGGTCCATAGATATTTGAATTCCATAAGCCTCCACAGAGGCCCTACTATGTATCAGGAGTACTAAATACCTAAGTAGAATTATGGTCCCTTTCCTATTGGCACCAGAGTCTAGTGGGAAAATATATATATGAATAAACATTCTGTTGTACAATTAATGCCAGCCTAGAGCACCATGAACAAGACAAGGTGGGTTTGAGCCTGGTCTGATGGGTGAATAGGAAGAGGCCAGGCAGAAGACAACGGCCTGGAATCACAGGGAGACTGAAAGGGTGAGGCACTCCAGCTGTCAGGGTGTCTGATGCGGTTTCCTCGGAGCTGCAGAGCCACACAGCGCTCATCCAAACACACCCACGCGTGCTTCATGAAGCAGGCCCAGCATCCTCGGTGGGCGTGCGGTGCCTTCAAAAGAGGCTCATTTGCTCAAGCGCCGCCTCTGCCTTCACCTGGCCCCAGAAGCCTGGCTCGCTGGCATCCCTGCCTGAACCCTCAGTGCATTTGGGCCTGTGCTAGGCTTTGAGGCCTCCCCAGAGGGGGAATGTTCAAAGGTCCCCTTGCTGCTCTGCTCCTGGTGGGGAGGGAGGGACAGCACCACGCAGGCTTGTTCCTCCCATGTCTGCCAAGAAAGCCAGTCCTCCTGGACCCATGGTGTTGAAAGCCGAGTCCACTCCAGAAACAGGCAATTTGTGTAGAAAGACAAAGAGAAAGGAATGTGCACACGGAGAGGAACACAGTGAGGGCACGCTGTGGGCCCCTGGCTATCTGCTGCTGAGTGGCAGTCCAGCCAGGGAGCAGCCAACAGCCAGCCCAGTGCTCTCAGGTGGAGCCAGGACAGAGGCCTCTTTGTCCCTGAGCCAAGCACCTGCTGCTGTCCAAGGTTTGGAGCCCCCAAACCTTGACTTGACCTTCAGAGGGTCCTTAACTCTCAAACCAACAAATACCATTTCCTCCACCAGGCGTCCAGGTCATTATTCTGAGGCGAGCTCAGGGGACACACTTCTCTTTGCCACTTTTGATGCCACTTCTTTGATCGACCACTGTCAACGGGCACTTTGTCACTCTCCAGTGGCCTGTGAATTTGCCCAAGGCCTCTGCTTCTTATACCGCAGACTCTTGGCAGCTCTCACAGGGCTCTGAGCCATTTGCCACCTCTGCCAAGTCGCAGATATGCCCAGCCCAGCGCGGACTCCAGAGGAGTCCAGGTCATGCTGATCACTTTACAGGCGACAAAGCCGAGACCCACTAAAGATGTGCAGCCGCTATGCCACAAACACCAAACTGAGCTTTAGGATTGAGCTTTCTTCCTACTATACCGCATTCTCTGCAAGCCCAGAGCTGATAAGGCCCAGGCAAGCAGGAGCTGTGGTTGATCCTGTAAATATGCAGGTAATGTAGAAGGATGGAGACAGGTGTCCCTGGCCTTCCATAAATAAATTGCGCAGTGATGGGGTCGGGCAGGGAGGATGAGTATAGACGCGAGATAGCGCCCCAGGGAGCCTAGGGGTGGAACTGGCCTTCTAGGCTGATTATGCCTCTGCCTCAGGGAGATAGAAATGGCTCCTTCCTGGCATCCATAAAGTTGCTGAGTGCAGACCTTACCTAGAAAGGCAAGAGCCAAAAGCCTCCTAGCAAGTTCTTGAGCAGAGCCTATTGGGGAGGAATTCCTGGCGCTTTTGCTTGGAGAAAAACAGGGCTGGGAGGAAGGGTCAGAAAAAAGATGATGGAGGCAGGAAAAAGCAAAGGGAGGATGGAGTGAGAAAGGACACAGCAGGAGGAAGAGGGGAGCACCTGCCGACGGTGAAGCAGAGGGAAGGACATCTGTTTTCAGAAGGGCTGGGGGCCATATTCCCTGGAAGCCTCCTGGGCCCCAGGCCTTTAGCACCTACTGAGTGAATACCTAGGATTGCTCACAGAGGGAGCAGAGGGGAAGGGGCTGGCTCTGATCACACAGCCACCTCGCAGGGCAGCATCAGAGGTGGTTTTAGCCTAGATCTGAGGCCTCCAAGAAGGGCTATGCCTCTTAGACAGCATCCAAGTCTGAGAAATGAACCTCCCTGACCCAGTGGGGTAGAGGAGCAAGTGAGTAGGACACAGTAGTCCTAGCCCTCGACTCTCAGGCCTCCTCGCCTTGTCTCCCACCCCAGTACTGCATGTCCATTTCCCTTGGCCTCACCCCAGCCCCGCTACAGCCTCAATTCCAGGTAGAGACTGAGCAGCTGGCAGAGCAGGCCCAGCCCCAGCGGAGCCCTGCTTTCCAAGCCACGTTGCCACAGCACTCAGAAATGGGAATGAAACAGACAGCCACAGAGTAATAAATGAATGCAGACATGCATTCCTTAGCAAAAATAAATAAATGTACAAGAAAGAAGAAAGAGAAAGGAAGGGAGGAAGGAAGAAAGAAAGAAAAGAAAGAAAGAAAAAGAAAGAAAGAGGGAGAGAAAGAAAGAAAGAAAGGAAAGATTTGAGAGCAATTTTCTTCTATTTTTCCTTCTTTGGTTCATTTTGCTTAAAACCTAAGAGCCCACTTTTTGCCCAAAGGGATGAGGGTGGAGTGGGTACTGGACGTGGTGGGAGAAGAGCTTTTGGGGTGCCTTCTGTTATCTTGGAGTGAGGCAGCTGATATGATATTTTAATAGGGAACTCATTTTAATAGCCTACAAATGAGGAGTCAGAGACAATTAAAATTCATTTCCAATTAATTGTTTTTTCTTCTCTCATTACCAAGAGTTGCCAGTCAGACACTGACAAAGCCTTCAAAACAAAAGCAGCTCCCAGCCTCCGCTTCAATCGGACACCACCTGGAAGGAGGCTCCAGAGAGTGCCAGCATCTTTGCTTCAAACTTCTCTCCCTTCAGCAAATGACTTATCCGGCCCCTTTGCGGGCAAGAGACAGCTCAAATCTTTAGAAGCTGGGACCCTCTAGGCCGTGAAGTCACGGACAAGTTTATTACCACAGCGCTGCAGGATACTTTTTTATAGTTTTTAATACTGGCTTATTTGCTCTCCTGAGGAATGGTCTCAGCAACCGCATTTCTTGAGACTGATTTAGCTTCCTGTCTTTCCCCCGCTGCCTCCCTTCTATGCTGTGACCAAAAATCCAGGCTAGGAGAAACAGCCTGAGATGACAGAGCCTCACCTGAGCCTGTAGCCGGAAGCCTCGGTGCCCCACCGCTGAATTGCTGAGTGACGTTGCTCTCCCCCCTCACCTGTGCAACAAGGGAGCCTCCTTCAATGCCCCTAACATGCCTTCCAGCTCTACAGCCTTCACTCTGCATTAAAAACACATTATCAATGGCATCTATGAAACACTTAATGGATGCTAAGTATCTTACATGCACACCTCACTTAATGCTCATAAAAAACCTCCTTAACCAGATGCCTCTGGTATCCACCAATTCTCAGAGGAGGAAACCAGGCTACGGGACTTTTCCAGTCACGGCGAGCCAGGGTTTCAGCTTGACTGATTCCAGAGCTTGACCTCTTAACCTCTATTTCCTCCATGGTTTTGATCTCTGACCCCCTTTTAAGATGCCAGAGTTCCTGGAAAATCCTCAGCCTTGTTCTCTCTCTCTCTCTCTTTGGATGGGAGAACCTTCTAGTTAAACTCCTCACCTCATCGGGATCTGGATGACTAGAGTGGACAGCCCTGAATGACCAACCCTACAGGGCGCAGAGAAACCGGGACAGGGACTCTACCTCATCTTTCCTGGTACAAAACCCAGAGAGGTGTGGTCGCTTCCCCAAGCTCCAGCCCCTTTCGAAAGCAGAAAGCTGTGCTCCCCCTACCGGCCACCACCAGTGGAACAAGTCTCCCCAGGGACTAAAGTTCTCACTGAGCCTTACTTTATTATTATTATTATTGTTGTTTGAAATGCCTCATAATAACTGGGATAGATTTCTTAGGAAGCCAAATAATGGGATGCGTTTCCACCCTGGCTTTATAATTAATGTTTGTATCATTTATCTTTCGTGGAAAGATTATTCTGACTAACGAGGTTCTGGGCCACTAATTCATTACACTGCCTTGTCACTTCCTGCTCCTTCTTATTACCCAGAAATAGACTCATTAGTCAGAGTTCAATGACAGGGAGAAATTGTGTTCCTTAATTTAATTCCCTCACTCACTTCTGGGCCCCGTGTTTGTCTGAAATTGGGGATTAGAAGGGGGAAGAAAGGAGTCATCTTAAGTCTCTGCTTCAGACTCATTATATCTTCCCCCTTGTTCCTATCCAACAGGGAAACGGCCAGGAGAGCTTGTTGTGGTGGCCACGCGGGTGCTGTCCTTTCTCCACTCAAAGCTACAAGCAGGTGAGGAGCCACAGCTCAACCACTTAGGGACTTGTAACATATAATCAAGGTTTGTTTTTTTTTTTTTTTAAATATCCACTCACAATTAGTAGTACTACCTGGGAATCCTTAGGAATATCCAGGCATTGCTGATAGTAAATGCTGTAGAACATATTTATTTATAGATAGATAGATAGATAGATAGATAGATAGATAGACAGACAGATAGAGGTAGATACACACGCACACATATATGCATGACACAAAGTGCTTCCAAAGTCCTCTGCCACAAGAATGTAAGGTGATATAATATAGACACTAACAGCCCAGGCTCCTGTTCCATTGGCATGAGTTCAAATTCTGCCTCTTCTCATGCGAGTTGCAAGGCCTCATTCAAGATAGTTAACCTCCCCGGCTGCAGCTTCTCACTCAAGGTAGTTAACCTCCCCGGCTGCAGCTTCTCACTCAAGGTAGTTAACCTCCCCTGGCTGCAGCTTCTCACTCAAGGTAGTTAACCTCCCCGGCTGCAGCTTCTCACTCAAGGTAGTTAACCTCCCCGGCTGCAGCTTCTCACTCAAGGTAGTTAACCTCCCCTGGCTGCAGCTTCTCAACCACAAAATAGGAATGACAAAAGCTATCTCTCATCATTATGAGGCTCAAGCCGCACAAGGCACCAGAAGTGGATTGCACAGTGTGCGGCAACTATGACTATTAAGAACTTGGAAGACAGGTGCCCTTGGAGTTCAACTAATCAAAACCCAGCAGTGGGAAGAGAGGGTGTCTCCTGGCAGTGGGTCCCAATCCTGGCAGCACAGAGGAGACACCTGCGGATGCCCAGGCCCACCCAGGCTGTTTGAGTTGGAATCTCAAGCATGCAGAGACGGCATCCGTGGGTTTAAATGTTCCCGGGTGGTTCTAATGTGAGATCAGGGTGAGAAGCCCTCAAAGTCTCAAGGTCTGCTCAGGGACGTTTCACTCCTGGGCTATTCCTGTTGGGAGAAGCCATGAGGCTGAACACTTGCTCACTGCTGTAAGGCAGGAAACTTTCTCTGGGTCCCTCCATGACCAGGATTAGTATTCACGTGGTTCCAGGTCCTGGGAAGCTCACTGGGGGCAAAAGCAGGTGTATCACCTGCTGTCATGGGGCTGCTCCCCTACTGGGGAGCTGAAATCAGAGCACCAATGAATGCTTACATACAAAGCAAAACAAATGCATGGAAGAAAAAGGGTGGATTCAAGGGTGAGCACCCAGCCTGGGGATCAGGAAGGCTTTCCCAAGGAAGGGTCTTTGGTTGAATTATTAAGGGTACTGAGGGTCACCCAGGAACAGAGGGCTCAGAAGTGCTTTCTAGGCAGAAGGAGTAAAGACTACAGAAAAGCCCAGGTGGCTGGAACAAGAACAACCCACAGAAGAGCAGAGCTGGAGAGCAAGCAGAGGCCAGGATCCACAGGCTTTGTAGATTATGCCGAGAATTGGGGTCCTCCCCTTTAAGGGAAAAGGGAGCTTTTAAATGAAGGAATCCCAGGTAGGGCACAGAGGTGGGATGGCAAGATCCAATAAGCCAGCCCTGAAACCCACTTACTTCCTTGCAGTGTAACCGTGAGGATCAAGGCCATGGCATGGAGCAAAGGGCCAGCCAAAGCACTCCCCCTCTGCTAGGGTCCCCTAGGCCTCCAAGTCAGTTCCTTAGAGAACATTGCATGGCCCCAGGCCCCAATGCATGGGACTGAATCTCTCAGACGTGAGACCTGGATCTTTACTCACCCAGCCACAGATCAATACCTTAGCTTCCAGAAATGCTGATCCCAGCCACAGCTGGAAAAGAATGCCCTCTTCCCTGGTAAGTCATCCCACTGGAATGGTAGTGTGTCACCAGCCTTTAGTGAGTGCAGCTTTGTGAGTCCTTCACCAGGACCCTGGCCATCTCTGTTGCACTGATGTTATCCATTTGTGGACCAGAGAGGCTGAGGACCCTGTTGGGGGTCGGGGACTCTGGGAATGTCATCCGGGGCTACTTGGCTTTCACTCAACCTCTGCCCAGAGATCATAGGCATCTCCCATCTCAGGATGTCAGAATTGGATGTGTTTGTCAAGTATGTCTCTTCATTCTGGGATCCTCTGTTCTGTGAGGGGCAGTTGTAGGCATGGCTCCAATGGGGTAGGCCAGGCTGGGGGCAGACAGGTGGTCTCCTGCCCTCACAACACCTTGTGCATTTGTGGTATATTGTGGTCAATGATCTCCTCCTCAGTGAAGCTAGTCATTAGAAGTGAATCCATGAGTCTGGCCGTAGCTGTTTGTAACTGTAAGTTTCATTGAAATAAAGGAACCCTCTGGCAATTATAAGACAGGAGACAGGGCCAGGGGCAGGGTGTGGACGTCTTATGAGCCATATTCTATGGCACTGCTTCCCCCACAGCAGTAAGGCTGAGAGCTAAGGAGTGATAGGCAGGGTGAAGGGTGGAGGGCTGGCCTCACTCAGCCACTTGACCATGGGTTGAGGAATTCAATAGCCCTAATCCTCAGAATAGATGTGTTGTCTCCAATTACCAGAAGAAAAAAATACAACAGGCTGATGCAGTGACCTTAGTGAATATGTAGCCTAATATATACCACACATTACAACATCACATTTACTGTGTATTTTTATTCCTATGACCATTAAGAGAAATTGAGTTAGCAAAAGTGGATATTGAGCAATGTGTGTCTTAAAATATTTATTATTCCTTATCTCAATTAATTTTCAGAACAGCAATGAGATATATATCATACCCATTGTACAGATAAGGAAACTGGGGATCAACATGGGAACTTGACAAAAGTCAGGCAAAATACGGTGGGGTGGGAATTTGTCTCACAAGCCTGCCTCTTTTCCGTGGCCCACGGCCAGTTCTGCTTGTTCCCAGACATTGGGACTGAGTCCAGATGAATGCATTTTGTGACTTTCTTAGTGTGCTAGAGCTGCCATAACAAAATACCATAGACTGGGTAACTTAGATAACAGAAATTTGTTTCCTCACACTCTGCAGGTTAGAAGTTCAAGATCAGTGTGTCAGCAGTGTCAGTTTCCTCTTAGGCATCTCTCCTTGGCTTGCAGTTGGCTGCCTTCTTTCTGTGTCTTCACATGAACGCTCCTCCCTGTGTGCTGTGTCCCAATCGCTCTCTATAAGGACATCAGTCATATTGGATTCGGGCCTAGCCATATGACCTCTTTTTGCCCTAATCACCTCTTTAAGTATCTCCCAATACAGTCACCTTCTGAATTACTGGAGGTCAGGACTTCAACATGTGAATTTTGGAAAGACCCTGTTCAGCCCGTAACAGTGACCAAACAGTATGGACAAAGCTCGTTATCCTTCACTTGCCAGGGATTTCTACTTGGCTTTCCACATCAATGCAATCACTGTTTACCCAAAATATTTGTTACCCTGTAGTACAAAAAGGTTTACATTCTGAATGGCTGGGCAAATGTCAGGATTAAGATAACTCACTCCAGAGATGAGGCGCGGGAAGGATGGGTAAGAGGAAGCTGCTGTCTCCAGGTGTCAGCCTTGAGAGGAGATCCCTTCTTAATTTCCCTGCGGCACAGGAGGGAACGCGTGAATGCCACTGGCAAACACAGATGGCATTTAGAGCACGGTTCTCCCTAAGGCTTGGTGGGTACCCATCCGTGGCTGCAGGAAGCAGTTCCGTGGGTTCTGTCTCTGGTGCCCAACAGAAGCATGGAGGATATGGGCTCCAGGAGTTCAAAGTCAGCCACACACGAGGATGTGCCAAGTGATCCTAGTCCCTTTGTTTAGCTTCTCTGAGTAACAATCGTCCCTTTATTCTGTCTGTCATTAAAGGATGGCAACAGATGTAAAAGAGTGGCTTTTAAATGTTGCCGGAAAAAGGAAATATTAAAATCTAAAAAAAACAAACAAACAATGGAAGAGAGCAGTGGCCCCCTTCTGACTCATGGCATTCTATAATCTCTTGACTTTGGGGATAATGAACTACATCTCAAATCTACTTGGTTTATTTTACTAAAATTATCAAATTAACATATAGGAAGAAGAAGACAAGGGAACTGCAACGTATGGCGCGTGTTCATTTGGTACCTGGCACTGGGGATAGACAGCTGGAGAGAGAGGGAATTTAATTTCCTGGGGCCCATAAGCCTCTGAGTGATTGGCAGGCTAATTTTGCTCTCCACTAGGCCTGGTATTGAAAGGAAGTGAAGATGCAGAAAGCTGCCAAGAACTGCTCCTTGTATTGGCAAAAATTCTAGACCTCATTAGAAAAATCAAGAACTAGATTCAGAAATTTGGAAGGCCACGGTGAGAGGGGATTTTTCAAATAATGATAATTATTAAATATTGTCAGAGCATCCTTTTATAGGTACTTGGTCTCTGGTTAAGCTTATGCAGTATTACACTACCATGCTTCTGTCCCATGTTGAGGGGTTCAGAGAACTAATAAATTGCCCAAGGGCACACAGCAAATTGGTAACAGATGCAGGCCTCAAACTGGGTTCTTCTAAATCTGGGCCCAGGTCTTTGTCACCTTCCTGTGCTGACTCCACTGGAGCTCTGTCCAGAGAGTCTTAGCAGTCAAGATTTTGGTTGCTCTGCACAGCTAGAAGGGAGCGAGCCCAGGGTGGTCCAAAGACTTTCCTTTCCTGTCACCTTCTGCTCTTTTGGGATAGAACTTTCATCCCAAAGCAGTTAAGTGCACAAATACTGTAGTCAGATAGACACAAGCTCTAATTCAAGCTTCAAGGTCATGTGACCTTGGGCAAATTATCTCATCTCTTTAAGCCTGGATTTCCTTGTTTGTAAGAAGAGAATGATAAAACCAGTATCACAGAATTGCTTTGAAAATAAGATAAATCGGTGTGTGTGTGTGTGTGTGTGTGTGTGTTTGTGTGTGTGTATTGTTTAGTAAGGTGTCTGACAGTAAGGCTTAGCTAAAAAAGAAAAAAAAAGGTAACAAAAACATCCTTGTCCAAAGAGGGAGTGGGAACCCCAGCAATCCTCAAAGCCGGCTTTGCCAGGGCTGCCAAGGGCGTGACTTGCTGTTGAAGATCACGCAGTTCTTTGTTTCCATCTCTGCTAGAAGCGGTGCACACAGTCCACCTCACACTCATTGCTGCTCCCTCCAAGCTAGAGAACCAGAGCTGAGAAGCAGAAACCCTCTCAAGTGGCCTGACCCGTGCTGCAGACAGACAGAGCGGTCAAGGAAGGCCTCAGGACCGGAGGCAGAGAGAGGAATGGAGTGAGAGAGATCAATGCTGGACCCAAGATGATTAACTGTGCCAACCTGGGGCACTGGCGCTAGGGAGATGGTCAGACCGATGGATTCCAAGCAAATGAAGAGCCCGGCGCATTCAGCAGCCAAGTTCTGAAGTTAAACACAGCGACGGGGCCAGGCGTTTGGTGAGCGATGAGGGTGATGAAACAGGACACGTATATCTTGGGAAACAACACTGAGAGGCCAGATCTGGTTCTGAAAAATGTCTTTGCTCCTTGTCACCTTTCAAAGGCAAAATCACAGCTCTGTGAATATGCATGTAGGAATATGAATGTGTGTGTGAGCACGTGCTAGTGTTTGTGTGTTGGGGGTGTGTGTGTGTGTAAACACTGCCCCTTTGTCCTCTTATTCCACCAGGGCCCAGTAGTGCTGGGGAATGTGTTGTTTATTAGGTAGGTGCAAATAGAATTTCATTCCCATGGTTCTGAGAATCATAGCACATTAAAACTATTCAAATATATCCCATGTACTTATATACTCTGTGGAAAATGTTCTTGTAAAATTAACATATACTCTATTACCTCTTTATTAATGGGAAATTCTGAGGGACTGCCTTCATCCATCACAATAAGCTGGGCCCCTCAGCGTTCCCCGTCCCAAGCTGACAAGGCAAGCTCTGAGGTCCACAGGGAGCCAGGAGGGAAGGCCGTCCCTTTTCATCCATGCAATGCCTACACTATGCAAAAAGGGAGGACCTCAAGACCAGGAAGCAATTATGTTGCAGCACTTATTCTGTGAACACACTCAAAAACACACGAATGTTCCCGCTAAATCAGTGACTCCATCAACCTTGATCCACAGGCCTTGGCTGTGGCAGAGGGACTGCAGGAAGCCACGTGGCTGAGAACCCACCTTCTTATTGCCATGTTGGGCAGCTTCTAGGAGTGCTTCCTGATTTCAGATTTTCTTCTCTTTCAAAGCAGGGTGGGGGTGGTGTACAGCCCTTGCTCGGGCTAGGAGCCAGATACGTGGCAGCTTAATTTTCCCCATTATGCAGGGCAAATACCAAGAAGCATTCCCAGGTGTGTCTGCAGCCGTGAAAATGTGACATGAGTCACAGTGTCTTCGGAGGAAATGAAAGACCACAGGACGGGGACATGGCATCATGAAAAAAGACGCTTTGTGATTTTCAACATATGGTGACACTTTTCCTAATTTAGAGGGGGAAGCTGGGTTTTGAGTTTTCTTTTATCCCCCCTCTTTGTTAAAAGTAAGGGAAAGAGATTTAAAGAACATCTGTGTATTCAAGTGACAGAAATAGAATTATACACTTTCAATAACAAGTTCCAGTATTTTTGTCTCTTTCGAAGATTTCCGAAGCCTATAGATTTCTCTCGTGTTTGTGAGAGTGTTTCCTCTGAGACCTTAGACATAGTGTTGAAGTTGAAATTGTTTTTGTCTTTTCCCCTTTCTGTTAACCCAGCCCCCACTTCATTCTGTTAATCTCCTTTAATTGGACATAAGATAAGACTGAGTATGTTCAATATTTTTATTGAATTGAGTTTTATGTTTCCAGTCCGGATTTATAGACTGTTAAATAGAATGTTTTACGTTTCTCTCTCTCTCAAAGAAAATAACAAATACATGTGGGACAGAGCCATCAGTCAATTATATCAGTGGATTGTTGGCAACTCACGGGGGAAAAAAAAGAGCATTTTCACTCTACTCTTAGGGGAAAGCAATTATATTTAAGAGCAGTAGAAAGCCAAAACTAGCCTGGAACTTCAAAACGCCTTTCTTGACTGACCAAGAAAAGGTACAGTGACTACAATGACAAACCAGCCCCCAGCTCTTTTAGAAAGCTACTCTGCCTCATGCTAAAGAGAAAGTAAGTGATGTTTCAGCCTCGGCGACCAGGCAGGAATAGAAAAATACATTGACAGTAGTTGGATAGACCTTAAAATTAAGTAAAAAATTCTTAATATACAAGATCTCAGTTTTCCCACAAACCTCCTTTCTGTCCAGAAATTTCCATGCCATTTACTGCCTGATCATGTCCAGAATGACGTTCTTCCTTGTTCTTGATTTTCCTTCCTGGAATGTTTTAATCCTGCCTCTCCAGAACACTTCCCTACTTCCTCTAGGCCCTACTCACAGCAATGTAGCTGACACATAGCATTAGCGTGCAAAACCTCAAATCCTTTCTGACTTGGAACTTCACCCAGGAAAGACCTCTAGCAAAAGTGCTGGCCATTGTGTTACAGGACAAACCCCTTTCAAAGAGCAAAGCCATCATCATCTCAAAATCCACAGTCACCACCTGGACCTTCCGTCCTGAGGAAAGGATTCTCCACCAAATATGGGGGGAAGGCCCCCCCACCAGTCTGTGCAAAAGACGAAGAATTGAGTATGCACCTACCTGTGCCCTTCCATTTCCACCTCTTCCCACCTTCCCCGTTTCTTTTTCCGTTCATTTTTTTTTCCACTTTAAAAACATCCAACTTTGCCTTGGGGATGAGCAGAATGAAATGTCACTTACCTATAAAAAGAGACAGAAGAGAAAGCCATGCATCACATTACACACCAGTTCTTTGAAATCAAGGCCAGCTTCCGACTTTGAAACTGTAACAATGAGTGAATATTATTTGTTCATCCTACCTTTCTATATTTAATGACACTCAGGATTTTGCAAGCAGCCCATCCCCAGGGCCCAGTCTCCCTTCGTGATTTTCCTTTTGTTTCTTTGCCTCCCCCGTCCCTCTTCACCACCCTAGCCCCACAGCGTCTGTCCCCGCTTCATGGATGAAAGGCAGGAAGGAACAAGGGTGGGTACACAGACCCAGAGATCAAGGCCAGCCCTCAGATGTGGGCAGCAAGGTTTCGAGGCACGAGGAGCTGCTTTTCGCCTCTTTTCTCACAGGCCACAGAGATGGGACCCAGGGTCAGGGCTGGCTGGTGCCTCTCAGGAGGAGGGAGGAAGGTCAGCTCCCCGCAGGGTGACTTTCCACCTGGTGGCTTCGGGGCTCTTTCAAATGACTCTGCTCTGAGTCTTCCTCCTCTCTCCCTCCCTCACCCTTACCCCCTCGGCCCTCCTGGTTTGGGTGTGAATGAATTTACCCAAGGTCTCCATCCCCCCCTTCATCCTGCAGCATCTGTGTTTCAGGCCTGCTTCTACAGAAAACCTCATTCTTGCAGCACCCTGAGGCCAACAACCACCTGAATGGGTCATTGTGTTCAGTCCCCTGCCTCAATACCGGATGCAAACTGGTCTACCCGAGTCCTATGGAACACTTTGAGAACCCTGAGATACTGAGTCCGCGCCTTGCCTGGCTCCTGGCCGCAGAGGCTCCCTATGTTCATGCAGCAAGCTCCTTGTGGCCGACTGATACGGTTCTGTCGGCTGCAGGGAAGCCAGGCTCTGAGTATTCTACTTGCAAGAACAGCCCCTCACCCACCACGCTATGTAGCGGATCCTTCACATTCTCACATATTGGAAAATTGACTTCAATGTCCTGCCAGTGTCTTCTTCTTCTTATGCCTGAATAACTCAGTTCCTTTTAGCCTCTTCTTAAAGATTTCAGTTTCCCATCTTTCCTCCTCCAAGCTCCTCTGAGACCCTCCGTGGAGGACAGCTCAGAGCTGAGCCCTGGAGAGAAAAGCAGCCATGTGTCCCCCGATTCTGTTGCTGCATCCCCCAAAGAGATTTCCAATCAAGATGCTCTGCCAGAGACGGAATTACAGTCAAATATTGCATCCCGATCACATTAGTATGTTAAAGACTTGGAGAGGGTTCGAGGTAAAGATCTATGCTTAAACTTTTCCTAACAGTATTTGACTCAGAAATGTTTCTTGCTATATATAAATTAAAACACCGTACTTCAGAAGGATGATTACTTTTTTTCTCGTTATGAATGTAAAACTAAATACAATTGATCTGGTATTATCACAAGCAGTGGCCAGAGGACCCTGAAGTCGATGGCCCGCCCACCATGCCCTATAGAAAGCCTGGGCTGAGGGCTCAGCATACAGGGTCTGGCTCAACTCCATCACCCAGTGTGATGAAGGGCTATCCCCTTCCTCCCTGCAGCTCTCTCACCTGTGAGATATGAGGACCCTGAAGCACCCCGCACACCAGGATGTGGTGAGGCTGCGATGATACTTTAAATGTGCTTTGCAAACTGTAAAGAGCAAAACACTTTAAGGGTCTGTGGTGTCAGTGCCTCTGTTCTTGAGGCCACACTCACAGGAGAAGAGATCATGTGGCCTCAGCTGCCCTGGGAGCTGGTGAAAAATGTGTGGTTGACTGTGGTCAGCCAGTGAGACATCAGAGGCAGCAGTTCCTTGAATAATTCCCCTGCTCTGGACCCTGAGGGAGGGAACTGATACCAGAGGTCTTTTCCATCTTTAGTGTCTACACCTACATGTCTTCCTCTGTTGCACAGGGATGCTCTCTCTGCCTTCTCAGTGCTTACATCTATTTTTTTTTTTTTCTTTTTGGAGTCTCGCTCTGTCACCCAGGCTAGAGAGCAGTGGCGTGATATCAGCTCACTGCCAACCTCTGATGCTCTGGTTCAAGCGATTCTCCTGCCTCAGCCTCCCGAGGAGCTGGGATCACAGATGCCTGCCACGATGCCCAGCTAATTTTTTGTATTTTTATTAGAGACAGGGTTTTGCCATGCTCTCCAGGCTGTTCTCTAACTCCTGACCTCTGGTGATCTGCCCACCTCGACCTCCCAAAGTGCTGGAATGACAGGTGTGAGCCACCACATCCAGCCACTTACACCTTTTAAAGCTTCTGATCCTGCTGTCTCTGCTCTGTGGCTTTGCAAGTTTCTCTGCAGACCAGGAACCTCTAAGTCGAGGGAAGAAAGAGAGGCCGCTGAATCAGAGCAAGGCATGCCGTCCTCGTCTGCCTCCTCTAGTACTCTTGAATAAGAGAGAATGCGAGGACAAACGGGCATCAGCATAATGACGTGTCCATGTAGGTTCATGAATGTAAGAGCTACACCACGTGGGTGTGGAATGTTAACAGTTAGGGAGGCTGGGGCAGTGGGAAAAGGGGTCTATGGGAATGCTCTGTATTTCCCCCTTATTTTACTGGAACCTAAAACTGCTCCGAAAATAAAGTTTATGAATGAAAACAAATTATAGGCCCTTAAGTTCTTATTCATTCAATAAAATCTTCTCAAGCACATTCTATGTGTAAGTCCCAGAATAATTTCTTATTGAATAGGAGAATTCTGAGAGATGACTGCATTTTCTGTGTACAGTGGACAGAATGGAAGAAATTGGACTAAGATCCTAGCCCTGGGAGAGACTGAAAACTTAACGGAAAGAGAGCAATATGTCTATAAAAAGTTAGGGAAATAGAAAACCATGTTGTCCCGCGATTATCTCCCCACCCCACCCCTACATCTTTGCAAACCTTATCTACAATTGAAACCCAGCTTAAGTGCCACCTGGCCCCTCAGGTCTCTTCAGAGCTCATCTCAGAAGGTGTCACTCACATCTCACTCTTCCCCTCATACTCAACAGCTTGCTGCCTGCCTTGCCCTGTGGTTCTCTTCTGTTTTGCCACGTATTTGAGTCTGCTGTTTCCACTCTGCTCCCACATTTTGACTTTGCAACCCTGACAACATCTAGCCCAGGGTTTTCTGCAGAATGAGTTGTAAGAAAGCTCGAGGTTTCCAGACCTTTGTGAATGTGGAATTTGCAGATAAGAGAGATTGTGGGTCTGTCTATACACACTACTGTGATATGCTGAGATAGCGCTGGGATTCCAGCGATAAGAGATATGATGCCTGCCTCCTTATATACTGGCAAGGCACACAGATAAGTAGGTGCTGAGCTGTAATATAGCATCCTATTGACAAGACAGAGGTAGGCATGGGGTGCTCTGAGGGGACAGAGGAGAAGTGTCTTCTATTTTGGTGCTAATAACAATACAAAGGAAAAACAAACTGGAATTGGTGGAGACCATCAACAAAAACTTCGAAGAAGAGGCTGGCCCTTTGCGAGCAGCTACCTGCTGACATGAGGCATTAAAAACACTGGTCCACCCTCTGCCCTTTATTCTTCCATGCCAGGGAAAGCTTCCCTTATTTTTCTCCCTTCTTGCACTGCATAGTTCTTCTGCGATGGAATTCCCCACTGACCTTTCCCAAATCTAAGGCTGGCCTCAGATGCTTGCCTTTCCAAAGGGCTCAGAACCCTAGACAACAGCTAACTCTCAGACTGGGCCAGTGCTTGATGCTGGGCCTCCACTCAAGAGTCCCCTCACCTGACCCATTTCGATGATTTTTTTTTTTTGGCTGGTCTTTATAGGGCCATTGTAAAACCACAAGTGGAAACAGCTCAACTGCTCAAAGAGGGTTTCATCTGAAGAGCTTGTCCTTCTCCAGGCCTGCCTTCCTCCCGCTAACAGTGCAGAGAAACACTTGGTTAACCCCCTCAGTTCCAGAGCCAGGGACACTCCTCAGCCTCCGAGAGCTGAGCAACAGTGGCAGACCACCACGGTGGCTCACGGAGCACAGATGACTCAGTCAAACTTAAAAAGAGCAGATTCCACGTGTAGTTCAAGTGCTTTCTGTAGAAGTGGGTCATCTTCTTGTGAAGTGTTTATAGTGACAGTTGCATACCTACTCCAAACTTGGACCTAGACTAGCTCTGTCTCAGACAACCTCTCTGAAGACTTTTGGGCCTCCAAGAAAAGAAAAACAGGGTGAAAAAGCCAAGGTTCAGCACGCAGGGGCAGAAGAAGGTAGTGCCCCTTCCTCCTCCTCCCCAGCTCTCATGCCCCACCCTCCTCCTTTGTCCAAACCGGAACCTGAAAACCCATCAGCAGGAGCTCTGCCTCCTGTGACCCGCAGCAGTATATCTGTGACACAGGCTACAGGTAGCCAAGCTTCCAACTCCTCCTCCTTAGCATCTATCAAGGACCTATGTCAAGTCCCGAGTCTATCCATGCGGTTGGGAGGATGGTTCCTCAATGCCTGCAGTTATTCCCTGGATTCAGAAATGCCTCCTCACAGCCCATGCTGCATCACAGGAAGGAAAAGAAAGCCAGAGTTGCTTCTGTGTCTTTTTAGGTGGAGAAATGAAGTGGGGTCATCTAGAGGTGCAGTATTTTTAGGCAAGTCTTTTTAAAAGACTGTGTGGGTGGATTTAAAATCTTTTCTCCAGCCACCCCCGTAACTGGGATGGTGGTGGTATGGAGACGAATCTCTTACACTTTTTTTCCTGAGGTCTTTTCTTTCCTTGCATAAAACACTACTGGAATGCAAAGCCTTCTCCCTTTACCTACCCACGTCTCCTCTGTGCCCTAGAGTGTGAGGTCTGGCACTAACACTTTGCTGGTGGGAATGCTGAGGCCCAGGAAAATGGCAGACAAGGATCTGGTGGATTTGAGGGAAATGAAGGAAAAGCAGGGAGAACTGACCACTGGTCTAGGCTGTCCCTCATCTGCCCTCCCATTCCTTCCCAGGCTGAGGGAGGAGGTCCTTCCGGGACCTAGGGCACAGGTTCAATGGTGGGATGGGGCAGGTGCCCAGACAGCCAATCGATTTGGTCCCAGCACTTCAGAAAGGCACTGCTTCTGTGCTGCTCTGAGTCTTCCAGTGGAGACTAGAATTTCTCTGAGCAGCACTTTTCCTTTCCCTTTATTGCCTCACACAGAGCTTGGCTGGGTAGGAGATTTTTCTTTTCATTCCAGTGAGCATATTTATTAATTTCCACAGTCAGGTAGAACAATGTGCTAAACATCTAGGGAATCTCATCTGTCCTCCCTGCCAGCCCACCTTCCTTTCTCCACCACTCCTGAGTGGGGAATGGACCCGGCAGGGGCTGTGGTCCCAGCCCACCAGCAGGCCAATCCCACAGCCTCCCATCTGTGTCTTTTACAGCAAAGCAGCTGAGAGCAGCCCCCTGCACAGAAACAACTGAGCCAGAGACTTCTCTGTGTTTCTGGAAGCCCCGGAGGTTGTTGCTGACCTTGCCTTTTTTCAGGTTTCCTGTTTTTCTCTGGGGTGTCACCAAAAAGGAAGGAGGAAGGTACCAGATTAAATGCTACTAATTTGCATCTTCTCCTGGATGATGGAGCAAGTGTCTGGAAATTGCTAAGAATTCCAGAAAACACAAAGGATAGCTCTGGTGTAGGGTAAGGATGGGAGCCCCCCTTTTCTTAACAGCTGAGCTATCAGATACTAAGCCAGTAGTTCTCAACTTTGTCTGCACACAAGAATGACTTCAGAAGACTTGAAAAACCCACATACTCAAGTCGTATCCCAACCCCATCACCTCAGAATCCTTGAGAGTGGGACCCTGCACTCCTGTTTCTAAAAACTCTCTGAGTGATTCCAACATACAGCCAAATGTGGGAAGCAGTGTGCTACAGCATGCCTGAGACCGGCGGGATTGGCGGAGGGGGATTGGTAAAAAACAGGTGTGAGCCCCAGGCCCAGCATTTCCGATTGAGTACATTTGCATGTGGCCTGAGACTTTTCATTTCTGAGTAGCTGGGTGGATTAATCCATTTTGCATTGCTATAAAAGAATACTTGAGACTGGGTAATTTATAAAGAAAAGAGGTGTGTTTGGCTCACAGTTCTGCAGGCTGTATAAGTAGCATGGCTCCAATGCCAGCTTCTGGTGAGGCCTCAGGGAGCTTCCACTCATGGCGAAAGGCAAGGGGAGTGGGTGTGTCACATGGTGAGGGAGGGAACAAGAGCAAGTGTGGGAGGTGCCAGGCTCTTTTTAACAACCAGATCTCATGTGAACTAACAGAGCCAGAACTCACTCATTACTTCCAGGACCCCATCAAGCCACTCATGAAGAATCCGCTCCCATGACCGAAACACCTCCCACCAGGCCTCACCTCCATTGGGGGTCACATTTCAGCATGAGATTTGGAGGGGACAAACACCCAACTATATGACCGGGTGATGCCACTGCTATTGGCAGAGACCGGACTCTGAGAAGCTCTGCATTAGATGGACCCTGAGACTCCTGGAAAAAAAAACCTGTCGGGACTGGAGGAGTTGCTTCTTAATACAACTGCAGTTCTCGTGGCTGTGAGGTCGCCTCACCTCCTCCCAGGCTTACCTGGGACACACAGAAGGACACCAGCCCTGCCTTTGGCAGTGGGGGTGGATGAGTCACCTGGCTTTTCCTTGACATTCTAGGGCTGCACCTGGAAAGGAAGCCTTAGGTGAAAGGGGCTTCAACCACCGAAAGAAAAGGCAGACGACCTCCTTTATTCCTGCCTCTCCTGCTGCCAGAGGATTCTGACTTTATGCCTTTAAAAATGAACCCCACGATCCCACCAAACCTCCTTCTGAGGACAGGAACGAGGTTGTCTTCTCCCACCATCACTGGTTACAGTCCTGTGCACATGAGAGCTGTCTGTTGAATTCATCAATGAATGAACTCTCCATCTGACAGGCAGGGAAGCCAAGAGACAGTCACATTGTTGCTGATGGAGAAGAAGGTATTGTTGAGCTTAATCGACAAATATTGAACAAACACCTTCAATGAGCACCTGCCCACCTTCCTGATAAGGCTGGAGGCTGTAACAACCTGAGACAGGAATTTTACTTGCATGAAATTATATAATTTCCAGCCGTATTATCACCAATATATCCTGGTCATTCCGAAAGCCGCTCCTCCAAAGGACAGCCTAGAAAAGAGGCCATGGGTGGAGCCCTCTGAGGGGGTGCTTTGGTGTGGTCCCCACCTGTGTTCTCATACTGGAAGCTCCGCCAGGACCCCACACACAGGGGTGCCCCACACTCTCAGCTCCAGGCACTCGGGTAGGAGCAGCAAGCGGGCTCCAGCTTTGCATCCTGCTAAACATCTCACAGTTTGCACAGATGAGGATTGCCCTCCACTCAGCCACTGTGGCAGGGGAGAGGCAGAGCCAGTGGGCTGCATTTTCTCCCTCCCTCTGAGCTTGTTCATATAGTAAAACACAGAGGCCCCACTGTGGCTGTTGATCACATCCAAAGCAAAGGCAGGTTTTGAAATTCATCAGAGATTTCTTCCGCAGCTGCAGGCAGGGAGGCCTGAGTCTTCCCCTCCCCCAGGGCCCTCCGGCTGATGTCAGTCCTCCCGTGGAAGCAAGGAAGACTGTGAGGTTGTCTTTCCAGTGGGCCACATCTGTTTCTGAAGGCTAAGAGAGACAGCAGGTGGAGGGAGACATGTGAGACTGAAAGAACAAAGGAAGAAAAAAAAGATAACTTCAAAAAAAGATCCCTAAGAAAGGAAGACTACAAAGCAGGGACCGAGGTCTCTTCTTTCCTGCCTTCTCCTTTCTGGAGCTGGCTCTGTGGTCCACACAGGGCACACCCATGGGAACCTGGTGAAGGAGGCCTGCTTCATCCAGTCCCTGGGAGAAATTGCAGCAGCTCGTCGAATAGGGTGGTGGCTATAATCATGCTACAGTCTGTGATCTGTGGGTTTTATGGAGCTGTTTTGGAGATTGGTAATAAGGTTGCTCCAGTAAACAGTCTGGCAGGGCGGTAAAGGATGAAGGCAATGGCGCAGGTTGCATTCCAAGTGGCTTTCTGAAGGCGGAGTGACTGCCACTCACGGCCACCTGTGCCAGGGCGCACTTCCTGATCGGAGGGTCTGGAGTGCCCTGACTGGCTCGGTTTCCTGCCCTGCTGTAGCGCGGAGCAATCCTATTGTGTCTGTTCTCATTGGTTTGCTTGTTTTTCATTGAGAAAGCAGGTCTAAGTCCCGCTGCCCAACAGGCAGGGGAGGGCATGCTGGACCAGTCATGATCCAGATGCTGACAAATCCCCCTGCCCACTCCAGAACCCGCTCTGCCTCTGTCCACAGGTAGGGTGAGCCAGCTGCTGTCTTGCTCCAAGTTGGGCTGCTAAGTATTTGACAACAGTGCTGAGCAGCAAACTTCCAAAAACATCAACTGTGAGAGTGAATTGAGCATGTCAGGAGATGAGCCTGGGCCCCTGCAGCCTCTTGTTCTTCTGTCAGCTGTGCATGACCTTGGGTCTGGGCCCCAGGCCAAGGGAACCAGGCCTGGGGCACCACCTTGCTTTGTTCTGGTTTGTGGCCACTGGAAATCTGAGTACACCGATTTTCCCAGTAAATATATCTGGTTGCCAAGGAAGCCTCATCAGGAACTGTGAGTGTTATCTCAAGCCTTTTCTCATAGAAAAAAACCACAATGATCATGTCTCTATTCAAGTGCTGCTCCATGTGCAAAGCCATTTACGTCCATTCTTAGGATCTCTGATCCTCACAGAAGCCTTATGGGCCCAATCTTCTTTTACATTCCCATTTTACACAAGAGAACATGGATATTGGGAAGGTTGTCATTTTCTTAAGGTCACAAGTTGTGAACTCATAAGTCTAGAACTCGAGTGACATGCTCCCAATCCTGTGTCTGTATTCTAAGCATTCTGATGGGAGAGTGTCTTCTTCCAGGACAAAGAGCAGCTCTGCTGGGGGCCACCTCAGGCTGTTTGGGCCTGTATCTATCTGTTCCCTGACTTCATAACAGCACAGCGGATGAGCTGACCTAAGCTTCCCCTGGAGTGGAATCCATTTTGCTTTTTATGATCTTTTTTTTTCTTTTTTTGGGTAGTGGGGGCGAGGACGGAGTCTCACGTTGTTTCCAGACCGTAGTGTAGTGGCACTATCTCAGCTCACTGCAACCTCCGCCTCCCACGTTCAAGCGATTCTCCTGCCTCAGCCTCCCAAGTAGCTGGGAGTACAGGCGTGGGCCACCATGCCCAGCTAATTTTTGTATTTTTAGTAAAAGACAGGGTTTCACCATGTTGGCCAGGATGGTCTCGATCTCTTGACCTCATGATCTGCCTGCCTCAGTCTCTCAAAATGCTGGGATTACAGGTGTAAGCCACCGCGCCCGGCCTTTATGATCTTTTTATCCCCAGCTTAGGAGACAAAGATTTAAATGCACTAGTCCTGAGCTGAATGTATGTCCAAGAATCCTACCAATGCTGGTGAATGAGCTTTATTCCACAGCATCTGCCAGGGAATCTTGCTTAAAGTTTACTATGGAAGATGTGCAATTGATTTGAATGCAGATAACAATGAGTAGCTAATTCTCCATAAATGTTTTTAATAACTGGTTGGTATTTATTCAACTTGTTTTTCGACTAGCTATACACAACTAGAATTTATGTGGTGGTTACTGTGTGTTAAATGAAAATCAAATGATTATTAAAAACATTTACTGAGGATTAATTCTGCAATAACCACCCACACAGTATCTGTCAAAGTAAATCCTCAACAAATGCATATTTAAGGAGCTTAATTTAAATTGTTTTTATGAAGCAAACTTAAAAAAATACGTTTGAGAACAGTCGGTAGTTGCAAAAGTCAGGATCTAGGGTTTGTTGTTCACTCAACTAAAAATGACAGCATTCTTGGTCTTTCGTAACTACATATTTGTAAACCACATGTACCAAGAACAAAGAACTGAGCAAAAAACTAGAAATCTTGGTCAATAGATTAAATGTATATGTAACTTATTGAAGATTAATAGTATCTAAATGCCTAGAAAACATGTGGAGCTGGCACTGGAGTCACCCGGTCTCCAAACTATGACTCATTTACCAACCCCTGAAGAAGAAGGAGGCCGAGAGGTTTCTCGATATTTTCTTGAAATTATATAACAGAATTTCCCAGTAATTTTTTTAAATTCGGTATTTTTTTCTGATATAGTTTAAGCTCATTTCCTCTGGTGAGGGCATAGCAATAATGGGAAATAGTAAATTACTGTTCTTATATCCCTCAACAGAGCCCTTCTTACATAGATGATGATGATGATGATGATGATGATGATGATGGCTGTTTATTGAGAACTTTCTGTGAGCCAGGCACATAATCTCGTTTTATCTTCACAAACATCTTCTCAGCAGTCTTGTTATTTTTACTGTTTTTCATAGTAAAATAGTCTTTACTGAGAAACCAGGGAAGTCTAAATCTGAAGGCTGGACTGGACTTTCAAAAGCTCTGGCAAAGAGTGAGGAGCCATGTTGGAGCAGAGCTCTGGCAGAGAAGAGAAGACGAATGCAGACTAACATCATCCAATGAGGTCAGCAATGTAGGAGAAGCAATGGTCCCTCACCACAGTGAACCAATGTGACTCTAAGTCCACACCTCTCGACTAGCACACCTGTGAGGATTTGCCCCCAGATTTAGGAGGGCATTGTTTTCAGAATCACTGGGGAATCTAGAGATTTCATCTTCAAGAAAGAACATTTGCTTCCAGCATTGCCTATCAGAGAACATGGTGTCTTAGTGAAATGGTACCTGGGACTGCCTCACGGTCCTGCTATACCATGAATAGTCTGTGTGGTGTGAGACAGCATTACACCTCCCTGGGCCTTGTTCCCTCCTCCAGAAACCCGAGGCAGTGAGAAGGGTGATGCCTAAGCTTCCTGCTTCCTTCCTGTGTAACTGTCTGTGGTGTGCTTCATCAGACAAACGGGAAAGAAGGGTATCTGCTCAAAGTCTAGAGCCACAGCCCTGGCACCGCTGTTGACTTATGGGCAGGTCATTAGAATTGAATAGATCGTAAGGTGGGAAGGGGGTCAGTCTGGGAAATGCTAACTTTGCAAAACAAGCCTATTTAACAATTACTAGCATACAAGAAGTGTTCACCCCAAAAGTTAAGAAAAAAAACCACAAAATTATTGGTTATTCATGGACGATCATCCACTTCCCTTTCACCTATCTGGTCACCATGTGTATTGGCTTAGAACCTAGAAAGGCTTAAACTACATGCACCCCCCCACACACGCGCACACACACACACGTATAGAGTTTATTATCTATGGTGTTTCTACTGAATGAGGTGATTAAATCCTTGACCTTATGGAACTCTAGTGTGACCTCGGAGAATAGACAGAATCTTGTTATCTTGTAATGAGTTTTATGGCTTATTTCAGTACCTCTCAGCCATGTTTCTCTGGTGATTAAGGCAATTATCAGCCCATGCATTTTAGGATTATGAATAATGGAGCTCTCTCCAGGTGATGGAAAGGCCTTGGGAACGTTCAGACCACTTTTTATTCCGTTCAATACTCATTCCCATACTCCCTCCCCGATATGCATAAACAGACACTGCATTCTGTTTCCGGACGCACCATGGTGCCTTTTCTACCTTTTACTTGGATATGATTATCAAAGCAATGACTTTTAGATTTAATCGATGTAAGTAAATCCCCCGTTTACCATTCATTGGTGCCATGCACAGTGTTTTAATTACTATCATTATTGCTTAGGATTTGGGGAAAGGTATCACTTGATCTGAGCTTGCTATCTTCCACTACAATGTTATGGCTTGAGCGGCAGTGATTATCTGAACAAACGTGGTTGTTTGAGTGACCAACCTTCCCCCGTGCACCTGTCATATTGCTCGATGAGAGGAAAAACACGGGCACAACATCAGCGGACCTCAGGGGGCCGCTTTGCTCATGCTCAGGCTCATGCTTTGCTCTTTGTCAAGTCCTTACTTTACCTTTGAATTCATGTAACCCTGGGTGGTTTTTATTCTTCTATGTCTTCTTTCTGGATGTGCCACCAAAAGTAGTTCCTGAATATTCCTTAAAAAGGCCTCCCAGAGAAATATACAATATATGTTAGATTCTATATCTTCCCACCATTTAATAAGTATAGTGAGGAAACAAGAGCGTAATGATAGTTTACATCCCACAATCCACTCACTGTTACTGCCTCTCTTTTCATGATATGAATAATTAAGGCATGTTGGTATTACAAAGAAGTGGGGTTTGTAAGAATATATGTTATCAAAAGAAACTAGGTCTGAAGGTGTACTTGTCGCAGGACACAATATATGCCTAAACGAAATTACCTAAAGTAAGAATTAAAATAATCATTTCCAAAGCACAATGAGATACCATCTCATGCCAGTCAGAATGGCTATTATTAAAATTCAAAAAATAAATGCTGGTGAGGTTGGGGAGAAAATGGAACACTTATACACTATTGGTGGGAGTGTAAATTAGTTCAAACATTGCGAAAAGCAGTGTGGTGATTCCTCAAAGAGCTGAAAACAAAACTACTATTTGACCCAGCAAACCCACTACTGGGTATATATATATACCCAGAGGAATATAAATCATTCTATCATAAAGACACATTCACATGCATGTTCATTCCAGCACCACTCACAATAGCAAAGACATGGAATCAATGGTAGACTGGATAAAGAAAATGTGGTACATACACACAATGGAATACTATGCAGCCATAAAAAAGAACAAAATCCCATCCTTTGAGGCAACATGGATGGAGCTGGAGACCATCATCCTTAGCAAACTAATGCAGGAACAGACAACCAAATACCACACATTCTCACTTATAAGTGGGAGCTAAGTGATGAGAACACATGGACACAAAGAAGGGAACCACAGACACTGGGGCCTATCAGGAGGTGGAGGGTGAGAGAAGAAAGAGGAGCAGAAGAAAATAACTATTGGGTACTAGGCTTTGTCACCTAGGTGACAAAATAATCTGTCCAACAAACCCCCATGACACGAGTTTACCTGCATAACAAACCTGCACATGTACCCCTTAACCCAAAACAAAAGTTAACAAAAAGATTATCCTTTCTAGATAGTTAAATAAGACGTATCTATAAAGTACACATACATTAACTTTTTCTTCTGTTTTGGGTCCCTGAAAAATCCTGGAGCAATAATATTTTGACCTGGCATGGTATAATATAAAATCAAATATGAATTTATACCCCAGTTCCATCATTTACAAATCATATAATTTTGGAAAAATTGTTCAACTCTGCTAAGGTTTAATTCTCTCGTTTATTAAATGGACATGATTTATAGAATTCACAACTTTGGCAAGAATCAAATGAGATAAAATATAAAAATTACCTGGCAGGCTGTGCAGCTCATTGTATGTCAGATCACACACCCCCAGGTTTTTCTCATCACTTGCCCTTCTTCAGGGTACCCTTCTTTGCTAAGGGACTCCCCAGATGACCTCCTTCCACAATATTTTACAGAGTAGCCCAAAGACAGTGTGGGGCTGCCCATTGTGAAGCCATCCCCGAAGGTTAGAGATGCACTGTTCCATGCCTGGCACTCTTTAATCACCTATTGATGTCCATCCGTGCAGTTACAAAAATCCTTGACGGTGTGACTTTCAAGTCTGAAGTAAGCCCTGAATTTCTTTCTTTGCTCAGGGCTCATATTTTCCCTGCATCAAATGCTTCCGAGTCTCCAGGACTTGCCTTGCTATTTCTGGACCCCATTCCACGATCCACTTGACCTTTAGTTAAGGAAAGTTGGTGAGGGATATAATCCCACTGATAAAACGTGTGGGATTTAAGATGAGTTCACCCCGAGTTATCAGGTGGTACAGCTAGGGTATGAAGAGTAAACTTTTCACACACAGCCAAAGGCCGGGGAGCCCTGCAAGGCAGTGCATTATTTTAATCTCCCCTTTTGCGTGTTCTGTCCACATTTAATTCTGGACCTAGAGCTTTACATGCTCTTTAGCAAGCACTTTATAGTGTGAATGTGGCCCAGAAATAGTGAGCACGTCCTTGTATGTCTTCTGTAATATAAAAATCAATACTGAAAACCAGGAAATATGTCTCACTGGGAATAGTAGGTTAAAATTGGAACAAAACTCCAAATGTTGATAAGGCTGAGATTGAAACCCCCTTTAGAGTTCATGTTTTTCTCAGTTCCCCACTATACATTTCTGTTGGAGGTATCTGATGGTTATTACATCTCCCTAGAAGTTCCTGGCTAAATTGCAAGATTTGAAAAAAATGATTCTAAGTGTGAGACAATACACAAAAAATTTTAGTACCACTTATGCTAAAATGTCCTCTAAAAAGGTAGAGCACAATAAAAAATCTGGAACTTCATCTAAAATCTGCATATAAATAGACCATGGCACTGAATATTCTAAAGAAATAATTGACTTGCAGAAACAGAAGTTCAGGGGATCTCCTTTTCAAATTGATACTAGTAGAAGAGAAAAGAAATGGGTTAAGGCCTGGGAAAGAAAGTTGGACTTGTAGAATTTTTTTTTCTTTGTGAGTTTAGCAGAAAGGTTCCACTTTTTTCTTTATACGCATCAAAAATAGAAATAGAGAAAAGGGCCAGGTAGTAGACCTTTAGGCTAGCAGGCCCTCTATTCTCTGATTCAACTATTCAGCTCTGCTGTTGTCTCATGATAGCAACCACAGACCATATGAGAAAGAATGAGTGTGGCTGTGTTTTTATGACACTTTATTTATGAAAAGAAGCAATGGGTCAGATCGGGCCCATAGGAACAGTTTTCTGACCCAGTCTTAGATGATCAATTGTGTATTTGCCCTTGAAGCCTGCCCAGGAAGTGGTCTTATCCTCTTATCAATATCTCTGTGCTAACTATGCGCATACATGCAGTTTCTAAATCTTTCACACGTGCTCAGTACTGACATGTCTATAGCTAAGGTTGATATTAGGTTTCATACTTCAGTTTCATGGTTAGAATCTAAGCCTTGGTATCTCACTTTGAAAAGCCAAACATCATGAACGTTTCTGATGGTATGGAGTGATGTTAAGATCTTGATTCAACCCCAACATTAGCTGTGCATCCATTCCATATGCTCCATATAACCCCATGTCCACAGACCTATCCAAGATCCCATTGAAAGAAGTATGAAAGACAGAATATTTGACACTCCCAAGGAGAATTTCCAATCAAATGGAGAAAACAAAAAACATATATACACACATATTTTAAAAGATACAATGTACTAATGAGTAAAAAAATGGACATAAATGCATAAGAACTAGAAGAATGCCAAAGTACATATTTAGATGAAGGCTTTATAGAAGAGGTGAATTTTTAAAACTAGTGTCTGTAAAAGAGTAAGATTTCACTTGAGGGGAAAGAATAGATTTCCTGTGGTTTGGTTTAATACCCAGAACTCCTTTCCCTATTTAGCATGTAGGTCTGAAGGTGTCTGACATGACTGAAGGGCAATGTCCTTTCACTCCTTTCCCCAGCACATGTGCTGCCTCTGCTGGCTCTCCAGCCACTGGTGTCTGACTCAGGAGGACTGGGCGCATTGCAGAAAGGCTGGGAAGAGCAAACGCACGGTGAGGAGAAAGGATACCCCTCTTACTGGGAAGGCCTCACAAAATAGCAGCCTCATACGATTTTCAAGTGCAGGGCCTTGTCATTAAAACTAAACCCTGCTGCTTTCTTATCACCGTGGGGTGGTTACTTTACTTCTCTATGCCTCAGTTTCCCAGCTAGAAAATGGTGAATAATATAATTGACCTCATGTGATTATTGTGAGGTATACTTACTATAAATAATGCACTTAAAATAGGGCCTAGAGTCTGGTCAGGGCTCAATCTGTGGTACATTTGTATGTGGACACAGGGTACAAGGATCCCCAAACCTGGACCCAGGGAAGCTTGACAGAGTACACGCTTGGCGATGCTGTGAGCCTGCCTGTTGTCGAAGAAGCACTTGATGGAGTTTGGTAGCAAGTGTAACAGAATGAGATAAATGAAGAGGTTCTAGTTCCCATTATAAAACACCTGAACATACATGGGCTCACTGCCAGCATCCTAAATTCTTTTTTTAGGAAAAAAAAAAACTAATTTCCCTTCTTACCCAAATTGGCCAAAGGAAAAAAAATACGTATCTTTCAATCTTCTTAAGAAAAATCCATCATGTTGATAAAATATTTAGGGAACGAAATTGAGCAATTCTATAACCTAAGCCCCTTATCATAAGTATGTTTCTAAGACTTATATACCATGATGAAGAAAATCCAAATATGAAAGGATTTCTCAATTCCTGCTGGTATACCGCATTGTTATCTTATATGGTGTTTAGAAAATAAACTTCTGTGGCGAGTAATGAATTTGGGCAGTCCCTCAGCAAGAGCAGGCTAAGTAGTAGAAATCCCCCTTCGTTGGTACGGTTTGCTGGCCATGAGACTGGACTGATGGGACTATCTGGCTAATAATCAAAAGAACAGAACGAGAAACTCCCCAGGGCAGCCCCAGTTGCAGGTCCTAGAATGCAGCTTGTCAACATCCCAGCGCAGCCATGGAACGAGAAGTTCAGGTATGATCACATATTTAGGTATAATCACATATATTCACGTATTCCACACAAGTAGGTAAATAGATACTCAGACTAATGGGTCCCTCTGAGCATCCTCAACCTCCCTTGGCTCTTTGCTCCTCCCCTAATGACAGTATCAGTCTCAGCTAGGAGGCAGAGAGGAGGGGAAGCTGAAGATGAAGGGAAGGACTCTCTCGGGGAGGTGGCATGCAACCTCCTGCACATTCAGCCAAAGCCATACCACCAGAGTTCCAGCTCCATGGCCTCTGAATCCATTCCCCTGACACCACTCTGTGTTCTCCTGGGAGATTCTGCAGAAGTCGTCTTATAATGAATGATGATCAAAGAAGTTCAGAATGTCTGTGCATACATGATTATGCCCATTCTGCCAAAATCCAAACCAGAACCCATGTTGTGGCAGTGTGTACCCTCAGGACACACCTCTGGTCTCAGGACTGGAGACCTCTCAGCCTTCTTTTACACCTCTCTCGCAGTACTGAGTTTGTCCAAGTGAACCCTCAGCCTGGCCCTCTATTCCGTGACCCACAGATCTGCAGGCTCGGTGATGGCAGCACATGTTTCTGCACTGTGTTATTGTAGCTCCAGCAACCAGACAGCACATAGTAGGAAGTCAATGCGTATTTTTTAAACGGTTGAATGGATGATAGACAGGGTGGTTCAGTAGCATCAGGGGTCCTGCACTTCCCTCTAGAGATTAGGCTCACTGCAATCTCAGGATAAATGTATCCATAAGCTTCTGTGCAACACGAGAGAGAGCGAGAGTTGAGTAGAGCCCTAGGGACTACTGATCCAGGGCAAAGGACAAGAGTTGGCCAGCTCTTGAGGAAGGGGCCTTAATGTCACTAACAGCCTTCATGCCCTGGGTCTTCTACTGACGTGACAAGTACACAGTGCTCATACTGGGCCGTGCCATGCACACACAGGTACACCATGTGCTGGAACCGTCAGCAGGCTTCCCACAGCCCCCTGGGCCATGACTGGCATGGCCAGAACAAAGCAGGCACATGGAAAATGTCATATCAGCAGGAGTCTCCTGTTGATAGAATCATCCCTTAATTCACTCTGAGCTGTGCCATTTAATTACCTTGATCCATGCTTTGTTTTGCTAAAGTGAATGTCACAAATTGAGTGTTACTTGCTGAAAATAACGACAGGGGCTTGGATGCTTCTGTAATACGAATTGAAATATGATCTCTCTTTTCCCCTCAACCATTTTCTCATTCCCCTCTTCTGAGTTTTTTTTTTAATCATTCTTTTTTGTTTCTTTTAAGTGTAGAATGTAAAATATTAATTCTGAGCAGAAGTAAAATTAAGCCCTCTGGAAACGATTCTGGGAAACGGAGCCATAGCCTGACTTAATTAAGAAGCGATTATGCTGAAGAGCCTATATTAAGGCTTCACATTTTGGGTACAGAGAGAATTGCTTTTAGAGGAGTCAAGTCAGGTAGCAGAGGGGGACTGAGGAGAAGACAGGACGATAATTGGATAGATGAGAAAAAGCAATGTTTGTTGTAGTAATGAAAAGAAAATAGTGGGTGAAATTTAAATTGGTTTGGAGATTCCTCAACACCGTCTTTCAGAAAGGTCAAGATGAGGACATGGGTGATGTCACTATGTCCTCCAAACATTTTGGATGACCCCAGATTGGGTCAACTCCATTTCTGTTACTTCCCCTGTAGCTCAGGTGTCTGGACAGGCATCAGGGAATGGGCCATGTCTGTAGCAAAACTCCAGGGAACGTGGTTAGCCCCCTGCTGCTCTAAGGATGGCAACAACTAATTAGCCCCACAAATTTATGGGCTCCGGGGATGTGAGCAGATGGGTGTTTAACTTAACAGCAGATCCAGTTTGTCCTCCATTAATTCCAGAGTGGTACCTGAGTTTATTGGAGTTTTATATTGTTTCATCTGTTTCAAAGTTGCTTCTCCGACTTCCCCAAATTGTTATTCTTTTGACGAGCAACTATCTGGATCTCTCTCCAGTTTCCAGAATGAAATACTGACTCAACTTCATACTGCCTTGGCTCTCTAATGTGTGGAGGACGCCTGGGAGTCAGGTTCCTGGTGGTCTTCACAAGCTAGAGCTTGCTTCCCACAGCTTCATGTCTGTGAGGCTCCATGTTGCCTGCTTAGCACTGTTTATCCAGCCTGACCAACTGCTTCAAGTGGCTGCCATGTGTCAGGAAATGGCCCTTCTAAACATTACCAGAATTTTAGTGGGTATCTCCTTTTGTTCTCCTCTTCACTAAAGAGTCATTTTAAAGACTGGATGTCTTAAAATCTAGAATACTGGGGCCGGGCACAGTGGCTCATGCCTGTAATCTCAGCACTTAGGGAGGCCAAGGCAGGCGGTCAAGAGATCGAGACCATCCTCGCCAACATGGTGAAACCCCATCTCTACTAAAAATACAAAAATTAACTGAGTGTGGTGGCACGTGCCTGTAGTCCCAGCTACTCGGGAGGCTGAGGCAGGAGAATCACTTGAACCCGGGAGGTGGAGATTGCAGTGAGCCGAGATCGTGCTACCTCACTCCAGCCTGGGAACAGAGGGAGACTTCATCAAAAAAAAAAAAAAAAAAAAAAAAAATCTAGAATATTAGAGCTTTAAAGAAACTCAGTTATCCACTGAATTAATTTGCAAGTAGTGCACCTTTTGTGGCCACTGCCAATTATCTAGTCTTTTCCTCTCAAAGAAAAGAGGTTGGCAACACATAGCTTCCCCCCTTGGAAATGGCAGGCAGGCTGACAGTTCAAAACCCCAGACAGGTATCAGTGAATGACCTTCAGACTTTCTCTTCATTTGACCTCACCAGACCAGGGATCCGTGGAGGTCTCAGAGAGGCTTCGTTGAGGCAGGTCGCAGCTCTACCACCTAAGATCTGCTGCAACTAGAGATGCTCCCCTTCAGTCTGGTTTATTTTAAAGTGTTCCACTGTGAAACAGATTTTGAAAACCACCAATGTAGTCTAACTCCCCTCTTTTTATCAATGAAAAAAAAAAAAACAATGAAAACTAAGGCTGAGCAACATTAGTGGCTTTCTAAGATCACAGCAGCAGAATACCAAGTAAAACTCCGACTTCCCATTCAAGGTCATGCTGCCATTTTACAGAACTCCTCGGTCTAGTGAATAAGGAAATAATCGTTATCATTATCATATTGACCTGGGTAGAGAATGCAAGTCTGACCAGAGGGATTAGGAAGCAGTGTCAGTGTAGACAGCCATTAATTGTCCTCAAGTAGCAAATGACCACAGAGAGACTGCTCCTAAGAAGATGCAGTTGCTTGTGTAGACCAATTTCGGGTCTCTTGAGCAATGTCATCCCTCTGATTCCCTTTGTATTGGTACTGACAGCAAATATAGAGTGCTGATATTCATGTCTGGAAAATGCGAATAACTTGCTTAATTCTATAGCCTGGTGAGCAAAGAAAAGACAGAGATCAGTTGCCTTTAGTTATTGATGAGGAGACATCATGTGCCAGATACAGTCACTCTTATCCCAAATTACCTAGGAAGAGTTTAAACAATTCTAATGTTTAGGTCCCTCCTTGAGATTCTGCTTTAGTAGTTTTAGAGTGGGTGGGACGAGGACATCTACAGGTTTTTTAAACCCTTCATGGGTAATTTCCATATTAAGAAGAGTGAGGTGACTGGCTTAGCAGGCACAGCACTTAATTGAAATCACCTGTGGAGTGAGACATCCTGCAAGTGTGGCCTCTGGACTCGAAGTCTCACATTTCGCTGGAAAGTAACACAAGATCTTTCTCTAAGCAGTAGGGTAGAGCCAGCCTCATTAGCAAGACAAAAGATGGCAAATGAGGTCAACCTCATGGTTCAGGCAACACCAAAATATGGCTGATGAGAGCCTGCAGGAAGCCTCTAATGGGAGGAATGAGTCCTCCCTGGGCTTTACTTTCCACGGATAAGAATGAACAAAGCCTGCATCTTCCTTTGTGAATAATCTTTTTAAGGATATATGCATCTAAACCTTTATTGAACTCATTTTTGCTTTTAGTCTTTGTCTTATTGTCAAAATAACAGGTTGCAAATATTTATGCTTCCAGCATCAGGAAGTACTGTTTCCTTTGGTTTGGTGTCATCCTTTGCTCAGGCTTAAGGAAACCCTTTGAAGATTGTATTCTTCCCGGCAGCAAGGAGGTTACAGAACCAGCACGAGATCACCGAAGAAAGAAAACAAAAAGACATTCTCAGAATTGGAGCTTCTCTGCCACCATCCTCATCCAGGATGGACACCCCCATGTCTCCCTAGCTCAATAGAACCAGAAGAGAAATTGGGCCACTCACTTTTTTTTTTTTTTTTTTTTTTTTGACAAGGAGTCTCGCTCTGTCACTCAGGCTGGAGTGCAGTGGTGCGATCTTGGCTCACTGCAACCTCCACCTCCCGGGTGCAAGCGATTCTCCTGCCTCAGCCCCCCAAGTAGCTGGGACTACAGGCGCCCGCCACCACACCTGGCTAATTTTTGTATTTTTAGTAAAGACGGGGTTACACCATGTTGGCCAGGCTGGTCTCGAACTCCTGACCTTGTGATCTGCCTGCCTCGGCCTCCCAAAGTGCTGGGATTACAGGCATGAGCCACTGCGCCCGGCCAGGGCCACTCACTTTTTGAAAGGTTACCAGCCTCTCCCAAGACAGGGCCTGAGAGTTCTTTGCATGGTGGGGCAGAGGCAACGGTTGTGCTGCAGAAAGAGATTCTTCTACCCCTTAGTTAAACAGAAAATAGTTAGGTCTTGCAGTTCCCAACTATGCAGAACTATATCTGACCTATGAGGTAGGATGTCTGTGGTGTAATATCAAACAGAGCACATGTAATTTTTTTTAGTTTTCTATGATTTCTTTATTGAAAGTGGCATTTCCATTTCAACTATCAAATTCTTATCTGAGAAATTGCCATTTTCTCTGGAAAATAAATGCTATCAGCAAAGAGAAGAAGGCACAGTCAGCAACTTCTTAGTAAGTCCCCAAACCAAAAGAAAAGCAAACAAACAAACAAAAGATCCAAAGTAGTAGTATCACTCTCCACTCCAAATGGTATGTCTACAGTTATTTCTATGCTAAAAGACATCTTGACATTCTAGAATACACACTGCTGTGATTACCACTGCCTCATTTGTTACAAAGGCAACATGAGATAATTGTACCAGTGTGAGCTCACGTGGCCAGGTTTGAACTCTCAGCTTTGACACTCAACAGCTGTGTGACTTCAGGCAAGTTACTTGACCTCTCTGTGTCTCAGTATTCTCATATCAAATGAGTATAATAGTAGTAGCTGGCCGATGAAGGTGCTGTGAAGATTGAATTAGTTTATTTATACAAAGTTTTTCAGAAGAATACCTGTAAGCACTTAATGAGTCTAAGCTATTATTGTTGTTGTTATTATTCTAAATTTAAACTTTTTTTTTCATATGGTGTACAGGGAGAAGTATACTGTTTCTATTTTAGAAATTAAAAAGTAAAGCCTGGGACTAAAATCTAGGTTTTCAGAATGCTATCGTTATCCTTAGAAGGGGGTAGAAATGGGATGTCATAACAGGTATGACTTGAAGCCAGCCCATTTCATTTTATCAGAGCAATTCCAGAAAAAAGTTTTCTTTATCTGATTTACTTATTAGGCATCTTTTTTTTTTTGTTTGTTTTTTGTTTTTTGATGGAGTCTCGCTCTGTCACCCAGGCTGGAATGCAATAGTGCGATCTCAGCTCACCGCAACCTCCGTCTCCCGGGTTCAAGTGATTCTGCTGCCTCAACCTCCCCAGTAGCTGGGATTACAGGCACCCGCCATCATGCCCGGCTAATTTTTGTATTTTTGTAGAGACAGGGTTTCAGCATGTTGGCCAGGCTGGTCTTGAACTTCTGACCTCAGGTGATCTGCCCATCTCCGCCTCCCAAAGTGCTGGGATTACAGACGTGAGCCACCACACCCTGCCTCTTTGTTAGCATGTTTTCAAATTAAGTTTTTAAAAGTTTTTTAAACTTAAATTTAAAAAACTGTCTATAGACTGCCCTCTCTTACATGAAAATAATGCTCCTAACCTTATCAATAAGGTACATTTTTCCCGTAGTGGGTAACTACTGTGAATTGATATATCTATGCTCTTCATCCCAGAAAAGGTTATGCTGCATAAGTACTGGGATTTGTCAAACTAAAGGAGCTCCTAAAATAACTGTGGTCACACCATTAAGGCTTGTGTTATGCTTGGTGTAGCCATGTGACCTGGTTAAATACGGCTACTGAGGACATGGGGCTATTGAGGATATTTTGCTTTGTTAGTCATCAGTCCACAGAGAAACTCATTTATAGGAAGAGACTAGAATCAGAGTCTGCGAAGCAAATAGAAAATTCTACCATCGTTAAGAGCACATTTATCCCAAGAACTTTAATTAATGTCTAATCCTTGTAACATCTCTGCGAGATACCTTCTCTTGTGCACCACCAGGTTGTTGAGCCAGCTTGGCTTTCAGTAGATCAAATTTCATGCAAAATATCTACTTAAGATTGGTGTGGTTTTGTTCTTTTGGCCTGGGCACAGGAACTGGAAAGAAGGTTGGTGTTGAGGAAGGGGAGCAGAGATGAGAAGATAATTACTACCCTCAATAATAGTATGAGGAGGTCAGATATATAGTTGTCACTTAGCCTTGGGGGTAGGCCAGGCTTCACTTACAAGCAGAAGAGACAGGATTATTACAAGTAGAGAGCACCTGGCCTGTTAAAAGTAGCGTGCACCTAGGCAGTATGATCTAGACAGTGGGCCATCTGGAAAAGACCTACGAATACAGGTGGGTGAGCCTTGAACCCAGTTTGAGAACAAGGGAGGGAGATGTGATGTGGTTGTGTGCAGAGCACACCCAAATCACCCTCAATATGCACAAACATTCCTTAAAGAGTACTGCCCTGGCACCTGGAGTGTCTCTTTTCTTGTGATTTAGTTGCTTCCTCTATGGAGAGTGACTCTGGTCTTCCAAGGAGAAGACGAGCTCAGGGGCCACATTCACCATAGCCAGCCGAGGATGGATGTCCTGGCTATGCATCGTAGACTTCACTGGACTTATTTTTAGAAGGGAAGTGAGCACAGCATTGTTGGAGCTGACCAGGAAATGGAGTAGACAGCTTGTGTACCCAGGTTGGCGTCTGCTGACTTGGACTAAGAAGCAGATGTTTCATTTAGAAGATAAGAGGGAAACAGGGGACTTCTCTGGACACAGAAAGAACTAGCATTAAGGGCAATCTGGGTTCTTCCTCATCTCAAAGATGGCAATCTATCTAGCCATTCCTGAGCAGAAGCCACAATGAAAAAATCAACACTAAAGTCCACTACTGCTCAAAACTAGGCTGACAACAAGCGGAGAGGGGTTAAAGAGACAGCTAACATGGTTAGTGCCTACGGTGTTCGCCATCTCAATAAAGCTTCTTCCTTCCACTGAAAGGTGTTACAATCTCTATTTTACATGAGAATGTGGCCTCACAGACATACAGTCACTTGCTCAAGGTTTCCTAGCCTGTTAGAGGAAGAGTCGGGAGGAGTCCAGATCTGTTTCATCCTGAAGCCCATTATCCTTCCATGTGCTCTGGAGCAGTGCACAAACAGTGCGGCTGCAGGGGCAACTACAAGCACACGTTTAAAAAGAACTTCACAGATGCCAGGCAGTCTGCACTGTTTTACGTTACGACGCAGTGCACTGGAATTCAGTTGGCCCTGTGTGTCCACAGGTTCCGAACTCAGGATTCGACCAACCGTGGATGGAAAGCAAGTTATTTTCAGGATGCCAAGCCTGTGGAAAGGGAGAGTTTATCTTGTTTCCGAGGGTTCCACAGGGAGGAATGCTGGGCCTGAGTAGCCTTGAATTTTGGTATTTGTAGGGGTCCTGGAACCAATCTGCTGTGGATACCAAGGGACAGCTATATATAAAGCTGTTACTTCAGTTGTACAGATGGAAAAAATGTAGCCTTAGAGAGGTTAACCTTGAGCCAGAGTCAAAATTCTAGTTTTTCTGCATCCGGGACTGGAGTGTTCAGTCCTCCGTGGTGGGGCTCTGTGTCTCCTTCTGATTCTCCTACTCAATTGTTGCCCATAGGTGTGCAGAAATGGAGGAGGTTAGGGGCTTAAATACAGCCACTTGTCACTTAACCACAGAATACATTCTAAGAAATGCATCCTATGGCAATCTCCCCATTGTATGAACATCATAGAGCACTTACACGAACCTCGATGGTAGACCGTGGAGCCTAGTGGTCCTAAGCCACAGACCTCTGCAGCATGTGATGGTACTAAATACTATAGATAATTGTAACATAATGACAAATATTCATGTATCTAAATATAACAAAACAGAGGAAAGGTACAGTAAAAATATAGTATAAAAGAAAAACTAGTGCCCCTATATAGGGCACTTAATATGAATGGAGTTTGCAGGATTGGAAGTTCCTCTGGGTGAGTCAGTGAGAAGAGGTGAGGGAATATGAAGGCCTAGGACATTACTGTACACATTATAAACACTGTACACTTAGGATACACTAAATTAACAAATACACTAAATAAAAATTAAATATACTAACTTAATAAAAAAGTCTTTATTCAATAATAAATTAACTTTAGCTCAACTTGTATTACAACTTTTTTACTTGACAAGCTTTTTTATTTTTTAAACTTTTAAACTCTTTTATAGTAATATTAGTACTTAGTACACACGTCATACAGTTGTACAAAAACATTATCTTTCTTTATATCCTTATTCTGTAAGTTTTTTTCTATTTTTAAATTTTCTTTGTGTTTTACTTTTAAAACTGTTTTGTTAAAAACTAAGACACAAACACACACATTAGCTGAGACCTATATGGGGTCAGGATCATCAATATCACTGTCTGCCTCCTCCACATCTCATCCCACTGGAAGGTTTTCAGGGGCAACACGCAGGAGATGTCATCTCCTGTGATAGCAATGCCTTATTCTGGAATCCCTCCTGAAGGACCTGCCTAAAGCTCTTCTTGAGAAGGTGTCACTTTTTTAAAAAGTCTCATTTTCACCTAGAGGTAGCAGTCAGTCTCTAGGCAGAAATGTTTACACCAGCATCAGGACAAATACGTAAGTAATGCATTGCACTATGACGTTACAATGGCTACAACAGCACTAGGCAATAGCAAGTTTCAGCTCTTTTATAATCCTAGGAAATCACCATGGAATATGCGGCTTGTTGTTGACCAAAAGGTCATTATTTGTTGCATCACTAAATCTAAGCAAGAATATGCATATGTGAATGATATTGAAATGAATATGCAGCTTCTGTATATATACATGTATCATATCCAAATCTAACTCCTACAATGTATTGAATACCAATTATATACAAAGTACTATTCATGTAAATATATTATTTGTAATATTTACAAGTATGCAAAACAGAGAAAATTAGATTATATTATTAAACCCATTTTACAAAGATAGAAACTGAAGCTCAGAAACAAAACAACAACAACAAAAATATTGCTAAAGTCACAAAGTTCACAAAGACTGGAGCAAGAATTCAAACTAAAGGCTGTTTGATTAAAGAAGCTCACTCTTTTTTTTTTTCTAGTGGGTTGTCCTTGTATAAAATGATCCTAAAGTGACTTCAAAGAGAAATGATAAGGCCTCTCCAGCATAAAGGCTTGGGAGGCACATTACAAAATAAGTCTGCAAGTGTTCAACATCGACATATTTTGGTCAGTGCATTCGCATCATGGAGAAGCTAGTTTAGGCTTAGAAGAGAGCTGTATTTTCATTACTGTATTATGCAGAGAGAGAGTTTCTTTGAGAAAGCACTTTTTTTTCTTTTTTTCAGGGGGCTTGAAATTTCCTCTGAGCAGCTCTTTCAAGAAGAGTTATTAGAATTTATTTTCAATTATACACCAGAATAAGCCGTCTGCAGTATAGTTAACTTTCAATTTCAGCCAATTTTCGACGCATTCAATCATAGATGCCTCCGTGATTAAGAATCTATGTTGCAAAACAATTCCCACTTTGCAACAATGCAATCAAACAGATCTACAACTCATAACATATTATCCAATGCTTTTTCAGCTCACTGGTGAAGTGAAATAGAATTTACCAACCACTCCTGTTTACCCAGTATGCTCCAAGCTCATTTGCAAACAGATCTGCAACTCAAAACAGCTCACAAGGGGGTTTTGGTTCAACATAGCCTTGAAGAGATAAAGTTGGGCTGCTTTGGATATTCATGATTTTGGGCTGTCTCATTTTCTCTCTCTGCCCTAATATGCATTGTCTGAGCATAATATACCACGAGAAACAGAACCCCTCCCTATAAAATTTGATTCAGAAATTGCTTTCTGTGGCAGGAGTTCTGATTCATTAAGAAGACCAAAATAGGTTTTATGTCTAGCTGTTTGCTCTTCTAAATTGTATGGCTGTGTGTGTGTGTGTGTGTGTGTGTGTGTGAGAGAGAGGGAGAGAGAGAGAGAGGGAGAGAAGGAGAGAGAGAGAGAGGGAGGGAGAGAGAGAGAGAGGGAGGGAGAGAGAGAGGGAGGGAGAGAGAGAGAGAGGGAGGGGGAGAGAGAGAGAGGGAGGGGGAGAGAGAGAGAGGGAGGGGGAGAGAGAGAGAGGGAGGGGGAGAGAGAGAGAGGGAGGGAGAGAGAGAGAGGGAGGGAGGGGGGGAGAGAGAGAGAGAGAGGGAGAGAGAGAGGGAAAAAGGGAGAGAGAGAGGGAGAGAGAGAGAGGGAGACAGAACCCTGATACAAACAGTGAAAAGGATATGCAGCAAACTTAAACTCCTTTGAAGACTAGAAGACAGGACAACCTTCAAAACTTTATAGAAAACTCTAAGTTTCAGAGATTGGAGATTGAATCAAGTCATGATAATTAATTTTGTAGAGTCTCACTTTCAATTCAATACACAAGACATTAAGTTCCATTTAGAGTCAATGGGACATAAAGGATTGGTAAAATACGTGAAAAAGAAAGGGAAAATCATCGAAAGAGGTTTGGTTTCCTGCTGACTGATGTGGTCTTCAGTGTTCCAAAATGAAATGAGGAAATACTCCCTGGTTCATGCTAGATTTTAGGGAGTCAGCATTTAACAACAACAACAAAAATGATAAATCAGAACCCAATCATTAAGACGTGCTTCAAACAGGCTCAGCTGATGTGTCCCCCACTTTGGAGCCTCAGGCTTTGGCAAAGTGGATTAGAATGGCAAACACCTGCATCTCTGAGTAGCTTTTGGATGCAGCAGGAAGAGACCATCTGAACAAATAGATGGTCTGAACAAAGCTGCCCAAGCATGACCAAGATGAAAAGTAGTGCTATGGCAGCCCTACAAACATATTCCAGAAAAGGGGGGAAAAGAACAAATAAGAAATAAAAAAGAAACTCTGCTTTCAAATGTCAAAGGAAGAACCCTGTCTGGAAGAAAAGCTAAGGTGAAAGTGGTCTAAGACCATTGTCCATGAGAGCTTTGTCCTGTACAATTATGTAACAAAAAACATGGACGTAAATATAAAACAAGACTTAAAGAAAAGTTATAAACCTTCAGACTGAGATGAAGTGAGACTATGGATCCAAGACCAAAGTGAGGACCATTTTAGGACTAATAAGTTGGAAGCCAGTAATAAAAGAGGGGGCACAAGGGACAATTCAAACACTGGCATAAAGGGGAGATTTGAGATATTGTTAGTCAGTGCCGAGAAAAACAACACAACGTGACTCAAGCAATTAGGGAGGAGATCATTAATATGGAGCAAATCCAACTTAAAAAAATGCTATCCCTGACACAAAGAGCTTCAGCACCAAATAAATACAGTGAAAAATATTCGAGTACATAATACAGAAGAATGGCCTTGAAATTAAGAAATAACCACATCTGCAGATCTAAGAAGTACTCCATATTCCTTGAAAAATTGTTTCAGAATAATGGGTGCTGAAACATATGCATACTAAGTAATCTAGCATTGAGGATAAAGTAAAAAATATCTAGCATCTAGGGAAAAAATACACAGAAGTCCCCAGAAATAAATAAAATAATATAAATAAAAGATAATCTCAGACTTTTTCAAGGTAACATTCAATGCTAGATGATATTAGAGCAGTGTTTACCAGAATTTGAAAGAAATAAAATGTCATCCCAAAACATTATGGCAGCTGAGTTGCCTGAAAGTCACAGGGCAGACATTCTGAAACATACAAGAATGCATGGGCCAATCACAGTGGAGGAAAAGGAGGCAACGGACTCCTTTGATTGTAAAATTTTAATGCATTAACATTTAAAATTAGGACCAAACAATTATGGAAATTGTAGAAATGAAAGTGAATGCCAATGGAAAAATAATGACATAATTAATGGGAACCTGGGATGAAGTATTACAGTGCTTAATTCCACATCTTTTTTGTTGTGAGTCAATTGCTACTGTCTGTATTGAAAACGTAGTTTTAAAAATATTTCAGTCTCTTAGTGGCTTTCATTTTTTTTTATTAACATAAGACAGGACTTTTAGAGAGCAGAATACCTTATTATTTAAAAATCTACCTTGGTTTGATAATTTCTAGCAATATTATGGACAGGAAACAGAATCTGAAATTGACGAGTTAGGTTGATTGAAATTTTTTTTTAGTTCAGGTGCTTTCTGTGATTTGTGTGATTTTCTCTGCCTGAGATACATACACACACACTGCAGTTACTGAACACTTAGTAAGCTGCGTGCTTTTCAAACATTGTCCCATAAACTCTTCACAACACCTCACAATAGGTATTATTGTCATTTAACGGGTGCAAATCTGAAAGCCAGGGAGAGTAACCAAATTGTTAGTAGGTGCCAGAGCCCCACTGAATTCCACGTATTTCTGAATCCATGCCTGAGTGCCTAACTGCTATGACATATTTCCTCAATTATTTGATTTCACTCTGATCAACACAGCAGAGTTCACTGCATGGTAATGAAAAGCTGGCTGGCCATTGTGGGACATATGAGACAATAATAATGGAGAAAAGCTTTGCTTTTTGAAAGCACAGTTTTAATGTTATTTTATCCAAGAATAATATCACAAAGACACCATTCAAAATTAAGTTTTCATAGGGAAAAAATTCTAAATCCCTAAAAACCCTAGTTAAAATTTCATGCAGTATGCCAAAGATAAGGAGAGAAAACTATTCAATAAAAGACTGGAGCTGCAATACAGATAACTAATTAACCTTCAAGAGATCCCAGTGCAGGCGGTGATAATCATGATCTGACCCGGGAGGGATACAGCAAAGAGGAAATCCAAGTTTCTAAAAGAGCCTATCGGATCTTGATTTGATCTTCTAAAAGAGTCTTCAACTTTTGACTTGTCCTCTGACTGTAGATCACATTTCCATTACTGGGCTGTACAGACTATGCAAAGTGAATGAATGCAAAGGAATGAGGAAATAATTTGTGGGACCGATCACCAGTATTGGTAAACTCTTATCACGCAAAGATTCTTCTTTAATTCAAGTAGAATGCAAAAAAGGAAACACTGAGAACACAGAAAAGTCAAAGCAAACTTGAACATTTCCAAGGTTTTCCCTAGATTCAATCTAAAGAGCTTGTCCAAATCTTTGAAGCTAGGATTAGTCACAAGAGATTAAGTTAGGGCTTGGCAGAGAGAAAAATATATATGTTTGAGAAGCATCTACTCCTGAGAATATCAGATTTTTAGATATTAAATGTAATGGATCTCTCCTGATCCGAGGCAGAGATTGCTAACTTTCTGTCCCAATATCCATTCTCACCTTCATAGAATCATTGATTTTTAATAGAGACTGTGGCCCGACCTCCTTTGCCGGTAGATGGAGCCGTGTGATTAAGCTTCAGCTAGCAGGAGGGTTGTGTGGGAGCTTCCAATAATTTTCCTAAAACAGTTGGTTTATGCTCTTTGACCTTTCCTCCTCCCTTTGTACTGCTTGGAAGGAGAATTCTGGGATGGCTGTGACTCTGGCTGAGACCATGAGGTCAAGCATCACACCAGGGATGGTGCAGAGGAGCACAGATCCTGGGAGATTACAGAGGCAGCACACCAGCCCTGACTCCCTATCTTCAGAATTTTGCATGTGAAAAATGGATGTCTGTATTATTTAAGTGTTGACTTTCCAGGTTTCCATTACTTGCAAGGAAACCTAGTCCTAACAGATACACTCCTTTAGCAAAATATCAGTTTGAGTCCTTTACTCTTACACACCAAATGTGAGTGTAATGGAAAGCAAATGAGGTTCTGTCCTCTGTTCAGCTGCACCAACCGAATGTAAATACTCTCGTTTAGAAATTGTGTGCATGTAGCCGTGCATCCTCCAGGGTGATTCTTGTAAGCAAGCTGCCTTCTTCCTGGGGCTTCCATCAGTAGAAGCAATTTTAAGCAGATAAGTGAGTAAGAGGCAACAGAGTGTTCCATTCTCCCCAGCCAGCCAATTATTCAATATATGGATATTTGTGTCTGTACATTTCCTCACCATATAGCTGCCTGTTCTGTCCTTCATGTAAGGATATAAAGCTTTTCTAAGTATGAGACCCTTCCAGGGCCTGGGCAGCCATGCAAGCTGGGAACAGTGGTGGGTGGGGTACAGGACAGTTTCTTTGGGCTCAGGTCAAAGCCTGACTCCATTCTATCACAACTAGACATAATCAGATTAAGAGAGCCTGGTTTGAAATGACATAGACATTCTGTACTTGTTCTACAGAATGAAGAAAAATCTTTAATGTATTTGCAGCCACATGGCCTTACTCTTAATTGAATCTATTATTAAGTCCCTGCGAAGACCTCTGTCATCTTCATTTAAAGGGATGATAGAAAAATTCCTCAAACCCTCAGCCACAAGCTGCACAAGGGCATTGTCCCAAATCTCCCTATTCCTAATCCACACACTAACATAGAGCAGAAATCAGACTGGACAGACACAGCTTATTGCCGATTCCTTCAACTTGGTCCCCACCCACACCACACCATGCACAGATGCCCCAAAATGAGCAAAGCACCTACCTCTGGGCAGGACCGCACCCATCTCCTGCCACACTCTCTGCCTGTGCTCCACAGCCCTGGCTCTTGGGCTCATGGCCCATCACCCCAACTGGACATCTGCCTCTGCCCCAGAGCTGCAGCAGTTCCTCAGCGCTCCCTTTCGGTCTTTAAAAACATGACAAGCACTTTAGCACTTCAGCCCACCGTTTAGTGTCTTACAGTGAGGAAGGTCCTTTCCAGTTTTCAACTCAGGTGTCCCTTGGTCTGGAGGCACCACCAATACTCCTGACAGGTAAGAAGGCTCAGGGGCAGGCAGCCATTTTCTTAGAGAGCAAGATAATTAGTACTGGGAGTGAGGATGAGAGAGACATGAGTACCATTTGGTGTCTGACTCTTGGCTGCCAGACAGGCCCAAAATAATGTTGAAGGGCAGTTAGTTCCAATACGCCGGCGTACACACACACACACACACACACACAGACACACACTCCTGATTCTACCTAAAATCTTGTAAAATGTCTGTGTGCTTGGGCAAAGGGCTTGAGAATGTTTAAAATATTCTTGGTGATATTGGGCCAGACCTGTTATCACATGAAGATAATCTTCATAAACTATTAATAACTTTTCCACATTTTGCAAATTAGAAAAACAGATTCAGAGAAGTTAATTAATTACTGGCAGGAAGGGGTCACCCGTGGAAGATCTGTGAGTAAGTCTGATGCTTTGCAGAGTGTGTGGAGTGTGGGAGATTGTCTCCTCACATCCTCCCTCTGTGTTCTTCCAGAGGTGGACTCTGTCAATTCCCTTAGTGGCTTCATGTGTCCTCCCAACTTTCTAAGCAATCTTGAAGAATTCAAGTTTCACAGCCTGGAATAGTCCAAATTGTCTTTGTAAACATGACAGTTACCATAGATATTTAAGTTGCAGGGGACTTAGGGCATACACTGTCAGAGATGGGAGTGAGAAATCCTTCTTCTCCTCTATGGAAGTTCTATTTCCTTTGTCCAAGCACTAAAACATGGAAACCTGTATTCGTTTTCTAGAGTGGAATCCCTATTATGAACAGGACTCCTAATGGCGCCTAGAAAGATGAGGCTTTATATATATATTTGTTAAGACAGAGTCTTACTCTGTCGTCCAAGCTGGAATGCAGTGGTACAATCATAGCTCACTGCAGTCTTGACCTCCTGGGGTCCAGTAATCCTCCTACCTCAGCATCCAGGGTAGGTGGGACCACAGGCAGGCACCACCATGCCAGGGTTAATTTTTTATTTTTGTAGAGATGGGGTGTAAGTATGTTGCCTAGCTGGTCTCAGACTCCTGGACTCAAGCGATCCACCTTCCTCAGTCTCCCAAAATGCTGGGATTATAGTCATGAGCCACCTTGCTCGCCCAGATGAGGTTTAATTTTGTCTTTGACCCTTTTTCTCCAATAGTCTTAGAGATGGTATAATCTAGTCATGGAGGTCTTTGCCTGGCCATCAATAGTCCAGATATAAGAATTCTAGTTTAGTCTAATATCTTTATTACATTTTCCTTTATCTTGTCTTAGTAACATTTGCTATAAAGTAATGTGAACTTTACTTTCCTCGAATGCTATACTTTCCTCAGAGACATTCTACCTCAGACATTCCTCTGCTCTCAAACATGGCAGTGTATATTCTTTTTCCACTCCTATTTACGTCCTTCCCCATACCCCCAACCCCCACAAAAACCGCCTGCTTTATTTCATACACAAATAGCAATTTCCAACCAAGAAGAAACACCTGGGAGAGCCAGGGCACTCGAGGTACAAGATAATTAGAGATCATTATAATCGAAATTTCATTGCCACATCAAACTGTGTCTTTTAGCATTAATTAATCTCCCATTCCAGCCCCTGAGCCCGCTGGAGCAACCAGCTTGTCAAACACGCCAGAGCCTCGCATCTCATTACCCTACAGTGGGTGAAAGGGAAGTGAGATAGCCTACAGGTTCCTCAGAGCTTTGCCCAGGCAGCTGTAATTCATAAGGTGGCTTCCCTATTAGGAGCAGGTGGAGGAAGCAATTCGGGGAACAAGGGCTGGGCTCTTTAGTCATTCATTTGTTCATTCATTTAGTTAGTTTTTGCTTTGTTGGCATATTAAGAAGCCGAGGATGGCAATCGTTTTGTTGGGGAGAACTGGGCCATGGAAGAACTCTAGCTGCAGGTCGCAGATGGAGAATAAGTAGAGCTCGTCTAGGAGCCTTCACCTTCTTGCAGATTCTTGGGTTCTAGTTCAATCATTTGAGTAAGTGTAAATGTCTTCTAATTAATGCCTATTTTCCCCTTTTGCCCATCACCTCCTGGTTTGCAATGTTTGTTGTTGCTTTACACATGAGGAGTTGCAAGACCAGTATTTTAAAGCTGATCATCTCCTATTGAGGAATCCTTTGCCTGCAACTGAGGTAAGCTGCCACCCTTTGGAAGAAGAGCCAACTTCCCTATAAGTGTGAATCAGCAACTACTATGTATTTCACACATGTCCTCACTCATCTTAGGGACAAAATAGAACTCTTTACCCAAACAACCAAGCATTAGCATTTACAATAATGAATAGTTCATATACGTTTGTAGTATTAGTAATTATTAACACTACAGCAGTTACTAATCACTACAAAGAGATATTTGAAGAAGTGCCTCAGTACACTTAAATATCTTCCTCAGTACTGTTTAATAGGTATATTCTCCATGTGTGTTTGAACATTGAAGACTTCTCTTCTATGACTCTTTATGTAATAATTTCAACATCTATAAAGTTACTTGGATTCTTGAAATTAAATATATTTTAATAAATAAATTGAATTTATCTCATCCCTTATAAAAATAAGGGCATATATTCACAAAAAAAGCCTTGTACAAAAATGTGCACTGTAACCACCTGCCACAGACGAAAGCTGCAAACTACCCAGATGCCCTTCAAAAGTACAGTAGATAAAATAATGTGTAGCATATTCACACAGTGGAACACTACACAGCAATGAGAGTGACAACCACAAATATAGGCCACAACATGCTTGAATCTCACAAACACACATGGAACAGAGGAAGCCAGCCACAGAGGAGAAGAATCTCTGTGATCTGACTCATGTGAGTTGAAAAGCAGGCACACTTATCTAGGGAGCCTGGCATCAAGTTGGAGATTAACTTGTGGGAGAGGGCAGCTGTGAGCACAACAGGCCTGGTGATTCCTGCGTGCTTCGTTCTGTGTCTTTATTGGCATGCTGGTTATTTGAGTGTGTTTAGTTTGTGACAATTCATTGAGCTGACATTCTGTGCACCAGGCTATATGTATGTTATTGGGGAACGTTATCTGAAAAAAAAAAAAATGAAGCCTTTCTTCTATCCTCCCTCCTTCATCTTTTCAGTCTGTCTCTGTGCCTGTCTGTCTCTCTGTCTCTGTCTCTCTCTCTCTGCTTTTCTTTCTCTAAGAAGTCTCCAATGGACTAATTTCTATTAATCCCAAGAAGCGACTGGATTGCCTTTTGTGGATTTGATTAACTCTGAATTCCGAAGGCACCTGTTCCTTCCACTGCCACTTTTCAGAAATGGAACGAGAGAGTCTCCCCTTGCTCAGAGGGGTCCATAAAGACCGTCATGGGGGGACCTTATCAGGGTGGCCCACCACATCTGCATTTCGGCCTCTGATGTAGTCAGGTGCTTTTGAAGGGACACATTCATCTCCAGAAAATGTGATCACTTTACATCCTTAAAATAGAGCTTGAGTATTTTTTAAAATGATGTGGTTTCCTCTACAAGGTTGATTTCTGTATAAAAGACAAAACAAACTCAATAGGCAGTGTAGCACATCCTACTTTGTAACTGTTTCCAGCTCAATGACAGATAAACAGAATAAGGTGAGCTTATTACTTACAACCCAGCAAGCTTTTCAGGTTATGGTGATCTTTAAGTACTTGGAATCATTGATAATTTCTTTTTTGAGGGAGCAAAAATGCTTTAGGTATATGAATGCAGCCAACTAAACTGTATGCTCTGTGGAGACAGAAATCCTGGCTGCCTGATCATCACCACCTCCTGGATTCCTGGGCATGCAGTAGGCATGTGAGACATACTCCAGGAAAGAATGAATGAATGGCTCCAGCAAACTGAAGCATGAACCAAAGATAGAGGGACTTGCCCTGTGCACAGGCTGTGGATTCCTCCATGATTAGCGTGGATGGGCGCATCTGACTTCACAAAGCACAAAACAATCGTTTGTTACATGCTCATCCTATGCTCAGTAAAATGTTAAGTGCTATGAGTAAAATGTTAAATGCTATGAGTAATAACAACACTATGAGTGGCCGTGAGTCCTACTGTCAAGGCAGGCCCTAATGAATCAGCAAATAATAGAAGGAGCTCTCCAATGGCTCAGAACTTGTAGCAGGATGAGCTTTGGGTGGGAGACACTGGGAAGACCTCCTGTGATGTCCCTGGCTTATGAGGCCACAGACACTGGCTTAGCTCTGTACTTGCAGGACCACATTTAATATTTAGGACTGCTCTGTGCAGTAAATAGTGCTGTGCCCATTCTACAGATGAGGACGCTAATGAGACCACTGTGCTGCCATGATCTGAGATCAGCTGCCTGAGATCACAGTGCTGATCAGTGGCCCTCTAAATGCAGAGACACGATGCCATGTTGCCACTGAACGATGTGCTGGAAAAGCTGGTCCTTGAATAAGGGCAGGACGCAGATGGACAGGATACCCAGGCTGGACCGCACTAAGGGACCTGCCAGAGAATCGCCCTCATGAGCTAAGGAAATGGAATCTGAACCCTGTTGTCTGCCTGTGCCTTCAATCACAAATGTGAGGACACAGCCTCTGCACAGAGTACAAGGTGCCCCAGGAAATGACTGGGGCAAAAACACCCTGACATGGCTCCATCACTGTCTTTCACAGAAAGAATTAAGAGCCTTTAGTGACCTCGGTCAGAGCAACTGCCTTTGTGGGTGAGAGTGGACGAGGAGACTCAAGGTCGGAGCAGCCAGGGTAGGCCCTTCATTTCCTCCTGCCCAGCTACGGCAGCCCCGAGGTTTTTCCTTGGCTAACAATGGAAGAAAAGCAGGATACAAAAATGGATAAGTTAACAAAGCAAATGCACACCATTATCTCCTTTCCATTCCCAGCCTACACATTGGGTGCTTAAATTGGGCTGTGTGCTTCCTCCCAAGGGAGGGAGAGTGGGCCTGGCCCAGAGGGGGACACACTGGAGCCCAAAACTGTCTGCTGGGGTCACTCCAGGCAGGCGCACTGCAAGTGTCCTCCATCCGTGTCCCTATAGAGAGGCCTAACCCATCACTGGTTAGTTGTTTATTTAGTTACTGCTGTCTTGCTCCTAGCATGCTGCTATCCAAATGAATTTTCATTTAAACATGCAAGCAGCCGAAGATGGGATTTTAAAATGGAAATACTTTGGACTCTCTAACATGATTTGGTATAAAACGGAATTCGGTGGACAGCATGGCATCTGTTTTAGACTTGAGCCCAGGGCTTTAGTTATGGAATAATCAAAAGGAACTCATTCTAATGATACCTCATATTTGTATACGATTTTTACTGGGTGCAAATCTTTCTCACATATATTTCCATTGGATTCTCAAAACAGTCCTGGGAGGTAGGATGGCCATCCACACTCCCAGGAGGGGGCTCAGGCCCAGAGAAGGAAAGTGACTTTCTCAAGGTCACCAAGCGATCACACAAGAGAATCAAAAGTCAGCCTTGATAGTCTGACTGCAAACTTCACACCCACACTGCCACTTAAGGCAGTCTCTCCACTGCATGGTGGGCTTACAAAGTAAAATTCCAGTGTAGAGAAGCTCCTGTATCTATGGGCACCCCATGATTGCTGTGGGTCTTCTAAGCAGGTGAGTTTCTAAGATCATTTGAGATAAGTTGTTTCTTCAGAGCTATTTTCCCTCCTCTTCCTCTTTCTCTTTTTCTGTTTTATTCAGGAGAACTCCAATTTGAAGTCCAGTGTACCAGTGAGAGCACCTGGACGGAAGGCAACCAGTGTGTTAGTGACAAATGCAAAATCATGATATTAGCAGATGAATGCCACCCAAGGAGCACTCCTGGAGGTTTGGTGCGATAGCTCAGCTTGTTAGCTCAAGGGCCAACAGGAGAGTTGCTGGGGTGCTCTTGTCAGGGAGGGGAACATCACGACACATCTCTACTGTCTTATCCTGCCTGCAACAGAACATTACTGAAAACAGTGGCCTAGAGGCATAACTGAAGCAGATTTACGCTGTTTTTCTTCCTTTGACTTCAGTGCTTTAACTGTGTGGTCAGGGAGTAGGTGTCATCAATTTATATTCTGTGTGTACAGCAAAATTTTGGCTACCAAATAGTGGTTAATTTAATAATCTGGTCAATTTAGAGGTAATAAATGAAATATTAATAGAAATGAATTAACTTTTCAAGTAAGAAATAAATTATTTGTTCATTCTTTCCCCAAATGCTGTTGAATCTCGGCGACACTGAGCATACAAATAAGCGGCTGTCCCTGAGCAGTGGGGCCGAGGATGGACATGGCCCGTGGCCCAAGCCATCACTTTCATGCTTGTTTACTTATGATTATGCAAACTAAGAAGTAAATGAAACACATATTCACCTATTTTATTTTTATGTATCTTTCCTCTGTTCTCACCAGCTCATGGGTACCCGTCAGGTCACATTATTTTTAATAGAAGAAACTTGCTGGCTTTTTAGCACTTTTACCTAATTACAGGAACTTTATCTTCTGTTCCATTTTCCTCATGGAATAGCTTGGCTTCCTGTGGATGGTCCCCCCCATCCTCCCACTCAGGCCCTTTGCTAATGTCTTCTGCCCGCACATTTCTCCAGCGTGGGCCTGCCAGGACCACAGCCACGGGACCCTTCTGGGGAATGTGGCTTTCCTGGCTCATGTACTTTTCCAAAAGAGAGACTTCCAAAGAGAGACTGAAAGGACATTTTGCCCCTGATTCTATATGGTTCTTTGTTATCTAGGCCCCCAAATATTGGCCCTGTTTCTCAAAAGCTTCCACATAGAAACGATTCTTTCCCCTCTTGTCTGTAGCTTCCCTTTTTTTTTTTTTTCTTTGAGTTGAGGTCTTGCTCTGTTGCCCAGGCTGGAATGCAGTGGTGTAATCACAGCTTACTGCAGCCTCAACCTCCCAGACTCAAGCCATCCTTCCATCTACGCCTCCTGAGTAGCTGGGACTACAGGCACAGGATACCATGCTCAGCTAATTAAAAAAAAAAAAAAACTTTTTTTTTGTAAGGACAGGGTGTCACTATGTTGCCCAGCCTGGTCTTGAACTCCTGGACTTAAGCAATCCTCCTGTCTCAGCCTCCCAAGGTGCTGGGATTATAGGCACACACCACTAATCCAGGCCTGTAGCTTCCTCTTTGACAGGGTGGCACTTGATGTGTGGTCTGCATTTAGAGACAGACAGCACACTTGCCCTTGTATTTGGCCATGACCTTCACTTAGAAACATACAGACAAACCTTTCTCCAGACATGTCTCCAGGAATATCTCTCCCCTCCCCTCTTCATCTCCTGACCACTTGACAAAAAAAGTGATGCTTTACACCTGTTCTTAAATTATTGTCAAATTAATACATTTGGCTTTTTCTATTAGAATCCTAGTTTTTAGGGGATAAATACCTAGCTGGGTAGTGTAAACAAGCAAGACTCTGGCCAGTGAATACACAGATGTAAATTAATGCCTGGGCCACCATTTACTAGTTACATGAACATTAATAAATTATTAGACATTTTGAGTTTCATTACCTTAACAGGGAGTGAGCTCAATTAACCCTGAATTCTCTTCCTGCTCTCACATGCTACATCATTCAGGTTTCTGTTTTCTTTCAACATACAATTACAAGCTTTGTGTCTGGCAGCATCACATTAGTTAGTGGCTAGTGCTGCACCGGTTAGCATAATTTATAGTTATGATTCATTCATTCATTCATTTAAGAAGTAGCTATTGAACATCTACTATGTGCCAAGTACTCTTCTAGGAATGGAGAATATATTAGTGGACCAACAGACAAAATTCCTGCTATCACAGAAAGTACATATTAGTCTAAGAGACAGATAATAGACAACAACAAGCAGATATATGATCTATAATCCCAGAGCACTATGTGTTATGAAGAAGGACAGTGCAGGACTGCAGGTGGTGGACCCACTCCATTAGGAAATAGCATGGGAGCATAGACTTGAGTGAAGTCAGTGAGCAGCCCATATGTATTTCAGGGGCAAGAGCATTTCAGGCAGAGGGAATAGCAGGTGCCAAGGCCCTGAGGCAGGATTATGCCTGGTGTGTTTGAGGGACAGCCAGAAGCCCATGTAGCTGGGGCTGAGTGAGCAAGCGGAGGTAGTAGAAATGGGATCATGGGCAAGCCAGGATGTGGGATGATTTGTGAGCCAGATGGGGCATTTGAATTGTTTTCTACATGGAATGAGAAGTCACTGGGAGATATAAGTAGGGAGGGATGTGGTCTGATTATGTTTGAAATGGATCATTCTGCCTCATGAGTAGTGAATAGGAACAGAGATGGGAAGAGGTAGGAAGACCAGCAAAGGAATTTTAAAGATGATGACTTGAAAATGGTTTAAGCTGCAGATATGAGGAGACGCTTGGTGCAGCAGAAGAGGCTTAGAAATCAGGGAAAATATCTGTAAAGAAAACTTTATTTGAAACTTAAAGTCATAGAACTTGCCTTCTTGGATATAGTCTCATAGTATCTTTACTGGCTATTTTTATTCTGTGCTTTAGCATATAAGATGTTCAGTGGGGCCAAGTGCAGTGGCTCATGCTTATAATCCCAACACTTTGGGAGGCTGAGGTGGGCAGATCACAAGGTCAGGAGATCAAGACCATCCTGGCCAACATGGTGAAACCCCATCTCTACTAAAAATACAAAAATTAGCTGGGCTTGGTAGTGTGTGCCTGTAATCCCAGCTACTCAGGAGGCTGAGGCAGGAGAATCACTTGAACCCAGGAGGCAGAGGTTGCAGTGAGCCGAGATCATGCCACTGCCCTCCAGCCTGGGTAACAGACGAAGGAAAAAAAAAAAAAATATGTTCAGTGGTAGGTGTTGCTCCCATATCCTTATTTGCTATTTTACTTTATGACTTATCTGTTACATTTTTTCTACACCACATCTGCTGTTCTTCATAAAATCTAATATTAATTCCATTTGGCTATATCTCTCCTTTTCATGGAAAATTTGTGTCTTGCCTCTTTCACTTTGTGGCCAATTGTGTTCTTTCTTCCCTCTTTCTTGGGTGTATTCCGTCTGTTGCCAATGGCCCACCATTTTAGTCTGATAAACTATGGTTTTAAAGACAAAATGCTGCAACGTAGTACTAAATCCATATCTACTTTCAATTTCTTTCTTTCTGCTTTTCCTTCCTGATCCTCAGCTACTGCAAAAAAGTTGCTCATCCTCTGTACTCCCACAGCCTTTGGTGTGTGTCCCAGCCTCAGTGTTACTAGAGATATGTGTGTTCCAGGTTTGTCTGACTGTGTCAAGTGTTTTACATAAAGTTAGAGTCGGAGCAGTTGGGAGACTGGTAAGTCTTGGCTGCCTCCCCCTATTATTTTATGGTGCAAGAAGAAAGGAAACTTCCTTGATAACCATGGCAGGTTTCCATTTGACTGCCTCCACTTTCCTTATCTGGGCTTTGCCACTCAATTCCCAGCATGCCTTCCCTTGTCGTCAGACTGTATGTCTGTGCATTCTCTCATGGGCTTATTCACTATGGAGAGCTACTGCATCTCAGAAACTCCAGCTACGCCCTCCAAAGGCAAAGCTCTTAACATCTTTTTGTTGCTATTGCTGTTGTTTGTTTTCGCATACCTCTGGAGCCTAGCACTAGTTCTTCCATTCTCATCATATTTTTATTCACAGGATTTTTGTCCTACCTAATCACTCTACATATGCTCTAAAAACATGCCAGACAATTATGATTTTCTATGTCTTCACTCTCATTTCTTTAGGAATGCCATCTTGCATTGGTAGCATAAATAGTTGGTGATGGATACACATGGGCAGTCTTATACTGCACATGACTTCTAGCTCGTCGGAACATGTTCCTGTCTATCCATGCATAGAACATGTTCTAAGCCTTCTACTTCCAGAACATGTTGGCTTTTCAATATTCATTTATCCCTGAATTTGCTAAAATGCAAGATAATTATAGAATGTGTGTAACTAGCATTTAAGCTCAATTTCCATCTTATCTGAGCATAGGGGAGGTTAAAGTGGGCTCACATCCTGATGTTACTGGGAGCAAAGTCTTCTGCCCACCTCTCTTCCTCGAACTTAAAACGTTGCTCCCACCAGAATGAATCAGAGTCAAATAGGAGCCCCAAGCAGTATTGAACTAATTTAATTCAGAAAGCATGTCACCAGAGGGCACAGAGAAGAGGTATATTGGCACATTTGCGGACTAACTGGCTGCTTTTGCAACATCTGTATCCATCTTGGATTGCACTTGGCCATAGTCCACAGAAAATTTAGTTCTTTTTCTACTAGGCTTTGTTTTGGTACCAGTGCATCAGAGAGTTTATGAAATACCCTTCCTGAGAAATATTTAAAATGAAACACTATTGTTCTGGAATGGCTGTAGGCACAGACCTGCTTGGGGGAAGGGGCTGCACTAAGCAACCTCCAGAGGCCTTTTGAGGTCTTGGATCTGTTGAATTTCTGCTGTAACCAGAGTTATACCTAACTGCTTCTTCTATAAAAATCACTCCCCAAAGGTCTCCCTTACTGGAAGAGAAATGCACAGCATGCAAAGGAGCAGCCTCAAGCCTTTCTGGGATTGCTTTTTTAGCACCAACTCCCTACCTATTTCTCTGCCTAGCTCTCATCCCAAAGGCTCTGGTCCAGGCCACATCAGAGCAGCCCGGCGCTGGCCTGGAGGCTCTGGTTCTTCTAAGACAGCCCCCTCCCTGTCCATCTCAAGGTCAGACAGCACACTGGGTGGCTTTCCCTCCCGACCCCCTGCCTATCTGCCTTCTGGTCTAGATTCACCCCTATCATCTACAAAAGGCATCTGGTTGTCTTTGCAGTGATCTGTTTCATTGCTTCAGCCTCAAAAACAAAAACCCCAGGGGAAAGAACTGAATTTCAACAATCCTTTGTGTTGTGGAAGCTGAAAATGGGTGAAGGACATTTTAGTTCTGTTCACACAAGCCCCTATATTGCCAGTTCAATTCATCTTTCAGTTCAGAACAACATAACACTTGGACACATTAAAGCCACCAGAATCTCCTTTAAATTAAATCCATCACCTGTACTGCTCAGCACTCAGACACCAGCCTTGAGCACACACTTGCCTCATGCTGAGCACATGCAGTCACGAGGGGACTCAGCTCAGCTCATACTTTCACTTTAAAGATAGTTGCTCCACTGCCAGGCACACAGTAGATGCTCAATAATACTTGCTGTCTTTGGGTCTGTTACAACAAAATCCCTAAATCACAATCTCAGTAGAATTGGGAACTCAGCAAAACTAAGATGAAGATAATCTTCTTAAACGTACGAATGATATAAATTCTGGCTTCCGTGTATATACATATGCACGTACGAAGCACACACTTTCTTTCCACAAAATGTACTCAGTTTCCCTGTGACATGATGGGTTTGTGATCAGAGCTTTGTAGCCATGTCACCCTAGATTCTTGCAGCCGTCCACTCTCAGCACTCTCCGCAAAATTCCCAAGTGGCCTCAGTTACACAGGAATACACACACGCCATCAGAGAGAAGGACCGAGGGAACCCTGACATCGGCAACACACCTAGGGTTTGCCTGCCCCAGCCTTGCAGCATCCAGCCCCACGATTCTGACTTTGCCTATTAGTTTGACAAAATGCAGTGTCCCCCTCCAGATGCAGGAGCTGGAGCTGGGAGCTGCTGATTGAGCAGTCTGCATTCCAAACCCAGCATCTGGGGTGTAAGAACTCAAATCCTGGAACTTATTTCAAGGTCAATTTGCTTCAGAATCAAAACCCATTTGCCATAAAGCAGAGATATGCTACAGAGGAGGAGGGCTGCATGAAGGGAAGGTGCATTCATTAAAACAGCTGTAGGAAAACCAAACCAAACAACACACACACACACACACACACACAAACACCCCCTCATGACAGTGTGCTTGTAAAACCCTGTCTCAATCTGAGTTTCCTCCTGACCACATGTTCTCTCTGTCCCTGTGGCTTTTTGAGCTGATTGGCTCAGTCACCAGAGGAGTGGGGTGGGAAAGAGAACTGTCTCCATATCTCATCATCTTGGGTTAAAAACAGGAGGTATGTGCCCTGGTGCCGCCACAACCTCCATCTCATTCTAAGTCACCAGGCCATTGCTAAACTATTACCAGTTCCTTGCAGACATTTCCCTGAGCCAGTGACAGATTTCCTTGAGCCCATGAGTAAAGCTCAGAGTGTCAGGAGAATCAGCAGTGGCCAATTTTCACCTCATTGTCAAATTGCTTCCTCTGCTTTGTGGAGGCCTGGCTCTCTCCCTTGCCTCCATCCATGGTCATTTCCCATTCTCCAGTTTGATAAATATTTCTTTTTCCTTGGTCCTCCAACTCCCAAGCCCCATTTCTGGGTGATAGGGATGTTGAGCACGTTGTCTTGGGTGAGGAAGGAGAAAGGGACCTGCCCTGGGAGGTGGCATGGGACAGGTGCAGTCTCCCCAGCGCTGCACAGATGCAATTTGTCCTTCATCTCTGTCCCCTGTACAGAGCCTGTAACCCTTATTTGTAGATGATTTGCTACCTCTTGATGAAATAGGCCACGCAATTGCAGAAAAAAAGGCATCAGCTGAGAACAGCACAGAGCCCTGGATAGCGTGTCCTGAGGATTCTCTTGAGGGTCATGCCAGGATGTGAAGAAGCAGCTAACATGCTGAATATACTCACCCAGCCACGCTTAGCTTTGCTTCTTACTTTCGGCTCTGGGAAGGACTCTAGGCTACGCCCCAGCCGCTGCCCAAGGGAAGCAGAGGTCCTGCCATGTTCACTGGCCTCAACCATGGGCTGTCCATTCAGCAGCAGATTCCACGATGACTCAGTAAGCTCCCTGGGATGTACATGCTCAGCACAGCCTTAGGGGCCAGAGGGTTCACAAAATAATCATGGTACAAAAATCCCTGCTGTCTGGGAGCTGTGAGCTAACAGGAGCCATATCCTGAACATCCCATAACACAACAGAGGCCCATGTTTATTAAGAACTTGCTACGGCCAGGTGTGGTGGCTCACGCCTGCAATCCCAACACTTCAGGAGGCTGAGGAGGGTGGATCACTTGAGGTCAGGAGTTTGAGACCAGCCTGGCCAACAAGATCAAATTCCATCTCGCCACTAAAATTATAAAAAAATTAGCCAGGCATTGTGGTGGGTGGGGGCTAAGGCAGGAGAATTGTTTGAACCCGGGAGGCGGAGGTTTCAGTGAACCGAGATGATTGCACCACTGCACTCCAGCCTGGGTGACAAGAGAGAGACTCAGTCTAAAAAAAAAAAGAAAGAAAGAAAGAGAGAGAGAGAGAACTTGCTATGAGCCACGCATGGTGCTAAACTTTGAAGGCCCCTTCACTTCGCCTGCCAACCCCATGGTGCAGATACTGTGACATCTCTATACTGCCACAGAGGAATCTGAGGCTGTGAGAGATCCGGTAACTGGACTGTAGTCCCAGACTGTGTTATGTTCAAAAGAGACAGAATTAGCACCCAGGTCTCTCAGAGCCCAATTTCTCAGTCCAAGTGTTTTGCCATTGTGTGTGCTGCCTTGGTTAAGATAGAATATTGCTTTGTCTAGAAATGTGTCTGCTCACCAGCTTTTTGGGATGGAGAAGCAACTTCAAGGGGAAAAACCTCTGTCTGGCTGCAAGACCATCTGCTTCCACCACACCACAAAGGTCAAGGGTGGGCGGAGGCAAGGGCAGAATGGAGGGGGCAGGAGCTTGGCGAGCCAGCCAGAGAGTGTGAGAGAAACAGCTGGAATCAAAGCCGGGCGGGCAGGGCCGGTGCTGCTGGTCACGTGAGGGAGGCATCTCCAGTGTCTCACTTTCAACTGAGCACATTCTAAATCCAAGCATGTTTTCCAATTTCATAGTCTTGATGGACAATATGCAGCTGCAACAGTTTTATGTTCTCTGAGACCTGAGAGTGTAAGAACTGTCTGAGACAGACAATGGCAGTTTTACAACTCAGGGGACCTTTGAACAAGAACTGACAAAGCAGTGACGATTGCAGAGAAAAAGTCACCCAGAGCTGGCCCCAGAAAACTGGGCCAAATGGCACAGAAGAGCTGCAGACTAGCTCTGGCCTTGAGGAATAATCCTGCATCCCTGCCCCACGGGCTTTCTGTGGGTCACTGCCCTCCTGTCTAGTCCCCTCACAGCTTTGCAGATCATCAACACTTTTGTCCCCTTTGGGAAGAATAAGAGCTTAAAACAAAAAGAACAGACCCATTTTGGGGAAAGTGTTTATTTTCCATTGTAGAGCTGTAATTGCTAATAACAGAGCTGCAGCCAGGGGTGGGTCTCCATGGAGCATGGGGCAGGATTCCTTCTGAACTCCGCATGGCCCTTCTGGGCATCGGGTGTTTACGGGAACCACTTCCCTCCTCAGGTCATACAGGGATGATCCTAGAAGTAGAGCCCTGTCCACTGCGCTCACAGTCCCTCTTCTGAGGCTTGTTTTCTGCATCATGAGAAGGGAGCTCCCGCTGAGGGAGGCAGCTCCTTAAAGTCTGTGCTTCCGGTTCAAGGCTGTAGGTAGCCCATTGCCCCAGATCTCAGTGAACCTTGCCAAGTACTGGGCATCTCTGCCCCATGGTGCACCCAGGTATTGAGAGGCTACTCATAAGTCCTTCCATGACACCACTATTTGAGGCTTTCTGCAGAGCAGGGAGGGAAAAACATGGTGCATGTCTGTGGGTAGAAAGAGAATTTCACAGACAAAGGGAGGCAGCCGGGAGTAGGAGAAAGCCAAGAACGAGGAGCCAGAGACCAGGGTTCCTCTGTTTCCTCAGCCACCAAAGCAAGGCAGGTACGTGGTGTTCCCAGGCTCCTGCCAGCTTTAGGAGAGTGGGGCATAAAAAGGTCTCAGATCTTACGGGCTGTGTGGCTTTGGGCTAGTGACTTAACTTCTCGGAGTCTCCGTGTCTGCTGTGAACCAGGAGAGCTGGCTCCACCTCTCAGTGGTGGGTGAGGATGAAATGTGACCATACACGCCATGTTCTCAGCATCGCGCCTGGCTCTTCAGCAAGGCACACTAGCAGAAGCTGGAATTAGTCACATTTTAAAATGAGACGGTTGAACTTGAGTCGTAGTAGGTTTATAATATTTACTAGATTTGAAAGAAGCACCCATCTTATCATAGATTCCCTCCTCTGTCTGGCATTTGGGAATCAATATCAGAAAGGAGGGGACAGCTTGTCCCAAGGAGCCACCTGAGGATGGGGGCTGAAACTTCCTCGTTGCACCGGCTGGGGAAAAATTGTGCTCCTCACCGAGGACCATGGGGGCTTTGGAATAATTGTAAAATACGATTTCAGAGACCTTGGGTGGGGGCCTAGGCTTGGGCAAACTAAGAAATCAGGCGGGTGTCCCTGGTCAGTGGGATGGGTGGGGAGGGCATCAGGGTTTGCTTGTAGGACTGGCCTATGAGCTTCAAGGGCAAGGAGAGTGCCCAGACCTGAGGGTTGATGGCCAGCCACCAGGGAAAAGCTCCCTATCCACCCTTTCCTGCAAGAAGTGGGCTAGATGGAAAAGGAAAAAGTTCTGTAAGGGAAGTGGGAATGCAGGAAGAGAAGCTTGAATGAGGAGGACAGACCAGGGAGGCACAAGGAAGTGCAGCACACCTGAGTGTTCTCAAATGTGCCCAGCCCCAGGGAACTAAGCTTCTGCCTCAAATGGTAGCAGCTATGGATAATTCCACCTGCTTTACATGAGGGGAGGCTGCACTGTGACTATTACAAAACTGCCAGCTCCTGCAGCAGAGGCAAAGGGAGTGATGACAACCAGGCCACAGAGGGACCCAGGTAGGGATTTGGGGACAGGCTTCCTGCTGTTCTGTGCCCAGAGACTGAGCCAGAGAGGCTGCTCTTAGTGGGGCCCTGCAGCACATCTGCCAACTGGTGTGGCTGGGCAAACTGGTGTTCCACTGTGCTAAGTTTAACCACAGAAGCCTTCCACTAGCACACGGTCGTCAGTAGTTCAGCATTCGATAAACATGTGAGGTGACAATGTAAAGTGCTTCATCTGTAACTGTCTGCAATTTCAATTCAATTTAACTCAATAAGCACATGTTTGACATCTAATATGCATCCATTTCTTTTTCTGAGCTTTGCTTCCCTCCATGAGGCTTTGCACCCTTTTGGATAGACTTTGGCTGAAAACATTTTATTCATCCATTTCAATAGATTGGTGATGCATCACAGCAGCCCAAATATTCTTCACATTAAAAATTGAGAGGAGCACTCTCCACAGTTCTAGTACATTTCGTGGAGCTAGTGTATCAGTTATCTGTTGCTGCATAACAAATCAGGCCATAGCCTAAGCTGCCATAACACTTTGCTACTGCTCACAGTTTCTGTGGGGCAGGCATTCAGCAGCAGCCTGGCTGAGCAGTTCTGCTTCAGGGTCACTTATGAGGTTAAAGTCAGAGGTAGACTGGGGTTGTAGGCAGGAGTTTGACTGCTGTGTGTGGATCCACTTCCAAGGTGACTCATGTACATGGCTGGCAAATCGGTGCTGGTGATGACTGGAGGCTTCTCTAAGGAGCTGCTCAAATGTCCTTAGGATGTGGTGGCTGGCTTTCCCCCATACAAGTGACACAGAGATGAAGGCAAATGTGATAATACTGTCTATGACCTGGTCTCTGAAGTCACATGCCATCACCTCTGCCATTTTCTATTATTCACAGACTGTGGAAAGGAACTATCCAAGGATGTGTGTACCAGGAGGTGAGGGTCCCTGAAGTCATCCTTGAAGGATGGCTGCCACAGTTAGCAATTAATCTTCAGAATCTACTTCTGACCATCTTCAGAAACATGTGTTCACGAACACAGATATGTAAGTAAATCACCATAGCTCTGTATGGGGAAAGTCTAGTCTTTCCCACCTTGGTTGACATATTTCACACATTACATTAGCCCTGGCAATTTCTGTTCCACCACCGAATTGCAGCCCAGTTCCAGCAGAAGGTCTTCCTTCCTAATGCCTCTATTTTCTCATTAGTTCTGTTCTGCTTCTAGCTCCAGTTCCTTGCTGTTAGCAATAGGAATAATGTGTGTTTAGGGCTTCAGCTCCTTTTGAATTAAAAATCTTTTGTCTTTCTTCCTTGTGCTTTTCCTCCTTCTTTATGTAAGTGGATTCCCCTTTGATCTATTGTTCTCTCAGTCCCAGAGCAATCTGATTCCACACAGAGGAGCTGGAGAGGCAGAGAGCCAGAGGATTTATCCTGTAATTACCAAATTCATGTTCATACGCAGCGTGTAGTGTGTGATTATAAAACGCTATCATACATGCAGGAGCCAGGAATTAGCTCTGCACAGATCCAAGGTGTTATTTGAAGCTCAAGTTCTAATTGAGTTTCTCTACCTTCCTATCCTAGGATATCCTGCTATTACCTCATACTTAACAAGTTTAAGAAAAGCCACATTCATCATCCTCCTAAAGCCAGCTCCTCTTCCTGAGTCACATTTTTTTGACCACATTTCCACCTTTTCCCTCCTCAGGTGCAAAGGCTAAAAACCCGAAGCGTCACTTCAGTTTCCTTGGTCCCCGATGCCCCTTCCTACACTCAGAGATGGATGTTGAACTGCTTCCCACCTCCACGCCTCTTTCCCATTCTTATAAACACCTCAGTCCAGGTTCCCCTCAGCTCCCATCCCATTATTTACATCAGCATCTCTTTGTCTGGCCATCTCTAGTGCCTCCAATCCAATCGATTCTGCACGCTTTCACCAGATCAATTTTTCTTAAATGCCACTTTCATTTCACTCTTCTGCTCTAAAATCCTTTCAGCATTTCTCCACTGATGTCAGGATCAAGTCTAAACTCCTTGGTCCGGCATTTAGGATCCTCAGCATTCATTTCATAGCATATCCCCACATACGTTTCACTCCCACCAACTCAAGCATCCTCATCTCATGCTACTACTCACCCCCTCCTCCATTCCCTGTGCAGTCTTACCCCTGCCTGCCCATATGCTATCTATCTGCTGGTGCTCTGCAGCCTCCTAGAACACTTCTCAGGGGCTCAAGCTTCTCTTGAATGCTTCCTCTCTTAAACCCTAAGTCAGATTATCATCTACTCTGCTCCTTGGCCCCAGTGTGTAACCTTGTGTTAAAACCAAGCTCTCCTTGCTCCTGGTGCAGAGCTTTCTGAACAACAGTTTTCTTCTAAATGAAACTGTGGATCTCGCCTGCCCAGCTGGGTTGAGCCCACTGTTCTACATAGGAGAAGAATTCTGCACTTATTTACTAATGAATTCCGTGGGCCAAAAGCCCCAATAAAAGCCCCAGGAACAAAGTTTTTAATGGGTTTCTTTCTTCCTCTTCTGGTTCAGCAGTTGTTTTGGGTGGAAAGAGCTGGGTTTCCTGCCATGGTTTAATCCAAAGCCTTTGATTCTGGACCCATGAGGGGCTTGCAGCATCCTGCCCTGTGGAGGAGGCGCTCCATTTACTCCACCCTTGCTGGAGTCCCTAGTTTTGTTTGTTTGCTTGAACTAGGTTTATTTTCTCTCAGTTTACCCGGCTGCTTGTTGGACAGTTTAACGATTGTTTTGGTGCCATTGGCAAGTGTCCTATTTAGGGCTACCCACTGTGGGAAGCTGGAGTCATCTGTGCCTTTGCATTTTTGTTTTCCACAAGATGCTGCTAGGGTGATTATGCCAGAACTGTGCAAATGACTCAAACAAAGAAATGTGTTTCTCCTGTCACAAAGAGCAGGGATACCCACCTTCTTTACTAGATGAAGGGGTAGAAGCAAAAGAAAAACAGGCATCCTGAGCTCTGCCATCCTCTGCGGACAGAAAGCCTATCTTTGGTCCCTTCTCCCTAAGAGGGAATAGTGACCTTAAACCCACATCCTAATTAGCATTTATATTAAGTGAACTAGGGACTGGGTAGAAGGGTTGAAGACAGAAGCATGTTTGGCTCTTCAAGAGGAGTGAATAAAGGAGAGTAGTTATTTACACATTCTGCAAATAAGGATCTATTAAGTGTCAGACCCAGGGCTTGGCACTGTTACTCATACAAAAAGCACCAGAGATAAATCCAGCTCAAATGCAAACCACAGTCTGCTTTTCCAGCGTCTTGCCCCATCAAGACGTCTTCGATCTTCTCGGGATTAAGTCCAAGCCTGCCGATGGAAACCCAGACTGAGTCTCAGTCAGGAAACCACACAGCATGAAAGCAGATGTGGGGGAAATTTAAACAAGAGATGGAGAAGGCTTGGGTCATAGCTTCCATTGCCGAGTGTGGGCAAGGTGCTTCCCTGCAGCGCATTCTCTCAGACTCAGTCCTGTCTGGGTTTAAATGACTTTCATAATAGGACTTTGACCACCCTTCTAAGCTTTATCATTAAGCCAGGCATAACAATGCAAACAGCACACCATCTCAAGCAACCCAGGCCTAAGCTGTCAGTGTGGCTGAGAAAAACCTGTCAGGAAGGTAGTGCCTGCGTGCCTCAGGGAAAGGAACCCTGGCAGTCATATCTCTCACATACAGAGCACAGAAGCAGAGAGCCCTGCGGGACCCAAGGCTTTGCTGAGCTCAGCCTCTCGAGGTTCAGAGAAAACTGTGGTGGATGTTTCCTGTCCACACCCTGACCATGCACCCCCAGTTTTGTTACTTTTAACTATTGGGCATGCGAATGGGCTTATTTCCATAAAAGAGCTCCTCTGGCTTTTAAGAAAACATTTTACAGTATCATTTTAACTAGTATTTGCATCTACTGTCAGTAGCATAAACACAGGAAAGCCATTAGGTTCGAGATTCCAAGTTTGATATTTCATCATGAGTTCATCGTCAACTCATTGTAGGACACTATTGAATCCAGTGTCTCTGAAGATATTTTATCTTTAATAAATGAACCAACTGGGCCAGAAAATACCAGAGAAAGCTCTACAAGCAGGGTACGTTTAAAGAGAGAGAGAGAAATAGGGACAGGGAAAATGCAAAAGAGAGAAAGGGGATGTAAAAAAGGGAAAGAAAGACAAAAAGAGCAAGGAATAATTGATAGGCTGAAAAGAAAGGCAGGAATGGACATGTTCCATGGACATGTTCCCAGGAGCAAGGCCTAGAATCGAGGGCCATGGCTTCACACACATCTGATTAAGGCACAGCCTCTGGGGTCAGGAGGCATGAGGCTGTCAGGGCCTGTCACCATAAGAAATGATGGGACATCCTCACATGGACAAAGCTCCAAAAAAACGAACTTTCTTTCTTAATTGAGGTTTTTCTAAACTGTCAGTTGATATAAAGTATCTGAGAAACATTCAAACTAGTAAAAGGAAGGATGATTTCCTAAACACCTATTCTATGTCACCCTGAGCACTGAGTTCTTTCCTATCAAGTCATCTCATGCACTAATTCAAAAATGTAACCCAAATGTCCAACAATGATAGACTGGATTAAGAAAATGTGGCATATATACACCATGGAATACTATGCAGCCATAAAAAATGATGAGTTCCTATCCTTTGCAGGGACATGGATGAAGCTGGAAACCATCATTCTCAGCAAACTATCGTAAGGACAAAAAACCAAACACCGCATGTTCTCACTCATAGGTGGGAATTGAACAATGAAAACACAGAGACACAGGAAGGGGAACATCACACACTGGGGACTGTTGTGGGGTGGGGGGAGGGGGAGGGATAGCATTAGGAGATATACCTAATGTAAATGACTAGTTAATGGGTGCAGCACACCAACATGGCACGTGTACACATATGTAACAAACATGCACGTTGTGCACATGTACCCTAAAACTTAAAGTATAATAATAATAATTAAAAAACAAGAAAACAAAAATGTCTACTGATCAAACCGTGTGTATAAGGTTTGGCAATACAAAAAACAAAATAGAATCATCACCTGCCTTCCTGGAGTCTACAGTCCAGTTTACAATCTAGCATGGAGAGTGATGGTAAATATGTACAACAATCATCAATTTCATTCTCTTTTAATAAATGCTACATGAAAATTAGAGACCTTATTTTATAGACAAAAGCCTGAGTGTTGGAGGGTTCACACAGCTCGTCTAGCATTTTGTAACTAGTGTTCATTACAGGCAGGCTCTGCTAACCCTGATCCCAAGTTCTTTCATACATACTCCCCTACACCAGGAGAGAACGGCCATCACTGAGGGAAGAAAGAAATGGAAAAATGACAAAGTTGCAATTATGGGTCATGTCATGATTGGAATTAATTGGCCCAGGTGAAGTTATTACTTGTTCATGCAAAATTTTAATTTCTACTTTGGCCACTGATGTGACCCAAGGATAACCTACTGAAGCAAGATTTATTATAAAAACAAACAAACAAAACACAGTACAGGGAAGACTGTAACCACAAAACAGCAGAGAAGCATGGGGGTCCCATTCCTCTTCTCTCTGAGGGAGTGAACAAAGAACGGCAAGAAGGCCAGCAGCTTCAGGCCTCCTGAGCCACCCTCAAAGGCAATTTCACTCACAATTTCATAAAACCTCCAGCCATAAATGTGTCTTTTTTGCCAGCTCCTGGCTGGTCGCAAGTGATGCAGACATTTGTGTGAGATACACAAAGCCATTTTAGCTGCTCAAAAGCTATCAGCACTTGCATGCTAGGTTTGAGCAACACAGATCCTGTGGTACTCAGGGCATCAAAGGGGATTACCCAGAAACCGATAAGAGATTTTAATTTAGATGATCATGATGGGGGCTTAGGAGGAAGAGGCTGAGAAATGGACAGATTTAACTCCAGGGTGGTAAAAGAAATGAGATGAAACTGATGATAAAGATACATTTAGAGGTCTATTTAGCCAGCCACATGTGGTCTCTTAAACCACGGCCTCTTTTTTTGTGCTGGGGTAGGAAAACTCACTAAAGCACGCTGGCCCATTGCCTAGGATTTTAGACTGCCAGGGAGAGTTTAATAGCTATTATTGCTCTTTGTTGCCCTACAAAGAAAAAAAACGTACTTGTTAACAACTCAGACTATTGAACACAACATATCCTGATGTTAGCTGGGGTATGAGTGTGCCCACCCCCTTGACAGAACACTTTTTGCAGTCAGTTCCCACGTGTTATTTTGTTTTGTCTTGGCCACTGAAATCCTCCATTGTAAAAGTTTTTCTACTATTTTCCAAACCCATTACTGTCATCATTGTCCAGTCACTGGCCATCAGTCTCTTCTGCATCTATTTAATGAGGAATCACTCAGCATCTATCTACCTAGGACATCAATAATACATTTATTTATTCAGTTATTTAACAAATATTCATTGACTGATCAACTGTTATATTCCAGGAACTGTGGTAGATGCAGAAAATACAGCAGTCAGTCAGGTGTGGTGGCTCACACCTGTAATCCCAGCACTTTGGGAGGCCTAGACAGGAGGATCGCTTGAGGCCAAGAGTTCAGGACCAGTTTGCACAACACGCTGAGAGCCTATCTCTACAAAACAATTTTTTTTTAATAGCTCAGCATGGTGGTGTGTGCCTGAAGGTGGGTGAATCACTTGAGCCAGGGTGGCTGAGGTAGGCAAATCACTTTAGCCAGGGAGGTTGACGCTACAGTGAGCTGTGATGGCACCACTGCACTCCAGCCTGAATGGCACAGCCAGACCCTATCTCAAAAACAAACAAACAAACAAAAAACGACAGCAGTGAACTGGAGGAACTTGGTCCCTCGCTGTCCTTGGGAACAGTGAGGGAGAGAAAGAAAAAAGAAAAGAATATTGAAAGAATGTTTACAATTTTAAATAAGTAACATAAAAGAGAAAGCACAGAATTGAAACAATGATTAATAGAGTGGGGTGGTGAAGCTGCCTCAGGTGAGATAGTCCAAGAAGAGGCTTCCAGGCAGTTAGGAATAGGGCTGTCTACTAAGGAACCATTGAAGCTGACTTCAAATTGAAGAGGGCACCTTTATTTATTTTTTTCAAACTTTAAATGATACAAACACTCAACAAGCTAGGAATAGAAAGAAACATCCTCACCCTGATAAAGGGCACGTACAAACCACCCAGGGTTAACATCATACTTACTGGGGACAGAGTAAAAGCATTCCCCCTAAGATTAGGAACTGTATGAGGATGTTCCCTCTTGCCGCTTGTATTCAGCATAGCACTGGCAGTTAGGCAAAAAAGATAAATAAAATGCATCCAGATTGGAGAGGAAGAATTAAAGCTATCACTGTCTGCAGATGACATAATCCCATACAGAGAACATGCCAAGGAAACCACTAAGAAAGTATTAGAACTGAGAAATACGTTCAGCAAATGTGCAGGGTACACAATAAATATACAAAAATAAATCATACTTTTCTACACTAGCAATTAACAATCCAAAAGTGAAATCAAGAAAATCATTTCATTTACAACAACATCAAAAAGAGTAAAGTACTCAGGGATAATTTTAACAAAATAATTGCAAAACTTCCACTCTGAAAACTATAAAAAACATTACTGAAAGAAAATTTGAAAGACCCAAGTAAATGAAAAGTCATTCTGTGAGCATAGATTGGAAGACTTGACACTTTTAAGATGTTAAACTTCTAAATGTATTGATTGATTCACCATGATCCTTATCTAAATCTCAATTTGCCTTTTTTTGCAGAAATTGACAAGATGATCCTAAAATTAATAGGGAAATCAAGAAACTCACAATAGACACAATAGTTTTGAAAAATAAGAACAAAGTTGGAGGCCTCACATTTCCTGATTTCAAAACGTACTAGTAGCCTACAGTAATCAAAACAGTGTGGGTTTTGACATAAGGGAAGACATATAGACAAATGAAATAGAATAGAGTCCAGAAAAAAACACCCTCACATATATAGTATATGATCAATTGATTTTTGACAAATGTGCCAAGAAAATTCAATGGGGGAAAGAATAGTTTGCTAAAAACTGATGCTAGGACAACTGGATATCCACATACAAAGGAAGGAAGTGGGATTCTTACTCCCCCACCCCCTCCCGCCTAAAAAAAGAAAGAAAAAAAGACCTTAAATTTGACCATGGACCTTGACATAATAGCTAAAATGAAAAAAAAAAAAAACCTCTTAGAAGAATACATATGGGTAAATCTTTGCAACCTTGGGCTATGAAATAGCTTCTTAGATATGACAACAAAAGCACTAGTGACAAAAGAAAACCTAGATTAATTGAGTTTCATCAAAATTAAAACTTTTATGATTCAAAAGATGCTATGACAAAGTGAAAGAAGCCACAGAGTGGAAGAAAATATTTGCAAACAATATAGTTAATAAAGGACTAGTATCCCACATATATGAAGAACTCTTACAACTCAATAATAAGGCAAATACTCAATTTAAAAAATGGTCACAGGATCTGAATAGTCCTACCTCCAAAGATATACAAATATATACAAATGGCCAATAACCACACGAAAATATGCATCATTACTCATTAGGGAAATGCAAATCAAAACCACAATGAGATACCACTTCACACCCACGAGGAAGGTTATAGCAAAAAAAAGATCATAACAAGGATTGAGGAAGACTCAAAGAATTGGAATCCTCAAACACTGCTGATGTGGCTGTCAAATGGTGTGGCCACATTTTGAAAAACAGTTTGGTGGTTCCTATAAATTTTAAACACAGAGTTATCATATGACCCACTCCTAGTCAAATACTGAAGAGATAGTAAAATATATATCTAGACTAATACTTGTACAAGCATGTTCATAGCAGCATTATTTATAATAGGTAAAAAGTAAAAACAATCCACATGTCTATTAAATGACGTATGGATAAACAAAATGTAGCACATCTACACAATGGGATATTATTTGACCATAAAAAGAAATGGGGTATGAAACCTGCAAGCTACAACACAGATGAACTTTGAAAAACGATGCTAAGTGGAAGAAGTAAGTCATATAAGACCACATAGTATATGAGTCCATTGATATTCAATGTCCAAAACAGGCAAATCTGTGGGAACGTTAGTAGATTAACAGTTGCCCAGCGCTGAGTGTACAGGACAATGTCAAGAGTGATTGTTAATGGGTACAGAATTTCTTCATGGGGTCTTGAAAATGTTTTAGAATTAACTGTGGTTACAGGTGCACAACCCTGTCAATATACTAAACACCACTACATTTCACAATTTAAGCTTGTGAATTGTAAGTTGTGTGAATTATATCTCAATCAAGCTATTTTTTTTTTTTAAATGAGGAGGAAGTAGCCAAGCAATAAAGCTGGGATAGCAGTAACTCAAGCCGCACTACTCAAACTATGGTCCATGGACCAACAGGGTTAGCATCACTTGAGAGCTTATTAGGAATGCAAATTTTGGCCCTCACCCTAAATCTGTGGAATGGTATTCTTCATATTAATAAGATTCCCAGTTATTCATATGCACATTATAATTGAGAAGCACTGGCCTAAGCAGAGAGAGGATAAAGTCAAGACTCTGAAGTGGGTATGTTGGAGGGATGGAGAGAACCCATGTGGTTTAGCATGAAGAAAATGATGAATGGCACCAAGTAAGTGGGGAGAGGCAAGCATGGGACACAGGCACAGGGTTTAGTCTAGGGAATGAAGTTTTGATTTCACTGCAATGGAGGAAGATTAAAAGGATCGAGCAAAGGAGCGACATTATCACAATTGCTGCTGTATGGAATATTAATTGAGCCAGATCAAGAGTAGAAGTTGAGAGACTGGTTAGTTGTTGGGTAGAAATACATTTGTGCCTTGAACTAAGATGGCAATAGTGGAGATGAAGAGGAAAGTTTGATTACAAGACATATTTTGCAGGTAGAATTGACAGGAATTGCTGACAATTAAATATAGGTGGTAAGTGAAAGAAAAGCTTCAAGGATGACTCTTGGGCATTTAGCATGAGCTCTTGAGTCAATGGTGGTTCCGTTTACTGACATAGGCACAATTGATGAGGACAGATATATAGCATCACACAAAAAGCGAGCTCAATTTGGAGAATGTTAAGTTTGAGCTTTCTGAAAGGTGTCCAAGTGGAGATGTCAAGTAGACAGATGGATGTGTGAGTCTAGAACTCAGAGATGTTTGGGCTGAAGATATAAATTTGAGAGTCATTAACATAAAGATGCCATTTAAATGAGATCACCTAGGGAGAGTGTAGAGAATCCGAAGCAATTTTAAAATGCCAAAGAGGGATGTTAGTTTCACTATCTGATTGTCAAGCCAAGAAAACACTGGGAACTCTATGGGGAGTGAATATTAAGTAGAACCAGTCTTCTGAGAACTTGGAATCGAAAGGAAGCTTTGATAGAGACTGACTTTTTGAGAAGGATATTTTCGACTTATTTAAAAAGTGGTAAGATACTGGTATTAACCACCCAGACCAGGCTCTGAACACCGCACCACATGGCGATGGAAACCCTTGTCCTTACTATCACAGTTTAGGAGAATAGGTGAATCAAGAAAATGTTGGAGATAGGTGGGTTTAAGGTAACAGAACAGCAAAGGCCATTCAGGGAATTTTGGCAGGATCTATTCACCAACCCAAATGAACTATTTCAGTATTTCAGCAGCTGAGGCACCATCCTGGTACAGCCTGCCTGAGTAGCAATCTGCCATCCATACAGGGATGAAGTAAGCACTTTTAATTAATAAAGTGGCCTAAAAAATAAACTAGAGAGATATTTAATTTCTTTTTAAACCTAATTCATAATTTTTACTGGTAAAAAACCTGTTTGTGCCCCCAATATAACTCTTATTTCCTGTGTTTTGAACCATACGGCACCCTGTTAGGGGCCTGTTGCTTCATTAGAGAGAACAAGGAGTATGTTTTGCCCATGATCCATATTCAGACAGTGCTCACTCCAATATTCTAGAATAAATGCAACACATGTGCAGCTCTCAGTAAATGTTTGTTGAATAAATGGATAAATATATGATGACTAAATAAATAGGAGTAAAAATGAGGCCAGAAAAGCCATTCTCTCTCATCCCAATGAGTCAGACACAGGCCACAATTCAATTTGAGAAACTTGTAGCCAGAAGGGACCTTCTATATCATTAAACTCATTGGTTTTCATACTGTGCTCCAGGAATCCCTGTGGAATCAGAACTATAGGCTTCCTGGGGCTGCCTTAAAAAAAAAAGGAGAGGGAAGGGGGTTTGAGGTGGGAGCATTTTAGTCCCCTAATCCCTCTTCAACTAGAGAAACAATTTTATCTGCTTCCAAATGAGATTTCATTAAAACAAATGATTTAATTATTAAAAAGTGTCTTAAACAAAATGTTTAAAACTATGATGTGATGTAAATTGCTCTATTTTTGTAATTAAAACCCAAAGAGGTTTTGTTCATTATTAAAATGCAGAGAGACCCAGAGAGGTCAGGTGACTCTGCCAAACTTATGCAGTTAGTAGGGAAGAGACTGGGACTGTGATGGTGCTGTGGTCCATCGAGCTCCTTCTTCTCAATTCCTACACCAACTGCTGGGGTGACCTCGCTGCCACCACTGTCCATCTGTATGCTCCCCGAAAGACCATTGGACCACAGAGCTGTCCAAGCCAAATCAGAGGTTGAGGTTGAAAGGGCGTGGCCCACCCCTCTCAGATCCCATCCTGCCTCCTGGCCCTTACCCAACTTATAGCAGAATTTGAATACTGAGCAAGGCACGGAGAGGTGCCCCATCCCAAACTCCAAACCTGAATCTATTCAGAATCCAGCTCCGAGCAGTACTGGGCATATGATCTTCAAGCTGAGGAGATGCATTTTGCCAAGAAGCAGATGGGCAAATCAGATGATCCCTGATCCTGACTCAATTCATTATTCAGAAATAGGAACCGTTTCTCATTAGACCTCAAAAGTAACTCCTGGTTTCATATGGGAATAAAAAAGTGAATGTTTATACAGAAGAGTAGTGACACTTAAGCCTTGGCAGGGGCTATGGGCCTCTTACACTGAGGCTTTGTTTCTTGTTGTGTCTGGACAGGCAAACCTATCTCCCATCCTGCCTTCTTGCAGCCCATAAGTACCTCCTGGCCAGTGGTCAGGTTCCTTTTTTGGCAGTGGACCTACTAAACTTAGGCAGGATATTTACATTCCCCATTATATGTTTTAAAATTTCTTTGGCAGAAGAACTGTAAATGCAAAGCAATAGCATGGCTGGGAGGCAGGGGGCCATAATTAAAATCCCCTTTTTGTTTTTTAAAAGGCTTATTAAAATGCTTGTGAAACCTGCTGCACAAAGCAGCAGCCAAAAGCCCGTTGCTGCTAAATGGAATGAAATGGATTTTTCAAATGTCATGCTAGTATCCACTTAATAATACATTTTCCTATAGACAGGACAATAATATATATTTTAATCACTTTTCTACAGGCAAATAGACTGCACAGGAGCTGCCCTTCACTGGCACTTGGAAATTATGAATTTTTCAATAACCTTTTCTATTATTCATCCTGTGTTATTCCGTAACATTTCTGCATGAGGAATGTGCTTCCCAGACACTTTATGAATCTCTTCTATTATTTATTAAACAGCAAGGTGTCTCCCTACAACCCTCACCCCAGTTCCCCAGAGAGGGCTGCTGGGAGGAGGGTCCAAACATGCACAGCTACATCCCGGTTATTAATAATTTCATATCTATAACAGAAGCCGATTGAGCAAGTTCCTCCACACGGCTCAACTTTGGCCCCGGAGGTGAGCTGCCTCGGAGAGGTGATGTGTACTCTTTCGGAGAAGGCAAGGAAAACAATCAGCCTAAGGCAGTCTCTGTTTATAACAATTGGGGCGTATTGTCTACTCCTTAACTGTCCTTACTCCAGAAGGGAGTCACCCGCAGGGTCTAACTCTGCCCAGGGAGGCAGGATTCCTGACTTGCATTTTCTGCTACAAATCTAGGGTCTGACTGGGAGAAATCCCCAACCATTCTTCATGGGTCAGCTACAGCCTTGACTTCTCTGGGAAGCCTTTGCTGACATACTCCAGGCACATAAACTTTTTCTGTGTTTCTGGGGTGCCCTGTCCCTTGCCTATCACTGCATTTGTCACATGACAATATTTCATTGTTGTGAGCCATACAAGAGAGGGGCAGGTTCTCTCCTGCTCACCATTATGACCTCGATGACTGGAAATATATTTAGCACAGAGGTATTCAATAATTATTTAGAATGAATGAATGGATACATAAATAATATGGCCAATAAAATGTTTCTCTCTAAAGTAGCTGTTAACAGGGTCTAAAAGATGCTGAGATCTATGTGGCAGAGCCATTTACTGCTCATCAAATATCCATGCACTCCGACAGATTCTCCCTTCCGTCCCCTTGAAGTTATACAGGGTGATACAGGGCCATGTGACTAGTTCTGCTCGAGACTGGGTAGACAGGGCATGGCACACTCAGGGGCTGATGCATCAAAATGAGAAAACAGGCCAGGTGTGGTGGCTCATGCCTGTAATCTCAGCACTTTGGGAGGCTGAGGTGGGTGCATCACCTGAGGTCAGGAGTCCGAGACCAGCCTGGCCAACAAGGTGAAACCCCATCTCTACTAAAAATACAAAAACTAGCCAGGCGTGGTGGCACACGCCTGTAATCCCAGCTACTAGGGGAGGCTGAGGCAGGAGAATTGCTTGAACCTGGGAGGCAGAGGTTGAAGTGAACTGAGATTGTGCCATTGCACTCTACCTGGGTGACAAGAGCGAGACTCTGTCTGGAGGGAAGGAAGGAAGGAAGGAAGGAAGGAAGGAAGAAAGAAAGAAAGAAGAAAGAAAATAAATGAGAAGAGAGCAGCAGTTCTCTCTGCTGCTGTAGTGCTGGCGGAAGCCAGTGTTCGGATGGTGCAGCTTTTAGGGTGGTGGAGTTCCCATCAGCCTGGGACCCCAGTGACTAATGGAGTGGGGAGCTCTCCGCCCCGAGTGCACGCATGTGACACACACAGTGACCTGTGCTCCCTCTGTGCAGTGTGGGAGCAATAGACCTTTGTTTTGTTAAAGCCACACGGAATCCTGACTAACAGAATCTACATAACCAGGACAGTGTAGAAAGACAAGCATGTAGTGCAAGGGATTTGTTGTTGTTAGCTTGTTTTGTTTGTCATTTCCAAACCCTTCCACTTGGGAACATGGAAATTTACCAGTACGTTACCAGCTGGCACCACAACTAGAAGATAAAACAGTTCTGGAAAAGTTTCTGAAATTCTGAAAATACGACCTAGCCTTAATATTCCCTTGAGGCATCTCTTGCAAGAGTGATTGTCAGGGGAATTCTCTCATCTCTGATAAACTGTGAGTTGTGGCCCCATACACTAGTGTCTGCCCCCTTGTATCCTCCCCTTCCAGCCTGGAGAGGGCAGGGTCTGAGCTCAGTCCCCAGGGGACCCCTTGCCCTGCTCCTCCATGGAGCCTGAAGGAGCAGAGCCAACTGAATCCCAGCCTAAGGGCTGGAGGCCTGTGGCTCCTGTCCCTGGGGCCTGGGCCACTCAGACTGGCCACGTTTCCAGTTTTGTGGCTGGTTTCTCTTTGGGATTTTCTAATGGGCTATGGACTCCTGATGGGCTTCTCTTCACCCTGGGCAAAAAGGACTCTGTTGAATTCTTCTGGGTGAACTTTTCCTAAAGCTAATAAGGCTTAACAAAGATAATAAAGATAACAAGGGGCTGCTTGGTGCTGGGAGATGTGCACTCCCTTGATCCACAGACCAACGGTAGGAAATTGAAGATTTTGATTGAATGTTCTCTCCATTTGCTTTTGCCTCGCCCTCACTCTGGGGCACCTGACAAGGGGTGATTTCTGTGGAGACACTGAGCACAAAGCTCAGGGACAGGACCATTGCCCTCAAAGGTCCCTCCTTCCCAGGGGTAAGGGTAGAGGGCAGTGCAGTGCAGCAGAAACAGGAAGAGGAACTTGTGCGCCTTAGGCCTTGATATGTCCAGGTAGGATAAAAGAGGACCTTGGCCCAGAATCCGGAAGCTGAAATGGACAGGGGAGCTGGGAAGCTGGAATTGTGTTTCCCAGCTGGAATTTGTTGAGAGCAGCCTCTGCAGGTGCTTCCCCGCCAAGCTGGTAGGGAAAGCAGCGCAAGTGGAGGCAGGGTGAGGGGGAAAGGGGAGGAGAGACCCAGAGAGACAGAGACAGAAGCAGACACAAAGGGATAGAAAGAGGAAGACAGAGCAAGTGCCACAGACAGCTTCAACCTCCCACGTGGCATTAAAGGGGCCCCCAAGTTTCCTAAGGGCCCAACCTGAGTGTGATGGTTAATGTTGAGTGTGAACTTGATTGGATTAAAGGATACAAAGTATCGATCCTTGGTGTGTGTGGGAGGGCGTTGCCAAAGGAGATTAACATTTGAGTCAGTGGGCTGGGAAAGGCAGACCCTCCCTTAATCTGGATGGACACAATCTAATCAGCTACCAGCAAAGCTAGAATACAAGCAGGCAGAAAAATGTGACAAGAGAGCCTGATAACCTCCCAGCCTCCATCTTTCTCCTGTGCTGGATGCTTCCTGCCCTTGAACATCGTACCCAAGTTCTTCAGTTTTGGAGCTTGGCCTGGCTCTCATCGCTCCTCAGCCTGCAGACGGCCTATTGTGGGACCTTGTGATCGTGTGAGTTAATACTTAATAAACTCATATATATATATGTGTGTATATATATATATATATATTCCATTAGTTCTGTCCCTCTAGAGAACCCTGACTAATACACTGAGTATCACATTAACTGGAAGAATCAGTCCAAGTTCCAGCCCCAGGGATGTCTGGTGGAGTACGGGGCTGCACACAGGGAGACAGGTAGAAGACCTTCGAGGGTTTGGGGAAAGGCCTGGGGCCTCCATGGTGTCCTTAGACATGCTTCCTGTTCCCACAGATTTACCCGAAACCTAAATGAATGCTGTCCCCACTGCCTGCCTAGCTCAGCAGAAAGGAAGGCTAGACAGGGGATGGCATGAGGTGGTCGGCGGAGGAGGAAAACCCAGATGGAGTATGTCAGGGGTCTGCAGACTATGGGCCTTGAGCCAGATTCCGCCGGCCACCTGCTTTTGTAAATGATGTTTGACTGGAGCACAGCCACCGCCATTTGTTTACCTACGATGCCGTGATGCCAGAGTCTGGTATTTGCAGTGGAGACCTTATAGTCCCCAAAGCCTAAAATATTCACTGTCTCACTCTTTACTAAATATGTTTGCTGATCCCTAGACTCTCACTTACATAATAATCTTGAATTTGGCAACAAAAGGAAGACAGACATTAGATCGAACTGAAGTTACTAGAAGGCATCCAGATCAAGGTTTCCTATCATCAAGGGGGAATGAAAAGTCAGGTCAACAGCACCTCGGAGTTTAATAGAAAGTCTTCCGGCTACATATGGTGAGGTAGGTTCAGCCACAAGGGAGGTATTAGCTTCATGTTACAAACAAGGAAAACACTGTCCCAGTCACACTGTTAGCAAATGTTGATGAGGACTCAGGACATTCTTCCACTTTGCCATGCAGATTGTGACTGCAAAAGGACCTAGCCCCTAAACAAAACATGTCAATCAATCCAGGCATGGGCTCCCGTATTTCATGTCCTGTTGACAAGAACCCCTGGCTTCTTTCTACTGCTTTTTGTTCAACACAAGTAAACTATTCTCTGTCTAGCTCTGTCCCTGAATCTGCTCTGAAGTATTTAGGGTTTGCTTTTGAGGTCTTTCTGGGCTACTCTTACCTTCCTGCAAATCCCTCTAATTTTCCAAAGTCCTCAGTAGTTCCCAATAGGAGGCACAGAAGCTTGATATGCCTTCGCTGTCAACCCAAAACCTTCATCTGTACACAGCCCATCCCAGGGGTTTGTGAAGAGTCCGTTCCGGCAAATACAAGCTTCCTTTCTTTCATCTGAGGCAAGCCTTCTCCACAGTCAGCAGCTCTCTAAATATCATTTATTTATGTGTGTTTTAGAATAAGGGGGAAACACAATTGCTTGAGATGGAGATGTCATTTGCAAAATAACAGTGTCTCAGCTGATGAGAGGCAAACCCCCCCAGGAGTCAGTCCTACTAAATGACACATCTTTCTTCACTATTTAGCTTGTGAGGATACATAAGCTGAGCACTTGCACTAATTTCAGGGTCTTTTTTCCCCTCCGTGTGAACTGCTCAGCCCTCTTGAATGTACAGACTTTATTCCTAATTGGATCTCATCAAAGCTTTCTGTTGCCTTCAGCTGGTGGAAGCGCATGGTGATGTGGAGGGAGGGTAGAGACACCAGCAGGTGATTCGCTGGTGGACCACGCCTGGGTTTTTGCTGTGACTGAATGAGCCCTAGACAGAGCAGCAAGCCCCATGCTGAGACTCAGCTACAGCCATCCCACCTTCTTCGTCACTGCCTTTACTCCCCAAATGGCAAAACAGCTATGATGTGGAATTGCCCCTTAATTAAAGACTCAGGTGCATTAGACACTGGGCTAAGCATTCTGCATACATTATATGACTTAAGCCAACAACGTATTATGAAGCAGATGGATCTTTAGACCAGTTTTATAAGTAAGAGAACAGAGCCCAGAGAGATTGAGCAAGCGGCTTAAAGACACACGGCTACTAAGTGGCTGAGTAGGGATGTGAGGGCTGGTAGAGGAAGAGAGGAGAAATTACTGCAATATTTAGAGTACAGAGCGACCTACTCTCCTGTCTTCCCCGTCAACTTCTCTAGGTCTCAATGCAGGTGAACAAGCCAGAGCTCATTTCCTTCCTTCTACCTCCCTACAAGACATTGCAATATTTTCATCAGAAGGAGAATTGTTACCAATATTAAATTAGTAAACTTTTAGGCATGGTGGCTCATGCCTATAATCCCAGCACTCTGGGAGGCTGAGGTAAGAGGACGGCTTGAGCCCAGTAGTTGGAGAACAGCCTGGGCAATATAGTAAGACCCCATCTCAAAAAAATTTTTTTAAAAAACATTAGCTGAGCACGGTGGTATGCACTGTAGTCATAGCTACTTGGGAGGCTGAGGTGGGAGAATCACTTGAGCTTGGGAGGCGGAGGTTGCAGTGAGCTGAAATCTCACCACTGCATTCCAGCCTGGGTGACAGAGCAAGACCCTGTCTTGAAAAAAATTGGTAAACTTTCCTTTTGTTATAAATGTAATATGATAATGTTACATAAGATTTTGGGGGAAAGGAGCTAAAGAGAACCAACTCCTAATATACTCAACTAATGCAAGCACTCAGTTCTTGGTACAGGACAGTTGCATTGGATTTCAAAAAATCTACAGGACTTAGCATAAATTCTTTCCCAGATCCTCCCCAGTGCCAAATTATTATAAATGACAAATAAATTGGACCTATTAGTGTGTATTATTTTCCTTGAATCCAATTGTCATGAGATATATAGTCTGAGTTTTCCTAGCTTCTAACTTTGTCTAGAACAATCATCCTTATGCATTTAGAGGCAAACAATCGTCCATGTTCCTCAGAAACAAGACTATATAGGGCTGGTGCATAGAATTTAGCAATCTCTGGACAGCAACCTAACCAAATATTGACTCTCTGAATGCATTCATCTTAATAAATCTATGTAAAAGATCCACTAGGCACCATGCAGGCACCACAGGTGGGAAATAAAATGAAACACAGGCCTTGCCTTCAGAGTGCTTACAGTCTAGTAGCAGACAGAAGACAGACAAACAGATAATCATAAAGCAATCTGCCAAGTGCGGAAACTGATATGCCCAGAAACGCAGACAAACATGATCCTCATGAGGCCACAGAATGTGGTGCAAAACAAAAGAAAATACAACAAAATACAAGAGGTTTTAGAACCAGATTGAGTGAATTTTAAATCTCAGCTTTGCCCACGTACTATCAGCTGAATGACCTTTGACTAGGCACTTGGGTTCAGTTTTCTCATCTATGAAGCAGAGGTAATAATGGCTTTTACAAAGCTCTAATGGGGAATAAATGGGGTAACGTGTCATCCACTTAGAACAGTGCATGCTATGGCAGGGGGGCGGGGCAGGGGAGCTTTTCCACTTGGCTTGTTTGAGATCCACAGGCAGAGTTGCCTTGAGCCCACAGACCCTGGTGAGGCTCAGTCCCCCGCCTGACACGATGGGTTGGGAACTCCCAGCCAGCAGCCTGTCTCCAGAAGATGCTCGCACTCCACCTGCTGAGAGCTAAGCAAGGCAATTGCTCCCTCACTTGTTGAAAGACAACTGTAGCAGGGGAGGCAATTCTCCCCGTAATCTCCATACTTCCTGAAGCAAAATCCAAACTGAAAGAGGAGACCTAGCAATTACAGGAACTAATGGCACTGGGGAAGGAGAGGTGTAGGGATGGGCGGGAGCTGCAGGAGGGACAGGACTGCTCTTTGCCTATTTCATCTATTGAGTGGAGAGGGAGAGAATGAGAAATAAATAATAGTTTGCTTTTTGCTGCATGTTGGAGCACATTTCCTGCCAATAGTACCACTCACAAGGGCAACTGCTTGACACTTAGGCAAGGGAGTGTGCAGGGAGAACAGGACAAGATAAAATTACAAGTGACAGCACAGCCTGTGTCTGCAATTACAATGCATCGTAAACAAGGAGAATTGCAATTCCAGCTGCCAGATGTGGCCGGAGATTGGCAGGGATGGGCAGCATCGAGATGATGGCAGGCTGCTGCACATCTGCTCTGAGCCCAGCATAGTGGGGAGGCAGGGGCCAGGGAGAGGGGACCTGGGGGCTGCAGCTTGGGGAGTGTGGCAGGCCAGGTTTGGCAAGGAGACCAAGTAGAGCGAGGGAGCAAGAGGTGGTGGGGAAGGAGGAGGAAACAGCCCCGAAAGGTCAACTTTGAACTATTGTGTGTGTGTGTGTTTTTGTGCACGTGTGTGTGTGTGTTTGGGGGGTGTGTGTGTATTTGTGTTGGGGAGGTGAATAGGAGAGAGCAAATTTCAGGTCCTTGTTGCTTGGCTTTCATCGCTACTGCAGGACAAAAGAAACTAGCTTTTTTTTTTTTTTTTTGAAAGACCTATTATATGCCAAGCTTTGTAAGGCATTTTAAATATGTTATTTGAATGATCTGTACCAGAATCATTCAAGCACTGCCCTGTTTACTAAACAAGTCATTACTGAGCATGTCTGATTTCCAGGCCCTGGGCTAGACTTCGTGGATCTTAGGTTAAAAGGATATAGCTGCTGCTCAAAGCCATTTTGCAGATGAGGACATTGAGTCTCAGAGAGGTGAAGTTACATGCTCAAAGCTTCTCAGTTAGTAGCAGTGTGAGGACTCCAGTCTAGGCCTGAAGGCCCAGCATGCTCTACCACATTTTTTAGCAGAGCCCCAGTAATTCTTCCTCCCATAGTCAGAGCTGTTCCTCTGATCCTTTGACAAATACTAAGTTAAATAGGATTAAGTGGGGTGAGTGCGTAGTGGATGCCCAATAAAAATAGTTTCCTGCCCCTCATCACTGACTTAACCATTGACTTAACCTGTTACGAGGAGTATCATTATCCAACCAGGGGCAAAAGTGCTCTATTTGTATAAGGGGAGGAAAAGAAGAGGTGACTGACTTCCAGCAGGTGAGGCTGTGGGATGGGCTTCCAACAACTGAGTAGTTCTTACCCAGAGCATAACACGAGAACTGTTTCTCTAATAAAATCAGAAACGAAGGGAGGTTTACCTTGCAGCAGGAGGAATTCAGGTTAGACACAGGGAAGTGCATTTCAGCTGTGAATGAAATGCCCCCTTCCCATTCATGCTGCTGCCTGCTACTGGGCACATTAGCGCTCTGGGTATTTTCCCAGTGGCTGTGATGAGCAGGGCTGAGCCATCCACACTCTCAAGCTTCCTCCATGTGACTGACAGAACCTATCTACCTGGTGAAAGACACACTGAAGGCAACAGAGTTGGGGTTTTCTTTATCAGTGACCCTTTCGGGGAGCAAATCTCAAGCCTTGGCTCATTTGAGCTGGGAACTACCCGGCTCAGCTCACCAGTAGATAGTCTTGTTAGGCAGGGAATCCATGCATCTCTGTGCAGGGAATCCATGCATCTCCTTGCTGAGATTGTCAGATGGGACGAATCTCAGCAGGCTGGGTCCTAAACCCAGTGGGGAGGCAGGGTGTGCCCCCCTTCCATCTCCCCCAGCTCAGCTCCATGGACTGTCAGCAGCAGATAGACCAAGCAGGCCCACGGGAGGCTTCGTCCCTCCCCAGCAGGGCCTCTGAGCACAGCACAGCTTGTCTCTGCGGGAAGTCATTTGTTACAGATCTGGGCCCCCCAGGAGGGCCCCCCTTTCCCCAGGGACCTTTCAGTGCTGGCTGAGCCTTCTGGTTCTGCGATGAGTGAGTGACATGGGGAAGATGAGAGCAGCGAGCAGAGAACCCTGCAGTGGGGGCTGGGAGGAGACGAGGAATTTGAGTCTTAACAGCTGAGCTGGCAAGAAATTTCCCTAAGAAGTTGAAGCTCTGGCTGAATCAGTGCTGCTGACTCTCCCGGAATGGATGCACTGAAACTACGCCCAAGGATTTCATTTGGTTCATCCAGCCTGGTTGCTGCTCCTGTCACCTCAGGTTACCTGGAGCCCTTCTCCTGGGAGTACAGTCCTGCCTCCAGCCCACCTCACTACAGGGCAACTGAGCACTGCCCAAATGATGACTGGGTATCCACTCCCATGCTATCCCTTTGGAGTTGTGTGCGGACAGCAAAGTTCAGTAATTAAGAGCATTGGATTTGGGGCCAGACCTGGGTTAAACCTTACATCTGCCATTTATACAGTACAGCTTGGACAAGTCTCATAAGTTCTCTTAGGAAGCCCGTTACCTCACCTACAAGATGGGGAAAAAAGCCTTCACATCAATTGCCATGCAGATGAGTTTTGATAGTGTTCTAAAGCCCTTACACAGTGTCTGGCCATGAGTAAGCATTCAAAGAAGGAATGTTATTGTTATAATAACTTGTAAATGCTGCCAGTGACCTGATATTGGGACATTAAGAAGCCATCCAATTGTCCTCTTGACGTGCAGGGGACACCTGGCTCGGCACGTTGCTTGGACACCAGAGACCAGTCCAGTGCACTTCCTCTGGCCCTATCTCTGGGAACCGCTTTGCACTGTTTTCTGCCCCTATTCTTAAACTCTGAAGCTGTTACTTTGGCCGTCCAGCCTGTTGCTTGGTTATTCTACTCTGGTATCAACCTGTTTGCTGTTTTCAGTCTAATGAACACTCAGCTCTTGGGCAAACCCACTTCTGGGTGCTTCAGGTATCTCTGCTCCAACCTACTCCCCCACCATGAGAGTTGAATTATGACACAAGCCCCTGGGGTCATCACTGCTGTCAGACAGTCCTGGTTCTAAAAACAGAAAGGACACAGATGACTTTTGACTGGGGAGGGGACAGAGGTTCTCCCCCTCTCCATGAGAATGAGCCTCCCAGTAGCAGCAAGGTCAAGGGCTGGGTGCAGGGAAGAGATTGATCAAAATAGACTGAAAGACAAATTACATTCACAGATTATCCTGGGAGTCATTTTTCCAGCATTGGAGTGAGAACATTCCAGTTCCTTGGTGAATATCTGCATTTAGGAGGATCCTGGCATGTGGCTGGGGAAGAGCATATCCCTTGCTTCTTTGTTGGGTTTCAGCGTAGAAGAAATATTCTTTGCTACTTTCTGAAATGTACTACTTATATGGGGTTCGAGCCTGCCACTCTGTATTACCTGATATAAGCCTCACACCTCCAGCTAAGGGACACCAGGTGAGGCACAATAAGTGCCCTGGAAACTTTGCTTTCGTCTCCTCAGCAGTGAGGCCAGGCAGTGATCTGGCATCACGTGTGTGTGTGCACATGTGTATGTATAGATGCATGAACATTTTTCAACAAAAGTGATGAGGAAGGGGTGGAATGGTGCCTCTCTGCCATGTACACATCACCTTCAAACCTAGGACATGAAAGGCATAAGATACAAAAGAACAAATAATGATTTGGGGTTAAATAAGCCAGAGGGGAGAAAAACACTTTGGTTTCATCATCATGTGTAAGGAAGAAGAGGATGGGGTTGTTTTGCCTCTGCAGAAGCTCCTGTGAGAAGCCCTGGACTACACTTTCTGGATGGAGAATGGATGTGTAGTCAGCTTTTAATTATAGCACTAATTGAGGGGGATGGCAGTGTGAAAAATCCAGAATGCTAGTGCTGGGAGGACTTTAGGAGAGTCTCTAATCCCATGACTTTATAATGAAGAATGTGTGTCCCAGGGAAAAGAAAGCCCTGCTTAAATTCATGTGTATTATTAATGGTAAGATATTTACAAGAAACTGGGTCTTCTGACTTCTAGCCTCGTGCCTTCCCACTACAACCAGAGCCTACACACACACACACACACACACACACACACACACACACACATTTTTCCAGGTTAAAAATGGCATGGTTTCCTGTATAACTGCTGTGTTAATCTCACTTAACTACTAATTTATCATGCCACCTGTCTTCTCACAAACCTTAGTATCCACCCACAACCTACAGGACGAAGACCAACCTCTCCCCTAGCATGCTCAGGCATGAGTCCTCTGCAGCGTGAGGCCCCACTACTCTCCCATATAAACCCTCCACTTTCACATTGCATGAGCCACACCTATTAATGCCATTTCTCTTTCTTTCTCTCTCTTGTTCAGAACCCAAATCACAGCACACGAGCACACAGTGAGTTCTCTCAGAATCATCCAGCAGTTAATGTCTTTACCCCATTTAACAATAAGTACACATTGCCCAGAGTTAATATTTACATGTAATGTCTTCATAAGCAGATGGAGACCTTGTCTGACGTAGTTTTCTATACCCAACTAGCCTGATGCCATTCCCCATAGTAGGTTGATTACAAGTGTTAAAAATTTGATGTTCAGTAAAATTATAGCAGGACTAAATAATTCTTCCAGACCTTTTCTTTTGATTGTCTATTTTGGTTCTAGGTAGACTGAAGTTACCAAGATGGCAAATCCCTCTGGCTATCACTGATTTTTGTGTCCTTGCCCTACCCAGATCCAGCATCTATAAAATATAGCAAAAGGTAAATATTCCCATTCCTTAATTCAAATTTGCTTCATAACCATGGCACACTAGTACTGACTTAAACTATATTGCCAAGAAAATTTATGGTAGTGGTCAAGAGAAAGGATTTTTGTTTCAGGCCACCTTGGAAATAATGTGATGTCACTTTAAAAATTAAGTTATACAAAGCCTGTGGCTTTGCTCTGGGGCAAACTCTCACTGTCTCTTGGGTTGCTCACTGGGGGTGGCCAGCTGCCATGTTGTGAGGAAGCCCTGTGCAGACGCCTGCTTGTCAAGGGACCAAAACCTGCCAACAGTCATTTGAGTGAGCTTGCAGCAGATCTCTCATTGTGTCTTAACCCTTTTATTTGCTAATCGTGGCTGGGAGTTAACGATAATCTCTCTGTGCCTTGGTTTCTTCATTTGTGAAATGGGGATGCTTTTAGTAACCACCTCATATGGTGATGTAAAATTAAAGGAGACAATACACGACAATCATTTAGAACAGTGCCTGGCACATAGCAAGCATTCCACACACACTTTATTACTAGTTGTCTTTCTGTGACCTTGGCTTACTTGATGTTCAGCTATGGGTCACTCTTCCTCATCAGCCTCATCCTAAAGATGATGATTTGGTTTTTCTCTCCCTCACTTTGTATTCCACCAGCGCTGAACTTGTTTTGATCTCTGACCACCTCTTCTTTCATGCTGTCAACTACTGTAATTCTCTCTGTGCTGGCCCCTGTCTTACTTACTTCCTCCAATTGTTTCTGATGCACAATCATGAAAGAATAGAGTCCTGGGCTGGGTGCAGTGGAGCATTTAAGATACAATTCCACTCACGCAGGTGTGTGTTATGACTGGTGAAATAAGCTTCACCTATATAGGATAAAATTAAAAAATATATAATATAGTATCAATTTCATTCTACATCTATATTATTCATCAATTTTTCAGTTAACCAATATTTGTGAGTTCTAAGATGGGATTGTATTTAATAATTTGAATTTGTCTGAAATGGCAAAGGCAGAATGATTTGTGGTCAAGAGTATGGACTTCGAAGTAAGGCCTTTTTTTTTTTTTTTTTTTGACGGTCTCCCTCTGTTGCCCAGGCTGGAGTGCAGTGGCACGATCTCCGCTCACTGCAAGCTCCACCTCCTGGGTTCATGCCATTCTCCTGCCTCAGCCTCCCGAGTAGCTAGGACTATAGGCACCCACCCCCACGCCCGGCTAATTTTTTATATTTTCAGTAGAGATGGGGTTTCACCGTGTTAGCCAGGATGGTCTCGATCTCCTGACCTCGTGATCTGCTCACCTCAGCCTATCAAAGCTATACGACATTGGGAAATGTAATTAAACTTTCTGTGCCTTAGCTACCTTATCTGTAAAATGGAGATAATAACAGAACTTACTCCAGAGCATGAATGGGTAAATAAAATGAGATAATACAATGCAAGTCACGTGGAGTAATGACTGGGTGTAGTTAGCACTGGTTAGTGTCCTTCTCTTTTCTGAGTACTTCTGCTTGCTCCATAGCCTCCCAATTGAGCATCACTTATTTTTTAAGTTAACTAAAATTAATTTGATGTAGTAGATTGCCTGATACCTCTTTCAATAGCTGAAGTTGCTCTAGGTTCAGAAACGGTTAGTGTGAGATAAGTGATATAGATTGTTCTTTCCAAAGAGTTGAAAACACTTAAAAAGCAGTCTCTTCATGCTGAAGCTTGTTGTCTATTTTCTTTTTGAAAACCTACCGTCTTTTTCTTTAAAGCACCTTAAGAGGAGAAAAGAGTCTTATAGAAAACCCATTGTATTAATTATCTGTTACTGTGTAACAAACAAAGCAGCCTAAAACAACAAACTGTTATTATCTCACAGTTTCTGGGGTCAAAAATCTGGAAAGAGCTTCACTGGGTACCTCTGGCTCAGGGTTCCTCCTAAGGTTGCAGTCAATCTGTGGGCCAAAGCTGTGGTCTCATCTAAAGTCTTGCCTAGGAGGAGGAGCAGATCTGCCTCAAGCTCACTCATATGACCATTAGCAGGTTAGGGATCTCTGCACAGGGCTTCCTCACAACATGGCAGCTGGCTCCCTGAGGTGAGTAATCCAAGAGGGAGTGAGAGAGCTTGCCCAAGAGGAAATCCATGGGCTTTTTGTAACTTAATTGTGGAAGTGGCATCCCATCACTACAGCTGTATTGTATTTGTAAGAATAATAGAACAAGCACAGCCCATACTCAAGGAGGAGAGGATTACATGAGGCTACATAGTAAGACTTTGTTTCTACATGCCTGTGGTCCCAACTACTTGGGAGGCTGAGATGGGAGGATTGCTTGAGCCTGGGAGGTTGAGGCTTCAATGAGCTGTGATTGCACCACTGCACTCTACTCTAGCCTGGGTGACAGAGAGAGACCCTGTCTCAAAAAAAAAAAAAAAAAAAAGGAAAACTAAAATATTGTTTTAAAAGGCTAACACACTCATATACACACACGAGATTACCTATGAGAGTGTGTAATTTCACTGGCCTTTTAGAGACCAGTTACGACAGGTAAGTTTCTGTGCTCAAAAGTTGTAAACACAATCCCATTTAGTTAGCAGAGAGAACTTGCGGGCATGGAAGCCTTGAGTTAGGTTCTGGCAAACTGGTGAGAATCTGCGTGGGCAGGGAGAAGAAAGGAAAGACGGTAAGGAAAAACACTAGCAAATCAACATGGCCTGGAACCGCAGTGGGAAAAAGGAAGGGACACAAAGAGAAAATGAGCTGAAACAGAGAAGCAAAAAATAGGACAAACCACACACTACAACCATTTGGGGCAGGCAAGATTTTTACACTTACTTCTATCTCGGTGTTTTGATGAAGTGCCCTACATAGAGGCATGAAATGAGATAGGGAAGGAGGATGTAAATTCCATGGCCTTTCAAAATCTACTCGACTCTGGGCATCAGTGATTCTGCATCAGATGGTGCCCCGGCGAGAGTAGCCACCGTCTGCACTCACAACTGTGCTTGCTATGTGGTCGCACAACATGGTGGTGTTGGCTTGGGCGCCCTCTGCGGGCAGAGAGGAGTTCAGTCCTGCTGGGGGGTCTCCTCTACCCTCCTTTCCTGCAGGAACTAAGCCCCAAAGGAGGGCCTGAGGCGTGTCTCCCATGGCGAACTTCCTCCCACCAAGCCCGGACTTGTCAATCGCAATCAGCCGCCAGCGTGGGTTCCCCCAGCCAGGCCAGCTGGCAGGAAGGCTGCCAAGGCAGCAGATCTGACGAAAGAATTCTCAATCACATTTACATGTGCATGGTGCAAAAAGGGAAAGGAAGGGGGGAAAAACCCCTCCGGAATCCAAAAAGAAAGTCACTAACTAATTCACACAAAAAAAGAATCAGCCACAGATTTGTCTCAGATGTTCTCAAATTGCTGTCCTTAAAAGCTCTGCTTCCCCGTCTTCCTCCTCCTCCCATCCGTCCAATAGCCCAAAGAAAGTCTCTAATTTTGCCTTAATTTGTGCCTTGGTTGCAAGAACAAAACAGAACGTCACTGCAGTTTCCCCCCCACTGCACCCCCCCTTGGCCTCTCAGCAGCTGCACTTCTTCAATGGCCTGATAGAGTCCTTTCTCCACCAGCGTTCCCTATTCTTTGCCAAGCGGATCCTGGCAGCACCAGGCCCAATGCAGCACTGAGAGGGGGAGGCCTGGAGAGGACCAGCCTCCGTCCCATCAGACATCAAAGGGTAACATGGATCCCAGCTCGCCCTCGGCCTCTCAGGGAACCAGAGACTACAGGCTGTGGGCACTGAAGGGCAAGGAGTGAAATGGCTCCGTCCAGGGTGACACAAGCTGTAATCTCACAAAATTGCAGATATCTTGGGCATCTTGCTGAAACCCCAGGGGTAGTAACAAATTTGGGTATTTACATCATTTTTCAAATAAAAAATAAACAAATACAGGCTCGTTACTTCCTCCCAATTGAATCCTTTTGGAATATCAGATGACAGATTGTTTCTCTGTTGACTACTAATGGGACCCAGTGTTTTATTCTCAGATATAGTCCTGGCTTGAACCAGAGGAGCCCTCACTTAAAATTCTCACTTCCCACACTCCAGGGAGGCTCATTTAACTCCCTCTCATGACCGCCGCCCCTGCCTCCACCAAGAAGGAGAGTTCTGAGGCGCTTCTAATTAATCTTCGTAAATTGCTCTGCGATCCTGGGATACAAAGGCAAAGTATTATTAGAAAATGCTGGCTGGGTTAGTAGCCGGCCATAAAAGTCGGATGCTGATCAGCTCACTTTTCACACTGCAATTATTGGGAATGGTTGCAAGTGGTTTTATGCAATGGGAACATCGTAAGTCCTTAGGAAAAGCACAGGGCAGGGACTGAGAGACACTCACTCATGGTGGGTGTCAGCAAAGAGGGTTGTCAGCCAGTTAACCTCTGAGCTTTTTGCCTGTAGTAGTCCTAGTGTATTAGGATCCCATGAAGATGCCAGCATGTCTCTTCTTTCTACTGTTCAGCATTCATAAAACATCACTTGTAGCTAAAATGGACTCAAAAGCAAGTAGTTCCCATCTTGTTAGGCAGGAGGAGAGAGCTTCATTCTAACAGTGCCTAGCTGCAGACCCTTGGGACAGGGACTCTCTGATTTAAGGGGTCCATTGATAGTGGACTCATATCCATGAAGGCACTTCTCAGGGGTTCATCTATGGGTTTCATACAAATCCAAGAATAGAAGAAATCCATAAGAAATTTAGAATAAATACTCCTTGGTTCCTTAGCCCCAGTTTGTGATTTATTGCTAGTCCACTCACAAGGATTAAACTAAAAAGTCCTGCCTCCAAATTGTTGTGTGATGTGAGGCAGGATTCAGCCTCCCTCTCCCTTTGAGTCACCATTTGTGTTTAGCAGATATCAATCCACACCTCCTAGGATATTTGGTGGAATAACTAATTAATGTTTAAAGAATGCTCTTTGAACACAAAAAAGCACAGTGTCTGAAGGTAAGGCGCAATTACTCTTCTGAATTGCACACTTGCCAGGGTGATTTTTATGGAGGCATATGACCTTCAGAAGAAAAATACCCAATTACAGCAGTTTGTTTATTATTTCATGTTAAAACATTGTTAACACAGACATTTTCTCTCAATATTTTATGAAGAAGTTATCTTAGACAGATTTAATATTTTAATATCTATTTGCCACAAGAGCTAAAGAACTAGATAATGAAATGTGTGCAGTATATTGGGGAGGTGGATGGGGAAGGTACTGCTATGAGGCTACGAATTTCTCTGAAATGAATGAAAAATTCAAGGTGCAGAGAGGCTGTCTTCTCTACTCTCTAGGGCCAGCAGGCTGTTATTCAGCTTAGGGACCTGAATCCAATTGGAAGAGCATGGAACATAATCTGCTCTGTTGGTGCTGAGGAATCAGAGGCAGCTTCCCGGTACAATGTCCCCAGCACTGTGGAAATAGGTTAGTGATGCATTTGGATCATCAAAGAGAGCCAGGGAGACACTACCTGTGTGTGAAAAGAGGAACATCTAGAAGATCCAAGCAGCATTCAGAGCCATCGTCCTACAGAAATCCCTTCTATTTGATTTCCTGAAAACCTCAGTTAAAAGAAAGTGCAGGCCATGAAGCCACAGCCTGAATAGAGAGGGATGGCAGATAGAGTGGGATGCCATGGGACTCACAGTGCCCAGCTCTGCTGAGATGGCATCACCCCAAAGGCCAGTAAATCTCAGAAGGGGCTGGGTTTTTTTTGTGGGGGAAGGGGGCGAGGGGGTTGTTGTTTGTCTAACAGAAAAGTAATGGACATGGGGAATGTGACATTGACAATTATTGAGTATTAACTTTGTTAAGTATTGAGTGTTAACTATGTACCACAAATTGTTCTAAGTGTTTTGAAGGCATCCATTGATTTCTCCTCTTACCGATGCAGGAGTAAATAATATTTTTTTTTTCAGATGAGAACATGGAGATTCATCTAGATTTAAAAAAAAATTAACAAAGCAAAACAAAAATAAAAACTAATAAGTGGTAAGTCCTGGATTTAAAATGCAGGCAGTTTAACTCCAAAGCATAGTTTAACTACTAAGTTAACTTTAGCATATATTACTTAAATTTAGAAGCACAGCAACTGCTATGGGTCTAAAAAAAGATGAAGGGATTCATTTACATACAGTTAGCTTTCCGGAAGGGGGAGGGCCCAGCTGACGAGCAGGAAGAGCTGGACTTTTTTTTCCCCACGTTTCTCACATGCCGCTTGGTGCCAGTCGGCGTAGATTCGAGTCCATATTTTCCCTTTCAAGGCTATTCTTGATGTTCATTTAAAACAGATTTCGCTAGTATAGGAAACTCCACAGAAGTGTAGCTTTGAAAGCAGCAGCCCGTTCTGCATTCTAGAGGCTGGGAGCAGAGCTCATCTGGGTAAAGCTTGCTCCCAGGGGCAGGGAAGGTGGGAGTCGGGTGGGTGAGGACTGGTGGGCTTCTTGATCTGCAGAGTGAAGGCTCAGAGCCCCTCTAGAAGAGGATTTTGAGATCATCAGGATGAAAAAGCTCTGCATAGTCATGGCAAAGCCTGTTTCCTTTGTGGGCAGGGCACCCTCTCTGGGAAATTAGAATGATTAGGAAAGCTAGTTTGTTTCCCTCGAGAAGAGGGGGGAGAGTGAGGGGCAGTCTGGGGCCCTGGAATTGGAAGAATCAGGGCACCAGCGGAGTGTGGATGTCAGGGAAAGGCTGCAAGTGCTGGGCTTCAGAAGTGAAGTTGGAAATCTCTTATTAAACAAAGTGCATGGGAGGCCATTTTAGGGGATCAGTCTCCTGCCCTGGGCCCAGGCAGAACAGACCAAAACCAGAATGGAGTCACTTGTGTTAAGTGTTCAGTAATCAAACCAAACTTTGAAATGGACCAGTTTTCCAAAAAGCAGGCAATTCTGGTCAGCCCGAGTCAGAATAACGGGGAAGTCCCCTTGTCTGAACTCCATAAAGTACCCCTTAAAAAGGGCCAATTTGCTTTTTGTTCCCTGTTTCTGCTTTCCTCAGCCCTTTTTTGCCTATAAAGCCAACACCCTCAGCTCATAGGAACACTCATTTTAGTTTACAGATCCTAAAATCAAAAGTATAATCCAAGTGGAGCTTTCAACTAAATTTGTTGTAATTTTGTCATCTGACTCTATTAGACTTCCTCCCTCTCCTTGAAGCAACTCTCCTCTGTTACCGCTCAATCTTCAGTAATATCTTGTGGTCCATGCCTCCCTGGGGACCGAGGAAAAGGACAGTATCTGCACATTTGGAGAGCAAGAGGAAAATAGAGGTGGAAGGACAGTCAGGGGCCAGGAAGACTGCCAGCAACCTGCAACAGCAGTGGACTCCGCCCACCAAGGGGAAAAGAGCTCTTCTGTCTCTCTGAGTTGTAAGGAGAAGCCATGGCCAAGAAGACTTGAAAAAGTTGTTTTATTCCAGAATAAAAAAAATACTCTCTCTGAAGATGAGTGTGGCAAACCCCATACCCCACACCCTTTTAGCAATAACCCAGGGCCTCATAATTCCCTAAAATTTTATTGCTTCCTGCCTCCAAGCTCTTTTGTTGTCTACTGACCAAGCATAGCTCTTACTTTTGACCTTTTGGTGGCCACTGTGACTTCCATGAGAGAGAACTTTTGCGACTTCCCCTGAGACTGTGGTTCCTGGGCTCCGTGCATGACAGCTACAAGAACCCATACACAGTAGGACAAAAAAAAGATTCTTTTTTCATCTCTACAAGGAGAGCAGTCTTATGAATGGGACAAGCATGATGTAAGGGAGTATGAAGAAATGTTAACTTACATTCCTGATTTCAGACATCAGAAAAGAAAGTCTACCGCCCACTGTCGGCTTTGAGATCAGGGGCAACCAGAAAGGTCAGTTCAATTATAGACTACTCCTTCTCAACTCCCATCCCCTCCCATTAACTCTCTCCACCTGTCAGGTCACTTTGCCAATAGGAGACAGTTCTGTGGGTTCTCAGCCCTACGGAATAGCCCTGGCCTACCTAAATCCTGGAGAGTGTGTGCCTTAACCTTTGTTCTCTCTCTCTCTCCCTCACAGATCCCATTTTCCTGCATCTCTAGCGTGATCTATAGCTGCCCTCAGAGGGCAGGTGTGGCAGGTGGGTGGGAGAGGGCCAAATCGCTGTCTGTGGCCTCACAGTACTGATGTGTAATCACAACTCAGCCATATACCGTAATGTGGCTATAAAGATCTCGGAACCACAGTATATGAGAGTTATGCCTGAAATGAAGTCCAATCTGTGATAAAGCAGCCAGCATTAATGCCACAAATATGTGACAGCGGGCAGAGAAATGACTGATTGGGGATGTTTATAAATATAGGAAGTGAGCTCCTTGTGGCATCCAATAGAGGGGGTTAGCAAAATGAAGACAGATGGCGGCCAATGAGCTCTCAGATTCCTTTACGGCTGCCAATCCACACAGAGAGCCCACTGCTCAACCTCATCACGCAGCCCTCCCTGCAGGCTCTCTGGGCACATTATAGGCCATCTCCACCTCCTGGCTCGGCAGAGAACTACAGCTTGCTTCCCAGGAATGACTGCGAAGATGGCAGAGAAAAATGTTGCTCAGAGCAGCCATTCTAAAGATGGCATTGATGCATGCCAAAATCATGGGGCTCACTCAACTGTCTCATAGTAGTTTTTATAGAAATATAGAATGCCATGTTGGGGGAAAGGTTTTCAACACTTCCGTCTAGCCCATTCAAGCAATGCTGGAATACTCCTGAGCACATTTTCCCAGCCGTGGGAGGTATGCCCTTCCCCAGGTGAAGCCCTGCATCTCTGCCATTGCATTGACTTTGGATGTAAAAGTTCCCTTCCTGGAGCTTCCATTCTCTGGTCCTCGGCAGCATAATGAGCAAGGATCAACCACTCTTCCTTCAGAAGACAGCCTTGCAAATATTGTAAGAGGTCTTCTTCCCATGTATGGACATGGCCTTGGTTCCCCTACAGGGACATTACAAGCTCTATTTTGTTTGCTCACATATTATGGGCTCCTGTAATATTATCTTCCAGGCCGACGTGGGGCCTCTCAAACCTTTTAAAAATGGGATGCAATGATTAGACAGTACTCTAGGGGACTGCCTGACTGGTTTATAGTAATGCAGAACTCTTGAATATTTTGTTTTATATACTATAAAAGGGAGAGGCAACCTCACTCTTGTAACTTGTGGGAAACTTACAATCAGCAAAACAGATAGTTTACATTTCTGTTTTTGTTTTACTTTGTTTTGTTTTCTGTCTTCTTCTGCTGCCCTGCTATGACTAAGCTCTGTTTCTCCAATCTGTGAGGCTCTTCCTAGTTTCCAGCCTCTGTCCCCCATTGCTCCTCAGAGCAGGGTCCGTGTGACCCTACAACAGTCTCCAGCCTGATTTTGCCTCTGTAATCAATCCTGATCTCAAACACAAGAGATTTAAAGAACAGCAGCCCAACACCTCAGGCTCCCCATCAATTGTTAGCTGGACTCAGACCTTGCATTTCTTTTGATTGCTTAAATTCTGTTTTAGTCCCCAAGTCCAGTTTCCTCCATGTTATGCAGTTCTGATTCCTGGCTTTCTGTCTTTTTCTTGTGACTATCTTGCTAAGCTTCCAGGCCTTGTGAACCTCCTGCATGGGATATTCTGCTTGAACCTTATCAGCCTTTCTTCACAAGAAGTAATGTATCTCATTCTTCCTCCTCAATCAGGCTGTGTACTTAGTGAAAAACTGTCAAAATAATAAATACTACATAAGCATAATGGAACTGGATCCTCACCATCACCCTATGAGGGAGACAGTTACAAATATAGTCCATAGATGCAGATATTGAGACACAGAGAAGTTAAGTAACTTGCATAAGGGTACACAGCTGGGAAGTAACAAAGCCAGTTTTGGATTTCATATAGTTTGAGTCTAGAGCCTATGCCCTTAAAAGCCGTACTCTCTGGCCTCATGATGAATATATCCAGAAAGAATGAATGAAAGAGTTATTTTATGTATGTAGCTCTCCTGTCTCTGTTCTCACTGGAATACTTACCCACTCTGACCCACCCCACTTCCCTGCAGCTCTCCCCTGCAGTATCCACCTTGTCCCTAAATGCACTGGCCTTTTTTCTCTATCCCATTATCTACTGCTCAAATCTACCTGAAAGACTCTTTCAAAGAGCCTCTACTTCCTGCCGTTGGATAGATTATACCTGAATCTGACATAAGATATGACATAAACCTATATTTGAATAATTTGCTTGGGGGACCTAATTATAAAATATTGCATTTTTTTCCCTGTGAAATTCCATTATCTTAGATATGGCCCATTCTGTCAGCCTGACAAGATCTTTCTGGATTCGATCACCTGATAAATTTGCTTTTCCTCCCAATTTCATGTCATGCACAAATTTGATAAGTATCATCTCTATGTCTTCATCCAACTTGCTGATGGAGATGTTTAATGATACAGGACACAGCCAGTGTCCTATGTGTCCTGGCAGCCTGCCACTTGACATTGATCAGTTAGTTGTTCAGCACCTGTTAGCTATAGTTGTTCATCTACTTACTAATACACTTAATTTTACTGGTATTCAGTGTAAACTTCTTCGTCATTCCAATAAAGCTATTACAAAAGGCTTTGTAAAATGCCTTCCTGAAATACCAATTCACTACATTTCCCTGGAGAATACTGTCAAAGTAGGAAATGAGGTTTGTCTGACATGACTTAATCTTAATAAATCTAAGACAGTAGGAAATCACTATTAATCCATACTGCACATTGTAAGAGTCTGAAGAAAATTCCATGGCTTTAGAGCATTGGTTTTGAAGCTGCATCCTGCAGAGTCTTAGATTTCCTTAGAGGTACTGCAGACACCACTGCGGGATATGAAGAGAAACAGAGCAGGCACAACCCTAGCCACTTTCATTCCAAGAAATGTTACTATTTTATATATTATAATAATGCCCTGTTTTAGATCTTTCTTGAAAAAGCGAAATGCAAAATACAGTTTGAAAACTACTGCTTTAGAGGAAGGAAGCAATCTGCCTGTCTGGAGTTGTATTTGATTGTGCTATATTGACTGGTTCTTGGGACACTCACTTTGTTAATAAAATCGAGACACCATTATCCACATTTGCTCTGTGCCTCACAGAAGTGCTATAAGAGTTGATAGATAGCCTCACGACAGAGCGACTAAGCAAGTCCATTATTGAAATGCACACATCTAAATGCCCCAAAGAATCCTTGTCATTTTTTTCAAGCTATCTGCTCAGAGGATGTTTTCCCCATCCCCAAATATTTATTGATGCCTCCTAGCTACAAGGTATGTTCAAACACATGATTTCTTCAACCTTCACAACAGTGCTAATGAGGGAAATGCAATTATTCCTGTTTACCAATGAGGAAACTGATGCTAAAAGGAGGTTAAATAAATTGGTTGCGATCACACAGCCAGTAATCAGAAGAGCCAAAATTCAAACTCAAATTTTATTGACCCCAAAGTCCTTGAAATGTGCCTGTATACCACATGAACTTATCTTAGTATCCATATATTGAGAGGTAATATTTTTGAGTATTTACAATGGGCTAGGCACAGTGCTAAACACTGGCAAAGATTAACTTATTTAATCTTGCAATAATCATATCATTGGTGATATTACTGCACCACATTTTGTGGAAAAAAATTAAGAAGTTCCCCAGGGTCACACAGTAAGAAATTGACAGAGCTAAGATTCAATCCAGGTAGTCAGACTCCAGAGACTTTGCCATTAATAATTATGTTATTATTTATGTCAGGGATCATCTTATTATCAAATTTGATGCAGGTAGATGCCCTTTGGCCATTCTTGGAAGGGTCTTGGAAACTATTCTCATGAGCTATCCTATGTGAATCTATCGTTAGAGATTATATTTTTCTTTTGAGGTAGGCATTTCCTTATGTTTACATGGAGGCAGTCTTTGCCAGTTGTTGAAGGTTTGGTGTGAACTAGAGCCTCTCCAGTGTGTCTAGTTGAGAGAATATTGAAAGGAAGAAGCGGAAACACAGGTAAGCTCTGATAATCTTGGGGGTGGAGAATCGAGGAAAAGTGTAAGACAATGGGTGAAGGCAGGTCAGGGCTCTGACCCTAAGAAGTAAGGAATGGGGAACCATAATAGGAGGAAAGAGGGTGCTAGGAAGAGCTTTATCTTCTGTGCATTTAGCTGGACCAATCCTGGTTCTTTTGAAAGAAGAGCCCTCAAATATCCACATCCTGCTGTTTTCTCTTGTATTTGTTCAACTGTGCTGGAGAAGAGTTGAAAAGGATGCAAACCTATAGAATATGCAGCCAATGTGAACAGAGCCATATTACTTCAGGGGCGAGCTGTTATTTATGGTCTAGGGGCTGGGTCCCTCCCTTCTCTAATTGGTAGGAGCAGAGAGGAAGGAAGGGAGCACAAATCATACTGACTCCCTTTTTCCAGCCCACCTTCTCTAGATACCGTGTCTGAGCCTGGCTTTCTGCCGACATATATATTTCTATTGCCTATTGAGCACGAAGGAAGATAACAGTCCTGAATAGCATCAGACAAGGAATGAAATGAAATTTTAACCCTGGTATTAGAAGACGCATTGCACTTCTCCTCCTTTTAAGGTATATTTGCCACTTGAGATAATTCATTTGGATTCCACAGAGAACCCAGTGAGCCTGGAGAGAGCAGGAGCTTCCAGGAGCCAGGGAGAGTATGTTAGTTCGTTAGAGGTAAATGCCATCCAACGGCTGGTCTACGAAAAATCATCTGCACTTCGAAGTCTTTCTGAATTGGGGAAGGATAAGCCATTATTTTTATTATTTCCATTCCCTTCCCTACCATTAAACTACTTTCTTGAAGATATTCAGCTAAACAGTAGAAGGAAATAGAGTGAAAGTAGAAAGATCAGGCTGGGAATTGCAGAAAGGTAGATTCCCATTCGGTCATCTCAAGTCTAAAAGTTATAGTGATCTAACAAGAAAACACCCTAATTTCATTAACTATGCTCCGCAGGTAGACTGTGCTACTTCCTATTATTTCAGTTTCCTTAGATGTCCTATTGGAAAGAGTAGTACTGAACATCTCTATATGTTGTGTACTGTCATATAAATAATAGGGTATATAGTTTTTGTACTCCAGGAACATTTCAACCAGAAGAGAAATTAAAATATGTAGGCCCAAAGACATATACCGTAAGTGTACTTTGGGAAGAAAGGTTTAATGTGATGGGGCGCTTCCTGTCACTGAAGACGTTTAAAGTGTGTCTACATAAAAGCCTATTAGTTTTACCATAATTTAACAATGTTAAACTGGTTTCCTTGTTGCAGGACTTCTCAGAGCCTTTGTAGGCTGAAGTTCACTGTGACTCTTTCAGATGACAGTAGGTATCCAGCAATTTCCTAAACTGGCGAATTATGGAATCTTTATCCCCATTGTATTAAAGAATCATCCAAAGGGACTGGTTTTCTGAGAAAAATTTTGAGAATTCCTGCTGAATAGGACATTATTACACTAAACATAGATTGAAGTGCTTGCTGTCTAAAGTCTCTTCCAAGCCTGAGAGAGCTCAGGCCACAGCCAAGTAGGGGACTTTTTGGAGAGGAGCTAATCAGGAGGATTGCCGCTATTCAAATAGCCCCAAAGGCCCCCTCAGCACCAGGCGTAGGTCCTCCCAGAGGCAACAGTGGGGAGTGGGGAGGGAGCAGCCCCCCTCGATGCCAAGGGACTTTGAGGCTGCTTTCCATTCGAAGCCTGGGAAGACAACCGACTTCCCAGGAGGAAGAATATTGCTTCCTTTACAAAGTGTAGGCCACACCTCTTCCTTCCACTGTTCTCCTAACTTCTCTTTCTTCTTCACCCAGGGAACTCTGGGACTGGCATTGACTGTAGATCACTGGACAGGATCCCAGCCATCCCTAAGTGAATGGAAAGGTACATGTGTAGACACATACACTCATGCACACACACACACACACACTCACGCACATACACACACTCTAGTTTGCATTTCTTGGGTGTGTCAGTGTGGCCCAGTGGGGATACCTTAGGCCTGGGACTCTGAAAGCCCCTCACACACTGCATAACCTGGAACAAGTCACATCACCACCATCTGGGTCTCAATTTATGCCTCTGTAAAATAGAGTATGAACCATGCCTTTTTCCTAGATGTTGAAAGAATTAAAGGGAGTGGGGCACCTGAGGGGGCTTTGAGAATGGGGGCTTGTGGACACTCAGGGCAGCTTTTAGCTAATGGGTCACTAACTGGACTGGGGAGTGCAGTGATATCATTTCATAAATTGCAGCCATCCCTGAATGGTTCACTATAACTATGAAGCATAAAGTCGGCATTTAAAGATTATTTGGATTTCCAAAGGCCGAGCCAGCCTTGACTCTCTAAGCACGTTAGAGCTGCTGTGCATCAACCCTCCCCAGACACCACACTGGGCGTCTAGCTCCCACACCCGCACAGCCGAATTCCTTCCCAACAGCCACGTGCTGAAGCCGTGAGAGGGAATAGAGCAATTTGCTTTAAAAATAAGGAAAACAGCCTGCAGGCCTTTATCCTCTAAGCTAGCATGAGGCTGCTGTGGCTATGACGGGACTGTGTCTGGTGAGCAAAAGAAGAAACTCCTGGAGATTCCAGTGCCCACAGGTGGACAGTGCTCCAGCCCCCTAGAAGAAATCCATGTGGGGACAGGCACATTTTGGTCACCAGTACTCGAGAGATGTCTGAGTAGCCTGCCTTCATGTTTTCACTCTTTAAGAGAAAGCGCCCAACCTTTCTATGGAGAGACGGTACGGGGTATGACTCTAATACAGGAGAGATTTGGGAGCAGAAAAATGTCATCTGGATAGAAGGCACTTGTTAACGAAAATAATCTCTATTTTTCTTCCAGCTTCTCCCTGGCAATCATAGGAGAGGGAAGTGTTTCCGAAGACGGGGCCTCGGAGGAGCGGGACGTGCCTGGGAGAGGTGGTCACCTACCTGGTAAGACTTTGAGAGAGAGTAGAAATTCTGTTTCTACCCAACAATGGGAGAAAACTGAAGTTACTTTCAGTTGAACTGAATTGTCCCCTGCTGGTTGGGAGTCCCTGCCTTCGTTTTCTTGCCATTTGAAAATATCACATAGGCTAGTTTATGTTGGTTTTCTACTGTGAGGCACTTTATGCAAGACTTTTCATCTGTTCCTTTCTACAGTATTGAAAAACAGAAATCTTGCAAATGAGCAAACTGTGGCTTAGGGACACAATGACAAATAAGCAGAGCCAAAATGTAAACCCCGGTCTTCCCTGTTCCAAAGCCAGGCTTCTGGGTCTAATTTTCCTTCTAGGAATGATAGAAGAGGACATGGGCTCCAGGCAGCAGGTCAAACTTTACCAGTAGCTCCCAAACCCTCTCCAGCACATGCTCCTGGGCTTCGGCTGCTACTGCTTCTTGTTTAGGGATTCTCCAGGGCCATGTCAAGAGGAGGGAGTGCAGAGTCAGTGGTGTTCTCCTGCTCAGCTCCACTGAGATCTTTACATGGTCCTGAGCCTCCTCTCCAGCCCCTTATGCTGGCTCTGGAGGCTGCAGGGAAATGGAGAGCAAGCAGAAAAGAGGTGACAGTGACGGGGTCCGAGCTCTCCTCACCAGGTTGCTGAGTGTGTGCCAGGAACCCATTCTCATTCCACCTGCACCCGGGAACATTCTCCTTCATCAGCAGACGAGTTGCATATCTTGAGAAACTGAAGTTTTCATCTCCTTTTGATTGGGCTCTACAGCAGCTTAAAAAGCTTCTGCCTGAAAGTGCGAATCGCGCCACACCTTAATAGCCTCTTTTCTAGGGCGACGTGGGCTTTTTAAGCTCCCAGAGCCTCTGTGGGGATGTCTGAGCTGCTCGCGTTGTTTGTCTGGCGTGCATTTCTATTCAGGGAGCCGTCTCTGCAAAGTCTTTCATTTCGCGCACAGTCATCCAAGGGAAAGAGAAACATGCTCTACATGAACATTAGTGGCAGCTGAAATTTGTCACACCAAAGATCAAAAGGCATAGCCAGGTAAAGGAAGACAAAGGAAAGGAAGCAGGGGTGGGGAAAATGGTAACATCTAGCCCGGATGGGAAGATTGGGACAGGAGTCACGGATGGTCAAGTTTTGGTTCTTTTAATTCTGGAGAAGAATAATGCCTAAGAGTGTCCTTAGGGGGCAAATATCTTCAATTGTTCTGTGTATCAGAAGGATCCTGGGTTCTGGGATGGGAATCTTGTCACAGATCACTGTACCTTTTAGCCAGGCTCCCCTTGTACATCAGGGCACCTCTGATGGTCTGACCCCGTGGCCTCCCTAGGAAGCGCTGGGGCCAGCGATATCCATTCTGAAAGAGAAAGGCTGCCTTGTGTGTGCCTATGTCCTTCTCTGCATGCCAGAGGCCACCCGGCTGCACACTGACCCACCAGCCAAGCACCGTGGGTTTGACCTGATGTGCGTGTTTTTGTGCATTTCAATGGGAGTTTATGAAATGTCTGGGTATTGGTCAAATTTCTTTTAATTTGGCCCAACCAGGGTCTCAGATTGCTGTTGTTGTTCTTTTAAATTGTTCACCTAGCCCACTGTACCCGGCCCAAGGCAGAAAGCTGGTATCTTGGAAGACAGATTTCACTTTTTTTCACATCTGCTCTCTTCCTCCCAAAGCCCATATTACCGAAAAGGAGTCTCTGCGCTGAGGCACATTTGTGACCTAGTTCTGAAAGGACAAGTCCTGTATTGCCTTAATTAAATAGTACAGGATTCAGACTGCAGCCTTCTGTGCTGTGGGATCTGTTTCAGAGAAGGAAATCCGAAATCTCTTTTGTCTTTTTACACTGTGCTCTTTAACAAAGAACATAAACAGAAGGACAGAAGAATTTCTCCCTAAACACAGCGTTTTTCCAGCCCAGCATTCTCTTTTGACTGTTGTGCCAAGAGGCAGCCTGTGAGAGGGCACAGTTATTTTAAAATGTTTTGGTTTCCCCCAATAACTAATAATGGAGCTTTCCTCCCACAATTGCACTTTTGCTGGCCTGTCATGCTAAGAGCTTGCCTGGGAGCTGGCGCCATTTCCAGTTCTATGACCTTGGGCAAGATGCTCAAACTTTCTGGAAAGCTCAGTTTTCTCGTGGGTAAATTAATACAGGCATAATACCTGCTCTACAGGATTTTGGTGATTCATGTTAATATATGTAAATCATCAAGTACGGTTCTTGGAGCCACTGCAATGTCACTTTGTCAGAGTCGTTCAGACCAAGTGAGCAGCTCCTGCCAAGCTACTAACTGCGCTTCCTCTCCCCAACTCCAGCATTTATAAAAAACATGGTTAATTACTTACCTAATAGTTAATACTTCCTGAGCACCTCATTGTCTGAAGCACTTCTCACAGCAACCCCATGAGGAACCACTATTATCCCCATTTCAAATCAATGATTTGAGGCACAGAGCAGCTAAGTGACTTGCCCGAGGCTGCACAGCAGAACTGGGATTCAGCACATCTGGTTGGAAAGCCATTGCTCTTAACTACCGCTCGGCACTGCTATGCTGCCTTAATCAGCTCTTCCATGGCTGTCTTCTCCGCCACTCTCTTCCCTCTGGAGAGCCAGGGGTGTATAATTCTTGTTCATTTCTGAGTCTGCAGTGCCTAGCATGTAATAGGCAATTCTGTTTACTGAATAATTTTTATTATTATTTATTTATTTATTTATTTTTGAGAGGGAGTCTCCCTCTGTTGCCAGGCTGGAGTGCAGCGGCGCCATCTTGGCTCACTGCAACTCCTGCCTCCTGGGTTCAAGCGATTCTCCTGCCTCAGGCTCCTGCGTAGCTGGGACTACTGGCATGCACCACCACACCTGGCTAATATTTGTATTTTTATTAGAGACGGGGTTTCACCATGTTGGCCAGGATGGTCTCAATCTCTTAACTTCATGATCCACCCATGTCAGACTCCCAAAGTGTTGGGATTACAGGCGTGAGCCACCGCGCCTGGCCTTGTTTTTAAATTATTATTATAGCCTGCACTGTTTCCTACGGGTAAACACTCTACAAATTTGTGACCTACTAAGTGACTCCTTTTAATTTGTTCTAAAGGCATCTCTTTCAAGGTTCATTTATCGCTTCTAGGTTTTAGAAAATTTTAGGATTTGTTAACCAATTCTAGACCAGAGCCAGAACCAAGGAATGGAGAATGTTCCTGGAACGTGGCCGAGGAGTATTACTAGAGGACAGTTAGAGCTTTACAAAGTGAAATCAAAGGACCACCCACTTCAGAATTTCCTGGGGGCCTTACAAATAACGCTGATTCCCATGAACTGAATGAAGGCCTCTGAAGCTAAGGTCCAAGAATCTGCCTTTTCAATAAGCTTCGAGTGATTCTGTGCAGTTTTCAGTTATGAGAGCACAGACTTAGAAGTCTTAAGAGCAAAGACCAGAGGAAAAGGAAGACTGATATAGACAGAATAAATGATATCTGGGAAGAATGCAGGAATTAAAAGAAAAAGACAAGCTCCTAGGAGCTTCCCTGAGTGGGGACCACAGGCCAGAGCAGAACCTCAGCCCATTCTAAAGTGACATTTCTGAGGCTGGAAAGTGTGAGCATGCAGCTGGAGTCAAAAAGGTCCAGGTCTTTCTTAGGCCTAGAAAAGTGAGATAGAGGCCAGACATGGTGGCTTATGCCTATTATCCCAGAGCTTTGGTGGCAGAATTACTTGAGGCCAAGAGTTTGAGACTAGATTGGGCAATGTAGCAAGACCCGTGTCTACAAAAAAACTTTTTAAAAGTTAGCCAGGCATAGTGGTGGGCACCTGTAGTCCCAGCTCTCAGGTGGCTGAGGAGGGAAGATTGCTTGAGCCCAGGAGTTTGAGAATGTAGTGAGCTGTGATCACCCTACTGTAGTCCAGCCTGGGCAACAGAGTAAAACCCTGTATCAAAGAAAAAAAAAAAAAAAAGAGAGAAGAAAAAAAGAAAAGTAACATAGAGAAAAAACTGAGTGTATAAGTAGGAATAAAAAATGTCATTAAAAGACATATGAAATGTCCAGGATAGGTAAATTTATAAAGACAGAAAGCAGATTAGGGGCTGGGCATGGTGGCTTACGCCTGTAAACCCAGCACTTTGGGAGGCCAAGGCAAGTGGATCACCTGAGGTCAGGAGTTCAAGACCAGCGTGGCCAACATGGTTAAACCCTGTCTCTACTGAAACATACAAAAATTAGCCAGGCATAGTGGTGAGCACCTGTAATCTCAGCTACTCAGGAGGCTGAGGCAGAAGAATCACTTGAACCCGGGAGTCAGAGGTTGCAGTGAGCCAAGATTGTGCCATTGCACACCAGCCTGGGTGACAAGAGTGAAACTCTGTCTCAAAAAAAAAAAACAAAAAACGAAAATGAAAACAAAAACAGCAATAAAAAGAAAGCAGATTAGGGGTTGCCTAGGACTGGAGCAACGGTAGGATTCAGGAGTAGATGCCTAAGGAATTCAGAGTTTCTTTCTGGATAATGAAAATGTTCTAAATTTGATTGCAGTAATGAATGCAAAATTCTATGGATATACTAAAAGCCAAGTGTGTGGATACTTCAAACGGGTGAATGATATGTTACGGAATTGTATCTCTGTAAAGCTATTGAAAAAGAGAGAGAGAGAGCATCTGGGAGCTATTAAGTATACAGCTGGGCCAAGCTCAATAATGTGAACTGATGTATTTGTAATCCTCCCCCACATTACTAAGGCCCCCTCATATTCTAATTAGCAAGGCTGACTTTGAATGCGTGCTGGTGCTCCATACTCAACCGGCTGTGGTGGAATGAGGAAACATCAGAGAGGTGAGTGGACCTAGGCTGTGGATTCTAGGCCCAGTATGTGCAGAAGAAATCTCTTCCCGCCATGTTTGATTGTCTCAGTGGTGGTGTTGAAACACTCCCATGAGAAGTGTGGGTGCAGCCTGCGTTGGGGGAAGACTACCCTCTTTTCACATCTGACCAATCAAAGCTACGCAAAGGTCTCTAGATGGACAGTTGCTATGACGTCATATGAGACTAGGAGAATTTCTCACTCTTCTTTTCTGGGCTAGAATCTAACTCCTGGCATTTGCCATGTGACTTTGGGCAAAGAGCTTAGCTTCTCTAAGCCTTAGCTTCCCCACTTGTGAAATGACGACACCATATCAAGTGAAGGTTAACACGTCAGTGAGTTTCTTTTTCTGTAGAATGGACCTAATATTCACTGTTTTGCAAGAGGACTGTGAGGATTTACTGTCGTATAGTCCAGGACTGAGCCTGGTATGTGGTTGATGCTCTAGAGATGCCGGCCACTTTTGCCACATCTTTTTTGCTTACTGTTTATGATTGGAGGATAGTTCATTTATGAATAATTAATAATAATTTAGGCAAATTGAACTTACTTTCCTTACCACTGAAACAGAGGGAATTTTCCTCCTTCGGCTGTTGAGAGGATTCTGTGACTTACTATATGTAAAACACGTAGGACTGTGCTCTCAGCTGATGATGCGGATTCAGTAGTGTTTGCTATGCTTTAGTAGTAATAATAATGATGCCATCATTACTGTTTATGAATGTATTTATTCAGCAAGTAATTACCGGGCACATACCATGTGCTATGATTGCACCTCTGTCACTACAAATGTCTGTAAGAGTTTGGGTCCCTGGGAACCCAGGTGATGTTCCATCTCTCCCATCTGTTCTGCCTTCTCTGGTGCCATCTTCTCATTTTGATGGGCAAGTGGAATGGATTCAAGTAGCATCTTTGTGAAATAATTTGGGGAGGAAACACACATGACTTTAACATTTACACAACCGAGCTGATGCAGGCTCATACTTCCATTTAGAAATTATCACTATTTATTAAAACGGAAAGATGATTTTTTAATGTTTGTGGTAAGTTGTATTCCTCATGAACTGGAAGAGTTAACAGGACGGGCCCTGAGCAGCAATGCTTCCAATAGGAGACGTCTTTTAGGCTTTCCAGGTCAGAGCTTTCCCAGGTATCTCTGGCCAGACTCTAGATTTTTGGGGTTTTTTTTCAGACAGAGTCTCTCTCTGTTGCCCAGGCTGGAGTGCAGTGGTGCAATCTTGCCTCACAGCCAAACTCTGCCTCCCAGGTTCAAGCCATTGTCCTGCCTCAGCCTCCCAAGTAGCCGGGATCACAGGTGTGTGCCACCACGCCCGGCTAATTTTTGTATTTTTAGTAGAGAAGGGGTTTCGCCATGTTGTCCAGGCTGGTCTCAAACTTCTGACCTCAAGTGATCCACCTTGACCTCTCTAAGTGCTGGGATTACATGCGTGAGCCACTGTGCCCGGCCTCTAGGTTTTTTTTAGGTTTCCCACCAAGCATCTCCCAGCCCCTCTCTTCCCCAGTCCCCCACAGGGTCTCTCTGGTGATGAGGAAAAGGCACATTCCTTAGGTGAAATAGAACAGGAGCTTCCAAACCTGCCCATCTTCCTGGCTTACACCCATCCCCCCAAGCTCCACCCCCACATCCTAGCTCTGACCACCTTGAGGGTCAAATGTCAGCTGAGAGATTCTTCCAAGACTAAAATGTGTGGCTTCTCTGAGGAACTGCTTTCACTTCTAAAGCCTCTTCTGTTCAAGGTAGTACCTGGCAGGACTTCTAATCACAGGCAATTGATATTCTACTGAGCATCTTTGGAAAATAATCTGCAAACAAGAGGCTGCAGGCTATAAAAGTCGCTGTCTCTTTCTCACTCCCTCTTCCCCCTCTCTCTTTTTCAGAACAAGGTTTACAGCTTAATAAAAATACAACCCAAGCGAAAGCAGGAAACCTTAGTACTTTGCTCAACAATATTATCCTTTTAAGAGTTTTATTAATCGGTTTAAAGTTGTGTGGCATTTGGTTAAGAGGTGTAAGGTGCCTTCCCCTGCTGACAAGACTGTCCTTGCATTTCAGGAGTTGGCACGGCTGGCTCAATTAACAGAATGGCGGGGAAAAGAGGGTCAGCCTTGGAAGTCTCGAGACTCACACTGCGTGGATGATGAGTTGAGCAGCAGTTTGGCTCTCCTTCTGCATGCCCCTTGCATCTAGCACACGTGCACACACACACACACACACACACACATGCACATCGAGACACGTAAACACATGCACCAGTGGCAGGCACGGGGAGACTCCCTCCTGGAGAAAGCAACATAAAGGAGTTCCTGATTTGTTTTTACCTCCTTGTAAAGGAATTTGTACATTCTGCAAGGGAGACTTACTGGCTAGCAAGAACAGACAAATGCATCTGTCAATTTAGCAGCATCATTTGAGCTCAATCAGTGTGGTGCTGGAGGAGCCCCCTAAATTTTAATTTCTTCTAGCACCATAAGCGCTGTGATAGGTCTTATCAGTATTATACTGACTGCACAAAATGAGACCTGGTGTGGGGCAGTTTTCTTGAAGGGAGAGATGTTAAGAGCACAAGCCAGGAGTCCATTTAACAGGTTTCTAATAATATCATCTCATATCGACATCACATTTTCATTCCTAACCACTTCAGGCTTGAGGTGCACACAGGTTACTCATCCTTTTCTAAAACCCAGTGTTTTCTAGTTTGGGGCTGATAGAACTTCAGGTAGGACAGAAATAGAACTTCCTGACTATGTAGATGGGTCCGCACAAGGACCACGATTCTCCCTTGAGAATGCTAGGCAAAAGATAGGCAACTGAATTACATGGTTGTGCTGAGGACATGGGGGCTCTAGATGACTTCAGTGAGGTGCACCGGGTCCAGGGTGTTCAGAAGTCACGAGGCAGAGTCCCCACAGGATCTCAGGGCCCTTTACAGATTTCTCAGACATCTTTCTAGCACAACTGCAAAATGACTCAAATGTATGATTAATTTTTGCTCTAAAAGTGGAGAACATAAAGACACTTACTTGCTCACTCAATTATGCATCTAATATTTATTGAGTATCATATAAAGTCCAGACACTGCTCTCACAATGCACTGCAGCTGGAAGGGGAAGGAGCCATGACAACAAAGATGTTCATCCCAGCATGGAGAATGCCAACAACCGAGCTGTGTACAAGGTGTGGTGACGGCGCGAGAACAGAACCAACCCCACTCTCACTGCCTGGGAGGCAGCAGGGAGGCAGGAGGAGACCTGGAAACCTCACGAGGAGATGCTCTACCTGGGCAACAATATTGGTTGGATTTTTCTGGACAGAAAGAAGGGTTCATGCCATGCCAGGCAGAGAGACAAGCATGGATAAGGGCACAGAGAATGAGAAACAAAGTGTTCAGGAAGCTACTGGTGTTTGGTTGAGGCTGGAGGTGGACAGAGAGGCAGGAGGTCCCTGGAGAGGGGGTGAGGGGTCAGCTGCAGGAAGGGGGCTGCTCCCTGTGTTCACGGGGGACAGTGTTGGGGTGAGCAGACCACCAACATGCACGCCAGGGTGTCTGCAGCTCCCTCAGAAGTGCTGTCCTTCTCATGTGGGTGGGTACCGTGAGCATCTGAGATGTGAGAAGGACCAAAGAAGGAGTATGTTGTCCTGGGCCATACTGCATGGCGGTGTAGGTGACAGGTACTAGAAACACAGCAAGGGAAAGGGCTTTGTGGCCTGGGCAGTGCACACATGGGCAGACGTAGAGGAAGCGAAGGGCTTCACTTACAGAAGAAAGGTGTGTGTGTCTGTGTGTGTGCATGTGATCACGTGTCTGAGCATGTGTGTTGTCAGAATATTCTTGAAGGGAGCAATGTCTGAAGAAGGCTCAAAGAGGAAAATGAATATTAAAGTCACAATTGTTAAGGGGCTAGATCTCATGGTACGTGCTCTTGCCATAAGAAATTAAAATTTAAAATAAAAGAAGTAAAATGAATGGACATGAAGAAATTCTTGGAGGTGATGGATATATTTGTTACCTTGATGGCAGTGATGATAACATGAGTATACACATATGTCCAAACTCACCATGTTGTATGCAATAATTATGTGCCATTTTTGTATATCAACAATACCTCAAAAAAGCTGGAAAAATTAAAAAAAAATTGAAAGAGAAGAGACACTAAAGAGCTTGCTCTCTCTCTCTCTCCCTCCCTCCCCCACCCACCCTATCCCTCTACTATGTGAGCACACAGTGGGAAGGTGGCTGTCTGCAAGCCAGGAAGATAGTCCTCACCAAAACCAGACCATGCTGGCACTCTGATCTCAGACTTCCAGCCTCCAGAATTATGGGAAATAATTTTCCTTTGTTTAAAAACAAACAAATAAATAAGGTGGCATAAATAAATAGGGTGGCATAGGGACTATCTGCACCAGCAGGAAAGAAAGAGGGAGTGAAAAGGACCTCATGGTTAGTCAGTTCCTCCCTTAGTAAAATGGAGTAGACACTAATTCCAAAAGAACATGCAGGAATCAAGGGGCATAAACCACTGGCGAGAAAGCCTTGCACAAAATGTCTGCTTCTGCAGCTGAAGCTGATAAGCAATTACAGTGTTCCTAGTGAAGCAAAGACTAATTTTACTTTCTTGGTGGCCTCAGGTTGCAGGACCAGGGCAAAGTCTGGGGAGCAGAGTCAGGTCTCTCTTTGGCAATGCAGCCGCATAAGCACTTGCAGGCTGTTTTAAAACCAGTGAAGGAACAGTAGAGATGGTTTGCTCTAGGGACCATTGTGAACCTAGCATAGAGAGGCAGGCCATTCATTAAGCCTCACGGACAGAAAACCAAAAAGGAGAAAATGGCCACCAATGCCTTGCACTATTTTTATCACCATAAAAAGCACAGGCCATTGTCTTGGGGAAGGGGGTTCATTTGACACAGTAAATTAGTTTGAAACTTTTAACAGAGAGGGTGCCTAGTTATTTGTAATCAATCCAAGGGTATTGTATTAAGTCTTGTTTCTTAAAAATACGTGGTATTTGGTTTCTGTGCTGAGCCAAAAAAAAAAAAAAAAAAAAAAGTGTCTAGACCTGTCACAGGAGAAATAGAAAGCAAGTTCAGCTGAGGTCTGGCCCTGGCCCGCTCAGGCTAACACTCACCACCCGGTGGGGAGAAAGTGAAGAAAGGGGAGCAGGGAGGAGCCTTGTAGAGTAGATGCCCAGGGATGATGGTAAAATAGGAAGATTTTTCTTGCAATCTTCCCCAGAGAGGGGCTGCTAGAACTTCCATTTAGAGAGTGCTATCCTTGACAAATGGTAATTTTTTTTCCCACTACCCGATAAATTACTTGGAGTTAAAATTAATATTTTCCTTCAGAAAAGAAATAATCATTAGCCTCAGAAGCAAAATTGGAGCTAAGGCTCCAGTGATATAATAATAATAATTTGCACTTGCATGGATTCTTTCAAGCAAAGGTCTAGGAAGCTTTGCCAAACGTTAATTAATTAAGCCTTGCAGGTTCCCCCAGGAGGCAGGTAGCTATTATCTCAGCTTTCCAGATGTGGAAACTGAGTCTCAAGGAGGTGAAAGTGATTTGCCCAAGGTCACTCCGGGAATGAGAAGCAGGACAGAGATGGAAATGACAGAGCCTGCCCCATGCCCAGAGTCAGAGAAGCTTTCTGCATCTTCTCCCCCTGGGGCCATGAAGGGCCCAGGTCTGCAGACCTCATGCATATGCAGGACTCAGAGAATTCCAGTCCACTAAGCACGGTTAAAGGGGCAGGAAATGGGTCCCCAAATTATTTTCATTTGCAAGGTTCGGGCTGTTTGTCACCAGGTAGAGCTCTGCTAAAATTTGGAAACAAACAGGAAGTGGTTAGGAAAGACATAATTACAAAATGTTCCAGAAAAAAGGCACCCCGTACCACTGTTAATGGGATTACTTATGCATATCTAACCTCTATGTTAGCCTTCTGCAGAGTCTAAATTTGAGAAACACGAAGGAAAAGTAGCGAAAGTGAATTTTAGACAGGGGAAGAGTGGCTTCAAGGAGGTCTCCTGTGTGCGGGCTGCATCTCCTGGCTTCATCCATCATGACACGTCCTGGGCTCTGCCGGCCTCCTGGGGAATTTGGTGGGGAAGGCTGTTTGCAGGAGAGCAGTGGAACCCAGGAACTCTCCCCTCCACGCCTGGCTTAGCAACTGACAAATACCATCAGCGAATTCCCCACCCTCTCCCCACCTTCCTGTCTTAGGTGCTGCTGACATATTTTGATATTTCCTCATGAGATTATACTTCACATAATGAATTTGATTCTTCAATTCTTCCTCTCTCCCTCACAACTCTGTAGCTTCTAGAGTTTATCTGCTGCAAGATGAATCGCCCAGAGACTCTGGGAGCATCTTTCTTTACACTTCACCTCCCCCACTGCGGATGAGAAATAGACTTTTCCCTCATCCATCATAAGTCAGCATGACAGGGCTGTCGGTCCCCAGGCCTGACTCGCTGCATCCTCCTTCTCTCGGCCCTGCTGCAGCATGTGGCCTGCTTCCCAGCACCAGTTGGGACCTTACAAAACACTTTGAATTGCAGTAGAACCAGACCAAAAAAATCCTAAAAAATAAAAAATAGTAATAACAGAGAGAAAAATGACTTCAAAATAAAATAACAGAGAGTGGCTTCCAAATTTCTTTATTCAGTCGCCTCTTCTCTCTTTAAATAGGACATTGTGAAATTCAAATAAATCCAGTCTTTTTCTTGACGTGTTATCAATCTTCCAACATCCCTTGCGGGTAAAGGGTGAGTCCCGTTTGCCTGATTTCACAGATAAGGCAAAGGAAACAAAAGGAGGTGAAGAAGAAGGATGATGATGAAGGCCAAAGGAATGAGGCTTTCTCCGGCCAGGAAGGGAAAGTGTGAAGCAATGCAGTAGTTGTGTCTCTGTGTGGTGGAAATAACAGAGTATCTGGGATACTGACAAATTGTTCTCTCATTCCACCTCCTGCCTGTCCCCCAGCGGGGACTGAAGGAATGAAAATAGACCAGTTCCATTTAAAGGGCTGGGTTGTAGGGGATCCTCTGGGATCTGTAACTAAGTGAATGGCCACAGTTTTTCTGCCTTGGTTGGGTTTGGCCGCAGCGAGTGTCTCAAGAGTCCACCCACTATCCTTTCACTCTTTCTTCTTCACGGATAGAATGGATGGGGGAACTTTTGTTTCCAAATGTTATTGGAAGATTTAATTAAGCACCATTGGAAATTTTTGAATGGAAATTGCCACATTAGTCATGATTATTACCCATTTTCCTTAAACATAGGGCCAACTGCTAAGCTGTTAGGCACAAGCCTGGAAATTACAAAAATATTCAAATATCCATTATCTGGGATTCTGTTTGCCAAGCATCCTATCTAATCAGGGAAAGCCTGCTGGAACAGATGGGCCTTACACTGTGCCCTTCTAAGCCAGGAAACTTGGACATGTTGGGGCCCAGTGAATGGAAGCGCATAATGCTGCTGCCACCGAAATAACTCATTTCTCCTCGGTAAAAGCCTGACTGCGCTTGTTCCCTTCAGATTGCACCTGCAGCCACTTCTGACTTCTGCAACACAGAACTAGGAAGGTGGACACTGGCTTTTCTGAGAGATGAAGGTCCAGGGTGGCCTTGCACATCACCTGGAATCTTGCTGCCCTATGTCTAGGTAGCTGGGATGGTCAGCCTAGGGGCACGGGAAAGACAGAGCTGACTTGAAGAAGAGGGATGTTCAAAGTGGCTTGTGCAGGTGCTTACACACAGAGAAAAGGCCTTCCTTTCAACTTCATATTTATGAGTAGTTTACAGAAAGCTTTGGAGCCAAAGGAAACAAAATTGGTAAACACAGTAAGTAATAGATTCAACAAATACAGCTAAGGATAAAGAACTAATTTACATTTAATGAGACAGCGATTGTTTATTAAATAAGAAATGGTTGTGCTTATTGAGATGGCCTTAAAGGTTTTTCAGGAAGAATACATTAAGCTTTGAATATAGCTTTTTCATATTCAAAAGATGTGACTGGAAGAAACGAGGAAGGGAGGAGTCAGCAGAATGAATAAAGCATGTAGGAAGCCGATCACTTCTGGAATTTAGAGCATTGGACAAAAATCTAATGGAAAATAAATTCCACAAAAGGTTCTCTTCCTTGTATGTTATACTGCAGCCAACCTCATGGTATTGATTTTTTTTTAAGTAGCATATGATTAGAGAATCAATGTCATGTTGGAACATATATTCTGGCTATGACCTTGTATAATGTATTTTTGAATCAAAATTTCTTTGACTGCGTTTATGACTATGGGGATCTGTGTTCATGTAGCTACCTCTGCAATCTCAAAGTGAGGACGAATGGGATCTTCCATGTAGAAAGCTGGAAAACCTCCTAGCCTTCCATGAAAGATAAAGCCAAGCAAAAAGTGTGACTGAATAGGGAGAGTCACTTCTGTCTGTGAGTTGCAAAGGCCAGTTACTTCACAGGATTGATTCAAAACTTTTACCTGCAGAATCTCCTGAAGACATGTGGGCCAGCAATTGCACTCCTTTGTCTTTGTGAACAAATCATTTTTTAACTTGCTGTTTTCTGTTTTAAATAGCACCACATGCAGAGTCAGAACAGTTGAATTTGAGTTCTGATCTGTCACTAGCTGGTTGAGGCAGACAATTCTAGCTTTCACCAATATCTCTTCTCCCTGTTTTCCATGCTAGCGACTGCATTTCCCAGCCACCTTTGCAGTTAGGTGGGCCATGGGATGACAGCAGAAGGGATGTATACACTTTAAGGCCAAGTCTTAAGAAGGAACGAAAGTGAGCCTCTCATGTTCCCTTACTCCTCCCTGTTGTTTGGGTCATAGGTGTGATGGTAAGTGCTGAAGCAGCCACTTTGGAGCTAGAGTTAAAGCTGTGGCTGTCAAGGTTGCTTCACTAGCCCTAGACCACTATTTGAAAGAGAAATACATTTCTACCTTGATTAAGCCACTGTTTTGGGAGAGGCCTGATTACAGCATCTTAACCTATATTTTGACTCTTATAGAATTCAGGTATAATGACCTTGAAACTGAGACATTATTTTATGTGTTTTGCCTCTATTTTAAAGACAAAATTCTTAAGGGTCAGGAATTTATCTAAGAAATTTGAGACTGTGTGGTGAATATACCTTGCTTTTCCTGATGGATATTAAGGATGTGAATAGGAAAAAAGGAGTGGAGAAGCAAAGCATATTCTTAAAAGTAAAAAGACAGCTGGTTAATCACTTTACCAGAGAACTGTCAAGAAACACTCGATAGAAATACCAGCAGTAGTTGATAAGTTTTTTTTGTGTGTAACACAATAAATACTGTTTGGAATAGCCATATGTTTTACTGAAGAAAATAAAAGAAGAGTTTTAGACCAGGCCTTGGGCACATGGCTGGAAATGTGTGATCCTGGAGTCTGGCTCACCAGGAGAAATCCAAGTCAGCCGCATAAAATGCTGGCCATGGCAAGTAAACAAATGCAAACTTTCTGCTTGTTCTTTTAAAACCTCCTCGCAGGTATTCCATAATGAATCCTTCAATTCAATATTGAATTTGATTTTTTATTAAGAAAATATTCAAGCATCACAGAAACATGGTAAAATAAACCCATATGTCTGTTATTGAAACTCGCTAATTATTAAGTTTTGCTGAATTTGCTTAGCTTTGTTTTCTTTTTTTTTTTTTTTTTTCATTTTTTGAAATCAGCATGAGTCACACACTGTAGAATGGTACATAAGAAACCTGAAATCAATCTTCCATCTCCTACGGGCTCAAGTCCTGTTCAGTCTTCATGAAGCCACTCACAGAGATCCAGTGAGGGCAGGGGATGCCATCCCTTCTCCTCCAGCTGACACTATCCTCTCAAAGATGTGAACCTTATGTGTAGCTATTCTGATAACACTTGTTTGACTTTCCAACTCCCTACTATTTAGGCCAAGGCATACACTGCCTGGGTTACTAGGCCGTTGCCAACCCCATTAGCAAATAACAGTCTAAACTTCTCAGGGGATCACCTTGGGACTGTTTTAATAATAGAATGTGCGTATACCAAAAAGGTAGGAAACCCTAACTACTTGAGAACCAAACAGACTTGTAGCTCTAGGAAAAAGAAGAGAGGTGGTTGAACCCTTAGGAATCATAAAAGCAGGAGGATTATATAAAACCCTGAGGATTAGAAAACAGGCCTCCCTGTCTGTCCTCCAATTCCCTGACAGTCTGAATCATGATGGGCTGCTGAATGGGTATGGATATTTCCAGGTCTCTGTATCTTAAGCTAATCAGAATGAGTGTGTCAGGTATGAGGAGGGCTATGCAGAGTGTCCAGGCTGGAGGGGTTAGCACTAGGGAGGGCCGCAGGGGCTCTGTGCTGCTCCCAAGGAAGCACACAGAAGAACTTCCAAAGGAAAGAAGGCAACTTCAGTCCAGGCCCACATCAACCTCAAGCATCCGCCTTGCACAGAATGGTGTCTGTTTCTCAAGAGGCTGGGCTCAAATGGAGCAACGTCATAGTACAAAAGGCTCGGCAAGTTCATTAAGGTGCTTCCTGGTTTTGTATGTCAGTATTAAACAGAACATGTTAATGGAAGGCTGTAGGGGACAACATTTCATTGGTAGGTAACTGTTTTTCTTTTCAGTTACCTTGATGCAGAATTTCTAGACAGCAGCAGAGGTACCACCCCTCAAAAGCTGAGCTGCATGCTGCAAAGTGAGTTATATGATTGACTCTGGGGCTTAGTTCTTTTGATATTCCAATTGTAAGCTGACATTGCCCATTTTCTCAGAGATACAGCCATGATAGACCACTACTCACCCTGCACTCCCACCCCATACCCCCACACCCCCTGGTAGCCCCTCATTCAAATGCTCCAAGAAGCATCTAATTGAGTAAGGCACAATAGGATCAACAACAGTGCCTCCTGCAGCCAAACACAAAGACCCACACATCCCTGTGCGGCACATCACAGAGCTGATACAGCATAGTCATATTAATTTAAAGATGTGTCTTCCAGGTTAGAAGTAAGATAAGTTTATTACTGCTTTTAGGTCCAGGAACCTAGACTTCCAGAAAGGAGAGGGCTAGATAGGCACTTAATGTTGAAAGATCTTGGCAATATCACTCAGTCATGATGAGGAAAGGATTTAAATCTCCTTTGCATTTTAAAAATGGACTTTTGTCCACGTCTCTACTTTTACAGGAGGAGCTAGAAGCACAAAACGGTCAAGTGTCTTTCACAGAGTTGGGGCGTCAATGATCAGGTGGAGGTGAAGGCCATTGCTTTCTGAATCATGATCTGTTTTTTCATTCCTCTGACCAGGTTACCCAACTCACAAAACAACTCGTTGATTACAGAGCATGTCCTGGCCACCGAGACATATATAGCGACCTAGTTACCCTACTTTAGTTACTCAACTTTAAGCCCAGCTTCTTCCATTGGCTTAACTGGAGAGATAATATTCATCTATATGTTTGCTTTAAAATATTGGAATCACCTGCCTCTGGCTGTCATGACACACAGTTAAAAAAAATAAAAGTTACAAATCACCTGAAATTTCCCTTTGCAGACACACACACACAAACACACACACGCATGCACAGACACCAAGACACTGTGTACACCTATCATTAGGGTTCTGTCCCAGATAGTATGCAACAATAATAGCTAACATTCACAACATAATTTCCTCAGATACGATTTTTCTCTTAATTATAAAAATTCCCGAGGCTGGGTGCGGTGGCTCACACCTGTAATGGCAGCACTTTGGGAGGCCGAGGCAGGTGGATCACGATGTCAGGAGTTTGAGATCAGGCTGGCCAATAAGGTGAAAACCCGCCTCTACTAAAAATACAAAAATTAACTGGGTGTGGTGGCGCATGTCTGTAGTCCCAGCTACTTGGGAGGCTGAGGCAGAAGAATCACTTAGACCCGGGAGGCGGAGGTTGCAGTGAGCTGAGATCGCACCACTGCACTCTAGCCTGGCTGACAGAGTGAGACTCCGTCTAAAAAAAAAAAAAAAAAAAAAAAAAAAATTCCTATGTGTTAGGTGCTATTATGTGGTCTTTTTACAGAGCAGAATACTGAGGCACAGAAACTTTAAGTAATTTGTCTAAGAATTCACAACTTGAAAGTAGCAGAACCAGGCTTTAAACTTGGGTACTCTGACTTAATTATTAAATATCATTTCTAGTAAAAGTGTAACCTGAAGCATTAAGTTATAATACTCTGCTTTTCATGTAATCTGTGTGGAGGAGATTGTTCTTCTAAATGTATACCCATGACAATATTCTGTCCACCTGCTTCCCTCTGTTTGGGGGAAGGGAGAGGTGGTTGTGACTTCCAGTTTGAAGGGCCTAATTCTTGCCAGGGGAAGGTGACTTGGGGATTGGATAAGAATTTGACATTAGAGGCATCCTCCTTTCTAATCTTGTCACTTGTGTTCATTTTCACTGTTTTTTTCAAATCTTCTGTCTCTGTTTGTCTTCGGTTCCAAGGACATGTCTCCACCATGACAGCTCTCAGAACACAAACTTTCATCCACAAGATATGAAACTATCATTTTCTGGCAAACGCAAGAAACTTTCCATTGACTCTGTTCCCTTGGAGATGGGTTAACTTCCTCTCGGTCATAAACAAGGGCAGCACCTTTGGCATCTGGAACATTTCCTTGTTTGCCACCCGTGGGGCCCATGTCTGGGGGCTTCATGGTGCCATCACTCCTCGACATTTAGGATGTCTCGACTCAGTCAGTTCCCTAGGGGAGTAGCTGCCCTGGGGAAGAGATGCTATCAGAGAAGCGATTCTGTGCCCCACAGAGTTGTCATCCTTCTAGAGGACAATGCTGGCAAAGAAAGGGGAAGGCAGGAGCAGGGCCATTCCTGCCTGAGCAAGAGCTAGAAATGTTCTTCTCCCCAGACACCATCTAAAAATCAAAGCTGACAACTGAGCTGGGACCAACTGATGAAATCGAAGAAGGAGCTAACAAAATGCTCCCAGACTGCTCCATATTTTACTCACTCCAAATCTACCTGTAATTGGGTATGCCACAGGCTGCAGACTTTGGGAATGTGTAGGCAATTCAGGACCATTAGTTAATGCTCCTGCAGTGGAGGGCTCTGTTCTACAATCCACGCCAAGAAAAGACCCAGAAACTCCTTATGAGTTTCAAAGATTTTCACCTTTGAAAGACTGCCCTCAATATAGATTTAATCGCAAGGACCCAATGAGAACCCTTTCTAATGTAATTCTGCTCTGTTATCCTTTCTTCCTCCTAAGAACCAGACAAAAAGGAACCAAACCAAATAACACAAGGTATAAATTTATCTTGCCACAGATTGAGAACAATGTTTGCATTTATGCTATATTTAGGATGTGTATGGAATTTACTGTATTGAACACATACTAGTGATTTTTGTTTTTTGGTTTTTGTTTTCGAGACTGGGTCTTACTCCATTGCCTAGCCTGCAGTGCAGTGGCACGATCATAGCTCACTGCAGCTTCAAATTCCTGAGCTCAAGTAATTGTTCTACCTCATACTCCCAAAGCACTGGGATTACTGGCACAAGCCACCACATGTGGCCCACATTGGTGATTTAGAAAGTGTATAGCTTTTTTAAAAGACCTAAGATCTTTTGTTTTGCTTATCTGGCCACCCAGAGACAGCTTGAAAAGTTTAATTAAAATGGACAACTTGGACAGGTGTCCTGCCATCAGTAGCCTCCATCCCCCACTCAGGAGCAGACCTGGGAGATGATGTCTTCAGAAGGCAAAGCAAAGTGCATCCAAGCAGAGGCTGAGGTTCTCCAAAAAGGAAGGGATGGAAAAATCCAGGTGATTTCAAAAAACATTGTTGCAACCTAATTACTTTTGATATACCTCAAAGTTGTACTAATATACAATTTAAACCTCAGGGATTCCTTTGCGTCCCACCTGTGAATTATCTGAGATGGCAGTCAACAGCAATGAAGAACCCAGGAGGACTCGGTAGACCAGAGTACTAAGAAACAGCATTCTATCATTCCTTGTACCCATGAGTTTTTTTTTTTTTGTAGATGTGTGTGTGTGTGTGTGTGTGTGTGTGTGTGTTTGCAGGTGACCTTTATATATAAAGAAAGATTATTTGCAGCAATACTTATTTATAAATTGTTACATCCCTGAGGATCTTAATTTTTCCTGCCAAAAGTCTCATGTGACTAAATATTGTATTTTTGATCAGCTGATATGCCACTAAATATTGGAGGAGCTTGCTTTCTTCAGGGTATGCCTTAAGCCTCAAACCATCACAGGGTCATCACTGAAATCATTTAGTCTTCATTCAGCTTTCTCAATAAGTTTCGTCAAGAGCATACTTTGGGCCAAGCATTGTCCTAGGAACCATGGGCATCGTTATGACAAAGCCACGAAGGAGCCACATGATCTCGAAAGAGAGAGAGAAATGACAACGCATTATAGCAAAAGAGTGTGAAATATGTTAGTTCATAAGAACTAAACAAACATAAGGAGGGAAGAGTCAACTCTTAACAGGATTTAAAGGCTGGAAGAGAAGCATTCATAGAGGAAGATTCATTTGATCTGGTCCTGGAATAGTTGATAAATGAGTGGGATTGACCAGGCAAAGAGGAGGAACAAAGATATTGAGAACCAAGGGAATAACAGGTTCATGGGTTAAGAGGGCTTGAGGTATCAAGTGGTCAAGTTCACTGGAAATCAGAGTGAAAATATATGTGGGCAACGGGTTGTAGATGACCGTGTGTGCCACATGGGGAGGTAAGAACTTAACTTTACAGGTGATGGGGAAAGGATGATGATCTTAAAACTATGATAAAACTTACTTTGCATTTCAGGAAGGTCCCTCTGAGAACAGTGAAGCAAATAAAATTATATAGAGGGGAGAATAGAAACACCACCAGCAACAACCAAAAAACATGGGGAAATGTTGCCATAATATAGGTTAGAGATTACACAGTTCTAAGATTTTGGTAGTGGACGTGAAGGGTGAAGATAAGTTTCCAAAATGTGTAGGAGGTGGAAATAAACTGGGCTTAGAAACTAATGGAATACAGAACACCTGGGAGCAGGAAGCGACAAAATGCCTCCCTGGTTTCTAGAATGGGATGGTGCTATCATTCAATAAACTAGGAAACACAAGAGAAGGAACAGACATGCAGGCCAGGAATCTGTGGGTCCTCAGGGGAAGCTGCCTGGTAAGTCATGACCAGCACACATCTCGTGCTCTGGAGAGTGCAGTTGGTCTGTGTTCTCATCCAGGTTGCTTAGGTCTTTTTAAAAACCTGTAGAACATACACTACATCAAAAGTGCACACAATATAGATGTGCAGCTTGATGGATTACTGTAAACTGAAGATCCTTGTAACCACCACCCAGACAAGAAACAGAACATTGCCAGCACCCAGAAGCCCTCATGGCCTCTCCTGCCCCTTCCCCATCAAACATTCCCCTTACTCACAAAGCATAACTCCTGTCCTCAATTTTATTATAACCATGCCCTTGATTTTTCCTTTTTAAAGTTTTACCACCTAAGCATCCATTCCTGAACATCATAGTTTAATTTTGCCTGTTATGGAATGTCAAGCAATATGTGTTCTTTTTCTGGCCACTGTAGCTTGGTTTGGATTGTGTGAGTCTTTTTTGTGATATGTAGTTTGAATGTGCTAATTTTCAATGCTGTTTGACGTTCCATTGAATGAATACACCACAACCTGTGTCTTCATTCTGTGATGGACATTGGCACTGTTTCTACCTTGAGGCTATTTTTTTTTTTTTTTTTTTTTTGAGACGGAGTCTTGCTCTGTTGCCCAGGCTGGAGTGCAGTGGCGCAATCTCGGCTCACTGCAAGCTCCGCCTCCCGGGTTCACGCCGTTCTCCTGCCTCAGCCTCCCACGTTGCTGGGACTACAGGCGCCTGCCACCATGCCTGGCTAATTTTTTGTATTTTTTTTAGTAGAGACGGTGTTTCACCATGTTAGCCAGGATGGTCTCAATCTCCCGACCTCATGATTTGCCTGCCTCAGTCTCCCAAAATGCTGGGATTACAGTTGTGAGCCACCGTGCTTGGCCTCTTGAGGGTTTTTTTTTTTTTTTTTTTTGAGATGGAGTCTCACTCTGTCGCCCAGGCTGGAGTGCAGTGGCCTCTTGAGACTACTTTAAACAAGGTTACCAGAAACATTCCTGCCCTGGTCCCCTTGTACCTATGTACACACATTTCTTTTAACCAGGAGTATAACTTCTGGGCCATATGGCATGCATATCTTAAGTTTTGGTAGATAAACTGTTTTCCAAACTGACAGCATCACTTTCACACTACTTCCAGCCATGCGTGATACTTACCATGACATGACGTTGTTGTCAACACTTGATGTTGGCAGGGTTCTTTTCTGTACTCTCTTCCTCTCTCTCTTTTTTCCTCCTTTTTCCTGACCCAGTCTCTCTCCCTTCCAGCTCTTTGCCTTCTTTCCTTCCTCGTTCTGGTGGGTGTGCCTTTCTACTCCACTGTGGTCTTAACTTGCCTCTGTGTTACCTAGTGATGGTGACTTGGCCTTTTGGGTCCTCTTTTATAAAATGCACATGTAGATCTTTTGCTTGCTGCAGTCTGCTGCATTGTCTAATGGTGTTTGTAGGGACCTTGCCAACTGTGGAACTGTGCCGGATACTGTGCTGGATGGCCAAAGAGGTCTGCCCCTCTCTTCTGCCATGCCCAGTGTGTGGTAGCCTTGACGTGGGATGTGACAGTTTCACCTGAAAAATGAATTTTTTGCTATAGTTCATCATGTGGCTGCCTTCTAAGTTACCTGAGGACTAGAGTTTGCTGTTGTGGCCGTTAACTTTGGGACTTTTGCTTCTCTGCAATCACCTGAAGTCTCCACAAAAACATGTGTCGATCCTCCCAAGGGCAGAAGAAAGCCCGTGTGGATAAGTGATTTATCAACAGAGCAGTCTCCTGGGTAAAAGATGCTTGAACATACACAAGGATGTTCACAGAGGTATAAAGAGAAAATGGTGGACCAGTGGGTTCATGATTTCAAGTGTCTGAAACACACTGGTTTTAACAATGCTAAATTGGGTTTTCAGCTGCAAGGCTTCCTGGAGTCTCTGTGTACACTGAGAATTGAATTCCAAGAGGGAGATCGTAGTAGATACCAGGTGCATTGCAATCGTGCGTTTTTTTTTTTTTTTTTTTGGAGGAATCTCTCCCAGTGTTTCCACACTAGATGTGCTCCCTTCACCCTCAAAGTCCATTCTTCTTCTTTTGCATACTGCCAACTGATTACCATGTTCTCTTGGCTACCTGAGAAGTTTTCCTTTAGGAGCTATTATCTCCTTTCTAAAGTGATTGCTGATTGCTCTGCTCTCTAAAGGTCACCTTGGATCCTCCCATTTTCTCCTCTCCATGAAATGGTACAAAGTGGAGTGCAGGCTAAAAGCAAGGGCTGAGCTGGGACCAGTGTCACACCTGTGGTCCCTGCTACTGCAGAAGCGGAGGCAAAAGGAGTGCTTGAGCCTAGGAGCTCAAGTCCAGCCTGGGCAACATAGTGAGATCCTTTCTCTACAAAAAACAAATAAAATAACATAAAATACAACTTAAATTAAAAAAAATTAAATGCAAATGGAGAGTCAGCAGCTTGGGTCTGCATCTAGGCTCATCCACAGCCAGCAGGGCAATAGCCTTAATAAACTACTTAACATTTGGAAGTCTTGGTAACTTAATGTAGAAAAGAGAACAGTGTCTGTTAAGGGCTGTTTTTTAAGGGTATTTTTTTAAATAGACAGGGTATTGCCCTGTTGCCCAGGCTAAAACACAGTGGCATGATCTTAGCTTATTACAGCTTCAAGCTCCTGGGCTTAAAGGATCTTCTCATCTCAGCCTCTGGAATAGCTAGGTGTATTTATCTGTTCTCACAATGCTGTAAAGAAATATCTGAAACTGGGTAATTTATAAAGAAAAAAGGGTTAATTGGCTGATTATTCCACAGGCTGTACAGGAAGCATGGCCAGGGAGGATTCAGAAAATTAACAATCACGGCAGAAGGCGAAGGGGAAGAAGGCACGTCTTGCATGGCCAGAGCAGGAGGAAGAGAGAGAAGGAGGTGCTGCACACGTTGAAACAAACAGATCTCATGATAACGCACCCACTATGCCAAGAACAGCACCAAGGGGGAAATTCATCTCTATGATCCAATTACCTGTCAGCAGGCCCCACTTCCAACACTGGGGATTCCAATTTGACATGAGATTTGGGCAGAGACACAGTCTCAAACCCTGTCACCAGGACTGCAGGTGCATGCCACCACACTCAGCTAATTTTTAAATTTTTTGTAGAGTTGGGGTCTTGCTATGTTGGCCAGCTGGTCTCAAACTCCTGGGCTCAAGCAATCCTCCCAATTTTTGAGGCTTAATTGACACATTTCATGTAAGGTGTTCAGAACTGTGCTTGGCACATAGTAAATATTTAATGTCGTTATGTATTGTTCTTCTTGTCATCCTGTTATTATTCCAGCTTCTTTTGCCAGTACAGATCCTTGATTCTCATGCCATGATTCTCTTGCGATTCTCATCCCAGAGCCTCATGCCTCCCCTGAGCAATGTAAACACTGAGTGTTTGTGCCTGAGTCCGCCCTGCAGGACGTGAAATGCAAGTCACCACGCACTTAGCTGTACTAACATAATACAGATATGCACACGTGGGCACGGGAAAGAGACATCACCTCGAATCGTGGTTTGTCACTTGAAAGATGGAACTAAGTGTTAGGATGTTAATCATCTTTGGGGCAGAATTTAATTTCCTCATGTGAATATTTTATTTTTTCCCCAGCCTCTCCACTAATGAAGATCTTTTAAAGGCTGTATGTAATAGCTTTGAATAACCTCCAATAGAATGAATCTATCTCTGACTGAAAACCCTTTCTGAGGATCGAAGACACCTGAACATATGGAGCAAAGAGCTGTGGGTCCTAGAAAGCACAGCCGCTTGTGGCTTGGGCAGGCTAGTTCCCTTCCTTGGAGCACAGGGCGTTTTGTTTTGTTGTTGATGTTTTCCAGAGAAATTAAAGATATAATCATTACTCCATGGTGTCATTGTGGGATAATATGTATGAAAGATTTAGCTTAGTGCCCGACATCTTGTAGGCAGTTGACAACCCTTTGACTCTTTCTCTCCTTCTGTCTAAAAAATTTTTAATTTTAATTAAAAATTTTTAAAAAATTTAATTCAAAAATTAAAAAAATCTTGTGCCTGGGGTTTCTTCTATATAGGGTGTGACCCTAGACATAATTTTTGCTGACTCAATTTATTGCAATATGCTGAGTCAAGTTCTCGCAGGTACCATCTCAGATAAACACAAGGTCCCTTCCCAATAGTGGCCTCAGCTTCTATGCCTCCATGCTTCTGCTGTCAAACTCCAGAATGGGATCTGAGGATATTCCAGAAAAAGATACAGCTTTCTTCCCCAGCCGGCCTCTAAACTGTTTCTATGTTTTCTTGATATCGCTTTTGGGGAACTAAAAAGTGTAGTAAATGGTGGAGATGAGGAGCTTTTCTGTCTGTAGTTCGTTCATTCATTCATTCATTCCTACTTTTAATGATGGCATATGCACAAGCACCCTACATAAAATAAGGATGTATAAGCTGTGAATTCTGCCTCCCAGGACCCCCAGGTTTGAGTGTAATCTTGTCACTGGCTATAAAGTTCTTTATTATTGTAGTTTCCTCATTGCTATCCTTTCTGTCTCAGTGTCCCCAATTCCCAGGTATTTGGTAACTGACCTTAAATATTTGGTTCATAGCGGAAGTTCGCTGTGGGCTTGTTTCTTTTCATTCCATGTACATGCTAACTGCTGGATTTAGATATACTAAGAGACCTGGAGGCAATGGGTGCATTTGATAGATATCACATAAATAAATAAAGCAACACTTGTCAGTCTCACACCTTCTCCCTCACCCTCCCCACACGCAGTCTTTCTGGATCGGAATAGATAGAAGTCAGGATGGGGAAGGCAGACTCTGCTCTACCCATTCCAGTGGGAATCAGCAAACTTTTGTATCTCATGAAGCCTTGTCAGCATCACATTTAATCTAAATGTTATCATAATTATTATAACTTTACATTTATATAGCTCTGAGTCTCTGGGGAGAAGAAAGAACTCTGAATATAAAAAAGATGATCAGGCTTCACCCCTCCTTTCTAGGGAGATAGGCTTTTTTAAAAAATAATAATTTTTGTGCCTTTATTGACTCGTTCCTTGAGGCATCACCTGGATGTACTGCCTGGGGGATGTTTTTTTCCTGGATAAGATCAACTTGGAAAAATGCACAAGGGGAGAGTGGTGGTGGAGGCAAAACATGCTTGTGGCCAAAGGGAAAAATTCTTGCCAAGATTAAAGAAGGAAAGAAACTAAGATTTATTAACTACCAAGTAAAATCTAAGCCCTGAGTTACTTGCTTTGCATATCTAATTTAACAGCCACTAAAATTCCCAGAGAAGTATTATTATCCCTATTTCACAGTTCTGGAAAGAGAAGCTCATTGAAATTCAGGAACTTGCCCAAGGTCACCTAATTAGTATGTGGTAGATGATGAGTTTGAGCCCCTCTCTCTCCTTGCAAGTTCCTGCTCTTCTTGGTGTGATTGAAAACAAGCTTGCAATCTTATTCGGACGCCTCCTAGGCATTGGCTAATCAGCCACCTACTGCCTAGCACTGTGCTATGAGGTTTGAGAGATGCCAAAGATTTATCAATCCTGGCTCCCCTTCAAGGATTTTCAAAAAGGGAGATAGGATTGATGTGCAGGATCCAAGTCTGTTGGAGTTGAGGGGACTAGGAGGGGACTAGGAGAGAACTAAAAGCGAACTCTTTGAGAGGGTGTATAGTACAGTCACTCTTGACGTAAGTGACTCCATCTTAGAAAAGAACTCCATCTTACATCTCAAATGGCTTCATGCCAACAGGACCAGACATTCACCTAATCAACAGAAACTACCTGAACCTGACAAGGGCATAACCGGACACACTCTTTACATCACCTCTTACCAGAGGACAAGGACTCTAAGAAGAGCAGGACTTCACCGTCCACAAAACCATTTCACTGAACGCCATCCCACTGTCACCCATGGTTAGCGCCTGGCATCTGCCACCGAAGGCTCTGCCCACCTCAAAGGATCTTCCCTTGCAAGACATTGAAGATTGTCTGGATCAGGCCAGCATTCTTTGTCCAAGCCACTCTCCTGGGATTGGTTCATTAACCCCTTTTTCCTACCCCCTTTTGTCTTTTTGTTAAATGTTACTTTGTTTGATGTGGAAATGTTAATCTATAACATTTATATAATGATTAAGTATCCTACTATATATAGTTTGCAATATTGAGTGACTTGTGGGTCAGCTAGGGCCTGTGTGCTCGTGCCTCTGACTACCGAGTGAATGAGATGTAATAAGAATAATTGCCACCTTGGAAACTCCATGTAGGTCATGGCTGAAATAAAATTCTGACCTGTGGAAAGACACATATGTGCATGGATCTGGTTCTGTCTCTGACCTTGCTCTGGTCACCACAGAGGGCTTCCTGGAAGAGGAGGTTGGAGGAGGGCATCGTAGAACAGTAACTCAGAGACATGATGGAAAGGGAGGGAAGGAACTCAGGGGGTTTAGGGACAAGGAAAAGACAACCTAGCCTGGGGGAACACCTGGGGGCTCCTGAGTCCTGGTAGATGGATTTAGAAGGACACAAAAGATACAGTTTGAGAAGCAATGGAAAGAAAGAGGAAGCGTTTTTCTGGGCCTTCTGCTTTCCTCACAAACCCCAAGGCTAATTTATTTCTCATTCCCTCCTAGGGTCACTGGGAAGATTTGCAGAGAGCTCAGCGTGGTGCTTGTCACTCCTCGTGTATGTGGTTGCTCCATTTACATTCCCCCAGTGGTCCAGGCAGCTGCAGAGGCTGCTGCGTCTCTCTCACTGCTCGGGAACAAGGTGAAGCCAAATGGAAAAGCTCTGAAGGAGAGGAGCAGGACAGCTTGGTGCACCAGTGGAGTGCAGGAAGGTAAGCACAGGCTGTCCTCCTGAGTCCCAGAACATGACATAGTTGACTTTGGCCAGGGATTGATAGGCAATTTTTCAGCTTTTGCAGAAATCCCTGCTGTGCAGAATGTGAAAGTAAAAGCAGGTCTCTTGCAATGGGATGACAGGGAAACAGGACAATGGCCAGGGATAGAGTGGAATGGCTAAACGGGCAGTGGGAACCCTGTTTGTATCAAGGATCATGGACCAAGAGAAAGATAAAATCTATCCAGGGTTATTTTGAGGCAAAGAAGAACTGGGTTTAGTTTGTTACAGACGCATACAGAAAGCTTATACTCAACCTGTTTTAAAGCAAAGGGATGGGAAACAAAGCTTCAGTCACAAAACTTGAAGCATGCAATTGCCCCGCTTCAAACCTTTCCTATCGCCCTGCTTGCAAAAAGGAAAAGACCTAACACTGTAACACGGTGCATGAGGCTATAAGTTATTAGTGTTTCTTTTGATAAAAGTAAATGATGCTCACTGTATAAAAATTCAAATTCCACAGCAGTGTATTAGGTCACATGTAAGGGTCCCCCTCCCACTTTCTAAGCTGACTACCCATACACAGCCAGGTTCTGATGGACAAAGTCAGCAGTCATTCCCTGAGTCAAGCCTCACTGTAACCCTTCCAGCCAGGTTAGATAATGCTCGGATATTCAAATGTTCTTTGCATGAAGGCATTGCAGCTCCCTCTGCCTAAAAATCTATCTTCTCTCCAGGCCCCTGCCTCTCCTCTACTTGATGACACCTTCAACTCAGTTTCATATTCGGCCCAAACGTCACTTGCTTTAGGAAGTTTCCCTAATATGTCCCCATAGACCTGCTCATCACCTTCTTAAAACTCCCATTGTGTCCTTCATGGATTTAATAGTTTCTTTGATTTCATGTCTCTCTCCCTTTGTTGATTCAGTATGGCTTGAGAGCAGGGATCAGCTGTTCAGCTCTCTATTCTGAGAACCTAGCAAAAAGACTGATGTCAAGAAGACTGATGCTCAGTGAATGCTAGTGGAATAAATGGGTGGATGGATAGATGTATGGATGAATAAATGGATGGATGAATGCATTTAATGAACCAAACCAAACTTGAAAATGCCCTTCAATTCTTTATTGTGACTAAAAGGAAAGGAAAGAGAATGAGAAAGCTGAGAGAAAAAGAGTCGTCTAGGTGAAAAAAATGGAGGAAAAGCTAATACACACAGAAAAGCAGACAGACGCAAGAAAAAAAAAGAAAAAGACAAAGAAACAGAGGGAAAAGGTCTCATGCATTTAAAAAGGTGGTAAGATAAGCCATTCTGGTTATACCTGACTATCTGCTTGGATCACTTTATAAACATCGTTAGAAATGATACCCATTTTCACTGTTTATTTACATTCTTTTCATTCTTAAACTCTCAGAGAATGGGTTCCAGTGGGATACAGTTAACAGTCCAATGAGAAAGAAAATATTACCTGAATTGCAGTGACAGTGATAGAAGACATATTACCCTTGTAGCCCAGTGGGCTAAATTTTTGTAAAAAGAAGTATGGGATTAACAAGAACAACAAAAAATAATGACAGATTGAGAGGGGTCTGGGGTCCTTCAGAAAATGATCAAGCTATTGGTAAGATTCTGAAACCGCCATGGCCTGTCCTATTCCTCAAACCACCTCCACCCACTGCCATCAAGTTATCTCATTAGATGACCAGAGATTCGCCTGGAGAGCTCAAAACACAGAGCAAGCGGCACCCCCAGGAGGCTCTGTCAGACTCACAGGTCCACTCTTCAAAGGTCCTTGTATGCCCAGGGCTGTGGAGCGGGAAATAAAACATTCTCCAACTTTAGATTCATACCTGAATGAGAGGAAGTAGATGTAATTATGTTTAATTGCCACAACCCCTGGAACTCAGAGAAGAAAACATTCCGAGATGAGATATCCTAGTGCCACCATGGAGTCGAACTGTCATTTTGCCTTCAGGGTCACAGAAAATATTACCATAGGCAGAATCCTTGAGTCAGAAAAAAAAAAATATCTAGGGATAGAGGATGAGTAAAGGCTTAGCCAAATGGGGAATAAAGATTCACACCAGGGATAATTTGGTAGTAGAATGGGAAGCTTTGTGTACCAGGAATAGAAATATGAGCTGGAGAAAGATGAGGAGGTAGGGGAGATGAGAACTGTAGACAAACCAACCAGGCACTGAATCTCACTTCCCCAGAGGACGAAGGGAGACTCACCCTTTCTTCTTATATGCTTCTGTAGTATTTTAATTTTTTGAAGCAAATTGTATTACTTTGAAATTGGAAAAAATATTTTTTAAATAAGAAAAATTTGTTTTATTCCAAGTGCCAGAAAGAGATATCTGGAAACCCTAAAAGATCAAAGGTCCTGCTTCTTTAGTCCTCTAATCTTGAAGTCAGCCCATGATCCGTTCCATGGGACTGACCTGCATGCATCTTGGTCTTTTCCAGGCTAAGAAGTAACCCAAGATTTGCTAAACATGGTGGTAGGGGCCTTGAGGAGGCAAGACATCTCTGCAAGAAGAGGACCCAGCCTCTTTCCTGGGAAGAGACGAGAGGCCACCTGCCTGGTGTGTTTGCTAACACGCAGGAGCTGCGGCCTGTAATCATCATTAGCTCTCTTTGGTGTTTACTGACTGTTATTAATTAGAACGAGCAAACTTGGCATTAATGTGCCTGCCATAAGGATGAAGGTTCTTACTGCACAACCATCCTGCATAAGCGGCTAGACTGGGACTCATTTACCAACTGTCACCAGCATGATGCAGGGCTACGGGCACCAGCTGATGAAGGACTGGGCAAGGGAGGGTGCTCGGACCTGTGCTTCTCTGGAAGTTCAGAATTAGGGGAAGCTGTGCTGGAATAGAGGGAAGCAGAGCCTCTCCCCAGCTCATGTGGGAGCTGCTAGCAGGCTTTGGGCAGCCTCCAAAAGTAGCCCAGGCAAACCCCCAAGGTCCTTGATCACCAGACAGCTTTCCTCTGGTGCTGGCTGTAGCAACTTTCTCCCTAATCAGAAAATCACTGAACACAACTTCCTTTATAAGACAGTGGATCAGTGTCCTGTTGCCCTTCAGGACAGACCCTGCTCTTCTGTGGGTCTTGGGAAAGAGGTTAGGGATATGTACCGTTGCCAAGAAAGGGAAGGCATTATCTGGTGTTCGGATCTATCAGTCTGTTCTCTTGTTTCTCTGGAAGTGATGCTATCCCTGCGTATTTCCTGTCTAAAAGAGCAGCCTTCAGAGAGGAGACTGCCACTATATGGGAGTTTTGAAAACAGGGGAGGTAAAGGAACATGTTAGCTAGAAAAGAAGGTTAATTTCTTACTGCATGGTTACATGGCCTCGATGAAGAGGGGAGTCTCTGGAGAAAATTTCAACGTTTCAACTGGCTTAGAAGTAGGATGCACAAGAGACTTAAGGTAGGAGACTTAAGAGAAGTCACGTGTTCATCCTCAGCTTCCCTGGGAGGCAGCGTAACTGGCAACCATGTGGGCAAGGAAGGCGTCCAGAGGAAGGGGCACCAGGGACATGTTCTCCGAGCTATGGGCCTCGTATTTTGGATTGTTTTGAGAATCATTGTGCTTACATCCTTAGAGGATCTGGGTGTAGGTCAGACACACTACAGGGCTCAAGCCTAAGCAACCAGGGAAATTAGCACCGACTCTCACGTGGGACAAAGACTTGACAAAGAGCCAGGCTGCACACCTCCTCACCCAGAGGCTCTTTCTTCCTTCCCTCCCTCCCTGGTTTTCAGGAAATCCTGCATTGGTATAGACAATGGTGTGCTCTGAATGAATGTCTCTGCTACCTGGAGACACTTAGGCTCTTTGAAGTAACTCACTAGTGGAAGTAGGGGGGATTGTGAGAAGTAGAGGGAGCTGATAAATGTGGGTGCTAGAACAGGGGGTACATTTGGGTCAGCTGGGAATTTGGGGAAAGGATAGATTAGGGTTCTGTGTCACCAAAGGCAGCATAAGGTTTCACAGAAGTTCATAGAGGAAAACCTCAAGATGTTGCCGCATTTCTGAGATGTCAGCAGCTAAGAGAAGAAAAGATCGCTTAGTTACAGAAGTTTTACCCATGGGAGCGTCTGGAAAACGGCACTTAACGTTGTCACTGTCTTCATGTATCAAGCACCTAGAAGTTCACAGTGCAGCTCTGAAGGCATGCTCATTTCTCTCTTCTTGTCTCTTCAGGTGCTACATGGTGTGTAGGAAGGCTAGTGACCTGTTAGGCATTTGGAAAAATTTATGCAGCTTCAAGGCTCATCTCAAAAGCGAACTCTGAGGCCTTCTTGACCTTTCGAGCTGTGTCGGGTCTCTCTATCCCCTGTGGGCTCATTAGAACTTGGATATTCCTTTAATGCAAACAACACATGGAAATAGAATGGACAGTCATTCCCGTTTAGTTCTCAGCTGTTCAAGGTCAATACTTATGCTCTGTTGATCTCTCTAACCCTCTAGATCTGGTGCCTGGCATGCTGTAGCTACCAGTAAATGAGGCAACAGTCTTCTGGAAGCTGCACTTCTATTACATATATACTGATGTTCACCAAGAAGAACACACCAAAATGATAAATTTAGTTAATATTGAGCCTGTGTATAAAGAGACACACTGGATAAAGGATATAAATTTAGATGTTATAGCATGGAGGAAGTAGGGGAGAGAGGAATTGAATTAATTGAGCAACTAGTTTTTACCTGGTGCACCACAAAGTCTTAAATATGTTATCTAATTCAGCCATCATCACAACCCTTGCAGGTAGGTATTTAACTCCTTAGATGGTTATTATGTTCTTTTCTCTACAGGCACTATTTTAGATGATAGACTCTGATGGCGAACAAGAGAAGCAGAGATCTCATTGCTTGTTTATGCACAATCTAGCAACTATTCTACAGCTCAGACAGGACACGTGAATTGACTGGCTTTACATAGCTCCCAAAAATTCATATGCAAATTGACTGGCTTTACATAGCTCCCAAAAATTCACACACGAATTGACTGGCTTTACATAGCTCACAAAATTGACTGACTTTACATAGCTCACAAAATCGACTAGGTTTACATAGCTCATTTAAGTCTGGCCTGTGTGGTTCTAAGGTCTATTCTCTTTACGTATTGTAGGTAACATATATTCCAGAAGAAGTAACCCAGGAAACTCTGAAATTTTCATTTTGCAACCAAGAAGGGCATTCAGGAAAAGCTAGCAATTCTGGAGCATTCTGGGACCTCCAAATAGTCTTTGGTGATGTTTAACAGCTTCCATAATTTCATCAGTTAGTGCTGGGTTCGGGATTAGGCATTACATGGTGGAAGGCGAGGGATGGTTCTCTGTCACTTTAAGTCCTAAATTATTTTCAGGTGTTTGTTTAGAGGCAGCACTGGGAGGCAGCCTGCCATTTAGTGGAAAGGGTGGACATGGCCTCCTTTAGACCTCTCATCAGAGTTACTGTTTGGAGTAATGAATAAGCACGGGGATTGATTTGATGCCTAATGAATAATCAGCTGCCATCAATAATTGTAATCACTAATCTGGTGCAATTAGAGGCAATTATAATAAATGCAATTTCCTCTCGTGCCACTAACGAACTACAGAAATATGAATTGACTTCAGGGGGCTGGCAGTGATTTATGTGATTGTGAGATCATGAATCCCATTATCTTGGGAAAGATTCTTAAAGGGGCAAGGTCCTATTCTGATGTCACCGCTCCCTAATGAGAAGCTAGAAAATGCAGTTCTAGAGGTAATGGGCACAGAGGCTACTGTATTTCTCTCACAACTGGCTTTAGATAAGGGCCTTGTGCAGATTCAGCTGGGACTGCCATGCAAAGACCTGTTCCTTTAAGTTCTGCTTACTGTAGTGATACACCTTTAAGTCTTGTACAATGAAGATGAAATATTCCAAACTATGCTGCACAAGAGGAGGTGAACAGAAACATCTGGATGGAGAAGATCTTTTTTATATTCAGCCATGCCAATTGACCTACTACCCTCTCCATAGCCAAAGGAATCCCCAAATTTCCACAGAAAGGCATTTTTATGTAAGTTGAATGGCCTTGGAGGTTGTCAGTATCTTTAAAAAATGCTTAAATAGCTGGCTGGCCATGGTGGCTCATGCCTGTAATCCCAATACTTTGGGAGGCTGAGGCAGGCAAATCATGAGGTCAGGAGTTCGAGACCAGCCTGGCTAATATGGTAAAACCCCATCTCTACTAAAAACACAAAAAAACTAGCTGGGCATGGTGGCTCGTGCCTGTAGCCCCAGCTACTGGGGAGGTTGAGGCAGGAGAATCAGTTGAATTGAGGAGGCAGAGGTTGCAGTGAGCCGAGATTATGCCACTGCACTCCATCCTGGGCAACAGAGGGAGACTGCGTCTCAAAAAAAAAAAAAAAAAAAAAAAAAAAGCTTAAATAGCTATAATTATGTTAGTCCTGTTTTCAAAAATGTTGAGTTGCCATGCATTTTCTAATGAATCAGCCAGAGCTTTTTAATGTGGGAACAGCATGTTCCCACATTGTTGTGACAGGACCGTAGTGAGCAAGGATGAGGTGGGAGCTAAGGTGACCAACTGCCCGCCTGCCTGGAACGTGGTGTGTTTCTTGGATTTGAGACTTTCAGTGCTAAAACTGGAAGAGTCTTGGGCAAACAGAGGTGAGTTTTTCCCATGGAGATGAGGTCCAGGATAGAGGCAGAGGCCAGATAACATAGGGCCTCTCATTCTTCTAGTAGCTCAGATAGAATTCAACCTCCTGCAGTGCACTGCAGGCTCTGCCTGGTCTCACCTCCACTCCCATGCCCCAGCTCCTCTCCTGCTGGTAAGTCCACCTCTATTCATTCCACAGGGTCTCTAGTTCTTGCCTCAAAGCCCTTTGCTTTCCTTTTCTTTTCCTGGAGAGCTCTCTGGCCCTGATTTTTCTCAGAGCCCGCTTCTTCTTGTCATTCAGGTCTTACCTCAAATGGCCCCATGGAATTAGGCTCTCAGGCCCTGTCCGTCACAGCATTATCTGTGTGTGAGTAGGTGCTTGCCATCCTTGTCTGCTAAGTCACAGGCCTACAAGAATGCCCCAAACATGATGGGCCCTGATTAATATCATCCCGTAAAGTTACCAAACCCCTTTCCAGCCTTACTTTCCTCTATTGGTGCACAAGTGTTCATCCCCATTCACATTTGCCTACATGCTCTTCCCTGAACACATCCTGCTTCTTCCTCTCCATTCTGCCTGAAATACCTTCCCTCTAATTCCTTCAGTTTTGGCTATTGGCTGAAATTCTTCCAGAAGGAACTTCTGCAAAGCCTTCCTGGCTCCTTGATGGATTGGCTTTTTGGCTTATGCCTATAATCCTACCACTTTGGGAAGCTGAGGCAGGAGGATTGCTTGAGCCCAGGAGTGCAAGACCAACTTGGGCAACATTGTGGAACTTCATCTCTACAAAAACAAACAAACAAACAAACAAACAAAAATTAGCTGGGTATGGTGGCATGCGCTTGAAGTCCCAGCTACTAAGGAGGCTGAGGTGGGAGGATTGCTTGATACTGGGAGGTAGAGACTGCAGTGAGCTATGGTTACATCGCTGCACTCCAGCCTGGGTAACAGAGCAAGACCTTTTCTCAAAAAAATTAAAAAAAAAAATCTAAGTTAACATGCCCAATCCCTTCACATACTTATTTTTATGGTGAGAACACTTGAAATTTACTCTTAGCAATTTTGAAATGTACAATACATTATTAACTACAGTCCCTATGCTGTACAATAGATCTCAAAAACTTATTCCCTCTAGCTGAAATTTTGTACCCATTGACCAACATCATTCCCACCTTGTCCTTTACCAAACAACTAGCATGTTCCTGCATGCCAGGCACTTTGCTCCTTACTGCTTCGTGTTTATCCTGTATGTCCACCTTTACAGGACAGGACAGTCCAGACAGCACCAACAGCCTTTGCCTGAGCTCTGCTCCAGAGCTTCTCCAGCCCCGTGATCAGGCACTAACTATAACAACTGAACCGATGGAAGTAAATCCTACCCCAGAGGGGTATTGGCAGGATTAAAGCAGGTAGTAGATAGCCTCTTGCACAGTACCATATACAGAGTAGGATCTCCTACACATAGTAGGATTCTTGACTTGAATCAAAACAGAACCCACATAGCACAGCAATAAGAAAAATAAGATTCTGCAGACACCAATGCTAGTCTCAGGGCTGCCACTAAATAGGTATGTGACTTTGACCATGCCCCTTCACCTCCTGCCCATGATTCTCTTGTGTGTAAAATGAGGCACTATTGTTTAGATTTCTCAAGGGCTTCCAGCTGTAACATTCTACAGTCCTACGCATTGCTGGAATTGCAGGGGGACAGAGGAGGGAGGGTAAACCTCACATGTTCATGTTTTAAAATTTCAAATGAAGGAAGTTGTTGTTTTCTCCTCTTCCCTTCTCCCCAGTGGTAGCAAACAAGCAATAAATATGGAAATCCTAAAAGCCAGAGAAAATAGTGAGTGTTCTCCATTTTGCTGACAAAGTACACAGAGGCTGCGTCACAAAATGAATGTGCTTATCCCTCTGGTGTGCTGCATGAATTCCTCCAGGCCCGAGCATGGCTGGACCACTCACAGGACAGCTGTCCTTTGTTCTGTCAGTACAGGGTCCCCTGCTTGTGTGCTGACCAGCACAGCACTGGGTGACCACTGCAGAGTGAAGGTGTGCGTTCCTTCGCCAGGGAGCCCCGAACAGATGGAATCCATGCTTAGTGCAGTGACTGGAAGGAGGTAGAAACAATGCAGGTGAATTGGGAGGGCGGTTCTGGGAGACAGTGGAAGAAAAGAGAGAAACAAAGGCAAGGTAGAGCATTCCAGCTGCAGGCAGCCAAAGCCTCTCCTGCCAAGGGACAGGTAGCTGGTTTTCAAAATTGTGCACACATACTCAGTAATTGCTCTGCACCATCTTGTCTGCCTTTTAAGCACAAGTGAGGATTGCATCTGACTCCTATTACCAGCAAATGTCCCAGGAAGGACCTTAAGTAATAAGAGCCTTTTAAAGCTGATCTTCGGAAGCCTCTTCCCAAGATGGCACCTGGGAGGAGGTGTGGTTGTTCTGCGGCTCTATCAGCCTGGGACGCACAAGTTTCTTCTACCCTGTGCAGCTGCCTGTTGTGGGTGCCCCACCGGAAGGTGGCAGCTCTTCCTCAGGCTCACGTGTTGCTTTCAGTCAGGTCTGTGTTACTGCCCCTGCTTGGGAGACAAGCAGACAAGCTCTCTGGTCTTTATCAGGTGTTGTCAAGATGGGGCCTCAAATTCACTTATTTCCTTTTTGTTTTTCAATTTCCCGTGTTTCACACATATCCAACTCAATTGTTTTTTTTTTTTTTTTTTAACTTCACTCTAGATGAAGAACGTCATCCCTGTGTACCTTTCTCTTGAATGCCTACTATGAGTCACTCAGCAAGAGAGGCACCCAGCTCCCTCAGGGTCTGCAGGTCCTCAGAGGCATTCATACTGAGCTTACATCCCCCAGGTCAGTGATGTTTAGGATGATGAGGGTGGTCTGAGTCCACGGGCACCAGAACAGCCTCAGGCTGGCCGGAAGCCCGGCGTAACACTGGGCAGAGGGATGCCACTCACCTTTCCTCTGGACTGGGTCCCCCCGGGCATTATTTATATGACTCCACACACCTAAAGACCACCCTTTCTCCCTTTTCCTACCCAAATCTTGTACATTTTTCCAGGCCCACTTTCCTCCATGAAACAGTCTCTGAACATATTATTCCTCACAGATGATCACCTTCTTAACTCCATCCAGATGTGTGCCTCTGTCTCACTATTTAGCGTTGTCCTAGAAAATACTGTGTTTCATGCGTATACATCATGTTTCCTCAAGTAGAGTCTACCTTTATATAATCAAAAGTCTCAGATTGATGGATGAGTAGCAGATAGGTAAATTTCTGATAAAGAGAATTAAATTAAGTGTTAATTGTAGAATCTAGTGATGGGTTTATGGGTATTAACTGTAAAAATCTTTCATCTTTTCTGTACGTTTGATAACTTTCATATAAAAATAATAAAAACTTTAGTTTATCCTCTATGTAATTACATGTTTACTTAACAAACTCTAATAAAGCACTTATACCTGTGGGCTCCATACTCTATGTGCATGTCCCCCAGTAACCAGGGTGATGCTGAGTAAATGTAGTGGGTGCTCCACAAATAATCACTCATTGTTGGTGCTGTCTGCTCATGTGCCATTGATTTGCTCTCTCCTGGGCATCCACTTTTCTGATTTGCCATCAGGGCTGGACAGCATTCACATAGCAGGCTTGGGAAATTTTAGGGGTAGAAGTACATTGCACTTTACCACCTTGTACCCCTGCCCATCTCTTCTGCCCAACCTCAACAAGAACAAGAACCCTCCTCCTATGGCTATTGGGGTGCAAGTACCCATTTGCCTACTGGAACTGCCTTAGGGAAGATATGGTTAAACACAGACCCCACCCTGCAAGTTATTCTATTGAGGAAAAGTGGAAATAAGGTGAGTGCTACTACACAACCACCCAACCCACACCTCTGTTACAACACTGGCTTTTTGACAAGAAAGCATTCATTCTTTCTGGCAAAACATTGTCCACTCTTAGCAGTTCTTCCATGGATATCAGACCTATATGCCAGTGGCAATACATTAAGTCAGTAGCATTCTATGAGCACTCATTCAACCACATTTTGGGTGTGGTTTCTATGTGTCAGTCATTATCCCAAGCAGTGGCCAAGGAGAAGCTACAGAAGCAGATTCGACCAGGCCCTTTCTTTGAATAGTCTGTGGTCCACATGAGGGAGGCAGGTGAGAATCAAGGCTCTGTGATAACTGTTCCAAGGGAGATGCACACAGAGCATATGGCATGCTAAGCTCCTCTTGGGGTAATTGCAATGTTTGCCTTCTTTCCTTTGAAGACTTAAGTGTGAAGCCTGCGCACCTGGAATGGGAGGGGACAGGGATTCTCATAAGAACCTTTATGCCATTTGCATAGCAGTTAACAGACTGTCAAGAATTTCAAAATAGCATCAGATGAGGTGATGAGCATAGGGGTCCTTAGAAATATTTGCTTGTTTTATGGTCAGAGGCCTGCAGGAAGCAGCTAATAACTGATCTCTTCACATAGCCCCTAATGTCATTTCCATTTCAATCATGGACCAGAGTATTGTGTGACACTTCCCATATTATTGATTTGAGTTGTTATTTATTTCTTTTATTGCCAAATAACTTTACACCCTTGGCTAAAATTTAAGATACCAGAAGACAAGATTGTGCCTTGTTCCCTAGCCTCCACTGGCACTAGCACAGTGCCTGACTCACAGTAGGCACTCAATCAATGCATTGACTAATTAAGTCCTTCTTCTGCTGAGGGCCCATCATGCTTTGGCTGTCCCAGAGAGTTAACACCTGTCCCTGGGACCACCCTAGACACAATGGCACGCAGACGAACGAGCCTCCTTCGTCTACCTTCCCTCCGCGAGCAGCATCAAGGACCTGAGAGGCAAACTCAATGTGAATTTTAAAACACCTTCAGTGGTGGTTGCAGAGCAAACCTGCCTGCAAGAAAAGGATTTTTCCCTCTTTCTTCAGCGCCACTGGAGCGGCTCCTTCCATTGAAAATACAGGGATTTGTGCCGCATGATTGTGCAGGGAGTGGGGGCCGAGTCCATGCCAGTCATCAAGGGCTCAGCATGCTCAGAAGGGCTTTGTGCTCCAGGCACTGCAGCAGCCTGGCTTGGCCTTAGCACACCCCTCTTCCTGCAGAGGCCACAGTACAACCATTTCAGCAAGTGACTTTTCAGTAATGGCTCTGTGTGCCCAAAAGGGAAATCAATGTGATGGTTAGAAAAGTTTCTTTTTTTCTTCCACTCCTGTGCTGTCCCCAAAATATCAGAATAAGGTTTGTTATCTGGGCAAAGGAACAAGCACAAGATTTTCTTTTGTGTTGGGTGAGGAGCTAAAGGACTAAACATTTTTGAACACCTATGATGTACCAGAGACTGTCTCACATGCTTCCCTATTTAATGTTACCAGGAGATTGTTGGTAAGGTGTTACCCCCATCTTAAAGAGGAGGGGACCAAGATTCAGGGATGCTTCACAAGCGAATAATTAAAACTTAATTCTAAAGTGTGTCGGGTGCGTGTGTGCGTGTGTGCATGTGTGTGCATGAGTGTGTGCATGTGTGTGCATGCGTGCGTGCATGTGTGTCTGGTCTTAGTGTTCATATCCATGAGCATCAGGAGAGCTTCCACTTCACCCATGTTTCAAACTCTAGAGAGGCTGCTCCCCCTGCTGAGTAGCCTGGTCGTGACCATGGCTGGGTGATGGCTGTTTGGATGCTCTCAGAAATGTCGTAAGCAGTTCACTTATTATTCAGGGAAACATCCAACAAAGTGATGGCTTCTTTCCTTGCTGTCGGTATCTACTGCCAGCTGTTCACTTGGATTGAAGGATATGAGGGACTGAATGCTGAATTCATGAATGCAGCTAACTGCCCCCCTCCAGACCCCAGAGGAGCCATTAGGATGAGTGTTTATAGAGCACCACTGCCTGGAAATGCCAAGGCCCCGTGGGGAATGAGAGGTGAACGGAGAAATACGCACGTCCCTGGATCCCTCCCTGGGTGGGGAAGACTGTGTCATGGGACAGGGGCATTCAAATCTATGGGAAAATACTGCAAATACACTTCTAGTTCTTAGATATCATTGGCTTTGGTGCTGGACTAAACCTGCGGTTTGTTTTCCAATGTCTGCGTGGCTGCTGTAGCCTTTTCTCTGCTTGTTCTGAGCTTTCTATCCTCCTGCAGCATCTATCTCTCCAACTGTATTTCCTGGCAGATCCACTATGCGTGTAGAACCTGCCTTATTTCACAGGAAGCATAAAACAATCCTGTAGCCACGACTCCTGCCCCCATTTCACAGAAGGGATGCTCTGAGCCAACCTCAATAACATGGAAGGGTGAAGATTTGAAGCCAGAAATTCTGATCTTCCAATCCTGGGCTATAGTCATTGGGTCAAGCAGCTACTTTGCTTTTCCTGATTGAGTCAGGGCTGGGCAGAGAAGCCATTTAAGCAGAAGGCCCAGGCCCCCCATTTCGGTGATGGAGACATCTACCCCATTCTCTCCTGGGCTGGTGTAACAGACACAGAGAAAGGCATTTATCAAGGCCGCGCAGCATCACCCTTTCCCAGTTCCTTAAATGTCAGGGTATAAATCACACTCAACGCTTACTAGGAACATGTGGGTGTGAGCGAATCAGACAAGGATAATGTGTTTCTAATCCAATGGCTTTCACAAAGTATGATTTACATCCGCAGATGGTTTTGCAGTGGTTTTCCTGGGTTTTTATTTAGCTTGCCATTCCCACTTCTGCTATGAGTTTTATTACTTTTGGCCATGGGGAAGTCTAGAAGAGTCACTTATTCAGGAAAATGTATAAGAACAAGAACAACAACAACAACAATAAAAATTATTTAAATATTTTTTTCAGTCTCACATCTCAGCAAGGCAGAGCTGTGTTTTATTAAACTTAAACAAAAATAAGCCTGCACCTTTATTGGTGACATTTAGTTCCAATACTAGATCTCCTGATGGTCACAACTTATATATTCAACAACAAAACAACAATGAAAAACTCAACTTAAAAATGAGGAAAGGACTTGAATAGACGTTTCTCAAAAAAAAAAAAAATACATACAAGGCCATAAACACATGAAAATAACATTCAGCATCACTGATCATTAGAGAAATGCAAATCAAAACCACAATGAGATACTGCTTCATGCCCATTAGAATGTGTTATGTAAAAAGAAAAATAGAAAACAGTCAGTGCTACTGAGGATGTCGAGAAACTAGAATCCTTGTACATTGTTGGTGAGAATGTACAATGGTGCAGTTGCTGTGGAAGACAGCTTAGCAGTTCCTCAAATAAATTAAACGTCAAGTTACCATTTGACCCTGCTCTTCCACTTCTGGGTATACACCTAAAGGAATAGAAAGCAGGGACTTGAACAGATACATGTAGACCAGTGCTCACAGCAGCATTATTCACAGTAGCCCCAAAGTGGAAACAACCCAGTGTCCATGACAGAGGAGTGGATGATCACAATGTGATATATGCATACACTGGAAGAGTATTCAGCCACAAAAAGGAGTAGAGTTCCGATACCTGCTACAACATAGATACACCTTGAAAACCTTATGCTAAATGAAACAAGCCAGCTAAAAATGACAAATGAATGATTTTAATTACATAAAATGCCTAGAATAGGCAAATTCAGAGAAACAGAAAGTTACCAGGAGCGGAGGAGTGGGGTGGAGAATGGGGAGTTCTTGTTTAATGGGGACATATTTTCTATTTGGGATGATTTAAAAAAAATTCTGGAGATGGTTGTAATAGTTGTGCAACACTTTGAATGTAGTTAATGCCAGTAAATTTTACGTTTAAAATGGTTAAATTGGTAAATTTGATGTTATGTATATTTTACTACAATAAATGAAAATCACCACAAACACCACTACTTCAAAAACCAAGCAGCAGACATACATGAAGGCAGCAGATCTTGCAGGCTGACTGTGACCTTTCGTTTCTCCCCAGCAAACAGCCTGGAGGAATCCCTGCACTTGAAATGCAGGAGCTGTCAGACTCCACACTTCTGTGCATGCAGTTCCTTCTGTCTGAAACGCCGTTCCCTATCTTGCCCTCCAAAATATCAGCTTATTGCAGAAGCTTCAGTTAATTCCCCTCCTATCAGAAGACTTAATGTTCCCATACTTGTTTTCTTAAAGCATTTCACCTGCATCTTATGAAAACCCTCTACGTCGGTGTTTTACTCACTTTGTATACCCAGCTTAGAGTAACACTCCTAAATCATAGTAGAAACTCAATAAATATTTAATTACTCAGGTTCGCTCATGTTTAGTTTTATTTTAGTTCTATGCCAAGAGAACAGACAGTCTTAACAGCTCAGAGAAAGCTGTCACAATTGCAATAGTGAAAGAGAAACATCAAGAAAGATAAAAGAAAGTGTTTCCTTCCCTCCTTAAGTTCCACTTCACTACACTTTGCAATGACATCTGACACACTTGGGGTTAAATCCTGATTCTGGGAAGAGCACAGCAGCTCACGTCTGTAATCCCAGCACTTCAAGAGGCTGAGGTGGGAGGATCACTTGAGCCCAGAAGTTTGAGATCTGCCTGGGCAACAAGGTGAAACCCTATCTCTACCCCCACCCCCGCAAAAAAAAAATTAGCAGAGCCTGGTGGCATGCACCTGTAGTCCCAGCTATTTCTCAAGAGGCTGAGGTAGGAGGATCAGTTGAGCTCAGGAGATCAAGGCTGCAGTGAGCCATAATCACACCATTGCATCTAGCCTTGGCAACAAACCGAGATACTGTCTAAAAGAATTAAAAATTCTGGCTCTGGTCTAGCAGTGGAGCCTTGGTCTTGTCACTCAGCTTTGCCGAAGCCTCAGCTTTCTCATCTATGAAGTGGAAATAACAGGTTCCTGTTAAATGGTAGCCAGAGAAGCTGTTGCTCATGGCAGGCACTGAGTGTGTGCTGAGCAATCTATTGCAGAAGCCTCCATCATCTCTGTGCTCACTGGTCACCCTTACCTCCCACTACTGTTCTCCCTTCTCTACCACCCCTAGCAAGGTGTTGTTTAGATTTCTTCCTTAATTGCCTCCATATTTTTTTCTGATAAGTAATTCTATGGACAACACAGTCTTGATTTTTCTAATCTAATCATTAACTCTTTCATTTGCTCCCTTTAGCATTTAGGAGGGGAGGGAGTTAGGGTCAGGGTGAGGTTAAGGGGGTCATTGGCCCTCCAGCGCAGCTGTTCTAAGGTCACCATTTGCTGCTTAAATCCCTTTCTTGGCTGCATCAAAGGGCAAATGCCCCACATGAGCTGAGGCTGGCAGGACCTCTGGTGCCTTGGCATGTAGTTGGAGTCCTTTAAGCTTCTATTCTTGGGTGAATCATAGGGCTTTTGTTCACAGTTCCAGCCCTCCCTATAGTGGGGAAAGTGTTTTCCCTTCCCTCCTTTTTCCCACCCTCCTTTCTCTTTTGTAAGCTTTCAAGTCCCCCAGTAAAAGAACTGGTCAGTCTTTTTTTTTTTTTTTTTTTTTTTGAGAAAGGCACTCAACTTTACTAGATGACTTTCACAGTAAATTCATTCTTTTTTCTTTTTGCCCTTGAATTCTCATATGCTCAACCTTCTCATAGGGTTGAGCATATGAGCAGATTTAAAAAGGATATAAAGCATCCACCACACTAGTCTAGGTATATCTCAAACCCTCCTAGAATTTCTTTCATTCATTCACTCAGCAAGTATTTATTAAATACCTACTAGGCACCACGCCCTGTGCCAGGCACCAGAGGGTTTCAGATGAGGGGGACATTGTCCTTGCCTTAAAGTGCCTGGTAAACATATAATTGCAAAGCAACTTTCTATCTGATGTGTGGAAGGATTTTAAGATATAGAGGCAGCCCCAAGTAATTCACCTTCCTCAGATGTATCCAATGGGGAGGGATGGTAGCACTAGAGTAAAGAAATACCCAGTCTGCCTCTTTCTAGAAGGCACTTGTACGCTCCTTAAACAAACTCTGTAACAGTGTGTGAGGTGGAGAGGTGGAGTCATTAGATTATAGGTTGGGGGAGAGGGAGGGTGGCTGAGGAGCCTGGCAGAATAGGATAAGAAATTTCATTCCCTCCAAGGATAGATTATTCATGAAATTGCAAAACAGTAATGATTATGCCTATTTGCAAAGAATATCAAGTCCATTAGGTACAGGAGAGGTATCTAAGGGTAGGTGGGCAGTCACTCCAGGCCCAGGCTTTTCAGTCTTTCTTTTGATTTTTCTCTTAATCACTTCCTAGAGGATTTATCTTTCTTGTATAAATATCCATGCCATGAAACCAACACATGCACTGAGCAGCCTTGATTTCAGTTCGTGTGTGTTAAAGTCTCTGGAGTCTCCCATGCTGTAGAAACCCACATTTTCCCTGGAGAGCCTTGACACTCTTGTGGCCCTTCTTGGTTTCCTTGGGCACTGATGAGCCTGTCTGCATTCCCCATCCTATTACCTCTGAGAATTGTTTTTGTTCCCCTTCATCAGAAAGGAGCAAGGTTGAGAGTCTAATTTTTCCCTCAAGTTTCAAAGTTGAGTCTTGTGTGTGCACGTGTAAGCATGTACACATGTTTACAACAACCTAAGGGTTCCACTCGCTCAGAGAAATTTTGTCAATTATCTAAGAGTCTATCTTTTACACGATTGTCCTCTGGATTTACTAAGAGCTTCGTAAATACCCTTTCTATCTGGGGACCAGCCCTTATGGGCAGATGGGTGGGTAAACTGTGGCAGGATGTCAAATTGTGCCATTAGCCACAGCCTGGATTCTGCTCCCTGACCTGTCCAAAACATCTGTTTAGCAGAAACTGCAAGACAGCTTCTCTAAAGAGGAAAACAACAGCCCAGGAGGTGACTAATTTCAGTGTTTCTTCTGGCTTGAAGTGTGCTGAACCGATACTCAATTCCATTGCAATATATATTTACCGAGCACTCATGACATCTAGGCACTGGGCTAGGCACTGTGGGGAATATCAAGGAAATAGAATGCAATCTATTGGGAAATACAAAACACACACACTAAACAGTTAGAACCAACAAAAGATGAAATCAAATCAAATCAAATGTCTAAACGTCAAGTGCACTATGAGAGGTCAGGGAAGAGGAGATCCATATAAGCTATAATCATAGGCTGTTAGATGTAGAAGAGACTTCTGGGATCAAGCACTCATTCATCCATTTATTTAGCATGCATTTATTAAATATTTACTGAATACTTACTCTGTACTGGGATCTGTGGAAGGCGGTAGATTAAAAGAATGAGCTCAATTATTTAGAGGAGATTACTCAAGTTAGCAGCAGAACTGGAAACAGAATCCTTACCTTAACACAACATTCATTCAACAAACACAGAATAAGAAGTCATCATGGGCACCGGGATAGATGCAGGAAGACTGTATTGCATATTGGTGAAGCATCTGTGTCAATGGGTAGCTGCATGAACCTGTGAAAGTTTCTTAATATCCCCTAGCTTCTATTTCCTTAATTATAAAATGCAGATAAGAAGAACACCTCTCTCATACAACAGATGTGAGCATTAAGGGAACTAAACATGTAAAGGGCACAGCACAATTTCAGACACAAAGTAAGTGCTTAATAAATGCCAGTTATTTTTATTACGGAGCTATCTCAATGGATCAAACACGGTGCCAATCCTTAGGAAACTTACATGAATTCTATTGAAGAGGGAAGGCATATTCCCAGACCAAGGTGTCTCTCTGATAACAGAACTTTGGGAAAGATTTTAAGAAGTTAAATAAAAACAGACAAAATGAAAACAAGCATGATAGAGAGGTGAAAGTTACACCTTATCTGCAATCCTTGGGACCAGAAATGTTCCAGGTTTTAGATTTTTTTAAAAATTTTGGAACATTTGCATTATACCAGTTGAGCATTTCTCATCTGAAAACCTGAAGGGCCACAGTGAGCATTTCCTTTGAGCCTTCTGTTGATGCTCAAAACATTTCAGATTTTGGAACATTTCAGATTTCAGATTTTTAGATTAGGGATACTCAACTAGTACATGATCAATGGGCTGAACATCCTCAATAGTTATTTGATTTATCACTTTCCAAATCTACCAAAGGGTCAGACTGTTAAATCCTGGAAAGGAAAACATTCAGAGCCCGTCTAGTCCACACCCCTGCCTCTCATCTATTAATATATTAAGAACACTAGTTAAAAGTCCCGTGTATTTTAGTGCATGCTCCCATAACGTTGTAATCATCATGATCCATGGTTGCTTGGCTCTGAGAACTCTGGGATGTTAGAAATAGCAGGGAAGAAAGAAATTACATAAGATGGCTTTTTCCAAGGATGGGTCTTGGGAAGCAAATTCAATAATGAGGCTTTTTCCTCCTTCTCTATCCCCAGCTAAGGCAGAACAGAGTTCGATGGCCTATATCCAGGAAATAGAGCCAATCTTAGTGTAACCCATCCAGGTAAGAGTATGCCAGGGAACTAATTTGGGAAATGGAAGAGGCATGGTGATAAGAATATCCAGGTGGTGGTCATATGCAATGAATGCAGAAGAGAATTGTGATCACAGATGTCACTAAGCTGTTGGTAATAGAACTAGAGATGAAGTAAGGGGAGAAGGGTCCAGAATATAAAATCCAGCCCCCAGGGGTGAGGGAATAAAAACTGTTTTGTAGGGAATGAGGGAATCAGCCAAACAGGTTGGGTTCAGAATAAGGAAACCCAAGGGAATTAGGACAGGAGCCTTAACCATTTAGAACCAGCACATACAATAAGAATAGCTAGTCAGCTCTGGGAGACCAGGGGGGTTACACATAGGTACATCAGACACAGTGTGGGCATAGTTCCTCCAGATTTGATGCACTGGCTGGATGAGACTTGTAAGAGGTTGCCAGGCTGACTTGTCATTGCTCAGGACTAGATAGGACTGAAATCACCAACTAAACTGCTCCTGGTTGCAACATGGGGGACAGTATGAGGAGCAATTTGCACAAGGGAATACCTTGAGGTCTCCCTCATGATACTTCAAAAATCGAAGGGTCTTTCCATTTGTGTATGGAGAGAAGTATAAATTTTTTTTGTCACTTTGGCAGCAGTCTTTTGTGACCATACCCATGCATAAGACATAACTTTTACCTCTGCTCCAGCCCCTGATTCAAATCAAATGCTGACACTTGTTAATATGTCTCTAAATGCCACTGTGGTGGAGAGGACCCTGCCTCACATTCCTTCCTGTTCCCAACCTGCCCCCAATATACTATTGTTTTTAAGCAGCTCACCTGTTAATTAAAAAGTAGGAATCAATTGGCCTCATCTCTCCATTCCAGGCTCCTGTGCACACAAGGATTAGAGCTGCCTCTACTTAAGTCAATTAGAGATAAGGAGAAGCTGACATTTCGACAACCTACCTTATCACACTGCTCGAAAACAGCTCAGATTAAAATGTGCAAAGATGATTTCTTTAGTCCTTTTCCTCCTCCTTTACCTTCTCTTAATTATTCCAAAGAAAGCTGACAATCCAAGTGGACATTGGAGATGCACACTCCCATCTATGGTGATTAGCCCACCTGAAACACACACCTGACCCGGCCTACTGTGAGTACCACTGTAGACCCGCACCTGCCCACTCAACCATCCCCAGCTGGGGTGCAGAGAAATACTTAACCTGTGTCTCAATTTAGGGTGACTGTCTTTTCTACTGTGATGCAGTAAAACGGGGGTCAGACTGGGAGTCCAAAGACATGGGCTTATATCCTGACTGTGCCACTTAATGTGCTAACTAACCCCTTGGGCTCTTGGCTTCTCTGAGTCTCAGTTGCCTTCACTGTGAAATGGGTCAATAGTTCTTGCCTAATGGCACTGTTGCGAGGATTGAGCGAGAGCACACCGGCACCTGTACAACAGGGAGCCTGGTACAATGGATGCTTGATAATGTTTACGTTGAATCTCAACACCCTGGGATGCAGCCTAGGTAATTTCTGAATGGAGCCATGAGACAGTTTGCAAGTAACTCCATGTATCATAGAAATGTTTACTTGTTGATCTCAGGCATTTTTTTTCCAGGCAAAATGTATGTATATATACATGCACACACACGCACATTACTGTTAAGTAACCGTACAAGTTTGTTACTGTGATCTCCATTTTAAAATGAGGGGGCTGAAGATCAGAGAGATTAATTACCTTGCCAAAGTTCATACATCTGGGAAACAGCAGAGCTGAGATCTGAACCCAGAGCCCATTATCTTCCCATTACCTCATGCCCCAGTGATGCTGAATAATCACGGGAAAGCTAAGCAGTGTAGTCTGATGACCTTTTCATTCATTCACACAGTGAAGAGAGCGCCACCTTACTGACACCAGTCTGTGAACGTATTAGCAATTTTCCAAATTTGCCCAGTCCATTAGCTAGGCTTCTTCTGGCTACCTTTGACTCCTGGCCCACCCCGACTGTGCTAAATGCTGGTGTGGCCCCTGCACAGAAGCACTAGCTATCTTCTGGTCTTTCTCCACATCATCATTCAGCAAACCACTTCCCTTGTCTCGCCTGCAAACCCTTTATGGCAACCACTGGTCAACAGCAGCTGACATTCAAACAGAGCTTCCAATGTACAGGATGCGATTTCCAGCGCGTTACAAGCATTGCCAATGCCCTGTGATGGGCACCGGGGGCAGCACCCAGGTTCCACTTCAGGGAGAGATTGTTGCTCAGCTGCCCAGAGTGCCGTTGGGCAGACAGGTGGTTATGGCTCTCAGCCCTTTTGGGGATCAATCCTGCTGGAGAGAGACCTCTCTGGGGCCATGTCCCTTCCCCAGGTGGCCACATTCAAGATTAAGCGTAGAGGTCTGGCAATCTCCGCCCCCTGAGAATTACTCTGATGAGTAATTACTGCCCCCTTGCTCCATTCAGAAATTACTTAGGATGCATCCCATCACCTTAAACATTTATCAGGCATCCCCTGTACCAGGCTTCCTGTGTGCAGGTGCATGTGTGCTCTCACTCAATCCTCACAACAGTGCCATTAGGCAAGAACTATTGACTCCTTTTCACAGCTAAGGCAACCAAGGCTCAGAGAAACCAAGGGCCCAAAGAGTTAGGTCATCCTCACTCCAGCCCTCCCTGTGGGGTTGGTCCTGGCCGCCACTGATCAGTGTCATAGTCTGAATTGTCCCTCTGTTCATTCCTGCTTCCTCTTCCACCTTTCCACAGGTGATTTCAAGGGCACTCCCCAGTCAGCAACTTATTTGCCAAATTACGTCTCAGATTCTGTCTCCTGGAAATCCCAGTCTCAGACTCAGGCAGGTCTTACTATTAACCACATCTTACAGATGAGAAAACAGTTCAAGATTAATTGGTTAATCAGCGGCTATGGTTAGTCACTTTTACTATTTTCTACTTCAAAACTGTTCTTCTGTGCTTATCTTTTCTTTCTAGAGCGTGACCCTGGTGGATTAAAGATGACTATGAGTTGTTTGATAGTCTTGTCGCTGAGAGGTGGATTACATTTCCCCTCTTTCTGAGTCTGGGCTGGGCTTGGTGCCTTGCTAGACTAACAGAGTGCAGCAGAAGAGATCACATGTCAGCACCAGGCCCAGCCTGGGAGAACTGAGAGCCCCCACCTTGGTCTCTTGGAGCTTGATGCTGCCACTGAAAGCCCAGCATTCCTACTGGAAAGATCATGTAGAAACATCTTGAGACACCACAGAAAAGAAGGAGCCTGTGTGGGCATGGCCTTCCACAGCAGCAAGGTGTGAGAGCAAAGCTGTCTTGGATTCCCTAGACCAGCCCAGTCACCAGATGAATGTCATTGCTAGGCCTAACTGAGACCACATGGAGTGGGAGGATCACCAAGCTGAGTTCTGCCCAAATTCCCCATCCACAAATCAGGATGGTTTGTTATACAACAGAGGCTAACTAGACCAAAGGCACACTACCCGAATTATTGCTGAATTATGGTGAGAAGTCCTCTGCAGTGTCCTCAACCTTGTCTCCTCTGAAGCCTTCCTCCCTCAGCTATGCTACCCTGTTCAGCATCTTACTCTCCCCACCCACCCCACTTCTCTATTTTCAAACTGCACAGAGAATTCTTTCACTTCCAGGTATACCTTAATGTCTCTTCTTCCTTTTCTTCTTCTTCTTTTTTTTTTTTTTTTTTTTTTGAGATAGAGTCTCGCTCTGTCAGCCAGGCTAGAGTGCAGTGGCTCGGCTCACTGCAACCTCTGCCTCCTGGGTTCAAGCTATTCTCCTGTCTCAGCCTCCTGAGTAGCTGGTATTACAGACATGTGCCACACACCTGGCTAATTTTTGTGTTTTTAGTAGAGATGGGGTTTTCACCATGTTGGCCAGGCTGGCTCTGAACTCCTGACCTTAAGCGATCTGCCCACTTCGGCCTCCCAAAGTGCTGGGATTACAGGCGTGAGCCACTGTGCCTGACCCTTCCTTTTCTTCTAAACTTCATAAAGGAGTAATCAACATCCACTACCAACACTTCTACACTACTGCCTTCCTTGTTCACTTTTGAATTCTGACTTCTATCTTTACCATATTTTGTTATGAAAGTCTTGAAGTTTAGCTGTTATTTTTGAATCATAAAATCTGGTGACACTTTCTTACTTTAACCATCATTTGCTTTTGGGAAGCCATTCTCGAAACCCACCTTTGACAACTAGTATTACAAACTGTCAGCTAATGTCCTAGGAGTTCTCTTGACATTCATTTATTTATTCACTCATTCATTCAACAAATATCTTTCTAGAACCTACACTGAGATATTCTCTGTGATCTCATGCTCCCTTGCCACTTAGCAGAAAGAATGGCCAATCCAGAAAAAGGGATACTAAGTCAGCTGGTACAACCACAACCAATCCATCTCAAAGATGATGCACTCAGATTTTAAAAACATGGTAGATGCTTTCATGTTTCTGAGGCATGTGTGGTCAGGAACTTTTTTCCTTTAGTTAACCCAGTAGCTCGTAGCTCTGGGTACATATTAAAATCACCAGCAGAGCTTTTAAGAAATACTAATGCTTAATCGTCACGTCTGGATATTCATTAGTCTAGGGTAGAACCCAGGCATTAGCATGTTTTAAATGGCTAAGTGATTTTAACGTGCAGCAGCTGGGACTTGAAGGCCATTGACTGACCTAAATCCCCAATAATACAGCTTAAGATCATGCTTGCTGCTCTATACTCTATGGAGGCCGAGGAAAGCACTGAGTGGAGTCAGGGTTTTGGACACTTGAAGTTTTCCTGAAATCTCTTTGCAGCTTTTCTGTCCCAGGTTAAATAATCCCAGTTCTTCCAACCTTTCCACGTAGGTCGTATTTGCAGCACTTTAATCACACTTTAATCTTGTTTTGATTTAGCTCAAATAGGTCTGTTTCCCTGGAGAAAGCTTTTCCAAGGTAGATGTCTCTGTTTTACAGAAACACAAAACCCTGATAGCTCATCAATTCAACTTTGAATTGCTCAGTGGTTGTTATGAAATACATATCAGTAAAGATCTCAGCAGACCATTTTGTTTTATTTCTAGACTTACATTAGCTAAAAATGAAACACCACAAATATCAACAAGGAGGCTTTTTTTTTCTGTTGTTCTGCAAATATTGTTAGCAATGCATTTGGTCCCCTGACTTACAAGCCAACTGAGAGCGTACAGGGCTTGACTTAGTTCTCCAAAATCTTTTCTCATTCTCTCAGTAATTGCAGTAATCAATGGTCCCAAGGAAATCTGAACTCACTCAAAAGTCAGCCGGGGATGCTAAGTCTGGGAGGGGAAGAGATCCTGGATGACTCAAGCAGTAAATTAACATACATTGATGAAGCTGATTAGCAGTCATAAAATTACACATCTCTCTAATCCAGGAACCCAGAGTCACTTTCCACTGTAGTCTTTTCATATATCTGCCTGGTGATCCTTTCATATAAATCACGTCAATTTAAATTTTAATTTGCTTATAATTTCAAAGGATGTTTGACCTATTATTATATTAGAAATGAGAGAAACATGAATTTGTGAAAAATCCAGGCATAAAGGTCTTCAGCAATTACAAAGGGGGAAGCAGGTAGTAGAGAGGAATGGAAACAGGGGGTCTTAATTACATTCTGAGGACAGGGCAGCATGTTTCAACTCATATATACACAGAGTCCTTTTGGAATGCTGCTCTAGTTTGGATAGCTGACCCTCCAAACCTCATGTTCAAATGTGATCCTCAGTGTGGGAGGGTAGCCTAATGTGAGGTGTGTGGGTCATGAAGGTGGATCCCTCTTGAATGTTTTGGTGCTGTCCTCACAGTAATGAGTGAGTTCTTGCTGTTAGTTCCCACAAGAGTCCCCCTACAGGCTGGTCATTTAAAAAAGCCTGGCACCTCGGGTGCTTGTAGTCCCAGCTACTCGGGAGGCTGAGGCAGGAGAATGGCATGAACCCGGGAGGCGGAGCTTGCAGTGAGCCGAGATTGCGCCGCCACTGCACTCCAGCCTGGGCGACAGAGCGAGACTCCGTCTCAAAAAAAAAAAAAAAAAAAAAAAAAAAAGACTGGCACCTTGCTTCTTCTGCATTTATTTAATTTATTTATTTATTTATTTTTGAGATGGAGTCTCACTCTGTCACCCAGGCTGGAGTACAGTGGCACGATCTTGGCTCACTGCAACCTCCACTTCCCGGGTCCAAGTGATTCTTCTGCCTCAGCCTCCCAAGTAGCTGGGACTACAGGCACATGCTAACATGCCCGGCTTATTTTTAGTAAAGATGGGGTTTCACCATATTGGCCAGGCTGGTCTCAAACTCCTGACCTCGTGATCCACCCACCTCAGCCTCCCAAAGTGCTAGGATTACAGGCATGAGCCACCAGGCCTGGCCAAGCACCTTGCTTCTTTCTCTTGCTTCCTTCTTCTTACCTGTGATCTCTGCACACACTGGTTTCCCTTCCCCTTCCATCATGATCGGAAGATTTCTGAGGCCTCAAATGAAGCCAATGCTGATGCCATGCTTCTTGTACAGCCTACAGAATCATGAACCAAATAAACCTCTTCTATTTATAAATTACTCAACCTCAGTTATTCCTTTATAGAAACACCAAAATGGACTGAGACACATGTACTTGAAAGAAAGAATGCTGAGTAGGTAGGTTTTGGAGATTTTTTTTTTCTTTTAAGGGTAGTATACATATAAAGGTTCTAAGTCGTAGAGATAAAGTAGGAATCCATTTCATGCCAACAATGACTGGCAGCTGTCATAAGACACAAAGGACAGAATCAAAGTTAACCATCATAGATCAACTGTATTTGGAAGGATTTTTAAAAAGCTCTTCCTGCTCCCCAAGTTTCTAAGAAAGGGTCAAGATCTAAGGATGTTCATAAATCAAATTGCGTGGCTATCCTGGACACCACAGAAGTATGGTGGACAGACATCAAAGAGATGAGACATTTGTTGTTTCCCAGAGTCCTTTGAACTTCTTGGTGTAATGCTGCCCAATGGACTCCTGGTTCCAAGACCCAGCTCTACCACTCACAATCTTTTTGATCTTAGAAAAATCACCTAAACTTTTCAGCTTAGTTTGTTTATCTTAAAATTGATAATATCTTTATTGATAATATCTCAAAAGTTTTAATATCTGATTATCAGGGGGACTTAAAAGAATCTTTATAAAGCACCTAGAACTATGCCTCCATGGGCTAGATGTTTAATATATATTATTATTTTTGGAAGTCCCTTCTTTGCCAGTGCTAAAGGAATTCTAGGTCACTTAGAAATATGGTGTTTTATTATCTGGTGATTCTATAATGCAACTGTAGATGAGGCTAGAAGTTGAAGACTCTATTCACCACCTCTTAGGTACTAACCCAGAAATAAAACTAAAGATTCAGCCTCCTATGAAGACCTGAAAGTAAAGAAGAGTTGGGTTGGTCATAACTAACTCCACAGCTCCCTAACAAGCAGGTTCTAGGTCCCAGCGAAGCCTCAAATGGGAGAAGAGGGCAGTGGAATGGAATGAGAGAGAAGAGATATGTCCCCTGGCTCTCAGTTTGAAACTCAGGGCTTCTCCTCATGAAGTGGCCCTGAGGAGAGCGCATCTGATTCTTGTTCGGAAGAGCAGGTGAGGCATAATCTATTTATCTAGCACTACTTCAAGACATCACGAGGCAAAACTCCTCATTTCTATTCATTTAGTCTCTATTAAAGGCATTATAGTTTATTTATTGATACTACTACAGAGAAATAAAAAGAAAAATATACCTACAATACAGGACATTTGTGGGATGCTATATCTGAGATGCCCTGAAATAGGCTTTGGAAAATGTGTTGTTGTCCTAATTAGTTATTAAGGTCGGGTATCTATGGAAACAGCCATATATTTGTCCTTAAGCCAGACAAGCACTTACTGATTTAATAGCATGCAATCCATACAAACGAAGCCTGGTGCTTATACACATTAGCTTCTTGCAACACATACAAAAATAGAGAAAGCAGGAAAGATGAGGAAAGTATGCAAATGGAGGAAAGAGGGCCCCTTACACCAGCACAGTGTCATGCCTACAGTGAGTCACTGAGGAAATTCAAAGGCCAAAGAGTGATTTTATTCACACAGCATCAATTTGAATGAGTCCAGTGAAATTCCTCCCCAATGGTGTAGCAGTGGAAGGAATTGTCCTATTAATAGCATGCTTCAGCTACATTATGGGTTCAATGGGTTAACTGGGCTTTTGTTGGATGGCCTTGTAGCATAGTAACCATTTATAACATAATTTCTATGGGAAAATGTGTACTGAATTCTAAGTACTCAACTTAAAAAAAGGACTTCTGAACTACAGCCCATGTGCAGAATGAGGACTTCCTGCATCCTCTGAGAAACAGCAAGGAGACTTAGAGGGAGCCCTGGGGTAAGCATCTGAAGATCCAGGTTCCAGTCCCCTTTCTTGCACTTACTGCACGGGTGACTCAAGTCTTTTAACTTCCCTGAGCCTCCGTTTCGCTGTCAAATCAAAATCCATTTTGTCTAGAATATAAGCTCCACTAGGACAGGAATCACGCCTGCCTGTCTTCATCACCTTGGCTTCCCCAGCCCCTCAATCAATATTTGGTGAGTGAAGGAACGAAAGAATATTTGCCTGCCTCTCAACACTGAGAATAATCAAATGGGGTTATGCATGTGAAAACAATTCAAGAAGCTGTAAAATGGAATACAAATGAGAGACACGATAATTATAACCTATTGTTACAGACAGAATGTCACCTTCTGTGCATTCCATGTAAATGAGGATGTTTGCGTTAGTGCTAATTTGAATGGCTAAGCCGATATCCAGAATATTGAGTGGTACAGATGGACCATGCAACATTGGGTATCTGAGCTAGAGGGAGGGGTGGGTAATGAGAAAGCAAGCAAGGGAAGTTCAAAAGAGTGGGGGCTGGCTGGAAAATGAACTAGTTAGATCCAACATCTGAAGGCAGGTCAATACAGGTACAGGAATCTTGTAAAGTCTCTTCAAGGACCATGCTGAGGACTAGAAGGCTATTCTGCCTGAGCCAGAGCAGACACAAAGATGAAACCAGACCAGAGTCTGGATTCCACACTTATCAGCTTAAAAAATAAGAAGGAAAAAAAAAAGAGTGATGCTTGAGTTATCAATTAGGAAGGCTGCGGAAAGGGCATATCTGAGACACAGGATTTGACAAGTAAGCAGAAAGAAGCAGGACTCATTCAGGCCTCTACTCCCCCATTTTCCAGCCTGCCTACTGTTTTGCCTCATAATAATTCCTCTTGTAATTATAACGTTGGGATGCACTCAGTGCTGATATTCAGGCTGTGCCATAAACAAGGATGGAAGTGACAGTAAAAAGGAAAGGGAGTTTCTGAGTCTGTGGTCCCCAGTACAGAGACCCTGGAGTCTTTGTTTCACATGTGATTCAGGCAGCCAGATTCTGAATTTTCCACACATTATTGAGAATCTTTTGCCAATGTCTTGGGTGTAGACACAATCAGGCATCCATTTGGAGGTCATGATTGGGATATCTGTAAAATGAGACCCAATCAGCAGCTCAGACCTTGCACACAGCACAGGCAATGAGAAGTCAGACACTGCGATCACACCAAAAAGATTCAAGTCTGCTGCAAAACTGGGAAAGACTTTGCAGTCAGGCTGTTTATTCTTCCTTGAAGCACGCCTAGAGCTACTCCCATTGGTGACCCTTCCCCCATGCCCGTCTTATTGTATCAGTAGAGATAGCTACTCTATACGCCATATTCACCTTTCCTGCTCCAGCAACCAACCTTGAAATGCAATCTAAAGTGGCCCTATATCTACTGTGGAAACCACTTAAAAGAGCCCAAGAGGATGCACAAAGATTCGTTACCACTAAGGATGAGAGTGAAATAGAGAGAGACAGAGACAAAGAAACCACATTCTCTCTGAGCAGTCACACAAGAAACGCTTTTATGCTTTTCCAGTCCTCCACCTCCAATGCCCAATTAATACAATACATATTTTCTCATAATGGGGGTGTAACTTTTTAAAAGGGTCAGAGGGCCAGGTGTGGTGGCTCATGCCTGTAATCCCAGCACTTTCGGAAGCCGAGGTGGGTGGATTACCTGAGGTCAGGAGTTTGAAACTGGCCTGGCCAACATGGTGAAACCCCATCTCTACTAGAAAAGTTAGCTGGGTGTGGTGGCACGTGCCTGTATTCCCAGCTACTTGAGAGGCTGAGGCAAGAGAATCTCTTGAACCCGAGAGGCAGAGATTGCAGTGAGCCGAGATCGCGCCACTGCACTCCAGCCTGGGCAACAAAAAGTGAAACTCCATCTCATAAAAATAAACAAATAGAAAGAAAAGGGTCAGGGTCAACTTGCACAAAGGGCACAGGCTTGAGATTCAGAAGACTGAATTCAGAAGCCCTAGAAATGTACTACGCGCCCCTGAATTAATAACCTAAGCAACTGTTCTACGTATAGAATATAGGAATTACATAATACCTGCTTCTCTGCTACACAGGACCATTGTGTAAATCAAATGAGATAATATATATAAAAGCACTTTGAGAAATTAAAAGCATACTTCAGAAATAAAACATTGATTAGAGGACATCCGTTCACTCAAGCAATGCTTTCTCTATAGCTAGTATATTTACTTTTAAAACCCCAACAAATATACATCATTATTAAGGGGATGAATAAGTTCCATTTAGCTCATTGGAAAAGTGCTATATAAGTTTAGCAACTTGTTTATATTTTCTAAACCCTAATTCCATATAAGTCCACATGCAAAAGCCTTATCTTTGTGACTATTTTTCCACCTAGAAGCTAAGCAGAGAATGGACTCATTTTCCAGCCTTACCATGGTAGTACGTATGATAATTTAACAAAAATGACTGTAAATTAGGCTGGGCATCCACAGGAAGCTTTATATGTGCAATCTCCCTGAAACATTTCTCATTTCTACACTTAAACACCTGATGCAGCCAAAGTAGCCAAATGAGCAAGAGAAAATCTCTGATCCTAGGGTCATAACTCTGTAAGTTTATTACGTGTGAGTTATTGCTTTGAACCAGGGTTGGCTTCCAAGGCCAGAATCACACATTCCTAAAATAATGTCCCTAGCACCAGCAGAAAATGATCTTTACAATTCTCGCCTTGAACTCATGTGGAACTCCTACCTCATTGGTTACTTGTTTTCTGGGCAGGGGAGTCCATCCAGCTCTGTAGTTCACCTTCAATTATCCCCAACATGTAAGGGCTCATGTTCATGCTGGGGGAGGATAGAGCACCAAGTTGCTGCTGCAGGTGATTAACTGCTCACATGGAGGCAGGAAAGGCCATCTACCACAGGCAGAGGACTGGGCTCCCAAAACATTCTTTAATGCCACGATTTCCCCACGCTGAGTGCTGGGCACCACTCTAGGTAATTGACAAGCATCATCTACGTGCAGCCTTGCAAACACTGTGGGTGAGGCCAAGTGGTTCTGATTCTTGGTATAAATCCAGAATCAGAAGTAACACTCACCGTGTGCAGTGGCTCATACCTATAATCCCAACACTTTGGGAAGCCAAGGTGGGAGGACTGCTTGAACTCAGGAGTTTGAGGCCAGCCGGGGCAACATAGGGAGACTCCATCTCTACAAAAAAATTTATAAAACTTAGCCAGGCATAGTGGCACACCCTGGTAGTAATTCCAGCTACTCAGGAGGTTGAGGCAGGAGGATTGCTTGTGCTCAAGACATCAAGGCTACAGTGAACTGTGATCACACCATGCACTCCAGCCTGAGTGACAGAGGAAGACCTTGTCTCTCTCCCTCTCTTTATGTATATATATAAAATAAAAGGCCGGGCATGGTGGCTCATGCATGTAATCCCAGCATCTTGGGAAGCCAAGGCAGTAGGATCGTTTGAGTCTTAGGAGTTCAATACCAGCATAGGTAACATAGAGAAACCCCACCTCTACAAAAAGAATACAAAACTTAGTCAGGAGTGGTAGCATGGACCTGTAGGGACCTGTAGTCTCAGCTACTTGGGAGGCTGAGGTGGGAGGATTGCTTGAGCCTGGGAGTTCAGGCTGCAGTAACCCGAAATTGCATCACTGCACTCCAGCCTGGGAGAAAGAGTGAGACCCTGTCTCAAATAAATAAATAAATAAATCACAAAACAAGTTTAATTTTTTTAAAAAAGTAACACATAATACAGTAAGGAAAATACAGATACCCGAATTCCACCTTCCTAAAGATTCGGATTCATTCATCTTGGGTGTGGGCTCCCGTATCTGCCTTTTAAAATTGTTGAGAGGTGACTCTGAGGCTTTTCAAAGACTGCCAATAAGGCCAATATTAATAATACCTAATGTCACTTGATGGCCATTACGTGCTGGGCAGTCAGCTGAATGTTCCTTCTCTTTGGAATTTTACAAGTATCAAGTAGATGTTTGTATTACCTACATTTGCAGATAAGGAGCTTGTGACTTAAAAAAGTCAAGGGCCTAGCCAGAGACTGGACATATCAGGGGGGATACTTGCACCCCATTTTCTCTGACTCTGAAATCTGTGCTCTTCCCACTTCAGCAGCTGTAGCAGAAAGCGTTTATGTGAGAGGCAATTTTCTTATGCTTTCTCCCCTGGAACATTAGCGATGCTGTCAGCTGACTTACCATTATTATTATTATCATTATCAATAATTTCTCCTGGTGAAGCCTTAGGCCAAGGCTTAGAAGCATAAATTCCAGAGGCAGAAGCCAAGGTAAAGATGACACAGGGCATGCTTCTGTCGGGAGGGTGAGGGTCTGCTGGGAAGGGACATTTGCTTCTCTTCCCCTGGGGCTGTGACCCTGAAAAGCCACTTCCCAACACATAATTAAGATGAAACTTAACCTCAGGGCCTTGTACTACCTTTATAAATCTCCTTCTGAATCTCAGTTTGCCAGGGACCTTTACACAACAATACTTATAAATATTTTCAGCTCCCAAGGACTCTGTGGATGCAGCCAGAGACACTTCACCAGGCCCCTATATAATCAATATTATCACACTGCTAAAAGATAATCATAATACTTTAGATCCTTAAAGCTCCTTTGAGCCTAAAAAAGTTCAAAGCACTTTCATATCAGTCTTTTCATTCTGTCTTCCCTGTATCTGACCGTGGAAGAAGGACTTGGGAAGGAAGCCGCTCTCAGTCCTTAATCCTGTCTCCAACAAACTTGAAATTGCTGCACCTTCCCCTCATGTCACAGGCTCAGGGAGGAGCTGACCTTGACTTGTTTTCCAAGGACTTTTTTTTTCTGTCTTTGGTCAGTATTTCTGGTTTAGCTGGCTTGGCCATCTCTGTGGTCTGTGGACCCCTTGGATGCATCCTATGGACACCCCAGAGGATGGGTGCAGAGCCTGTAACTCCTACTCTGAGGGCTTGACACAATGTCTCCTCCAACCTGTGGGTGAATGGAGGCTTCCTGGCAACAGCAATGAGTTTATATTGTTTTGTCTGGAAAGCAGGATCTACCGGTGGAAACCCACTTTGCACTTTGGGTTCAGGCCCTTAGCCACGGAAGGGCCACAGCTTACGCGTTCACACAGTGAAGGTTGTGATGCTCAGGGACGGGGAGCCATGGAGCCTTCCTGGAGAATGTGAGGAGGATGCAGTGTCACAGGCTGAAATGATCCGGTCATGGAGCAAAACAAGGTATTAAGTGCAGCTGGAGAAGAAGGGGCTGGGAAGAACAAGAGGGAATGTCTCGAGATCTCAGTGGTGCCAAGCATAGGACTGAATAATCGGATGCTAAATTGAGCCATTGATCAAGACTAAGGGAGGAAGAACTTTGCAGAAGCAACTTTGAGTCAAGACAGGGAGAGGGTGGGGGGCATGGGCTGTCCCTTCAGGAACCACACAGGTATCTGGGGGTCTCCCTGCACCCTCGTCTTGGATCTTGGTCTGGAAAGTGGCTAAGGAGACGAGAGAGTGGAGGCGAGAAAGCCAGGCATCCCGTGGCCCAGCCAGCACATGCTGGGGCTGGGAGAGGATTCCACGGCCTGCTCTGTTTTCTCCATCCCTCCCTGTTGCCGTCAGCTCAGGAGCTCAGAACTGGGCTGAGCCTGCTGTGGGGGGAACAGGAGAAGCCCAGCTGAGAGAAACTGAGGGCAGTAGAGAGGGAGGAGCACAGCCCTGGTGTTTGACTCTGGCTGGGTGGGTGGGAATCCTCCAGGAGGCACCCAGCTGTAGGAGTTGGCCTCTGGGCTTTCCATCCAGGTGAGATCACATGGATCTGTCTCCAGGCTCTGGTTTGAGGACAGCCCCTGCCTGGGCTGGCGGAGCAAGGGCAGCACAGAGCAAGGGGAGCAGACGTGGTCTACCGAGGCCTTGCAGTAGGAGCTGGCAGCAAGGACATGGACAGAGATTTTAAATATATTCAGAAAGCGAGCAAATGAGAGACAAAGGAACCAACTCAAAAATGATTCTTCCATAATCAATTCAGTACATGCCACAGTGTGCATGCACCCACCGGCACACAACAAGAAGTCAAGCAGTTTCATCCACTCATGTCCCCAAGGCTCATGGTCCATGCAGGAGAGCTTTGGTGATTAGGCCTGCAATTAGCAAGTGGAATATACAATTTGGAACTTGTGAGTCTCAGTACTTGAGTAGGTGCTTACCTGTCTAGCCCCTGTGCTGTTTCTTTTCCCTTCCAGTATCAATGGCGATCTGTCTAGACAGCAGGTGGCTCTGGCTTCACTATGGCTGGAAATTCTGGACCACAGAATAGGGGCCGGGCCCTGTGCCTGCCATCCCAGGTGTGGGCAGGCTCTTCTGCTTCCATATTTTGAAAGGTCGCCCTCTGACACAGAGATTGGCTTTGCAAAGTGCTTTCAGTTATAATGGGATTGAGCAAATGGCTCCATTTGTGCTGTAAAAGCTGAGGATTCTGGGGACCAAATGGAACTAGATGTTGCCTATTTAGTAGTATGCACAGAAAGGAGGTGGAAGACGCAGCTGCCAGGTGCCACAGTGTGATTGCCCAAGACAATAATCCTATCATTCTGGCGTCCTACAACTGGGAATGGAGAAAAATCAATCCTAAGCAGAGATTGGACCCAGTCATGTAATATGTATAACCTCGGGGTTTCTGTTTTGTTTGTTAAGTGCAAGCCCAAAGTCTAGCTTACATGAGACCTTAGGCTTCAGATTGAAGTTTGGAGGCACTAGCATTGCTGATTTAAGCCATTCTTAAGCAGGGAGGGAAATGAGGGGGTGTGCTGGAGTTGACAGGGTAATGGCATGAATCCCACGAGAGCCCTGGCCAGCGGCGGGCGAAGACAGAGGGTCTCTAGCAGTCAGACTTTGATTCAATTAGGGCATGGCACTGCTGCACTCTTCCCTCTGGCTGGTATCCCAGGCTTACCTGCTGGGCTCATGGCCTGGCTGGGGCCTGAGGGGATGGCTTGGCTCCTCCTGAATTTCTGCTCTGGTCCAAGGAACCCGTGTGTACCAACAACCTGCTTCCCTGCTCAGATGCCTCTGTATGTGGTATAGTTCTCAGAGGAGTGTACGATGAGCTCCTAGAAGCGCCACTCATCACGTGGCCTGGAGCACAGGGCACTGTCCCCCTCAATTTGGCCAACAGCCCTGAAGAGGTGTTAGCCTCTTCAAAATCCATTTTTTTAACCTGAAGAACTGGAGTTCCCCAGAGGGTGACTTCCTCAAACTGCACTTTAAGTTGGAGGCAGAACCAAGGTTAGGACACAGTATGGCCCTGTCCTTCCACACAGATGGCTGCTGGCTCCTTCCAGAGAATCAAGAGGCACTGGCTGCTGCAGAGGGAGCACTTCCCATGGCCCAGTGGACCATGCGGACCCACCCCAGCCAGAAGAGGGCAGAAGGCCGAGCTCTGCACCAGCACCCCCACAGACCCAGTGGACTCCAACCGGGGCACAAACCTTGACTGCAGGGCTGGGGAAATGAGCAGACAAAAAGAGATGGGCACAGGATGAGCTGAGCACTTGTTCATCCAGTTACAAAGGCCCCCAGGACTTTTATAAATGTCTAGTGATCATAAAATAAAAGCAACAATCATCAAATGATCATAAAAGTGATATGATAGATAGAAACTGGTTTTCAGAATTTTTAAAAAATTAAGGCTGAAGTTATTGGACACTTAGAAGAAGTTAGTAGCTTGACCACAGTCTTGTAACGGGTAAGAGTTGGAGCCTGATTTGAATTGAAATCTGTCTGGCTCCAAGCACCCTCCTTTGGATGGCTAGGAAACAGGAAAGGGCAGTTGGTAAGCAGACCCATCCACTCTCCATCTATGGTGAGAAAACACAGACAGAGGTGCTTTACTGGGCTTGGAGCAGGTTTTGCTCTGACCTGACAGATGCCCTGCTGCTCTGGGCTGGAGTGGTGGGAAGTACAGGGCCATGGAGCCAGGGTGATGAGTAGTAAGCCTGCTGCAGATGTCCTGCAAAGCAGGCAGAGGAATGCAAGAGTGACAAGAACCACACAGTGTAGGGCTCATTCTCCGAAATGGAGCCACACAGCTTTCCCTCTAAGTGGGACAGTTTGTGTTGCTTCATCCCGCATGTAAATTTCAACCTGATAATGGCTATGCGGCCTCCAGGCCCATGACCTTTCCTCCGCAGGCACCGCTGGAAGCTCAGCTACTGAGACAAGGAGAAGAAACTCTAGAGACGTGGGAAACATGGTCTCTGGCCCACCCCCGAGATCACCTCCTTCAGAAAGCCTTTTCTAATCCTTCTGCTCAGTAATTTCCTTCTTGCTTTGATGCCCTGAGGTATGTGTCTTTATATCATGAAAACTGGCATCATCTTATTCTACCAGTCTTGTGCTACTTGAAGCAATGGACTGAGGAATATGGACCTTTAGTTAAACAGCTTTCTAGCTACATAGGTCTCCTCTTTGAGCTCTATTTTCTTATCTCTAAAGAAAGAATTAGAATCCCAACTTCCTCTCATGATTAATGGAAGGATGGACTAAGACACTGCGGTGAAACTGTTGTATGTGGTAAAGAACTAGAAAACAGTAAGAAATCACTTAGATTTTTAATGTATGGAGATAAACTGTCTCACCAAGAAATGTGTAAGTTCCTCAAAAACTAGAACTTGGTCTTGTATGTCTTCCTATGTCTCACAGGGTTTAGTTAGGCAAGCATTATTCACTCAGCAACTGCTCGCTTAAGATTTGCCTTCAAGAAGTTTACATTCTGGTAAGGATAAGAGGTGCTCATTGTATTAATGCATTGTAAGGCCAGGGAAGAATCTGTCTGTATCTGGGAGAAGAAGGCAGCTGAAGTTAGGAAAAGAAATGCAAAACCAGTGAGAATTTATAGACATTGGACACCGACAGAGTAAAGGGAGACCAAAGCGCAGTTATTGGGAGTGAGCCCATGCAGAGTGGCTCCAAAACCGGGTGGTCTTTGGGGAAACCTCCAGCCCATAAGCAACCCCAAAGCCTCACCTTCAGAACAGTCATTAGGGAAGCTTTCCATCTGAGGCAGTGTAAACTTGAGGAGGAAAGGAGCATCAGCTGGCATCCTCCTGGAAGATTCAACATGGTGTAGAGGCAAGGGGACAAATGGGGTTTAAAAATTACAAAATCTTGGGTTTGAGTATTAACTGAGCAAATTTCATTTGAAGTTTCCTGCAACAAGTTGTTTAAGGCCTGCCATGTTATTTTTCATCCCTGAAGTGGAAAGAAAATAATCTGGCCCTTCAATCTTTCTGATTTATTCTAGTGATCAAAATGAGAGGTTGTCTGTAAACAGTGTACCGATATAAGGGACCTAGCTTCACAGAGAACCCAGGCTTAGAGTCATTCATCTGCACATGATATATCTATGTAAATATCTGTCTTTGGGAACAATTATTTTACCCTGGGGCATCGAGTTTAACTCCAACATCAAGATGGGCTCTATTGCATTTTCCTTTTCCTTAATATCTACCATGAGTTTTTCTCTGGGCCCTGTTCCCCTGGAATTAAAAGGACAGAGGTACCTGCTTTTGGTAAATATCCTTAGGTCTTGTGTCCATGAGCCCTCAGAGACAGAGGCCTTGGAAAACCAAACTGCAAAAGGAGAGGAAGTGAAGAGCACTTTTCCCAGGGGCCTACTGCCTACTTCCCATCAAACTCCTGTGGCTCCTCTGAGGCCCTGGGGCTGTGCGCCGCCCCATTCCCATGATTTAGCATCTCTCCCTGGCAAAGATAGTAACCCATCCCGAGAACTAGAACCTGGACACCCCTCAGAGGGCCCCCCCAGGCCGCCAGCACCTCTCCCTGTGGCCGCCTCCTCCTCGGAGTGAGTTGACAGGATTTATAGGGCTGTCCCAGGGACACGCCATCTCAGTAACTGCAGAATGGCAGTTGTAAAAAATCCCATTTGCCAGGGTATTAGAATCCCATTAGCGCTCCCGATGGAGAAATAACCCCGACCCTTCAGAAGGAATTAAAGATATTCGGGCACCAGCATTTGGAGTGTTATAGGCCCTTCCCCAGTTTGGATGATCACACCAACAGACATAAAGCCTCAGGCACCAGATGTCCTTGGTCCATAAACCCCCTGAGAAAAGCCCTTGGAATGATGTACGGAAAGGGCCTGGAGTTCCACAAATAGGCTCGGGAATAATCACAAGGAGTAATTGACACAGGCCTCCCTGATTTGTCTATGCTTGAGAATGAGTCATTTTAAGGAAAGCCAGGTTTAATTCAACCATTCCCTTACAACCTCTTACATCCTCTTCTCTTTCCTCCTCATCCTAACTCCATTCCCAGAGTGATAACTGACATCAGACAGAAACACCGACAGGCTTCTTATGGGTATGATTGTCAAAACAGAATCACCAACGAGACAAAAGGGCAATAACAGAGGTACATTGTTACATCTGGGCAAATCATCTCACTTTGTAAATCTAAGAAATAGAGGCCCAGAGAGGTGAAGTAACTTGTGCGGGATCACACAGCTAGTTAAATAGAAGCCTGCATTCTGATGTTCCTGCTGCTGCACTTCTTTCCGGGGAAGGAGAAGATAGTTCTTAACTGGGTTCGGTCTTCTGCACCCTGGGCATTTCGGATCATGGGCTCTGAACCTGCTGAGTGGCCACCGTGTCCTTTCCGTGGGTGTGAGCATGTGCGTGAGTGTGAACACTGATTAACACACTCTGCCATGGTGGTGAAGGACTGATATCTGGGAAGCCAGTTTTAGAACCTAGATTTGCCAGCTGCCTGCTGTGTGATCCAGGACAAATTAGGCACCCAGTTTAGATCTCAGTTTCCTCACCTGTGAAAAGGAGGTAAATAATGGCAGGATGTCACTTTCAACATCTTGGGAATCTTGTTAAAATGCCAATTCTGATGGAAAAGCCTTGGGGACCGAGACTGAGATTCAGCATTTGTAACTATTCCCAGGTAATGCTGATGCTGCTGTTTGGGGAAACATACTTTGATGATGAAAGTCATTAAGTCTTGTAAAAATTAAACACAATGAAATATATAAAGTCCTTAACACACTGAGAATAATTATTCAATAAATGATAGTTGTTAGCATTACATGTCTGATAGTGACCATAGACCATAGATTAAAGAGCATTTTTAAATCCCTACTTTGTGCTGTGAGCTGAGCTTCACAGAGACATCTTATCATCAAAACCTCAAACCATTCCTGTGGGACAGGTAATATTACCCCTATTTCTTAGATGTGGAGAATGACTCAGAAAGATTCGTGACTTCCCGATGGTCAAGTAGAAGGTAGGTTTCATGACTCTGAGACCATACATACCTCTTTCCCCTGCAGTATACCCCACTGCGGTATAGAGCAGCACCCTGAGCTCATGTCAACAGCTTCTGCCTGTTGTCCAGCCAGGTCAGATAGTGCGGAGGAGAGGGTGTGTTGATTCCAAAAAGAATCAACAGATTGTGGATTCTGAGACATGACCGCCAATTGCCAAAAGAGGAGAGAAAGCTTCCGCCAGGCTGGAGCGGGGTGCCGGCAGGCATATGTGCATACAGGAGGAGTGGAGGGGGTGGACGGCTGATGGATGCACAGTGCAGGAAATTTACAGATCAATCAATAGACAGAGATCCAGGGAGTCTGGCAGCTGACAGACACGTGGGGGCACGCCGACACCCAGATGGCTGTGGAGCACGCAGACCAGGAAGTTTGAAAAGCCCAGCAGTGCAGGTCGAGGTAGACAAGCCTAGAGACAAACAGAGCAGCAGCACACACAATTTTGGTAACACCATCTGTGGGTGAGAGAACCCCAGCGCTGTGTGAGATGGACTCCAAATTCTATTTGGAGCTGGAAACGGGTGGTATGGTGTGCTCAGTTATTTTAAATCCCTTCCAATTCTCTGCCAAGAAATTCGATCCGGGAAAGCCATTCCTGCCAAGCCCCAAGGGGTTTACCAGGGCTGAGCTGGGTAGCTGCGGTCCTATCTGATTTATGGCAGGTGGGGGCAGCCGAGAGCCACCAAATCTGAGGGTATCCCCATGCCAGGAGAGGAGAGGTGTTTATGTTTTCCCCGGAACGTGAGCCCAAGGGGTCCGCATTCGCAAGTCAGAGTGGGAACAGGCAACCCAAACAGGCTGAATTCAGGCATGCGCTGTGCAAGACAGAGATAGGAAGGGTGAGGACAGAGGTGGCTGGTGGGGCTCGAAGGGGGCCGGCAGGGGGATGTGGAGGGACAAGCCACAGTGTCCAGAAGCAAGGGCCTGGAGGAAGCTGGTGGGGCCAGGTAGCCCTGGATAAGCAGTCCTCAGGAGTGTGGGTCAAAGACAGCTGGACCAGCACCTTTTCTGGATCCAATTCTTATAAGGCCATGTCTTTGGACTCCATGCTCTGACCTGCCTAGCCTTAAAGCACTAACGACCCTAACAAAGGTAGTCACGATAGGGGTTGGTGATGGTATCTGAGTTAATTCCTACCCCAGTTAACTTCACCTCTAATAGAGCAGCCAAATGGATTAGAGAAACACGCACAACCATGCCACTTAGCTTAAGTTTAAATGTATAACCTCAGTGGGGCGTGGTGGCTTGCACCTGTAGTCCTAACACTTTAGGAGGCCAAGGAAGGAGGATCACTTGAGCCCAGCCTGAGCAACACCGTGAGACTCTCTCTACAAAAAAAGAGAAACAATTAGCCAGGGATAGTGGCGTGCGCCTGTGGTCCCAGCTATTCGGGAGGCTGAGGTGGGAAAATTGCTTGACCTTGTCTCAAAAAAAAAAAAAAAAAAAAAAAAAAAAAAAAAAAAATTGTAACCTTAAATATCAAGTGGACTTGACACAACCCAATGATCCCAGTCCGTTTTCCTGGTGCATCTACTCTCCTTTCCTCCAGAGGAAGCCCTCCTCTATCCTCTGCTGTCTCTGACCCTCCCTCAGTGAGGACCTCACTTCTTACATTACTGTGGAGCCAGGAACAATCAGATGGAAACTGCAACACTCAACCTTATCCTCCCCAGATCTACCCTGCATGTTCCTGATCTAACCTCTCGTCTTATTTCTGCTGAGTGGAGCTGGTCTACCTGCATACAGCCCCTTACCTGTGCACAGGATTGCATAGTTCTCCACACCTTCCCCCAGGCACAGGACATCGGCTCTCATTCCTTTGTACCCTCATCATCAACGGCTCCCCTTACTGGAGAGTTCCTGTGGGCATGCACACTCTGCACACAAATGTCTTTATTTCCTCTCATCTGGAAACAAAGAGGCAACAACCAAGCCCTCCCTGACCCTGACTGCAGTCCCTCTCCTCTCTGATCCATAAACCTCCCTGAGAAAGTTGTCTGTTTCCTCTATCTTACTTCCTCATCTCCCCTTGTCTCCTGAACAGAATCCAGTGAGGATTTGATCTCCATCAGCAAAGCCGAGGTTGATCTCAGGTCTCTCATCCTCCACCCTGCACTCAGGCAACAAAAGCATTCTATCAGATGCTGTATTGCACAGCTCTGATGTGCCGGGCTGGTCCTGGGTGCCAAGGATACATTTGTCAATAAACAAGGGAGGCAAAAGTCCTTGCCTTTTGGAGGCTACGTTGTAGTTACAGACGATAACTTAAACAACAAGCAAATGCCTGGCATGTGTGAGCAGGCGATGAGCGATGTGGAACCACGTCAGCCTGGAGGGTGGGTTAGGATGCCAGAGACTCTGGGGGAATGCAGCAGCACAGGCCCCGACTCCTCACTCTCTTGCACCCCTCGTCAACTTGCCTCTGTGACAGCACTTTCCCCAGCTCCCAGCTCTTGCCTCCCCTCAGCCTCATTTTTCTGGTCTCTTCTCCCTTTTCTCCCAGATCTCCAGGTCTTTGGTCAGTTTTGGCCGCTCTAACCAAATGCCATAACCTGGGTGGCTTAAACAACAGAAACTGATTTCTCCTAGTTCTGAAGGCTGGAGGTCCATGATTAAGACGCCAACAGATTCCACATTCAGTGAGGTCCCACGTCCTGGTTCGAGCAGCAAGAGCTCTCTCTCTCAGGGCTCTTTTATAAGGGCAGCAATCATGATGCCCTCATGAGGCCTCTCTCCCATGACCTAATCACCTCCCAAAGGCCACACTTCCAAACTCCATCCTCTTGGGGGTGAGGATTTCAACACGGGAATGTTGAGGGGACACAGACATTCGGACCGCAGCAGCGCGCCCTGTCTCCACACTCTCTCTGTGAGCGCTCATCTAGTTGGGCACTTTAATACGATCTACAGGCTGATGTCTCCAGCCTCCACCACTCCCTTGAACTCCAAACTCATAGACCCAGTCACCTCTGTGACATCTGTATTGGAAGTCTAACAGGTGTCTCAAACTTAACAAATTCATACCAGAACTGTTGATTCCAGGCTCATCCATTGCTCACATGTGCGCACACACACACACACTCACACACACATACACACCTTTTCTTCCTCTGGTCTTCTCCATCTTAATAAATGGTGTCACCATCCAACCAGTTGCTCAGGCCAAAACCCTTGCAATCACCATTGATTTTGCTTTCTCTAACCCCCTCCATAACCAACTCTGCAACAAATGCTGTTGTAACTGGACCTTTACAGCACACTCAAGATCTACCCCATTTTGCATTGCTTTCACCGCAACAGCCCTCTTTGCCATTGTTTCTTACTTGGACTAGCAGAAATCTTGTCATTTTTCTCTCTAAAAAGCAGCCAGCATGACCTTTTGAACATATAAATCAGATCATAGCATCCTTCTCCTGAAGACCCTCCAGTAGCTCCCAGTACACTCAGAATAGAGCCTGAGGTCTCTAAACATCATCTCCTGCATGTTCCTCCTCACACCCAGGCTCCAGCCCAGGAGCAGTTCTCAAACATGTCCTCAACCCCTTCTCCTGACTGGAACATTCTCCCCTGGCTCTTTACATAGCCAGCTCCTTTTCATCTGCCCCAAACTTACCTCCTCAGAGGGGCCTTCATTGACCACCCTACCAACAGTTATCACCTCCTCTGCCAAAGCCCCCAGGCTGCCCCTCCTGCCTTTACATTCTTCACAACACTCACTACTCTTTGACAGACAGGATTTGCTTCCTGCTTTTATTCACCCTTAAGCTGTCTGTTACCCTCCCCAGAATGCAAACCCCTTGAAGGCAGAGATTTTGCTGCCTTCTGGTTGGACTGTGGTTATGTAACTAGGCAGGTCTGGAAGTCAGACCATCTGAATCTGGCTTCTAGCTCCACCACTTAATAAATGTAGGATCACATTTTCTTAATCCAGGATTAAGAAAATGTGGCACATATACACCACGGAATACTATGCAGCCATAAAAAATGATGAGTTCATGTCCTTTGTAGAGACATGGATGAAGCTGGAAACCATCATTCTCAGCAAACTATCACAAGGACAAAAAACCAAACACCGCATGTTCTCACTCACTCATAGGTGGGAATTGAACAATGAGAACACTTGGTCACAGGAAGGGGAACATCACACACTGGGGCCTGTTGTGGGGCGGAGGGAGGGGGGAGGGATAGCATTAGGAGATATACCTAATGTAAATGATGAGTTAATGGGTGCAGCACACCAACATGTCGCATGTATCCATATGTAACAAATCTGCACGTTGTGCACATGTATCCTAGAACTTAAAGTATAATATAAAAAAAAATATATGTACATATATAAAATAAATAACTATACGGTCTGAGGCAAATGACTTCACATTTCTATGCCTCAGTTATCTCATCTGTAAAATGAAGGTAATAGTCAGAAGACTTACTTACCTAGCAGGACTGTTGTGCGACTTAAAAGAGATAATAAGCAGATAAAAATAAAGCACAGGGAACAGGGTTCATTGAGAAGAATTACTTCATAAATATTTATAGAATAAATACATCTTAGATCCTAATGATTCTGGGAATAAAGTTCTAATCTGTGCCAGTAAAATGTACAACCTGTTCAAAGAGAGAAACGAAGGAGTGGGAGCTGCTCTGAGCTTGTGTCCGTGTACTTCTCAGCTGGATGGTGCTTATCCTCTCTCCCGCCTCCTCTGAAGGAACGAGGGAGAACTTCTGCTTCAGGGACTGTGGGGTTTGGAGCCCATGGCCACTGATGTCATGTAGGAGTGAGAAGGCCCACAGGGCCAGGTCCATACAGCCTGAGACCTAGGGCGACACACTTGCAGGACGGACATGGGGGGCAACCCACTACACCCAGCATTTGCAGTGACACACAGCCCTCCTGTCCCTTGGTTTGTGCCAGAACACACATCACCCGGAGGTTTCCTTGGCAGTGATGTGGCTTCTCAAAGAGAAGAAATGATTCCTAAAATAATAAAAGATAAACAAAATAATAGACGTGTAGATACAACTGACACAGAAGTACACACTAAACCCACAGGGTAAATGCAGAGTGCATTGATGCGGGTGAAGGGGAACCTAATCTGGCTGGGGAGCTCAGGGGATTTTTTTTGCCATGATGCAGAAGAAACTTAGCATATTAATAACACTAGAGAAGGCGTGTGTGGTGGAGAATTGTTAGCAGGGGAGGAGTGAGTGAGATGAGACTGGAGGAGTCACAGGGGACGAGTTAGGGATATTTGAACTTTTTTCCTCAAGAAGAAGGGAAAGCCAGGTTAGTGTTTAAAGCAGGAACAAATGATATGATCTGATTTGTGTTTTTACAAGCACCTTCGACATGGTGTGGAAAATGGATTGGAAAGAAGCAAAAGTGAAGTGTGGGGAGACCTTCTGCAGGCAGTTGAAGTGTTCCAGATAGGAAAGTGGCTCAGACCGGGATGGGGACAGCGGAGATGACAGGGAGTGGGGGGCGGGTGTGTGAGCAGGCACTGTTCCTGTTGCAACACCCTCTCACTCTAGGAAGGAGTCATCATTACGCTTACATCAAAGATTAGGAAGCCGAGGCTCTGAGCCAATGAGTACTTAGGCTATCTAGCTATTAAGTGACAAGATAGTATTTGAACCCTACTGCCTGGATCTCGAGAATGCTTTCTTTGTCTGCCACCTCACTCACTCCAAAATGAATGTGTAGAACCATCGAATCTATGTTTTCTGACATTTTCCTATCGAATTATGGACACCCGCTTAGTGGTCATAATGTCTTCCAGGCTCCGAGAGCTGTCATAATCACTGTGCTTTGTTTAACGCGACTGGACTCCAGAGTGTGCCTCCAAGTGCTGGAAAAGAATGTCCCGGGGGATGCTGGCCAAGTGATGCTGCCTCCCCAGAAGGCAGTGCCAGCACCAGCCTCCTGCCACTGCAGAGTGCACAGGTCACATCTCCTGCCTGGAACTGACACTGGCAAGACAATGCCAGGCAGAAGTCCCCGTGGCATGAACTGGCATCCTCCTGCTTACCAGCAGGTGCCTCCAGGAGAGGGCAAGCAAGAATAAAGGAGATCAAATGAGGAGCCCAGCAAGTGGCCACCCCCTCCCGGCAGCTTTGGGCCTGGCTTCCCCCCAGCCCTTCCCAACAGAGCTCCCTTTCAGGCCCCAGATCAGCCCAGAGGCCACCATTCCAGAATAGGAATGAGCTGCTCATGTATATGCAAATGCCAAGATGGAAGGCAGGCTTGGGGAATTAACATTTTTAATGAAACAAGATCAGAGGAAAACAGCAGATGTAATGGGCAATAACTTGCTCTGTGTATGTGTGTGTGTGTGCGTGTGTGTGTGTGTGTGTGTGTGTGTGTGTTTGGAAGAAAAGGAAGGAAAGGTCATAGGCAAGGGTAGAGGTCAGAGCCATTTGCAGGATTCAGAAGAAACTTCTAATCATCATAATAAAAAAATAAAATAACAATACAAAAAAAGTATGATTTCAGTAACTGTTAATAAGCATTCAATAAATGTTAGCTACATGCCAAGCCAAGTGTGTATTCTTCTTCCCAGCCACTCTGGAACGTGGGTAATATCCTTACCTCTCTTTTACAGAATGCAGGAACTAAAGCTCAGTTCTGTCTGAAGTCCCATTACCAGTATGTGGTAGAGCCAGAGTTTGAACTTGGGTCTGTCTGACTGCACAGCCCTTACTTCCAACCTCTTGTTGGAAGTAAATGTTTGGTGCTGTCAAGTGAAAATAGCAGTCAGGCAAAAGTTTTATCAGCAAGCCAATTTACTTCTGTAGAAGGATGCATCTCGCAGATGGAGTGATGGAGCAATGGAGAGAACACTCCTGACAAGGGAGCGGAAGGGGGTCTTATTCTTAACGCAGCTAGTCCCTACTGCTGTGTCTTTCCTCTACTGGCTAGGGTTGGACCACACAGTCTAAGCTAATTCTGACTGGCTATTTTAAAGAGAGCAAGGGTATGAGCTGGAGTGGCGGGGTGAGTAGTTCTGGCAGGAGGGATGGTTACAGAACAGGTGACTAAGGATGACTAAGGACAGAGCAGGTGATACAGGCTGGGAGGGGGTTGTTTACTGAAATTAGGGGCAGGAAGACGTAAAGAATGAGGAAGTCAAGCTTTAAAATGAAAAACAAAGAACAGGGAAGCTGAACCTACTGACACATTGGTTCTTCGGAGAGAAGACTCAGAACTCACGGTACTTAACAATTTTCTCCCTCTTGAATTTTAAAGGAAATTAACAGGCTAAACTTTGAAGAAGAATTTACTGTATCTTACACTCTGGTCAAAGCTGCTCCTGCCCACGGGCACTTTTCAATGTGGTTGTACTCCCAACATGGGCACCACACATCATCTAGACTCTCAGAAAGGGCCTCTTAGAAATAGTAACCTGCCGGTGGCTCACGTCTGTAGTCCCAGCACTTTGGGAGGCCAAGGCGGGCAAATCACGAGGTCAGGAGTTCAAGACCAGCCTGGGCCACATGGTGAAACCCCGTCTCTATTAAAAATACAAAAGTTAGCCAGGCATGGTGGCAGGGGCCTGTAATCCCAGCTACTAGGGAGGCTGAGGTAGGAGAATTGCTTGAACCTGGGAGGCGGAGGTTGCAGTGGGCCGAGATCACACCTCTGCACTCCAGCCTGGGTGACAGAGCAAGACTTGGTCTTGAAAAAATAAATAAATAAAAGAAATAGTAACCTATGGTGCAAACTTGAGGGCTGGGGGCACGGATAGACAGGCAGGACACGGAGGCCCCATTTCATAGGGGTTCCTCTCTGGACAGAAGATCACATAGAGCCGAGTTTCTCTTCCAAAACCTGAACAGCCTCACTGTGAAGCGAAGCCCAATCCCTGAATTATCGACCTCCTACTAGAGAGAATGCAGTAACAGCACCTCCCATCTAGGTTCAGTAGGAAGCCAGAGGGAGAGGCCTGAGGTTCCAGTGTTGGCTTGAGTTCTGTGGTTGGTTGTGCCGTCTTCTGAGGCCTCAAAAAAACTCTCCGTGCCTGTTCCCGAGTTGCTGTCATTTTTCGTATTATCCATGCTAATCATGTTACTATCACCTGGCTTTCATTTGAAGGAGATGGGGGGAGGAGGTGCTGTCTGGGCCAGTATGCCTGGCAGCCACACACCCATTTGAGATTCATGTCAGGCACTAACGGTTTTATTGAATGCATTATTGAACTGGAACAAGCTAAATGCTCCCAAATAAGCTGATGAAGATGCTGGGTCAGAATGACTTTCCCAATGAAGGGGGCTTTGCTCTTCTTCACTCACTCAGCCTATGGCTCCCAGAGCTGCTGGTGGACCCTTCAGGGGAGCAATGAAGGGGATGAGATATGTCTGTAGCCTCTGTGGCCTTTACATTTGGCTGTGGTTGTGCCGGCCCTGGCCTGCCCGGGGATTCTTCCCACTGCTTTGTCTGCAGCAAGACGCTGAGTGCTATCACAAAGGGTGGACCTTCTTTCAGGTGAGCACAATTACCCAGAGAGCAAGGTAGGGTTTGCAGAAATGCTGCCAAGGGACAGGTGCACAGATGCAGTGTCACCAGACATGGGGCTGAACTCCAGCTGACTGTCCGCAGGACCTTGAAAGCATCATCCTTTGAGGTGAAGGGGGTGTTGTCTAGGTTATTCTCAGCCATGACTTCTAGATTCCAGAACTGGAAAGAACCCTAAAATGCTTCTTACTCTCTAGCCACACTGTAGGAACTGCACCCAGAAAATCCCAGTGGCAGGGGAGATGTGGGAAGAGAGAGATCTGTTTCCTTCTGAGCTCTTCGTCAAGGGACATTCACTTGCTTCCACAGAAGTCATCTTTCCTTCAATCCTAATGAGTTCAGCTTTGAATTTAGCCAAACATCTCAAGTTTGACAGAGTTGGAAAAGAATTCAGATTTCTTGCAATCGTTTTTCAAACTCTCAACATCCTTTTGATAAATTGACACCTCTCTCACCCTCCAGCAGTCTCTTTTGCTAGCAAATCCATCCCACCAGTGAAGTCAAATGTATCATCGTGCACATTCCCTGCGGAAGCAATCAGTTAGGGTTGGCTGGGAGCAAAAGCAAGAAGCTGACTTTAACCTGGGGCCTTCTGCTGAATCTCAAGGAGGGCCCAATCCCCCTCCCCAGCCTGAAGCAGTTTGGGGCTTGAATGTTTGTCCTGGGCCTTGGAGGCCCTGAGCACCCCACACCCTGCTCAGCCCTGTTTCCAGGCCTGCTTCTTCTGGCCGCACTCCCAGGCTGCAGCACATGATCTCAGCACCTGAGCCAAGAGAAGGAGGGCAGCCTACTCCCAAGTATCGACCACACTGGCCCAGCACCGCATAGGCGGCCGGAGAGAAGCTCCAGGAAACCATCATAGGAGAGGAAAGTTAGTGGGGCAGAGAGGCAGAAGCAAGCCCCACCACAGCACAGGCAGTGCAGAGCCTTCCTGGCCCCTGGGCCACAGCTCCCAATCAGCATGATTGCAATCAGCCAAGGACGTGTGCATTCAACAGAGCAAGCAAAAACATGCAATCTGCAAAGCGCATGTCAAAAATCACAAACAAGGACAACAGAAACAACAGGCGGGGGAGTGTGGGAGAGAGGACTACCGACAGCAGGACTCTTTGAATGGCAAGTGGCAGGCTGTGCTGGCTGTCCCCTGGGACCATGCTGGGAACTAGCGGCTATGTATAGGCCCAAAGACCCAAAAACAGTGAAAGTGGAGAGGGGGCAGGACCCAAAAGCTCAGAGTCGGCCCATGTCAGCCCTTCAATCAGTCTCTTCTACTACTAATTTTCCCTCATGTTTTTAAATTTAATTCTCAGCTTCCTTCAAATACCAGTCAATGAACCATCCAAATTTCCTCCAAATACCCTTGAAAATGTTGAATTATGCAATTAAGGACGGTGTGATACAATAATATGAGGAGAAATGTTGTCATACATATTTTAATGAAGCACACAGACTTGGGAGGAAGAGAGGGAGAGAGAAAGTGATTTCCCAGAGCTGCCTCCACCCATCTTCTGGTGATAGCTGCATCTTCATTGTTAAAATCTTGCTATGACATAAACCCCAGAATGAATGTACACAGTGGACAGGACCTTGCAGGACAGAGCTACATAGACTCAGGTCAAGTTGGCTAGCAAATATTTGGAAGGAGGTCAGTTGGTAGGAGATTATTTTTTTCATGGATAGATGAAACATTCATCCATTCATGTACGCATTCATTCAAGATATTTTGCCAGACTCTGGTTATCATCTTTGCACATGCAATGGAGTGACCAATCATCTGAGTTTGCCCCAGACTGTCCCAGTTATAGCCCTGAAAGTTCCATATCTCACAAAAACTACCAGCCCCAGCAAATGGGTGCAATTGGTTACCATAACATAGAAGTTGTATTTGCCTGGCTAACTTCACCATATTCATTAGGCATGAGCTAGTACCTCCTCTGGAAAGCCTTCTACGAGAACGCCAAAATGGATTTTATATTCCATGGCACCTTTAGCTGTTCCTACCGTACTCTATTGTGTGTTATCACCTGCTCATGCCAAATAGCCCTCTCCTCCCACAACCTGATCATAGCTCCTGGGGGTCAATACCATGGCTTATTGGTAATTTTATCTCTGCCACCTCACAGAGCTTAGACATTGTAGGAGCTCAAAGTTTTATTGGAAAACTGATGATGAAAACAATAATAATAACAATAGTAACAATTTGTTTACATTTTCTATGTGTCTGACCTGTAAGAGCATAACCTTAAAGGATATATAAGATCTTGATGGGTAGAGACAGGGGAAAGTGCATTCTAGAGAGGCAGAATCGTGTACATGTTGAGTACAGTACTTGATAAAATCTAGGTAAATAGAACTTGCTGAATGACAGACATTTAGCAGTATAAGAATAAAAGGTATTTGAGGAGAAATGATAATAAATTTGGCATGAAAGCAGAGTTGAAATAAGAGGCTACAGAGAAAAAAATAGGCTGGCTATGTAGGTGGAGCTCAGTTGTGGATGCTGTGAATATGATAATGAGTTCTCAGCCTTGATGGAATAGAAAATGAAATTCTAGTACTGGTTTCTAGATAAAGGAATAGGGAGGTACAGTGTAGCAAAAAGTTTCTGGGGCTTACATTCTTCTATACCTGTGTTTAACTGTGATTTATCACTTGGAAAAGTCACTTAATGTCTCTGGGCTTCACTGCCCCATCTGTGAAATGGGGGTACCGATATCTAACTTGCAGAGTGGCTTCAGATCAGATGTAATACACGTGAGCTACCCAATACAGTAAGCCATGAACCAACGGCAGCTATCAGCACTGTTGTTGTGGTTGTTATATATTTAGGAGCTGAAGAAAAATTAATCCAAAGAGCTGTGGGTTAAAAGAGAATTTTCCCCTTTATGAATGGCCACCAGAGAAGCTACAACCTGGATCACCTGCTCAGTCACCTTAAAACAAAACACACAGAGAAAGCAGGGCTCTTTTTTTCCATGGGTGTTGGGGCCATTTTAAGTATTATGGTTATGATTATTCCTTTTAATGTATGGTTCCATGATCTTAAAACACAGTGGACATTATAATAATTATCTTTTAAGTCATTTATCTGTTCTTTCATACATACTTCTAAGTTGCTTTATTTATTTGAGACAGTATCTCACTCTGCCACCCAGGCTGGAGTGCAGTGGCGTGATCACGGCTCACTGCAGCATCAACCTCCCTGGACTCAGGTGATCCTCCCACTTGAGCACCCCCACCCCAGCCCCAACATAGGGACTACAGACATATGCCACCAAGCCCAGCTAATTTTTGTATTTTTTTCTTTTTTTGGTAGTGACGAGGTTCACCATATTGCCCAGGCTGGTCTTGAGCTTCTGAGCTCAAGCGATCTGCCTGCCTCAGTTTCTCAAAGTGCTAGGACTACAGGCATGAGCCACCGCACCTGGCCCTAAGTTACTTTTTTTCCTGCTTCTCTCATACAGGTTTGTTACTCCTAGACAAGAGGCCAAACAGTTTTCACCTTAAGACTACACTTTTATGTATTCAGTTTGTTCACAGAATCTAGTACGGATCTGTGTATACTCAGTGCTCACTCCCTGCAAATTAATGTTTACATCATGCTACTCAAAGCCCCCGCCACCTGGTCCCATTTTTTTCAACTTGATATTCATGCTCCAGACACATGGATCTATTTAATGTCCCGTGAACCCACCGTGCACTTTGAAGTCCTGAGGTATTGAATCCATCTTCTGTTCCCCTAGCATCGGAAGGGCCAAGTCGTGTTTGGGATTTAGCAGGTAGACTGGAGCCGTGGCTGCGTGTGCAGGAGAGAGTGTGGCTTGTGAATTTGGAGCCATACCACCAGGACTTGTTTCTCAAAACTACATATTTTTCTTTGGTAACATTGGGATAATAACAATGCCTTTTTATGAAGTTGTGGAAGGTACTGTTTTAGCATTATACATAAAGATGTCTTAAAAACTGAAGATAACTATAGCTGAAATTTATTAATACACAATGTGAGAAAATGAAACGCACTCAAGAGTTGGCTTTCAGCTCCAATACCACCACTGATAGCTGGGTGATCATGAATAAGTCACTTTGCAATTTTAGATTTCAATTAATCACCCATAAAATGAGAGTAACAGCAACTGCCCTGCCAACTTTTCAGGGCTATTAGGACTGTAAGTGAGACGCTGTATGTAAAATTACTTGATAAACTGCACAGTGCTATACAAATGCAAAGGTGTGGGTTGTTAAGCCAGCAGCCTCTGGAGCAGATGGACTCAAGGAACCCCAGTTCCAGCAGGTGCCAGCAGAGTGACCTAGGGCAAATTCTCGCATGTCTCCATGCCTTCTTTCCGTTTCCAAAATGGATATGGCAATCAAAACTGTCTCGCAGAGTTGTTAGGCAGATCATATGTGTTAATACATATAAAGTGCTCAAGCCAGTGCTGAATACAAAATAATTAGGTAAATGAGTTGTGTTATTATTGTCGGATTATTATAAGTAGCATGGCTCTCCCTGTGTCCCCAGATCTTCGCCAGATCTGAGCGTGTCCTGTGGCCTAAAGTTACCATTCCCGTGTCTGTCTCTGAAGCCACTGAATAAGGTGACATTCATCTTAGCTGTTCTCATTCCTCATCTTGTCTTATCTCGCTCTGGTATCCTCTGATTCCCTATCGTCCCCAGAAATGCAACACAGATGAGTCATTTTACACTGAACATGATTTCTTCATGCTGGGAGATAGTACCAACTCCAGTACTTTATTAGTTAATATGTTCACATTGCCTTTCAGAGTGAAGCCTCCGGTCTAGGTATGAACATGGGCCCAAATCAGTAGGGCTTGAATATTATACCATTTTGAGGTGCTCTTTAAGAAAAGAATATGCAATTACAAATATAAAATGAGGTATGGATGTGAGTATTTAATTAAAATGAGAAATCACAAGTAATAATTTTTTAAAAGCTAAAATACACCCACAAACATCAGAAACTCCAGAAAAATAATATTGTTTTTAAATATCTCCCCATGCACTTCTGTAATATTTTCCTATATTCTTAGCTATATACTTTTTATCACATCTTCAAATGCAAAGAATTTTATGTTACCATTTCCTATAGAAAGAACAGAAAGATAATTCAGTATAAACTCTAGCATAGTTGACTGATTTTTTTAAATTGATAGCTCAAGACAGTTTCTTTCAGCTTCCCAAATCACGATTGGTAATGTTATAGAAATTCTTAGGATGTTGGTCTTGAAAAACTTTGAGTTTCTTTCATGGTCTATGACACTTGGTAGAACTTTCCACAGACTAATTTCAAATTTCCTCCACTCTTCACATATCCCCAATACTGGGCCACATGAGACATGTTCATATTGCACCATGTGACTTCTGGGGGACACTTGTGTCTGCATTGTAGGCAGTAGACACGTTTCTGAAAGCCATCCCTACAGCAGAACAGCTAGCAAGAATGTAATATGCATAGATGTGATGTGTGGTACATGAAGTACTTTTGATTAAATGCAAACTCAAGGCATCCCAACTCAAATTTCTCTCAGATGAATCCCAAAAATGCTTTTTGCCATTGCAATGCCACCTGCAATATGAATGTTATGTCAGGTTAAAAGCAATGGAAGTCCTGATTGATTGCAGTTAAAATGTCTCACTTTAGTAGTTTACAAAACATGACCAGGTGACTATCTTCTTAGTGCCTCTTCCACAATCTTGTAAGCAGACAGTTCAAGTGACAGGCCCTGTTTCTTTTAGCTCTTTTTGCACTAGACCATCCCGAAACATAAGCAGATAAGGCCTTTCTGGATGTTTCAACTTCAGAGGAGCACCCAGCTGAACTCAGCCATGGAAATGACTCCAACTGTCACCATGTGGAGCAGCATTGGGTCATCCCTGCTGAACCTTGCACAAATTGCAAAATCATGAGCAAGGAAATACTTGTTGTTGTTTTAAGCTGCTAAGTTTTTGGAAGATTTTCTGCCCAGAAATAGATAATGAAAACAATAGACAATGAAATTTTATTAGATGTGTGATGCTGTCATGACAAAAGTCTAAGACTTGTGGTATTGGCTTTGAGATCATGTAGCAGGTTAGGGGGAGCTATGGTCTGGATATGGTTTGTTTGGCCCCACCATGCCTCATGTTGACATTTGATTTCCAGGGTTAGAGGTGGGGCCTGGTAGGAGGTGTTTGGTTCATAGGGGTGGTTCCCTCATGAATGACTTGGTGTCAGTTTCCTGGTAGTGAGTGAATCCTCACTATTAGTTTCTGTGAGAACTAGTTGTTAGAAAGAGACTGGCACCTCCCCCTACCCTTGCTTCCTCTCTCGCTGTGCAATCTCTGCACACCAGCTCCCTTTCATCTTCTACCATGAGTGGAAGCAGCCTGATGCTCTCAGCAGAAGCAGATGCTGGGGCCATGCTTCTTGTATATCTTGCAGAACCATAAGCCAAATAAGCCTTTTTTCTTTGTAAATTACCCAGCCTCAGATATTCCTTTATAGCAACAGAAAAAGACCAAGGCAGAGAGTAAAGAAGACAGGCTTGGAGAATGGAGAGGTAAGTGAATACATCGTGAACTTGGCTAAGGTCAGGTAAAATTGAAAATGCCAAGTGGCTTCTTTTAGTAGTGTATGTTGAGGCATTGCAAAGGAGAGAGGAGCCAAAGAATTGACCAGTTCTCAAGAAAAATTAAAGAAAACATAAGGGCCCCCAGCATAGTTTTCCAGGTGGCAAAGATTCACAAAATATGGGCCTTTGGGTAAGATCAAATCAAAGCTGTGGCTGAAGGACATCTTCTTAAGAATTCTAGAAGATTCAAGGCAATGTTTCCTAGACCTTCCAAGCCAGACAAAAGAAGTCCTGGAAACCATAGCGATGTTGCTTTACACACACAAAGTAGCGAGAGGTTAGTTGCTGAAAGAATTATGCTAGGGCATGGAGCACAGAGTGAACCTCAGCGAGGTCAATGAATGGCACACAATATTTTAAAGAGAATTGTCATGATGAGAGAACTACCAGGTTGAATAAAGGGATAAGGAAGTTCAAAGTGAAAAGAGGCATTTGAGTCACAAGATTTCTACGGGGAAAAAAGCAAGCTGAGAAAGTTATTCAGCTGCAAACATGGGCCATTTCTTATGAAAAAGGAAGAATGAATCTGAGGGCGTAGCAAAGAGGCCAGAAGGTGGAATAAACCAAAAGTTGAAAATAACAGTTAAAGAAAAAGGGAGAAGAGATAATGTTTGGAACCAAGGGGAGAGCTGGAGCCACGGAGGAAGGTCCATCTGCTGGATCTCTGGCTTGAATCAAGAACCCTCACAGAGGCAGGGCTTGATGCTAATCACAGAAAATTCTTTGATCCCAGGAAAGCTTAATGCACAGTGAATGAATGCCTTCCTGGATTTTAGAATTGTTATGGGCCAGTAACTGTGATGTGCTTCCTGTTCTTTGCCTTTTTAAATGCCAGTGTTTATTGCAAATATCCTGTGCTTGTATTAGCATTATATCACCATTATATCATCCAGCATATGCTGGATATAGTGGGATTTACCTTGTATTTTCAGCTCACAGTTCTTTAGCCCAAGAAGTGCCACAGTCACATCTCAGCCCAATACAGATTACTGGATTTTGGTTTGATGTAATAATGGGATGAAAATTCTGGATGCGTGAGGGGGAATATATCTTCCACAAAAGAAGGGCATGAATTGCTATAGTGAGAAGGCAGACTGTGGTGGACTGGCCGAAAAGAGGCCTCCAAGAATTCCTCTCACCCTCAATGAACATGCTGCACTTGCCGTCATGAAGTGGAATCTATATCCCTTCTTCTTGAATCTGGGCTGGGCTGCAAGTTTCTCTGGCCAATAAAATGAGGCAGAGGCAATGCTGTGTCAGGTCGTGACATAGGTCTTTTGAGGCCAGACGGCTTTTGCCCTTCTGGAAGCCAGCCACCATAAAAAAAAATTCAGGCTAGGAAATAAAATGACACAAGATCATGTGCAGAGATCAGGATTCTGTGCCAGAGAACTGAAAAGCCTAGACTTGTGAGTGGGGCTGGCTTGTATGTTTTAGACCCAGCTGAGCTCCAAGCTGAATGCAGCTGTGTAAGTGACTCCAGCTGACACCATGAAAAAGCAGAAAGACCACCCGGCCAACCTACAGAAATGTAAGAAATCATAAGTCATTCTTGTTTGAACCCCCCAGGTGGAGTATTATGAAGCAATATATAATGGGAAAAGCCCCCGGAGCTTGAGTTTTCTTGGCTTCATGGTGATTCCCCCTGTAGGTATAGAGTCTGGGTAGGAAGGCAGTGGCTCTTTTACCTGCAGCCCTGTGAAGAAGGACCAGGCACTGGTGCTGTGTGTTGACTGCTGTCCAGACTCTTCCCCACTACCGGTTCGGCTCTGTGCCAGGAAATGTAGACCCCACCAACTCTATCACCTTCTCCCTTGCTGGCTATTTCTAGTTGAACTTGGCAAATGCCTGAACAAATAAAGTGGTCCTCTTCCCCATTCCGTCCCTTTTCCAGAGCTGCACCTGTCAGTGTTTAAGCCTTCCAAGCTAGAGATCCGGCAGGCGGACCTTCCTCCATGGCTCCAGCCTTCCCCTCAGCTCCAAAACATTATCCCTTCCCCCTTTTTCTTTAAGCCTAGAGGTGGCAAGAGCTTTCTTGTTTACAAACCACTGAGTGTCTCCACATTCCTTTTAGGTGTTCTTTACCCTACCTGTAACCTCTGTAAACTGTCTCCTCAATACCATATCTTCACTTGAATAAAATAAAATTCTGTTTTCTATTGTTACCCTGGCTAATATACTCACCTATCCTTGTCTCTAAATTCTAAATCCCAACCCATAGAAAGAAAGAACGATAATAGAACAGGAAGTCACGGCTACTCGATTTCAATTTGGGGTTTATAATTTACTAGCTTGGTAACCTTGAACCAATCAATTAGCTTATCTGAGTCATAATTTCCTTCATTGAAACTGGAAATAATCATAATCTACAGGGTTATGTTTGGGGCATCCAGTATTCATTAAGCCCTGGGTCCTGAATATGGAACTTATTCGGTACTATATTTACATACATCAGGGGGCTGAGTTAGAAGCCTTTATCTTCTCCAGAGTTCAGCAAGAATCAAAACACGAGGCTATAACAAGAGTTTAAAATAAAGAAACATATGCTTTGAACTGAGAAAAGACTGACCACCTTTCTGGCAGGCTTCCAGGGGCCCAGGGATGGCAGCATAGGCATCAGAAGAGGATGTCTGACAGGCCCTCCTGGTGGTGGAGCCAGGATCAGACAGCAGCAGGAACACTGTTTTTTTTTTGCTGGGGTTTCAAATTGGTGAGCAAGTGGGTGCGCAGTGCTGCTGAATGAAGAACTGGTGGCATTACAAAGAGTAAATAGGATAATGTGTTATCAAAAGATCTTCTCTTTGTAATCAGAGGGCCGCTCCGGCTCTTTCTGGGAATTATGCATTATTTATGGCCCATCCAGGGCTGGCATCCCGCTATTCGTCTGCTTCCTAAGAGGGATGGCAGGAAAAAGAATCTTTGAGAGCAATTTTGAGCAAGACTAAATGAGAGAGAAATGAGCAGATAAAGGAGAAAGAGAAGCTGGAGAAGAACGTGGTTAGAAAGGAAAAGAAGGAAAGGAAGAAAGTGACAGGCTGCCAGGGTGATGGGAGTTGTTCAACTTCACCATGAGATAATCCAGTGTCTTAGGAATCTTGCTCCAAATTCCAGTGGATCCAAAACGTGGAATTGTATGGAGTTCAGTTATTTCACATCCCTGCTTATTCCTGACCAGAAAAACTCAATCTGGGAATCAATTTCTGCCAGGCTCCAAAGGGTTCATAAGAGGCGATGCTGGGTGGCTGCAGGTCAGGGAGCTGAGAGACATCCCCATCGGAGAGCATCCTCACTGCTGGGAAAGGAGATGAATTGGCAGTTGGCCCTGGGAACCTGAGATGCAGAAGACTGAGCTGAGTGACCAAGCAGCACAATGAATCTACATCCTTGTACAAGGTGGTGTCCTGTATGCCATAGATGACTCTGCTGCCTGGAACTGGGACTTCAGTGCCTTTCTGGTAGCATGAATCAGCAAAGCTACAACCACCCCCATTTCCACTTCTAGCACTCAACTCCCTGCCAAATTCTGGAGGCAATAGAGTCCCGTGTTTGTCTTCTTTTCTGAACACCCACAGTAATGCTGCTATTATCATTATCATCATCATCAAACACTAAACCCTTGCCAAGTGTCCTTCATTCTGTATTCTGTGTCAGAGAACTAATATCAACTGAGTGTCCAGTAAATAGCGGTTCCTCTGCTTGGTATTTAAATTGTGTTATCTAAATTGAACCTCACAACAACTCTGTCAGATGTCACAATCCCCATTTTATAGAGGCTATAGCATGCTCAAAGAAATAATTTGCCAAAGGTCACATAGCTCATCATAGGTGAAGTGTGGACTGCAATCCCTGCCTAGGATCTCTGAGAAATGAAGACCAGTATCCTCATTCTCTTCCTCACAGTCATGTCCTTGAGGCTGCATTCAACACTGGAGGTAACCAGTCAAGAAAATCACAATACCCATTTCAGCACTGGCATGTGACACATACAGACAAGTATAAATTAAGTCCCAGTTTCCCATTTGGGATGGCTGGAGAATAATCTGCTCTTTCCTGGTATCAATACCCTGTCTGCAGGGGATATTGGATGAAAAGTTGACTTACTGCTAATTTACCACTTATTCTCGGATGCAACATAAATCTTCATTTCTTTTTGGAATGAATGGTCCTGCCACACATCCTCAGAAATAGACATGCCTTGGTGGCCAAAGACCAAGGCTGAGCTCTCTTCAGGGGCTCTGGGACATTGCACTTTTGTATTTGTCTTTTGACCTCACCACGAACATTCACCTGGAGTTGTTGAGATTAAATTGGATGGGGAGTCCCACCCCTCACACACACCTGCAAAATAATCTATACAAAATGCCTGATGTGGTAGCTGGCACAGAAGGGCCTCTCTTGCATCCCTGTTGCCTTCACTTGGAACTGATCCCAAATTCCCCCTGCTCCACCAGGTGGTCATGTCACAGCCTTCATCCTTGATCCTTCCTCCCAGCCTCCTGTCAAGAGGACCACAGATTTGCATTTTACTTGGGGAAGGTATGTGCCTCTTGGCCTGGAGGGCCTGATGCCCTGGTGGTTGTGGGTCAGATGCATCTCTGGGATAGGGGAAGGCTCTGGTACCAATTGAGAATTTCAAATAAGGGCAGAATCAACACGTGGTTATTGAGCATTGAATACTACAGACTCTATGCTTATTGCTTTAAAGATATTATTTAATCCTTTCCACAACTCTCTGAGGCAGGAATCAGCAGTCCCCTTCTCCCACTCCATTTTTCAAGTATAAGATCTTGGTATTTATTCAAGGCATGGAGGGGTTTGGTGGAATTTTCCATTCAGATCTCTCTGATTTCAATGCTTATGTTCCATTTCTGTTTGACTATCATAATTTCCACTTCCTTTTTATAATTACATTTTGAATTCTCAGGGTGTGGCCCACTGTCTGCAACACAGAAGATGCTTAGGAAGTATTCATAGCACAAATGAGGAGTGAATGAAGGAAGAGCATGCAAAAAAATGTCTTTAGGACTTCAGACCCAGACTGGAAGAGGAAGAGGGGGTCAGTGACATGGCTGGGCTGACTCTCATTGCTCCTGGGAAAGGGGCACTGTCCACACAGGAGGAAGAAGGTGTCAGGTGTCCATCTCACTCTCCTGTGGATGGCCATCTGATGACTCAGGAAGGGCCAAATGCATCAGCCTCTCTTCACCTCTGCCCCTTGCCTCAGCCCCCTCAGCTGTCTTAGCAAAGAACCCAGTGTGCTGCCCGAGACAGAGCTGTGTCCTCCTCCAGCTAAAGTTGGGAGCCTCCACCACTTAACTGGCAAATTCAAAGGAAGGACCATTTTGCCTTCTCTAATACTTGCATTTGAAAAGGAAAATCAACTCTTGGGGATGTGCCAGTCTTGTATCTTTTACTGGCATCCTCATAGTCTCACCTTTAAATCGAAAAAAACTTTTCTTTAGTCTGTCTCTCTTTTTTTTAATACAAAATTTACCAATAAGAGGAATTCAGTAAAAGATTTCTGGCATAAAGCAATTGCCATTTGTGTAGAGACAGGACACTTAACATAATGCAGGCAGAAAATTAGCCTGTAATCACTGCTTTCTTTTGGATCTACTTTAGATGTACTTAAGCCCAGGAGACTCCTCCAGAGAATGTGCCCCCTGGTACTCAGTCCCTCCTCCTGCTCATTACCTTTGGTTTTGTTGTCTCCGACAAAGAAAATTAGGGCACCATGGCTATTGAGATGTTTGTGTTCAGCCAGTGAGATGTTCACACACAAAAAAATGATAGTCACTGTATCTGATTATGGATGATTCAATGGCATGAATTATCTTGCAGGTTCGTGGAGGAAATGCCAGGGCCGGCAGTGCCAGGTAGAAGTCTTCCTTGTCCTGCCTTTACCTGGGCCTTAATTGCCAAGGGCAGAAGACAGACTCTGCTTCCCCCACTGCCTTTTTGTTGGGTCCAAAGAAAGAGCCTAGGCAGGGGCAGAGGCCACCAGCCAGCTAAGGCTTTCACGCAGGGTGTAACACAGCAGAGAGACAGCGGCTTTTCTTCGCTGCTGGTATTCTCACTCTCCCAACAAAGACTCAAAGTCACTGAGTGTTAGAGAATCCTCCAGATGAGCCTGGCAAGGGAAGCTGGAGAAGAGCCCTGTAGCTTTCATTGAATTCCCGCCTCTCCTTAAGAACTTAATTTCTACTTTCAGTGTCTCTCCTTTCTTCACCATTCTTTTTATTATAAAAATTCAGACTCCTCCTCTGAGTGGTGCTGCTTCCTATTAGCTTATGACCACAAGTGGGTAAGTTGCTGTATGGTACTAGGCCTCAGTTTGCACATTTACAAATGGGTTTGTAACGCCCACTCTTGAGACTTGATGTGAGGATTGAAACGAATGTGTAACCCTGAGAGCCTTCTCACCGCAGAGAGTAGGGGACTTCTTGATCTCTAGCAATATTCACCACACTCTGGTTTTTAAAACTCATTAGGAAAGTTGGAACCACAGAGTGTATTTCCAATACTAAGGTGAAGGAGGAGGCAAAGCCACCCTCCCTGTTTGAGCTTCTCTCGAAGATTTGACTTCAGCCTTCCAGTTAAACGTGGAAACTCATGTCATCCCAGAACCCCATATGACCCAGTGTAGAGGGTTTCCATGCAAAGGAAAACGCTTCAACAACCTGATGCAATTAAAACTAATACCAATGTTTCCCTGTAGCCCTCTAAGAAGATTAAAGGAGATCTGCTTGATAACCATCAGCTAGACCCCTTAAAATTAACTTTCCTCTGTGTGTGCTTTCTCTCACATACAACACAGCTGCCTGAAGCTTCCTTTTTCCCAGGACCCATGCTCGACTCCCCCACACAAATCACACCCATAGTGAATTTTACTTTCTCATTCTCTTTTGCTCTGTTTCTGCCTTTTCTTCTCTCTCATGAGTCTGTACCCTTATCTCCTTTACTCTAGTCCTGTCTCTGTCTATCTATCCACTGTCCCAAATTTGCATCATAAAAGCTTATCACAGAAGATTAGCTTATGAGGTAGAAATCTCTTTTGGAGGTGAATTCTCTTTTGGAGGTATAGGGAAAGGAGAAACAGAGTGGACAAAAATAGCAGTTTCTTTGTCAATCAAGGTGGCGTGCAAGCCTGTGAAGATTCACGTTATGATTCTTGTGGCCATCAAATATGATGGAGGGAAGACACATCCCAGAGCAGTTAAAGATTCTATTCCAGCTCACCCAGGGAGTGTATAGAGAAAGGAACACCAGGGCCAAACAGGTAAAACAAGAGGATGTCATGCTTTTGTCGATCTGTTGAATAAAAACCTGAAATAATTTTTGCCCATGAATATGCATGATGTATATGTCTCAACTCTCATCAGCAGGGCTCAGCAGATGGCTGGAGTGTGTTGAGATCTGCTATACACTATACCTGAAGATTGTGATAGGTGGGGGAATCAAGAGCTGGACAGAAGCTGTCAGAATGCAGAACACATTGTCTGGGGGAGTGGCAACTCTCCATTACCCTTGGTCCTGAAGCCAAAGGCCATGATCTTACAGAATATAAAAGGTAGCTCTAATGAGTAAGACGTGAAAAGGGGCTTGACCATTAGTGGTCATTAATGCTCCCATTCCCAGGGCCATTAACCTTGGGTCCCTTGGCCCAATTCCAACTAGGTTAATTATATACCGCCTTCTCAAATTCCCTCCTGCCCTGACAGCTGTATGTAGCATGGTTTAAGAAATGTTAGTGGCATCTATCTTAATTATCAACTTGAGGATTATGCCCTCATCATTGGTTCCCATATATGAGCATTTTCATTATGAGTAGGAGGACTAGTGGGAGCTTAAGGTGCTACAAAGGCAATGTCTTCTATACCGGGCCTGTTCCTAAATGTGTCCCAGAGAAGTAAATAAGGCTTTTTTTCATGTTTATTTTTTGTAACCTAAGGTGGGGCTGTGTGGCTACATTTCAAAAGCAGAGATTGTACTGTTAACAATGCAGAGCTCATAGTGATGGCAAGGGGATGCCAAAAGGACCAAAGAGGCCCTAGTTGCTAGAAAGCACTGGCTGTGTGGCTGCCTATGCTGACCTAGGATGCTTCCCTGCAACAGGGCCCTGCAACCACACAGCTCCCTCAGCTCTTTCTAGTGTTATGAAAAGGTTGCATAATACTTGGAAGCTTGAGGCTTAGCAGCACGGCTCATGTCTGCCATTGCTGGCCACATCAGACACTGCGCCCAACATTAACCACATCTGAAGTTCTCCCCCTTCTTCTCCACCATCCAGTACCCTCCACTCTTCACAGGCCTTGCATCTTCCCAAACTGGGGTCAGTCCTATGACTCTCCTTCTCCAAGCCTTTGCTCAGAAATCTGAGCACAGATAGAGACACAAATCATGTGATTGTGGAGATGGGAGCCACACACTTTCACTGTCTCCACGTTCAGGGAATCTTCTAGGACTTTTCCAAGTGCGTTCGATATCTTTGGCTAATTCAATCTCTACTTCTCTTGACCTTCAGTATTCTGCTAAATATTTACCTCAAGCCCATATTCTTACAAGACAACCTTCTCTCCCACTCTTCTAAGGAAATTGAAGCTCAAATTTCCATTCATAATCCATCAGTATCAAATTCTCTATATCAATGTCCATTTCTACCTAGTCTATTGTTTTCTTCACTCAAGCATTGCTTTATATGCAGTCATCAGTCTAGAAATACACTTCTAGCACCCTCCCTACTTCTACCCCACTGTGCCCAGTGTATTCATCTGCACATTGCCATTAATTTGGAAAACCCCCATCCAATTCCCTCCTCAATTTTCAAAGACCACAATATTTTTCACCAAAATTTTGCACTGACAGAATATATTACATCTGCATCAAGCCAGGATATAAAGTGAAAAGAAGCTTCAGGGGATGGAAAGAAATGAGTTTCCCCCACCCCCACCACAGACTGAAGTTAATGGAGACAGAGCTGGCCACTCTTCCTGGAAGACCACAGTTACCTCCCACGCCCGCTTACTCACGAATGGCTAGATGCCCTTTCTGACTCTTTCCCAGGTTTTCTGTTTTGGAGGCTCACTGCTATTTCCCACAATCTGTTCTATAGGAATCCCTTTTATCATACTGCTTTATTTTAAACCACTCCTATTTTAGAAACTGCTGGAGCTTAGAAACCAATTTCCACACTTATTCTGAAACATTTGTGGCATTTAGACAAGTTGTACACAAGCTGCATGTGAGTTTCATCATGGGAGACCCAAACTCAGTTTGCTCAGAGGGAGGAAGTCGAGGTGGATGTGGGGGTCTGTATGATGTCTTCATTTGGTGAAAATGCCTAGTATCAAGCGACAGCTTTTGGTGGGTAGAGGAAAGGTAGTATCCCGCTATCCAAGCAAAGTCACTTTTAGGAACAGACAGAGTTGTCCTTCAGTGGCATAAGGCATCATGCTGGTACATCAATGCATCCTGCTTGACATTACCCTTGCAATCATTCCTGATAAATCCCCCTCTCTCTTGCTACTACTCTGTTCCAAGGCCAGGAGTAGGTTGAAGCACTTGACTCAGTACAAAATTTAAGAAAGTGCAAAAAAAAAAAAAAAAAAAAAAAAAAAAAAAGCATAATCAAGATAAACAATAATTGAATGCAGTATTTTTTTCAAAATGAAATCAATGCAAAAAACCTATGATGAATGACAGATCAAAAGTTTAAATAAAGCTAGGATCAGTAGCGTACCAGGTTAAGCCATAGCAGAGCCACAGGCCAAAGGAAAAATCAGTAATACTGATCCTGCCTCTATTTGAAATTTTGATATTTTGTTAATACTTTTTTAACATCGATTTTGATTTTTTAAAAAAAAAATTCATCAAAATGTTGTTAATATTTATTCCCAAGCTTTCACACCTGCTTTAATTCAGCGTGCAGCTAAGTGCCTCACTTGCTTTCTGTGCTAACTGACGTTCTCATACACAATTGCATATCACCTGCACCTTTACCTCCCAATGACCTTGGAATCATTCCCTTCCCTCCATCCTGCTGCCACAGCCCCAGATCATTTCCTCATCATCCCTTTCTTACATTAATTCAGCAGTTCTCTATTTGGTCCACAGATTTCCAGAACCATTCTTTTCCTGGAAAATTGCAGATCCCACTTTTCTGGCTGTTCCAGAGCCATATGGTGCTCCCTAGGGCCTAAGGTGAGGCGTTCCAAACTTTAGTCTGGCTGCAGCCTCCTTTTTCTCTTTCTTCCACCTTAGGCGACCCTTAGTTTGCCTCTGCAATCTCCTTTCTCACCATTCCTTCTTCCAGGCTCCCCAAATAACCCATCTGCTCTCATGTTGTGATGAATCCCAGCTGCTCTCTAACAGTTCTTTGAACCTCTCATGCTCTCTCCCACCCTTCTCACATTTTATACATGTGGTTCTGTCTGTCTGGAATATTCTCTTCTCTTCTTTCAGTCCGGAAAACTTGCCCTTTGTGGAGACTTCTATTAGCACATTTTCCATTGTATTATAATTTCCTGTTGGTACATTTTTCTCTGTCACCAAGCCCTAAAATGCTTCCCAAGGGCAGAGAGAATGTCTCTAATTCATCTCTATATAAAAGGCATATAGCAGGTGCTCAAAACAAGTTTAGTGGTTATTTAAATGAATTATGAATAATTGGATAATTGAGTCATTATGGCCAGAATGCTCATAAACAAGGCTTTATTAAGCCCCTGGCTTTGCAAGGTGGTGTGCGGGGCACTAGGAATCAGTGCTGCCCTGGGCGAGTGAGTGTTCACCAAGCTCCTCAAGTCCTGGAGCTGCGTGGAACCCACATTTTATTCCCAACACCCAACACAGGCATAGGGCAGGACCAAGGAAAGAACCCGACCGGACTGAAATGTAGGTGCTGGGTTATGCGAAAAAGCGCTTTGCGGCTTTCACAGAGCTGAGATGCCTAGTTTCAATTTTAAAACAACTTCGTTGGATAAAACTAGACATCTTCAAAATGTAACCATTTCTGGGTAGGAGCATCAGAGTTTTGAGTCTCTTCCTATAGAGCTGTGTGGTGAAGAAATTCAATGGGAACATCACTTTTAACAATTACAACCACCGTGGTGGTCGGAGTCTCTGATTATGAATGTGCTTGGATAACCACATAGTCTACTAGTCCATATGAAGCTTGCCTTCATTCATTTAGCAACTGTGTTGCTAAACACTCCTACCCTCAGGCATTTCTCTAGATACTAGACATACAAGATGTAGAAAACAAGAGTCTCCTAGTTATGTGGATGAGGTAGATAAAGCTGGCTGAATGTAGAATACACTACAATGTAATAACCACTATGACAGAAATATGCACATGGTACCCTGGTATGCTACCTACCTCTTAGGTAAGGTGTCCATAAATGCTCCCTAGAAGAGTTAATTCCTGATGTGTGCCCTGTAGGGGGTAATTCCCAAATTTGAAGTAGCCACGTAACAAAGAGAAAGGCAAATTAATCGAGGCAATGAAAGCACGATATGCAACATTTTGAGTGCAAAAACAAGATAAAGGAAGTTTCCATGCAGGAAACTGTAAGGCTGAGAAGTTAGGTGCCACAAGAAATGAAATGTGAATGGCGGATACTGGCTAGGCCATGAAAAGTCAAAATACGTGCCCTGAAAGATTATTTTACAAAGAGGAGTGATCTGATTGAATTTGTTTCTTTAAGAATTATTATGAAAGCAGTGAGAGAAGAAATAAGTGGAGGCAGAAAGGTCAGCTTTGGGTATCTAGTGCAGTGTGGGCCAGAAAGTCACTGTGTGTGACTTTCCATTCCAAGGGAATGGAAGGAAGGTAGAGAGCAGTTTCCACTGTCCTAAGGAACGGCAATTGTCAGAACCTGGTGGCCTGCTAAACGTTGTAGGTAAGGATAGGGAAGAAATCTAGTATGACCCACAGGCTATAAAGTTGGACTTCTGATGGACAAGGAACAGGATGGAGAACAGGGAGTAGACTGATACATGCAGTTTTATCCTATGCATTTTAGGGAGTTTTGCTACACCTGGGAATAGATATCTAGAAAACATATCTATCCGGGAAACAGTATTTTGAGACTCATCAGTAAATGGTTTTATGAAGTCAAAGAGGTTGTAAGAGATTATTCAGGGAGGTAGAAGAGAGTAAGGAGAACAGGGCGGATATGATTTACTGGACACAAACATTCAAGCTGATGTAGGAAGCAGAGGGCGCATCCTCTGTGTCCTGGAATCACAATGAACCCTCCCCTCTGTACTCCCTCCTCCTCTCCCTCCCACTCAGTGGTCAGCCACATTCACTAGAAAATGACCTGGTTCAGATTAAATACTCTGGCCACCGAGAATGGCAACATCAACCCAAAGGCAGAAGTGGGGTAGAAGAGAATGGACAAGACTTGGAGTTGGGACACCTGGGTTAGGGTCCCTGCTCTGTTCCTTGATAGCTGTGGAATCTGGATGGATTTCTTCACGCTTCCGCTGTATTCTGACTTCATAAATCTGTTTTTTTCATCTCTGAGATGGAGATTTCTTATGACTAGGATTCTTTAAAATTGCTGCTTGTGATCACACTGATACAAATAGATATGATTCTTACATGGATCATCTGGGGTTCTGCATTCGCCTTTCTCCTCCAAGCATTACCCTTTCTCCTCCAAGCTGTGCTACCCTTCCAGAGTCTGGGTCAAACCATCACTGAGGCCTAAGACATGCCTATCGAGCTGAATCTATTATCACTCTGTTAAAACATGGGGTGCGGGGTATGCATAGCAAGTGCCCCCTAAGTTCCTCACTTTCATCCACAAGAATAGCCCAAAGAGGAAAGACATTCCTAATTAAAGGGAAACCTATCTGGGGTATGGTGGTGAAGGCTGGATGTCATCATAAGGCAAGAATAAACTTTAATGCTTATAGTATTTAGCCCCTGAGATAAAGATTAGAGAGCTTTTCCGCCTACGCGGGCTGAGTAGGAGAAGGGGTGGGTGGGGTGGGCAGGGGAAGTGTGGCTTCTTTTCAAAGTGTTCCCTCAGGCTGTTTTCACTAGAGGGTCTTTAGGCTGTTTCCTTTTTCTTTTATTGTCTTGATAAATCCTTTATAGGGGCAGCTGTCTTACAAAACTGGCCCAGAACACACATAAACCCCTCTCATCACAGGTTATAAGCCTGCCCCTCCACCCATTACTTTGGAGCCTGTAAATAATAGACTGATTAGGAAACCAAGACTGGACCTGCCACAGCCCTGAGCACCACGCCACCTCTCTTCCCCCTTCCAGACAGATGGCTGGCCTGGCTAGCGATCTAGACGAGCAGGGAGACCTCCTCCAATCCTAAGCATGGCCACAGGGCCCAGGTACGTGATTAGCTGGGGTCCTGCTGGTACCTGGTTTTAGACCCCAACCCTGCCACTCACTTGTCTATTAAATAGCTCATCACATTTAACAAGTTGAGTTGATATGCAGTCCATAGATAGCATGGAAGAGTGCTCTCTTAGTGGAGAATGGATTTGTTATGAATTTTCTAGAAGAACATACCATAGGCAAGAACATACAATGGGTGAAAAGCTAAACAGTAAGTATAGATTTAGTTAACTTCACCCACCTTGGACAGACTAAGAAGAATACACAGGCTTTCCTTCCTTTCCTCACTTCTTCCCTCCCTGCCTCCCTCCTTTCTTCCTTTTTTCCTTCCTTCACTCCTTCCTTCCTTCCACAAATATTTATCCTGAGTATCTGCCAAGTTCCAGGTAAATACCCAAGGGAGGGATTATGCCCATATCTCAGTGTCTGGATAATAGATGGTCAACACATTTTTTGAATGTGTCTTTATCTTCCTGCCTCATTTTTTCTCTTCCCAATCTTTTCACAGTAACATCATTTTTTCCTCACTGTGTCTCCCATGACCTGTAAGGTATTGAGTTCATTATCTTTGTCTTTCATTTTTAAAGCCCAGTTATACTTTGGCTCATCTCATAAAATCCCATTAAACAAATAATCTATCTTTTGCAGTTTTTTCCTTTAAGAAAATGAATGTAGGGCGTCGTGGGTGATAATTCCGTATTATTCAGGAAAAATATTTATACTTCCTCATTTTAAGTGATCTAAGTATTAACTTGAATCCTAACTTACTAGATCATCTGCATGATTTACCCAAGCAAGATGTGCGATGTTGACTGTGATATGTAGCAGTTTACCAGCTCCCTGCATTTCAATCCTCCTCCTCTTCCTCAGGGCAATTTTTTATTTCATGTCCCATTTTGCCAAGAAGCTCACTCTCTGTACCTGTCATGGCTCCCTTCTCATGTGTGGGAGCTCACAAAGGTTTAGGGGATTAAACTCTTCTCAGAAAAATATATAGAAACCTCTCCAAGAGCAAAAATGCAAAGAAAATCAGAGGAATAACCCTATAATGAAATAATTTTAAATAATAAAAGATAATTAGTTATCAGCTTCCTCAAGCCCCACCATTCAAACCATGTGGGCAGATATCTACTCTGTCTGCTTAAAAGGTTGAGCTTGGTTTGCAAAAGTTACTTCCTCATGTATACAACTAACTGGGCCCAGCCAACTGGGAGAACAGACTGCAGAGATGATGTAGTCAATGAGATGGTGGAGGAGAGAGGAAGAGAGATGTTTCAGGCAGAAGGAGCACTCTGAGCAGACAGCTAGAAAACATTTGGCCTTGATTGTTTGGGATAATTACAAGTGGCACGACATTGTTATTCCATAAAGAGCAAGGGCAAGCAATGAGGCTAGAAAGAAAGCCCAGCATCACATACATTAAGCCTTTCTTTGTGACATAAAGAAGCTTGGACTTTGGCCAAATATGGGTACTAATATGGCCTGCTCCACATTTTGGAAACATTGCTTTGGGAGCAGTATGGAGGATAGGTTTGGGTGGCGTAAGGAGAATAGGGGCTATTGCGATAGTCCAAGAAGGATATAATGATACCCTATAACTAAGACAGTGATATCAGGAATGATAAGATGGGCCTATATTTGAAATAAAAATTTCAAGACTGGCGAATGGAGCAGGGAAAGAAATGAATGTTGAAAAGTCCAGGTTCCTGGCTAGGCAGCTGAGCAGATGGAGATACTACAAATCAAGAAAGAGAATTCAGAAGAAAGCAGAGCAGGAGCTATAGATGATGAATGAGATGTTGGATATAAAGAGCCTGAGGCATATGGTACCTGGGAACCATCCAGGTGACTCTGTTTGGCAGACAGGTGGGCATGTAGGGGTGGAACTCATGGACTGGAGATCAAGATTGGGGAATTACTAGTATGTAAATGAGACTTTAAGACATGAGTGTAAATGAAATTGCCAAAGAGAAGATGTAGAGCAAGAGGTGAGCTACAGTTAGAGCCCAAAGAAACCAACCCTGTAAGAGGAAAATTGGGAAAGAGGAATGGGCCACAGGAGCTGAGGAAGAAGAGTTTCCGGATGGAGGGGGTGGGTTAATTGTGTCAACTATTACAAAGATGAGAGACGTGGATATGTTCAGAGAAAGATCAGAGCATGCTGAAAGCGCTTTGTAGTTTTTGCTGGACAGGAGGTCATTATTTCTGACTTGAATAAGAGTAATTTCAATGAAAAAGTAAGACTAGGGGCCAGATTGCAGTTGACTGAGGAGTGAAAATGAGAGAATGAGGTGAAGACAGTGGGGGTGTGAACTACTTTTTAAAGAAAGCTGGATGAGAACGGAAGGAGAAAGATAAGACCATTGTCAGAAGAAGACATGTTCAGGGTTTATTTTTATTCTTAATTTTAAGGGAAAACTCAATAGTTTGAAAAAGAAAAGTAGATCAAGAAAAGGTAGTCAAAGGGAAGGAGAGATTGAAGACGCCAGAGACTGAGGGAAGGAATAGATGGGGCAGAATCAGCTCTTAGCAGGGAGAGGGCCACCTCATCCTCTGAGAGAACGAAGGCTGGAGCTGTCCATGTGATTTGGCTGGGAGAGCGGTTCTGTTTGAAATAAGCAGAGGGAACAGGAGAGAGAGTGAGCCCCCTCCCTCTCCACCACGGAGCTGTTATACCTGGGATGGCCATGCCTCATTGGCTTCCATTTTCCCTCTCCTAGCTCAGTTACACTTCCAAGCTTCTCAAAAACCTTGGAGCTAGGAAATTCTAAGTAATGTCCACTCTCTAGTTCTTCTAATATGATTGAAACCCTGCTTATCCCTGCCTCTTTGCTGAGATGAGAAATGCTATCTTTACGTGTGATATCGCCAGGAGCAGAGGAAAATTGAGCCCCTATGAGTGAGCTTAAAAAAATGCATGAGTTTGTGTCTGATGAATACGCCTTCACGTATTGATTCACAGGCTCTCCCTCCCCATCAGGATCCATACATTCTGCTCAGGGACTCCCTTAGGAAACCTTCTTGGAGCAGTTGTCAAAGCATGGGAGATTTGTGTTTGGACATGGAGCTGCCATGCCACAGCCCAAGGTACCCCCGCCTGCCTTGGGCTCCATAGTGGATTACAGCCTCCTCTCTGCTCCTGCCTTCTACCAAGCCCCAAATAATGAGGGGTGAGAGGCTTACTGTTCAAGGGCATGGTGGGATGTGTTTGAAGTCCAGTTATCTAAGTGCAAGTATCTTATTAAATGAATCACTATTTATAAAATATTCTGAACAAAGCCTAGAAAATAGTAACCACCCTGGAAATATTGGCTATTATTTTCGTTGTTAGTAGTAGTATTATTGATCCTCATATTCTTACGAGACCAAAACCTATTCTATGTACACAGTGGAAAATCAATTAATATTTCGCGGAGTAATTAGTCAATGTGGTATACAAGCAGCTTGAAGAAAGATCAAGGGATGACTCAATCTCTGGGGGGTAGTGGAATTAATATGGGCTTCGGAGTCAGACAGGCATGAGGCTGGATTGAATGTCTACCACTTATTAGCTGTGTCTTTCATCCTCAGTTTCTTTATCTCTCAAGTGGGTATGTTAAATACTACCTCAGAGGGCTATTATAAGGTATAAAATTACATTTATTCATTGTCAAACACCCATCAGCTTTTTTAAAGTTACCCCCTTCTCCTCATTGCCTTTACCCAGGAAGAAAGTAGTGCTGAAATTGTTTGGAAAAATAACTGTGTCTTTCTTACGGCACCTAACATTTGCTAACTTGTATTTTGTGATTATGTACACTTTCTAACGCTCTTTCCCCTCCTTTAACAGCCACATCCAACACACTCACATACACACTCACACACGATCTCACACACACACATTCACACACATACTCACACAGACACTCAATGTTAGTTAGGTTTAGAACAAGTTAAATCTTTAAACCAGACTGTTCATGGGATCAGTCTTCTTTTCTATCCACATTCCCTTCCTTTTTCAAACATCTAGCCATTTCTCTCTGTCCCTGGTCTTCCCTAACACCTTTGCAATCATTTCCTGGACAAGAGTGGTGCCTGAGAGCCCTTCCAGAGAGTGGGTGCTGACACCACGCAGGGGGGATACCCGGTGTAATTAAACAAAGCAGGGCTGACTTCCTCATGTGTCACCCAATTAAATAGCCACACAGTAAATCACTCAAGGGAATCCCGCTGATGCCAGCAGAAAGAAGAGACTCAATTACAGCCTCTGACGGGACCAGCTTATTGTTATTTATACAACAGCATTCTGACTGGAAAGCCAGGAAAGAGAGATGTTCAGGTTTGAAGTGCCTCCTGTTAATTGAAACGTCTTGGTTTCAGGAGGCTGGTTGGAATTCACAGCCATTATGCACCAGATAGCATATCCATGCTCCCACTGGAATATCTCCATAAGCAAATTTTTATTTTTCCTACTTTGAGTCATTGGCAAGAAGAGCTCATTTCCAGACTGACTCCACAGAACACTCAGGGTGGAAAGACAAGCAGCTGGTGATCGGAGTAAATCCCTGCAACCCCAGTCCCCAGATAGAACCTCCAGGAGCAGCTCTTCCACCCTCTCATTCATGAACAAGGCAGGTTATGCTGGAGACCCTGGAGTAAGCATTTGCCTTTCAGACAGAGTGAATTTACCGGCATGTTTCTGTGTAGATATTCTCATAATCAGAAATGAGAACTCATCTTAACCTTGTTACCTCAACCTCCAATGCCCCTGGAATTCTCATACTCATTCCCTAAGTTTTAACATAAATATAAGACTAATTCCCTCACGGCCACCCTGCCTCTCAGGCAGCTGTAAGTGGGCTTTCCATTACACACTCTTAAAACACTCACCATCCCTCAGTAGCACATGTAACTATTACAACAAAATAACTCATGTGACGATGGTATCCTATCTGTCTTTTCCCCATATGTGATAGATCCCAAGTGGGCAGAGATGAAGGCTGCCTTCATCACCCTTGAATTTCCTAGCACAGTGCCTGACAGACAGCACTCCGTAAAAACTGGTTGAATGAGCAATTGGATTAACCAACGAAAAACTTCCTTGGGAAGGCAAATAGGTAAATAGAACTGTGCATTGTGTTTAGAGAAATCACAGATAGAATTATCTTGGGGATTAGCCATTCTTGTGGAGTCATCTGGGTTGAGGCTGCCCTCCCCAGCCAGTTGGTAAGAGCTGACAATACTCATGTATGAATAACATGTCTGTGAGCTTCAGTTTGGTCAATCGCATTTGATTGTTCAGGAATTCACTGAGCATCTAATATGTTCCCAGCTTGATGTTAGGCTGCAGAGGCTGTAAGAATGTATGGCAGGAAGGCTTCCTGTCAAGTTTGAGCTTATGTTCTCCCGAGAAAGATGAAATTTCTACTCGGCGAGCACAGTGTAGCTCAGAAATGGATTACATGGTCTAGATAATAAAGGCTTGGAGCTTGGAAATGCAAGTGTTCATAGGCATCACTTCTCTGCCCCTGGCTTGACAAAAGCTCCCAGAAGCTGGCTGCTTTCCCTTTTAAGTTCAGGGGTCTCTCGCCTCTCCCTTCCCCTCAGGACCTTTGATAGCCCCACTGCATGCAAATGCAGATCAGGGCTGCTTTCACGGTCTGACCTGCTCATGTGCCTGTGAGCCAAGAGAGCGTGTCCAGGTGCAGAGCTGGCTCCCAGAGGAGAGCCTCGAAATAACTGGGGGAGCCTTTTGGGGCAACTTGTGCTGGTCCCCATTGGCCAGGATTTGAACTTTCAAGCCTTCCTGCTGCTCTGGACTATCTCACTTTCCTCTCCCAGAGAACCATCTGCCTTCAAGACAGTAGCAACGTGTGCCAGTGTGAGGGTCTAGAGGAGACAAGATTAATTACTCTCTCATCAGAAAAAGGAAAGCTGGTAAATGTTGGTGTTTAGAGAAAAATGAGCTGGTGAAATACAGCCAGGATGCTTTGCCCAGTCTTTTATTTTGGAGTGAAAAATGGCTAATACAGTTAGACAAAAGCTTCTTTTCTAGGGCACCTCCTTGCTGGGAGTTGAACTCAGAAGGCTCAAATCCCTTTGCCTTTCAGACAACTGAGAACTCTCTTGGAAGCGGTATATATGGATTAGAGTCCTACTTTCCCACTAACTTTCTAACCCCGGGCTAATAGCAGAACAGGTCTTTAAAATAGAGAAAGTAACTATGTCCTGCCCATGGCAGATAATGTGAGGGTCATACTATCATATGAAATGAGTCCCAGAAGAGGACAGGCAGTGTCCATATACATGAGATACACAGGTGCAAGCTATTCCATGGCTCAGTTGCTCCAGCTTTCACCTCTAATTTTGTTCTCATTGGAATAATACCATAAAGAGCTACAGAGCTCTAAGGAAATGTAAATGCAAACCAGATTCATACAATTTCCAAACCAAATTAGGCTTTAGAATATCATTGCATTGAATCCCCTCATGCTATAAAGATGGACACACAGACAAAATCTATACAGTGATAATGAACATGGACTGCTTACTATGCTCCAAGCTTGGCTCTCATTATTCTACATGTAGGAACTTATTTAATCATCAAAATCATTCCAGTGAGGGAGGTACTATGATCATCTTTCTACTTTATAGATGAGAAAACTAAGCTCAAGTAACCTACCTAAGGTAGCTCAGTGGTAGTACCTGGGTTTAGCCCCAGGCAATCTTGTCCTAAACCCGCCCTATCATTGTGACACTGAGCCTATCAGCTGCCTAGCAACTGAGTGCCAGAGAGGTGTAGGCAGCTTGCCCAAGGCAACTCAGCTGTCAGAGATGGCCTCCAGGTCTCCTGATCTGCAGTCAGTTATCTTTCTATCTGAGATGGCAGTATAATGTAGTGGACAAGACTTTGGGTTCAAACCCTGGGAATGACCTTGGGCAAGTCATCAGCCTTCCTGGAATGTGGTTTTCTCATTTATACCAAAGTGTCATAAAAACAGCTTAGCTTCCTCATAGTTGAGGAAGATATCATAAGAATAAAATGAGATAATATATGTATCCTGAGAAATAAATGAGATAATATATGTAAAACCCTTAGAAGATGCCCTAATGCAAAGATAGTAGCCATTGTAGTTACACTGTGCTGCTTCTTACAGAAGCATTCACAGAGCCCACACGTGTCAGCAGAGTTGGCTTCACAGTGGCAGCGGGTGGGGAGTAGGGATGCAGAGGGGCTGGTTGCGGGTGGGGAAACCCAGGGAAAGGATGAAACGGAGCTTGTATTTGCAACAGAGAGCAGCAGCCAGCCCTGCCAGGATAAGATAAAAAAATAAAGCAGAATAAAAAAGCTAGAGCCACAGGCCATGGGCAAGAACAACCAATGCTTTCCATCTGCTTACTTGCCTTGGTATTTCATCCAATTGTTCTGCCTTAAATGGACAAGAATCTGAATGGGGACAAGCACTCTCTTACCTGCCAGGTCCAGGCTCAGCTAGGATGCCCAAGCCACCTGCCCCTTTTCACCCTGTGAAGGTGGAACAGCCAATTTTGCTGGCCAATCAGCTGCCAAAACAGAAAGTTCCTAGCTGGGGAAAAAGCTGCTTGCACCTCCCTAGGGAGTTTTGAAGATATGCAAACTTTTGCAATTGCTCCTGCCTACTCAAATCTCTTTTCCTCTGTTAACAACTCGACAGACATCTTGTCTGTGTTTGATAAATAAGCTTCTCTATTTATTCAGGGGAGTGAATTTGTAGCTATTATGATTCAAATGACATTGACATGATATTTTCTCTTTTTTCACTGTAGCATCAGAAAAATAAAATCTATAGAAAAAACAACTCACAAAAAAACCAAAGCAATTACTCTGCATATCGGCCCATGAAATAAATAAATGCATAAGCTGACTTTCTTTTGGGGTGGAGGTAAGGGAATTGATAAATAATTTAGAAATTGTTGCTGCTTCCTGGTTCTCAGAGATGCAGCTGGCAAGTGCTAACATGAGGCTCATGCTGCATTCATTAAGCACCGAGCAACATTTTAATTCCTCAACCATTCACATTATCTGCAAGTGGGGCTGCATGCGGAATCACATCCTGAGGATGTCAATCAACCCATTACACAGCATGGGCTTTGTCATATGGGGTGTTGCCTCTCATTAGGTGGCCTGAGCCAGCCAGTCAATCAGATGGGCTGGAGCAGACAGACAGGAAGGGGGGCAGGCAAAGTGCGAGTGGGCAGGCTGTGCACCTGCCAGCCAAGGGGTCTCTGCAGTGTGGAAGCCACCGTACTAAATGCCCTTCCTGTGAGATCAGTTCACACTGACCCTACGTCATCCCTTTCCCCCACTGCGCTCCTCGGGAGCTGTCCAAAGAGGTGACTCAAGAAGTTTTGGAAGGTTTCGGATGCCCACGATGTGTTAGAATCTTCTTAAATATAGAATCCCATAGACAGAGGAAACATGGGGGAGCTTGTTATCAGAAGACATCCTGGCCCATATTTTCAAGATTTAAGTGGCTGGGGGAACAGCTCACTCAGAGGTCACAGACTCTCTGGAAACCTCCCAGGTCATTCAGTCCTGTGGCTTTTAGCCTGTCTAGACTGTGACCCACATAGCACACACTCCACCAAAATAAAATGTTCATAAAATATCCTTTCTATATGTTAAGCATTTCCATAATTCTATTTTTTTTAAAAAATTATAAGTGGAGGCCACTAAATTATTTAATAACCTCTCATGGGTTGCAGCCTGCAGTTTGAGTAACACTGGTTTAGTCCAACACTCAGATATCTCAGGGCTGTGAACATAAGCAGATACGTAGCCAGAGCAGGTTTCTACCTTGAAGAATCACTACCAGAACGCCTGGGGAAGCTTTCATAATGGCCAGCTCTCCACTCAGCCGGATAATAGAGTTCTGAAGTGCAGCTGAATTTTTTAGTTTGTGTAAAACCAATGTCTGGAGGCAGGGTAACTGGGCTGATGAAGTCCAGAGCCCTCCTGGTGGGAGGTGGGCTCCCTCCTGACCACTACTGATGAGTTATGGGAATGAGAGGAATTTACACATCTCCTGTGGAAATGGAGACAGTCAAGGGCATGATTGTCAGGAGCAAGGGCTTCTCTGAGTTACAATTCACTTCCTCCTGGGATCCCTCTCCTTCTTATCCCTCTTGGCCCATCTGTCCCCACCTTTTTGTCTTTAGTTCCTCTCATGTTCTCTTCTTTCTTCCTCTACTCTCTCCCCTCCTTAGCTTTCCTTTACCAATAGTAAATATATATTTTGAAAACATTGTCATTCATCATTCTCAAACTACTGAAGCAATTCTTCAGAGTCCCTCTAGGCCAGAAAACTAAGGATTGGGTTGGGAGCCTGTATGGTGTGTTTGCATGTGCATGTGTGTACATGAATGCACATGTGTGCACATGTTTGTGTGTGTCAGTGAGTGTGAAGTAAGCTGGAAAGCAGACCAGTGATTTCATTCCCCTTGTCCTTGCAGTTGTGAAAGTGTGACATTGAGTGAAGAATAAGTCTGCAAATTTCCAACACAACAAAAATAAATTAAAAGAAGAGAAAAAAATTGTGATTTTGATTTCAAAAAAGCTGTCTCCTTTCCAAGTATAGTAGTTATACACTTGATTCTATTTGCTCTATCAGCAACTGTAGTGATTTGGAACCATGATATACCCAACTACCTAATTCAATGGAAAGGAGGGAATTCATGGAGATAATTACCAGGAGGTTAGTGATGCCACAAATTAATACACATAACTTGTGTGGCATAACATGCTAGGGAGAGAGATTAGCAGAATGATTCTCATTTCAAAGAGAAACTGAGGAAGGGCTAGCACACAGCCTGCACAACCCCAGGGAGGGGTTAGTTTCAAGAGCTGACCTTAGTTGTCACTTTTCCCAAACCTCCACAACTGCTTAAGCCTTATGCAAGTTTATGCATCTTAAATCAGGTTACTTAAATGCTTACAGTCCAAGTTTCCTTAGGTCTAAGATGGAGATAATAATAGCACCTGTTGTAATAAGATTGTGGTAAGGATTAAATAAAATGCACTTTGCACGAGGCCTGAACCTTAGGAAGAAGTCAATAAATCTTTGTAGCTTGAATTCCTCCGCACATCTCTCAGTTAACATTTCCTTCTCCGTCTTCCCACTCCGCTTTGCTGTTTTCTTCTCTCTGCCCCTTGATTTCTCTTGTGAGCTCCTTTGATGGGCACAGTCCTTGGCTGTCAGGGATGGGCAGGCTCTGAGAAGATCTGGAATAGATCTTGCACCTGCTCACATGTTGCTCTTCTCCCTGCTGAAGGCTGATGGCTTTGAGCAAAAGCTTGTAGGTTCCTGATAGACACACATCCTGCTTTGCCTGACACTCCTGCAGAGTGATAGCTTCTACCCTGAAGGGGCGCTCACAGGGCCATGCCCCCTTGTGGTCATCAGCCATCTGGTGGTCGTTAGCAAGTATCAGGTTACCCTGCTGTGGCTTTGGAGGACAGCGAGGGGTTTCATGGCTCCAGGGGACTGCCAAGGGACAACCACAGACCTTTTCTATGAAGCTAGGTATAATTCCTGCCACATGGCTCTGCAGAACTGAGCTTTGAGAATGGCTCTGGTGCGTTCAGGGGAGTATCTAGTCCTGTCTGTCTGTGCTAACAATGGCCCAATTTGGAATTCTGACAAAAGAAAAGACTGTTCGCTGTGGAATTCAATACTTTATTGACTCTCAATCCAAGTTTGTGCTCTGCTCCATAAAATCACAGGTCCCAGGATACCTCAGAGGAATACACAGATCCCAAGGGCTTAGGCCTGAGGGCCTGGAGCGAAAGACCCCAGGTATGACAAGAACCTTAATAGTGGGAAGACAAGACATAGTAAGCTGGCAACCTGGGCAAAGTCATAGGAATGACCTTCTCTTGGTGGGCTATGGAGCCTCCTGCCTTCACCGGTCTAGTACTCCTAGTTTTAAAAAAAGCTGGATTTTTCTCAGATCGTAGTGTGATTCAGAGTTTACAGCTCCCTTTTCCAGTCTGGGCTGCAGAGAAGCAATGGGCTATGGTACGTGTGTGGGGCCAACCATCCTAGAGGACTGAGACACCTGCAGGTCACCCATGGGGAGGCTCATCTGTGCAAAGCTTATCCCTAAGCAGCTCCCCCTCACCACCCAGCTGGTTAGTATTCAAGAAATGCAAACTCATTTGTCACCAGCAAAGCCCAAATGGGAGGGTCATGCCACTGTGCATTAATTGCCTAGCATACAGCAAAGCCAAATATAAATCATTCTGGCGTCATCCATTCTTGGAATTTATCCACCATTGGGGAGAATTGGGAAACAGCTAAACTCAGTGCAGTATACATGTGTATACATGTATAACGTGTGTGTTTACATGTGTGATTTTTCCAAAGGCTTTAATGGCCTCCACTCTTAAATCACAGTTCTAGAAACACGGAGTCAAAATGAAAACAGGGGGTCTTGTCCAGGAGAGCTATCAACCCAGGCCGGCACATTGAGAGGTTTGGTGGTTTTAGGAAAAATACCTGGAGGATTAAACCAACTTTCTAAGCATTGCTTGTGGCTCTCCTAGATCCCTCGCAGCCCCACTTGGACACTGACAGATGGAAATTAGCCAGAATTCCACAGAATGTGGTTCTCAACCGGCAGAAGGGCGCCCTGGCCCCTCGGGGCACTGCTGGTTCCCAGGACTGGGGCGGAAGACATCTCTGATTTGTGAGCTTGTTCGAGGTGTCAGACTGCCTGAGTCTGTAGAATATTTGCCAAATCGGGAGTTGTGGAGGGGGCAGTAAGGAAAAGGAGAGTGAAAAGGAAGAGGAGGGAGCCAGAAAAAGAGAAGGAAACAGAGAGGCTGGGAATCCTGTAAGGGAGGCAAATCTGCTGTGGAGCCTCTGTTAATTTATAACCTGTGAAATGTACCACCCAGGTTAGAGACGGCTGCCAGAGAGCGGTTCAGTCATGAATTTATGACGGGGCCCCCTTTCCCTTGTTGCTGCCCCCCCCCCCAGCTTTCCCCGCGTTGCTGCGGGTGTAGTGAGGGTGGGGCCAGGTGTCCTGACAGATCATTCTCTGGTCTTCTAAAGTTCCAGGGCTCCATGGTGTGTTTGCAACTCCCTGCCGCATTCCCAGAAAGTTTCCATATGGTGCTTGGTCTCCAAGGACTTGCTTTGCCTGACACTTTCATGAAGAACCAAGGGGCCAGCTTCCTGGAGCCGCGTCCACCGCTCTTCCTGCTGGCCCCTCTGCACCCTCCTCCCTCAACAGCCCCTCATCCACAATCTCCATAGGGAGGAAACTCGCGGTCCTCAAGTGGGAGACGGGGAAACTGCCTAGAAAGCCAAGCACCACATAAACAGGGTTTAAAAAACAAGAGCTGTTACTTTAATTATGGCTCGTGCTGCTTTATCGCCAGTCCTGTTTCTCACACATTCATCAGAAACCTGGTGATAAATCAATCTCTGGGAGCCAGAAGCTGCCAGGGCAGGCTGCCGCCTCCAGGCCCCATCCTCTCTCCTTCCTGGGCCGGTTCTCCTGGAGCCACCGCCTGATTGGCATGCAGCCTGGCACTGCAGCTTCGGGCTGAGTCTGAGAGGCGCCGATGCCCCAGCATGGATTCCACATGGACTATTTCAGCAATGAAGAAGTGTCAGGAAGCAGAGTATTTGCAGGGGCCAGGTTTATAAAGGTAGGACAATGTAAAGCTAGTTCACGATAACAGTAATAATAATGCATAATAAATTCAACAGATTTATTTTTGATAAATGTATTAATAAGTATGTAATAGGATATTTAATACAAATACATTAAATAATAATACTAGCAGCTGTCATTGACTAAATATTCACCATTGCCTGGCTGATATGCTAATCCCCAAGCCTGGGGCCCCAGCGGCCACCCAGCAAGGTACAGATGACAAGCTGCACCTCTCAGCTGTGAAAATGGCAGTCAAGCGTTTGGCTCAGCTGTGCCCAGGTCACACACTGAGGGGTAGAGCTGGGTGCTACCCTCACCCACGCCTCTCTGCTGTGGTCTACGACCTCCTGGTGATGCACGTGCCCCTGCTTCCAGGATCCTGCCATGTGCACCTGCTGCTGTCATTTAAGGCAGCGCCAGGAGCTGTGGATGGAGAGCAAGGCTTGTGCTCAGATCCTACAACCTCTGGCTGCTTTCCACCATGGGACAGGAGGGCAATAGGATGGAATGTTGCTCCTGTAACCTTTTTATAATCTTTTTCCAGGAGAGAAAGCTGAAGGTCTGAGAGGTAAGGTCACTGACCTCAGGGCAGACCTGGCCAGAGGTCAGCTCTCTAAAGGGCTGGCAATTGCTGCACCACATGCAAAGAAGATGTGGAGAAGTTGAATTTGAATCTTCCAAATAAGCTATTCTTACCTATATCTTTTTTTTTTTTTCCATGAGTAGATAAGTGACCCTTCCTAGTTCCAGGTTAGCCTTTTGTCACCTTTCAGCTAGGAGGCACAAGCCATGGTGGACCACCCTAGGTGGGCCTGCTCTAGGGAGAAGGTGGTGGACCACCCTAGGTGCGCCTGCTCTAGGGAGAAGGCAGTTTTGCTGCCAGGCCCTTCCTGGAAGTTGCTGTCCAATGCTAGGAAGAGGGCAGGACATGCTTGGAGTTTGCCAGGATCCATGCAGGACGAAAGGAAACCACTGAAACAGAATCAGATCCCCTCAACTGAAACAGTGGCCACTCTCAACCAAGGAAGAGGGAACTTGGGACAAAGAAAAGCAGCGTTTAGCTGACAATCTTCAACCTTTCTTCTCAGCTGAACCGAATTCACTAACTTCAACGTGCCATTTGCATCCTTCCTTTTTATAAGGCTGACCCCAGCCCTCACTAGCCTCTTTATTTTGTCATTATTGTGTTTTTAAATGTTGGGTCACTGTTTGTTTTTTAAAATGGACGTATGATTGACATCCAGTAAAATTCACCATTTTGAGTGCATAGTTTTATGTGTTTGAACAAACATATAGTTATGTAGCCACCTCCATAATCAAGATACAAGACATTTCCGTCATCCAAAAAATTATCTTGTGCCCATTTGTAGTCAATTCATCCCACAACCTCAGACCTGATCTGTTTTCTGCCACTATAGTTTTGCCTTTTCCAGAATGTTCTGTGAATAGAATCATACAGTATTCAGCCTCTTGGATCTGCATCTGAGGCTCAGCCACCAAACATGTAACAATATCAGCAGCTCTTTCTTCTTTGTTGCTGAGTAGTATTTTGCTGTGTGGTGTTCTTCAGTTTTTTTACCCGCTCACTAGTTGAGAGACATTTGGGTTGTTTCCAGTTTTTGAAAAGTATGAATAAAGCTGTTGCAAACATTTGCATGCAGTTTTGTGTGTGCATAAACCTATGTTTTTGTTTCTCTTGGTCTTGCTGGGATGTAAGATAAAGGCATGTTTAATTTGAATGTCTCTGCTTTTTATCTCCCACATTTCTCTTTCTGCAGCTTTATTGAGGTATAATGGACAAAGAAAAAATATATATATTCAAAGTGTACAATGTGACATTTTGGTATACATACACATTGTGAAATTATTATCATAGTCAAGGTAGATAATATACCCATTGCCTCAGAGTTATCTCTTTTTTTTGTGGTAAAAATACTTAAGATCTGCTCTCTTCAAAAATGTCAAATATACAATGCATTATTATTAACCATAGTTACTGTTCTCTGCATTTGTCTTCATAACTTATTCCTCTTATAGCTACAAGTTTGTATCCTTTGCCCATCATCTCCCCATTTCCTCCACCACCCCCCCCCCACCCCAGTATGCATCCTTCTAATCTCTTTTCTCTGAGTTCAACTTTTTTAGCTTCTGCATGTTCATAGGTCTCTCCCATCTCTTAATGTCATTTCCACAGACACTTTTCTTTAGCTGTTTTTTAATTTTCTTTTCACCAACTTGAAATTGTTAAATATGGGTAGGTATCAGTCACTATACAGACATGGAAGATACAAGAATTCATGAGATGCTTTTCTGAGATTTCTGTATCTCTATGGCACCCAATCTGCTGATTGAGTAGTAGACATTCTACTTTGCAACAATAAGGGAGTTGGGATTATAATGCACTGGCCAACCCAAGTCTTATTGGCAGAAGATTGGCTGTAAAGTAACAGTGATTGCCCACAGGCACACCCATAGATTCTGGTTCACAGGCAATCCCTCTCTCAGATGTAGGGAAAGGTAGCTTTTGCAACCAATACCCTCATCTTCACAATTTCCCTTATACTTGAAAACATCCAGAGAAAGTGATCTAAACTATTTGAAGAATGGAAATATTTCGTACTGATAGTTCTGACTGTGCACAAACTTAAGAAAGCTCAGAATCACAGTATTTTCATAACATAAGGTCATCTTGTTCAACTTTCTATCAATACTTGAATATCCTCTGCAACACTGTTGCTCAGCCAAGGGCTGAATTTCCCCAGTGACATCGAAAGCACTCTCTTGGCAGGGCACGGTGGTTCACGCCTGTAATTCTAGCACTTTGGGAGGCCCGAGCGGGTGGATCATTTGAGGTCAGGAGTTTGAGACCAGCTTGGCCAACATGGTGAAACCCTGTCTCTATTAAAAATACAAAAAATTAGCTGGGCGTGGTGGTGGGTGCCTGTAATCCCAGCTACTCAGGAGGCTGAGGCAGGAGAATCGCTTGAACCCAGGAGGCAGAGGTTGCAGTGAGCTGAGATCGTGCCACTGCACTCCAGTCTGGGTGACAGAGCGAGACTCCATCTCCGAAGGAAAAAAAAGAAAAAAGAAAGAAAGCACTCTCCTGGTGTGATGGTGTGATGAATCCAGCACGGTATTTGGATTAAGAAGTGCTTTATGAAACTGTGTGAGTTGCTACAGGTTTTGCTATCTTCATCATCATCATTATTGTTGTCATTGTATCATCCATAGATAATTCTGAATACTAAAAATTTTACTTGTATACTAAACCAAAATCTGTAATCCTATTACTTCATTTATTGATCTTACTTTTGGCCTTTGGAGCCATTCAAAATAAGTGAGAACCAAGTGAGAGATTTCAAAATATTTGAAATCTTCATTCTTCTCTCCAGACTGAAAGCTAGGCTCCCTCTGTTCCTTCTATTCCTCATCAGAAGACATTACCTAGTCTATTCATCATCTGGGCCACGCAGGACATTACTCTGTCTATGAATCCCTGACTGCTTATAATGCTGGAAATAAAGTTTGTTCTGGACACTGTTGGTCTGTTAATACAGCCCCATATCTCAGCTTTTGGGGAAATAACACACACTAACGACACATCATACTTTCTGGCAACTAAAATTCCTAAGCATTTTTTTTTAAGTTCTGCCACTGAGCCTTATTTTCTTTTACTGCTTTGAGACAATTGTTTTATTTTTTTTAAAAAATACAAAACCTGGCCCACTTCCTAAGCTTGTCAAGATCCTTTGAAATCCAATTCTGTCATGCTAATAACTAATCCACCCCAGCCTTGAATCAGGTGAAATTGTGATCTGCATGTCTTCAGTAGCTCTATCTTAGGCTGATAAAAAGGTTAAACAGGACAGAGTTGAAGACTAAGACCTTCCTCCAGGTTGACACAGACCCACTACTCAACACTATCAGGATTGTCATTCAACTAGGTACAAATTCACCCACTGCCCAGGACCATGCTTAGATTTAAAAGATGAAATTTACTAAATTTCTTCACAAGTAACTAGGTAGAAAAAGGAAATGAGTTAGGTTAATAGGACTTACTCATAGTGAATCAATGCTTGTTTCCAGTGAATGCAGTTTTCCTTTCTAAGCACTCATAATCATCCTATTAATTCTTTTTTTCTATAGTCTTTCTTTCTAAAAGCTGGCAATGTGTAACAGTTGAAATTCTGAACATTCATAATAAATACTGATAATACTGTACTATTGTAGTACTTCTTATTCTCATCAATCCTATAGATGAACATAGAATTTAGACTTTCAGTGATGTGCAATGAACACATCTATAAGACAGTTTAAAAATATTTTTGGAAGACACCAAGCCCTTTCAGAACCTGGGTGATACAACTGTAGAGAAGCAGGTGAGGGCAATGTGCACCTGTTTATTCAGCATCTTGCTGGTGAGAGCAAGAGGCCTGTGGCCCCTGGATGCAGTAGGTCCTGAACGGCAGCAGTCTGATCTTCTTTCTGAGAGAGGCGTAGATGTCTGCACCCCCTCTGTGGGAGGCTCATGCACAATCTATGAAGGCATTTTAACTGCCTAGGGAGGTGGTATACACCTTCTCCTGTGCAATCTGGCCAGATGCCTTTATGCACAAAGAAACAAGAGCCAGCTTCTCCAGGGAAGCCAAGTAATGGACATGCTTGAATGAAATCATGTTTTTGCCCTAGGGCAGTGGGTATCCAAGTGCAACTCCTGAACTAGAAGTCTCAGTATCAATTAGGACCTTGTTAGAAATGTAAATGCTTGGACTACAAACCTACGGAAACAGAAGCCCTTGGGTGGAACCCAGAAAACTGTGTTTGAATAAGCCCTCCAGGGTGACTTGATGTGAAATAAGTTTGCAAATCATTGCTCCAGCATTTGACAAGCCAGTTTAGACAGCCCTGGAAATGGGTGGCCTGAGATTGGTAACTACTCTCAAAATTTAATTCAGCAAATGTTTTCTGTAGTGTTTATTCTGCCGAAGGCCTTGTGCTAGGTGCTAGAGATAAGACACAAATGTGAGTAACACATCACCCAGAGCCCCTATCCTAAGTGACAGACAGTAACACATGTCATGAAAATCCTGCTGGGTGTTAGAAGGAGAAAGAAAATCAGTCCAGTTGGGTAGGGAGAGAGCCTGAGGGAAGGTAAATGAGAATAGATGAATTTTGTGATAGTGGGATTTTGGTAGGCAGAAGCTGGGGAAGGAGCTCTGCAGGTGTTCTTGACCACTCTCCTCTGCGCCCTATAAATGCTTCTGCTATGGGGTTTCCCCTCCAAATGTGCACATCTGTGTGTCTCCACCACTGCATCAGGAAGGCTTTTGTCAGGTCACAGGTGATCTCGGCACAGCCAAACCCAGCAGTCTCTTCTTGGTTCTCAGCTCACTCCACCTGCCAGCAGCACTTGTACTGTTGATTGCTCTCCTGCATAAGGCACCTGTAAACCAAGAACCCACTCTCTCCTTTTCATCTTCCTGCCTCCAGGCTCTTCCTTCTCTGCTGAGTATTGGAGTAACTCCAGGCTCAGTAATCAAACTTCTTCCCTCTCTACTCACACTCATCCCCTAGTGATCCAGTCTCAAATGCATGCATTGCATACCCTCAGTCCATTTGGGCTTCTGTAACAGAATACTGTGGAGTGAGTGGCTTATAAACAACAGAAATGCATTTCTCACAGTTCTGGACACTGGAAGTCAGAGCTGATGGTGTCAGCATGGCTGGGTTCTGTGAGGGCTCTCTTCTGGGTTGCAGATCACTGCCTTCTCATTGGCCAAAAAGAGAGCTCTCTGGGACCACCTTTATAAAGACAGTGGTCCCATCCATGAGGTCTCCATCTTCATAACCTAATCACTGCTCACAGACACTACCTCGTAATACCATCAAATTATGAGTTGAAATTTTAACACATAAATTTGGGGGGGAGGACAAAAACATTTAGTGCATTGCACATATGATTCCAAAATTTTTGGTCCAAATCTCTTCCTGAACTCCAGATTTCACACATAAACACCTACTTAACGTACCCGTTTTGCTACCTCATGGGCACTGTAAACTTACCATGCCCCAGTATCATTTCTGGCATACTTCCTCTTCCCTTAATCATCTTCCTTTCAGCAAACAGAATAACCCCCAGTGGCTTCCCATCTTCCTCAGAGGAAGATGCCAATGCTTCTTCGTGGCTGGCCAAAGTCTCTCTCTGCCAGCCTCTCTCTGACCTGCTGCTCTCCTCCCTTCCCCCACCCCTCTTTTGGGCTCCTGTGGCCTCTCAGCTTGTGCTCACCTCTCTGCTGCCCGCAGTGGTCCTCCTTTCTGGCCATCTGTGTGCTCTCACTTCATGTCTCTGCTTAAATGGCACTGCATCTGAGAAGCTACTCCCATCCCCCCTATCTCAAGATAGAGGACACACTCTCTTGGACTTAGTCTTCTTTGTTTTTCTTCATGTTACATGTTTGCTAGTTTGTTTTGCCTTCTGTTGTCACTTGGATCCTGGAGGAGAGCAACTCTCTCATTGTTCACCACCATATCCCTAGCACCAAGTACAGCTCCTGGCACAGAAAGGATGCTCGATAGATATTCATTGAATTATTGATTTATAATATGTTACAAATCCATTTCCCTGAAATAAACATTGCACCCCTTGAGCATACTGAAGCATCTTATATGATGCTGGACCTCCGTCATCCAGCACTGGACCTCACACATGGTGTTGCGTGAACTGAGGAGACATTTCAAGAGTCAGAAAAGCATGAAAATCATAGAGATAGGAAAGCACAGGAAGCTTAGGTCCAGCAAATAATCCAATTTAGCTGAAGCAGAGATCCGTCCATATAAGAGAAAAAATAGAATTGTAAACCTCAAAGGAACATGCTAGTGTCATCAACTCTAGCCCCAACTCAAAATGTAGGCATTCACAAGCCCTTATGAGTAGACAGGATTTTCTCTATCTGCAAGGAGGTTCTTTGACTCCAAATTAACATTATTCATGATATCAAGGTTTCCTTTTGGGCTCCCCTTTCCCTTCTCAGTCCCATTTCTCTTAGAGCTGAGCTGAACCCCCAACTTTTCAAGCTGTTTACCCTGCAGCACCCCTCCCTGAGGCAAAGAGCCACACTGGCTTTCTGGGCCTGTCTGTTTTGGGAGCCATGCTGGGCACTCGGCTTTAGCAGGCTTGATGAGAACGAAGGAGGGAGGGCAGTCCCAGCTCGGTTCTGAAGCAGAGAAGGTGTGAACGTTGATTATACAAATTGGGTCATTCCTGTCATACTCAACCAAAACAGAATCAAGAGGCCAAGGGAAAAAGCACTCAGGACACATAACATTGCTTCAGAAATATAATTCTCTGCTAGCCTGGCTTCTGGAACTGCCTAGTGTAATTGAAAACCAGTTTTATCTAATAGTGACTGAAACAATCTGCTGCTACTGAAACAAACTCTGAGACCAGTTTTACCTACCATCGTCACTCACCAGTCAGAGCTTGCCAGCTCCTTAATCAACTTATGCCTAGTGTTCCACTATTGGAACACTAAGCTTGTAGTAGTTATTTATATCCTACCGTAGTAGTTATTTATACCCTACCAAGGTCACCGCCAAGGTCTTATTTTTCACACACAGACACAAAATTTGCAACTTAGGCACAAATGGGTTAAGACTTTGCTAGTGCCAATGAACTTCCTTTCAGAACAATGAATAACATTTCTCCTTTTTATAAAGCCTCCAACTTTCTCTCTGTTCATCAGACATACCAAAGACCATCCAAACTATATGTCGGCCTCAAAACGCAATTCTTGTTTCCCAGATAAAATGTTTCAAATTAAGACATTAATCTCTATATTTATTCGACTTCAACAAGGTGACATGCCAAGTTGAGGTATGCCCACTGCCTTGCTGACAGTCCTCCTTGTCAAGGCCTCCACCATTCCCAGCACATCCACCAGCCTTGAGCTGCTTGCTTCAGAACTTAGGCCTGTTGGAACACATCCAGACCCCTCGTATAATACAATCCCTCTGTCCAGCCCTGGGCTCAGACCTCTATTTGAGCCTGGACTTTAGCAAAGCTCTATTTGACTTTGAACACCATTGCTAAACCTTTCTCCCTAAGCTTTTTGAGACCCTCCTTCCATTCTTCTCAGCCTCTCCTCCTACCTCAGCAGACTCATTTTCTTCTATGGAACAGTTCCTTTGAGAAAATGATAAAACTTACCGATTCATGGTTCTACTCCTTTGTGGTCAGGCCTTCAGGAAGGTTTTAGCACTTGAAGGCAGAACTTGAGCTCAGTGGTCTGACACTGGGAATGCCGGTAGCAGCTTGATCATGCGGAGGTGGGGCTGCAGCCTTCAGAGAGCTGCACAGCCTCTGGGATGAGCCTCCACTTGGGCTGTCTACTCGTAGCACCTCCTGCATCTAAACCTGTGGCCAAGCCTTATGAACCCACGGGGCTGGCTGCAGCTGTTGCATTACAGTTGCAGATTTCAGGTAGATTACTGAGTCAGCCATTGACAGCACCTGATGCTTTCACTGGCCCAGCTGCTGCCAAGCAGATTTTAAGTCTTGCTGAGCCTCTGAAATGGAACTATCATGCTTGCATTGAACAGCATGCACACAAAATCAGAAAATGTACAGTCTACAAGGGTATCTGCAACAATGTGTCCTGTTTGGAGAGGACAGACTGATTAAAAATATTAAAGATTGTGATGTCTTCCCCCCTCCCTGTAGAACCCCCTTCTCTTCTCTGTGTTTATCTTTTGCTGGAGGCACATTTCAGGACTTAAGCCTGACAGTTTCATTTAAAATTATTTAAACTATGCCAAATACAGGCTTTATATATTCAGGTGATTTTTCTTCTCTCTGTGGCCCCGGCATAATATCAAATCAGGGTGTGGAGGATGTCCACAAATCAGGATGCAATGCAGCTGTCATTAATTTCTAAGTCAAGCCTTTTCTCTGCTGCTCCCCGCCCCTCTCCCCATCACTCCATGCAAACACACTGCCTGTGAAGACAACTTCCTTAAATTTATAGCACCGGCAAACGTGTGCTTTGTGAGATGGATATAAGCTCTCTGCCTCTCTGCTTCTCTGCCTCCCTTACCTTGACTGACAAAATCCCTAAGTATGGCCCTAGCTCTCCTAGCTCTGGAAAGCGCAGGAAGCAGCAGTGTGTAGGGACTCTGCTCTCCACTCAAAGTGGGTAAAGGTGTGTTAGGGGATGCCTGCCATTGCCACACGTGGCCTTTCAGAGATAAGGATAGACAGGAAAGGAAATATTTTGTTTTTAAGAGAGAAAAGGGAATAGAGTAGTCCCCCCATATTCAAGGGGGATGTGTTCCACAACTTCCACTGGGTGCGTGAAACAGTGGATAGTACAGAACCCCATATAGGTTAATATGTTTTTTCCTATACATACATACCTATGATAAAGCTTAATTTATAAATTAGGCATAGTAAGAGATTAACAACAATAACTCATAATAAAATAGAATGATTATAACAATATTCTGTAATAAAGGTGAATTTGATCTCCCTCTCAAAAGATCTTATTATACTGTACTGCAGGTAACTGAAACTATAGAAAATAAAACTGCAGATAAGGGGAGATGCTGTAATCCTTTTACAGGTGAGCTGAGCTCTATCTGATTATAAAACATTGAGGAAATAAACGTGCTTAGAGACTGGGAGCGATGTTTGATGAGAAGGTCCCAGATGGAATTGATGAGAGATGCTGGAAGGTTGCACAAGAGACAGGTTCAGCCCAGCTTGCACTTCGCAGCCCACAACTGCAGGCTCATCCCTGTGGGAACCCCACACCTAAAGGCTCTTCAGCCCTCCTTCCCTGAGCCTGCTGGTGTGGGAGGGACATGTGGATGTTAGAGTTATCACACCGTCTTCCCCAGGCAGACACTTGCAGCCAATGCTGAGCAAACATTAAAGATGGCAAATGGCTCCTGCTTTCCACATGGACGTGGAAGCTGAGGTTTTGGAACTTTAGACACTTCCCTTTCATTTAGATTGCATATTTTATACCAACATACAATATACCAATATGCCAGGAAGGTGGGTATTCCAGAAGGCTCCTTGTGGGCTTGCTAATTCCTGGATAAACTCTTCTTTTGTTTGCTTGTTTTTGTTTTTTGTTTTTTTTAAATAAAACTCTTTCCCTTGTACTTGTCTCTTTGTAGTCTCTTTCTTTTCCCACCTCTAGAGAAAAGTAGTCTCTATTCTTCATGCAGGAAATAATACTTGTGGCCTAATTCATAGTAGGGTTGTTGGTACAAAGTAGTTACTATTCCCCAAGCCTCCTAAAAATGAAAAAATTCAGACTACTCACTGTTACTCATTATCATCACAAGAGTTCTCCTCTCTTTGAAGGCACATATGGTGAAGTTGCAGAGGTTGAGTTTTCTACAGAAGACATTTCTTTCTTCTTCTCCTATGTCCCAACCTCCCATCTCTGAGAGGAGCTCCTGCTGTCATAAATTTGGGGGATTCTCCTCTGCCTATGATAGTTGAGGGCTGATAATCTGGATCCCTGTCCTCAACCATTGGTCCTGAGATGATATTGTGGGCAAGAAGGGAGGACTCAGAGATTCAGGAAGCATCCATGGCCCTGAAATATTTCTGCTTTTTGGACAGACAGCTCTGCTGAGCTGGAGCCATTGGAAATATGGTTTTGGGAGAACTGGCCCCAGAAAAAAAGAAACCAGAGTCGTGCATGCTTTTATCACCCAGGACATTGACAATTCCACAGTCCCAAATGGCTGCCAAGACATGAAGATGGCTATTCCCTTGCCCCCAGCCCTGCACACCTGCTGAAAATTTATTAAATAAAGTAGCAGCCTCAGTCATCTGCGCGATAAAAATCCCACCCAAAGGCAGTACCAGCACCTGTGGCCTAATTCTAAGTATTGTCTGCGCTGCAGGAGAAGGGTGCGGGAGCTCTCAGGAATCTCAGAGAAGCTGGGCTCATGCCAAGACCCATAACTAGCTGTGGGGTCTTGGGAAAGCCAAGAAGCCCTTCAGCCTCAGTGTTTTCATAGGGACTAAAATACATGTCTATGTCGACAGTGGCTGTCCAAACAAAGCACCTGTCATGCAGAGGACATTTTCCCGTATCATCACATAGCTTTACAAGATGGCAGAAAAGTTATAGTTAACTTCTTCCTACAAATGAGCACACACATGTCAGTTGGTTCAGAAAGCTTCCTCCTGGCCTGTTTTAATTCAGAACACACTAGAAAGAAGTAGCCGTCTGTGGAGGTGCTGAGCTCGGGAAATGGGAAATGTCTTTTCCCAAGCTTTAAAAAGAGGATGCCTTCAAAGGCGAACTCCCTGGCTGAGACCACCAATAGACTGTGGGTGAGCAAAGAGTGTGTCTGTGCCACAGCAAAGCTCAGAGAGAAAGTGGGGCCTGCAGCGGGAAGGCCACAGGGCGCTCGGCAGCACAGCAGGTTGGGAGTCCAGGCACTGCCAACAAATGCCTTTCCATTTCTCAGCCCATTAAACTCAGAAAACTCCACACATTCAGAAGTCCTTGATGGTGATAAAATAGCATCAATCCCTCCCCCCACTTCTTTTCTAGGAAGCTTTGCCCCAGGTGCAAATCCAGGGTCCAAATGGCCTCTGACCAGGTGAGGAGAGGACGCTCAGTGTACAGGGAAGGGGGCGGCAGCCCAGAGAAGCCAGGGTCATCGGAGAGGGGGAGTGTGTCTCAGGCTTTGCCGGCTGTTCTACTGGAGGTGGCCAGGCTCTCACAGCCTCATGCCCCTCCCTCCACTGCCACCATGGGCCAGAGCCTGATGCCTTCATGCCCTGGTAGCCCAAACGGTCTCCTTGCAGGCCACTGTGTGTGCTCCTCCTCACATCCGTCCTTCACACATGCCCTTGTCAGAGTCAGCTCTCCAAGCCCTGGGGGACCCCAGGTTCCCCAGATCACACACCAGCACTAGTTCTCATGGCTCCAGCAAGGATCTCACCTCTGCCACTAGAGCCTCCCTGTCATTTGGTCTATCATCCACAAACACCTGGACTTCACGTTCCTTCCTCTAAACACCTGTTCCAGCCATACCCATCTCTTACAAAATGTCCAGATGACCATACCCATTTCTGAATCTGCACATGAGAGTCCTCTGGCCTGGGAAGGCTTCTCTCTGCCCACAGCAGTTCCTGCATGGGACCCCCTTCCAGCTGCACCCACAGTCTCACTCTTCCACAAAGCCTTCTCTAAGACATCAGCCCAGAGGAATTTCTCCCTCCTCTCACTCCTTTTGCAGTATTTTCTGCACTGCAAAATTAGCACCTGATGGTATGCTGTCTTCTTTTCTAATTATCTGTACTAAGTAATGTGTCTTTAAAATATCCAGAGAAAATACTCATCTATACAGTTCTCTCTTGTGCATATGCTTGGTTTCCTGGCTAAGCTCGAAAATCTAAGCCTCTACACGTCATATGTTGCTCACAGTCCCACTTGGATATAGGCATAGAGTTGGTGGTCCATAAGTGCTTATAATAAAATATTTGTTAGTTATTTTTCTTTCTTGGCATGTATACATTTTTTTTCTAATTCTGAAATTAGAAGGAGGAAATTTTGTTCTGTTTCATTTAAAGTACCCAGAACAAATTTGAAAGATTCTTTTAAATGGCTAATATCAATTTTTATGTCTATAGACCGTGTGAAATGGGCACAACTTGTCCAAGGGAGTTTGAGGACTCCAGCAAGAGTCCCAATGCCCTACCCTGTCTCCTTTGCTCTCCTAAATTCTGGAGAAATAAAGGTTTATTTATTCAACAAACATTTCTGAGGCATCTACTACAACGGTTCATAACCCTGAATGAATATTTGAGCTATAAAAAATCTAGACCCTATATTCACAGATTTCAGTTTAATTATTTGGAGGTAGAGCCCAGCACAGATATTTTAGAAGGCCTACTAGTGATTGTAAGTTATAATCTCTATTAAGAACCACTGATCTATTATATGAAGTGCTGTGTTAAAAACTAAAATTAAAAAAAAAAAGATATAACTGAGACCTTGACCTTGAGAAGCCAGTGGTCTAATCAGAAAAATGGATGAGGAGCGTGCACAAGAGTGTGAAGGTGCCAAGGGCAGTCCAAGGTTTATGTGCACATGGTTGGCCAAGCAGCCCAGGACAAGGACTCCGGGGAGGCTTCCCTGGGGTCAAACCAAGACCTGACTTGGAAGCTGTCAGAGTGGTGATTCATCAAATAAAAAAAGGAGAGGGTCCCAGGTGGAATGGGCCCAGGGAGAAGTGACAGCAGCAAGGGACTGTCAAGGGTAATAGTAGCTCTTCTTTGACTGAGTTCTGGCCAACAGATTGTGGGTGGTAGCCATGAGCCACTTTGGGTTATGACTCCTCCACTTCCTCGCCCCATGCATAAACGTTGTCTTTCTTCCTCATCTACTGGATGAATAGCAATGAAGCCGAGGACCAAGACAGGAGTTAGCAAATACAAGGAGGGAAGGTGGGACCTGGGAAGACTGGCCCGCATGGGAGTGTAGTCTTTGGGAAGTTATTTTGCAGGACAAAGTAAGTGGCAGTGACTTAAGAGACAAAAGAAAGCAGCCTATGGGCAGGGACCTGCAGGAAAGGAGAGAAATCGTTATAACTCCAGCTGTGGCCCTTACAGCAGCAGTTTCATGGAGGTAACCGTGACCTTAGCTAAAGCTTACTGGGACATCTCAGATTCCAGGTCTCCTAATCCAATGTGTGCGTGAGTAAACATGGGGACATTGCCTGGAACGAACAAGTGGAGTGAGTAGGTAGAAGCCGCCTTTTCTTGACTCACCCGGTTTTCATCTGGCAAGCAGAGTGGGTTGACAGTGGAGCCTGTTTGTGGGGACAGGTTTCTTGTACAGGCAGTGCACAGGTGGGACATGAGCTGGGCTTCCAAGGCCTCTCCAGTCCTGCATGGCGAGGACAGGATCAGCTAGTACACCTGCGGCCTCCATGCTTCTGGACACACACGCGCTTCTCTGAAGGGCCAGCTGGTGGAAATTACCACAAGAACAGAGCACGGAGGAATTAGAAGAGAGGGTTTGATGAGAGAGATGAAGGCGGCACAGATCTGGCCGGTGCTGGAATCACCATCTGGCTGTGCAGCCATCACAGGCACTCTCCTCCCTACACCGTAATCCCTCTGCAGACAAGATGACAGGACTCAGACCTAGTCCACACTCTGCCACCAGCCTGCTGTGCACCCCCGGGCAAGTCCCTTCCTCAAACTGGACCTCTGCTCCTTATCTGCACAACAAGGAAGCTGGACTGTAATGATCTCCAGGGTCCCTTCCTTGCATAGAAATTCAGAATGTAAGCCTCCACCTCCATGCCCCTGTGGGAGTCCACCTGAGTGAGCAGCCACACCTGGTCACCCTCCAGTTCCTCTCACCCATGCCCGCCTACAGCCAGCAGTCCCCGGCTGTCCTTCTGTGTTGCTAATCTCATGCATGAGTTACTGCATGGCAGCTCCATTACCAGCCACAGTGTCTGTGCTGATGAGAAAAAAAATAAATGTAAGCACCTAATCTGACTGAGCCAATTTATAGCTCAGAAGCACCAGAGACCCTCCCTTCTTCCCCTTCCCTGGGAACACACAGGACTTTGTTTTCCAAATTCTTCTTCTTCACCACCACATTTTGCCCCTGCTCTTTGAATGTGCCTATTGTAGGCCATTGCTGCTGTCTCCTAGAGGGTTCTCAGTGGATGGACAAAAGCTTCCTCCTAAGCAGAAGCAGGGGCTTTAGAGATGCCCCCTGCAAAACTCCCTAAAATGACTTAGGCCACCATTCCTGCCACTCTATTACAGTCCAGCTGAAGCTGAAAGCCACTGGAATGCAGCAGGCTTGTCGTGACTTCCCGGTCACCAACATCACTGGCCTGTTGGTTGGGGCCGCCACAGGCAGCATCAGCCCTGGACAGAGAGGCTGGACTTCGAGGCCTTCTCCAGCCTGCAGCCTTCTTTCCTGCAACCTGGAGGAGTGCCTCAAGGACAGGGTCGGTGTCTCTGGCCTGAGGTAGCCTCTTCCTTCCATGTGCTCTGCACTGACAGACTGAGAACTGTTCAGAGAAGAAGGAATGGGAAGTGCAGCAGCCTCTGCTGGTTTTCTCGTGAATGAGAGTTCCCTGAGCACCCATAAGGTCTTCCTGGTCCGCAGGTCTACCACCTCATCCTAGCAAAGACTCCACCTGGCCTCCCTGGAAGGGCCAGGCTGCATGCTCAGGTGTGTATTCAAGAGCCAGGGCTGCTCCTGCCAGCCTGCATCATGTTGGACAGGAGGCTGGCATGTGTGGGGCAGGGACAGTGAACCCCCTGGGGATGAGTCCATGGGGACAGAAAAATTATTGGTGGGGATGACAGATTATTGAACAGAGAGGCTGGATGCCACGCAGAGAAGAAGATGGTGCAGCTGTGACGGCTGCTCCAACCCCTCACTCAGGGCAAGGTGGGGGGACAAAGGCAGCAGCTTCAGCACAGCACAGTCTGCTGAGCTCCTTCCTCGGGTAGCCCAGCCTCCTCATCTCTGAGAGCGGGCACTCACCCGGGGCTACCACGCCCGCACGTGGAAGCACACGTGCTGAGAGGTGGCACAGGACAGATGTGGTCTGGCAGCGGGGCAGGGTGGGGGTGCAACCCTCCAAGCCACCAGGTCCAGCTTTCTAGGTTTCATCTTACTTGCTTTCCAGCATTCACCAGAAATGGATGTGAAACCCGACTGCCCAAGACGCAGAAGTACAAGGCGAGGAAGTGGAGCAGAGATGCAGAACTAGGCCAGACCTGCCCCAAACGGGAGGCCTCATCCGCGGTGCATGATGGCGGCTGCGGTTCAGGCCTCTGCGCTGGAGGCCCAAATGGAGATGCAAAATCTCATAATGGAACATCTGTCTCCCCTCTCCTCTCCCTTCCCCCAACTCATCCAATTACCACATCTAACATTATCCATCATCTCGTCTTTGTGGCAGCAAGAATCGAAGAACAGACGGGGAAATTAATAATAATTGTGGTGTCAAGGCACGGGATGCAATCAGAATGCAGCGTGGAAACAAATACAAATACAAACAAACCATATTTATTCTTCTGAAAGATTGCTCAATTCTCACTCCCTCCCTCTCCCGAGAGCTGCCGGTGCTAGAGCTCAGGAAAGAGAGGTATCAGTGCTAATGTGGGGATTAGGAATTGATTCTGCAGCCCCAGCCTGCACGGCCACAGGGAGCGCTCTAATTGAAATTAGAGCAGGGATTTCGGAGCCTCCGAAGAGGCAACCAAAATTCATCAGGGCCCAAGTGGGAAGCAAAGGGAAGGGGCGTCTCTTTATTTCATGGTTAGCACGTGAACTCTGAAAAGATAAAATGATAAACAGAAGCAGCGGCCTAGGAAAAGGTCAGAGAGGAGGCAACTCCCCTAACCTTGGGGGTCCAAAATCACATCGGGGCACTCCAACCAGCCCTCTTGGCCATCGCAAAACCATGCGGTACTATCCCCATATACAATTCCTGAAAGCCTGGAAGTCGCTCTAAAGGAGAATATTCATCTCCCTGCAAATATAGACAGCTCAATGACCCATGCTAATAAGCAGCAGCCTTAGCCTGGTCGTATAAATTAGGAGACTATCAAAGCAAAAATAATTATTTCCAGCTTTGGTGTGTCTTACACAGTCATATGCATATTCCATTTCTATCTTTCCTTTCTGACATTCTTTTCAGTTAGGCTAACAGTTAAAAGTATTTGCTTTCCATCAGCCTCTCCGCTGGTCACTGTGAAGGACCACAGCCAGCTTTTAGCTGGGACCTATTCAAATGATGACACATGTCCTAGAAATACTCTAGATAACAGTAAGGATGGAGGCCTGTAAGTATGCTGAGAATTATAAGTCATCTGGGTCTTAAAACTGCATTAACCCTCATGAATCACAGGTAGTCAGCAATGGCCATACATATGTGTACTTAGAATTGACTTGATCCCAAACTTTGAGTCAGAGAAGCACTTATGACTTCTACATGGGATCCAAGTGCTGTGGGTGAGGCCATGAGCTCTTGCTTCAATTGGCTCCAGGAAGCTTTGGATTTCAAAGAGGAGGCAGAGGAAGGCGAATGTGTGCCTAGGTGGGATGGATGGAATAAACCCTTTTATATGAAGAATTCACCTTTTCAAATGTTCTAACTAGTACTGTTTATCATCTCTACTGAGCATCACAGAAGAGAGAGAGAACAGAGTTTGTCTAAAACTCTGAGTGTGCTCATTTGGAAATTCTAAAAGGAAAGAAAAGGGAAATTTGGGAGGAGAACAGCCGGGAAGGGTGAATGGAGACAAAGCACAGGCGGTTTCTATCTGCAGGCTGGTGAATTTGGGAAACCACCCTGAGGCTGAGCCGGGCCTGGGAAGTTCTCTCCTAGGGACGGTAATAGAAACAGTTGTCCAGAACGCAAATTTCATTTCAGCACAGAACATTTCCATAGCCTCACAATGCCAAACTTAAGTGGGGCTCAGACAAAGGCTGGGAAATCTCTGATCTATAAGAATGCCCTTCCTCCAATAGGCTTGGGGAATTGGGTTGGAGTTAAGATGTGTGACGTCTTAAGTTGGATATTTGAAAACTCTGCAGAAATTATCTGGAAGTTTTAGTTGCTGAGACAGGTCAAACTAGAACGGGGTGGGCAATTGATTTCTATAAATAGCTGGATAGTAACTATGTTAGCCTTTGCAGGCCATCAAGTCTTTGTCACAATTACTCAGATCTATCCTTGTAGGGAAGAAGGAGCCATAGACAGTATGTCAGTTAATGAGCACGGTTATGTTCCAGTAGAAACTAATAAGTGGCAGGCTGCATTTAACCAGTGGGTTTTGCTGAGTTTGCTAACCCTTGACCTCAAAGAAAAAAATAATTGGGCTCATAATAATTTATAGAGTGCACCCCAAAAGCAAAGGTGGTTGGATGATACTTGGATAAATCTCGTCTTGCAGGAATTGTGAATGCTTGCCAAGCTTGTCATTTGGAAAAACAAGCAAGTCACATGTGTCCTGGTCACTTACACTAGTACACCTCTAAATACTTCCATGTTTCTCTCTCCTGCTCCCACACTCTGGGACTGATTACCACAAGCCATCTCTGACCTCAAAGTTGGTTAGCTCATCTGTCACACCCCACAAGGTCACAGCCCTATCTCTGGTATGCTGAACAGGTCTACTCAGTTTAGACAGTGATCCCCAGGTCTTGTCTTCTTTGCCTATCTGCTTTCTCACCTCATCTCTTCAACTAAAAGTGAATTTTCTTTTTCTCATTCACGCATTCAGATGATGCACTGTGCTTCCTAAGGTGACCAATGAGAACTAAATGAATCTGAAATCTGAATGTGCAAATGTGTCAGTGGGTGCTAATAGTGTAAAGCTGGGTCTCTGCATGGCTGTATACATACCCTTAGGGGTACAGGGCAATGTACGGAGATACACATGCCACAGGAGAAATACAATGCAGCTCTCAGAAGCATGCAGTGTGCTCTAATCATTTGGGAGGAAAGTTAAATATTATCACTAATTCAAAATATTTTATATTAAAAATGGCAATAATAAGGATCATCATACAAATAGGATAGATTAATAATTGATGTGAAATTCCAATATTGCTGCTGACTTCTTGGTATTATACTATGACTTCAGGTTGCTATGGATATGCACTTACTTTTCTCTCTCATTAAGATATTTACTTATGGAAAAGTTTGAGAAGCCCTGATTTGATAAGTACCCCTTTCCTGATTTTATGAGAAAATCAAGGTCTAATATAATCTCACTATTTCTCATCATCCTTCCAGGAAACACATTTGTACCCACATATAACCTTCTCTTACATCTTCTCTGCAGTCTTAGCCAACAGAAAGCCCTATTAGATCAACTGATTCCACTTGTATCCTTGACCCCAGCTTCTCCACTCTTTCTGTGTTGTGGCTTTCTTCTGTTGGTCACCTTTAACCTAACCTAAATGTTCTGTGCCACACCCCCCACAACCCCGCTTCTTAAGGCTCTAATATAGTCATAAACACATTCAAGAACCTTCCATGCAAAGCCCTTAATTTATGCCGTGACCTTCTTTACCATCCAATCTTTCTCCTTCCTCAATTCATTCTTCTCAAAACATAGTCCATGATCTCTTTCCCTTTCTATTTCTCAAGCCCCAACTCTCTAGTTTCTATCCTCCCCATTCTATTGAAACTGTTTTTGGTCAGATCACCCAAGACCTCCCAACTGTAAAACTTGTAAGTCATTTCAAACCTTGTATTACTCGAGCCATCTGCAGCATTTGATATGAGCAATCTGATCCCCTTTCTCTCTCTTTCCATAAGACGCACTCCTTGGACTTTTATAATGTCAAGTTGCCCCTGCTTTTTCTCATTTCATTCTTATTGTTTCTTCCATTTCTTCTTTCTGTCCCCCATATTGGCTTCTATTTTTTTTTTTTGGTTCTAAACTTTAGCCACTGTTGAGCATCAGGGTTTGACTTCACTTTCTCTACCACCTTTTCTTAAATGAGCTCAGCTCTCGACTATTCCCATTCTTTTAACTAACTATACAAGTTTTCTATTACTTTGTAATGGATCACCCTAAAACTTGCAATTTAATGACGCAAACATTTTCTATCTCACAGATTCTGTAGGTCAGGAAGCAGAATGCAGCTTAGCTGAGTGTCTCTGGTCAAGATCTCTTATGAAGTTGCAGCAAAGGTGTCATCTGGAACTATGGTTTTATCTGAAGACTCAAATGTAGGTATGGAGGCGTCTTCCTCCAAGCTCATTCACATGCTTCTTACAGGCCTTGGTTCCTTGGCAGGTGGGTGGGTCTCTGCACAGTGACACCTCATGCCATGGAAGTTGGCTTTCACCAAGGCAAGTGATTCAAGAAGGACAGATAAAGGCATCTTAAGATGGAAGTCACTCTCCTTTTATAACATAACCTTGGAAGTGAGTTCCCATAGCTGCTTCTGTAGTCTACTCATTAAAATTGAATAAATAAGTCCAGCCCACAGTTGGGGAAGGGAATAACACAGGGCGTGGATATCAGTCAATAGGGATCACTGGGGACTATCTTAAAGGTGACCTACTACACCACCTGTGCACTGATGGCTCGATGCATATATTTCCAGCCTTGGGCATCTCCCTTGAGTTTGACTCATGTACTCACTACTTGCAGGACAGGCTTCTCTGGATGATTCACAGGCACCTCAATCTCAGTTTATTCCAAGGAAATATATTTTCTTCTGCAATATGACAGACTTTTCTCTTATTCTCCAAATATGATACAACCATACACCCAGGCATTCTAGCTTGAAATGGAAAAGACAAGCTTCTTCTTTCCCTCTTCTTTATTCTGCTACAATATGGCCAGTCTTCATTGTTGAATTTTGTTACTAAATATTTTCAACCCATTTCCCTTCTTTCCAGTGCTCTACCACTTATAAAGTTGAGTTACTCATTGTATCTCTCTTTAAACACTGCAGCAAATCTAGCTTACCCTGTTCAGCTCACCACACGTACTGTGTATTAGATGCCCTCAAGTTCTGAAGACAGAGATGGAAACAGGTAAGAATATCTCCTTCTATGGAAAATAGTATGGATATTTCTCAAAGAACTAAAAATAGAACTACCATTCAACTCAGCATTCCCAGTACTGGGCATCTACCAAAGGAAAAGAAATCATTATATATAGAAAAGATACCTGCACGTGTGTGTTTATCACAACACTACTCACAATAGTAAAGGCACAGAATCAACCTATATGTCCACCAATGATTTATTGCATAAAGAAAATGTGGTGTGTGTGTGTGTGTGTGTGTGTATAATATATATACGTATATATATAACGGAATACTATAAAGCCATAAAATGATGAAATTATGTCCTTTGTAGTGACCTGGATGACCTGGAGGCCATTATCCTAAGTGAAATTACTCGGAAACAGAAAGTCAAATGCTGCATGTTCTCTCTTATAAGTGGGAGCTAAGCAATGGGTACACGTGGACATAAAGACAGAAAAAATAGAGACTTGGGACTCCAAAAGAGGGGAAGATGGGAAAGGGATGAGGGTTGAAAACTTACCTATTGGCTACAATGTTCACTATTTGGTTGATGGGTACACTAGAAGCCCAATCCCTGTCATTATGTAATATACCCATGACACAAACCTGCATGAGTATACCCCCAATCTAAAATAATAAAAAGAATTTGACCACGCACTGAAAGCTGTTATGTCCCCTCTGTTGTAGTGCTGCTGCTGCTGCTGCTATTGCTCTCATCGATGAGGATGATGATGAAGACAGTGATGTTAACATAGATGGATCACACAATTGGTATAATAAAATGTGAGTCTCAGTCCCAACCACGGATGCAAACAAGTTTTATCTGTCTACTGCGACTTTCAGCCCTTGTCAGAAATGCCACAATCATGGGTTCCCATGCCACATGTCATCATCTCCGCTTCTGCACCTGGATGCTCAGTTAAGGCTCAGTCCTGAAAATAAACTCTGTTTGTGAATGAGGAAATCATCATCACATAATTGGGGCTGCTGAAGAGCGTGAGATATCATTCCAATTGAACACTCCTCTGAATTTTTACCCTGTGATCTGAGGAGTGGTGCATCTAATCAATCACCTAAATAATGATTCAATTTCTTGTAGATGTACCCATCTATGGGTCTTCTATAGACATTTCCCCCAGGCCTCCAATGTTTTCCCTATCTCCTGGAAGAACATCAGCACTTCCTCAGGAGTGAATCAAGTAAGTCATCAGCACCAGCTCTAGCACAACAGAGACAGCCATGCTGGAAAAGCTACGGAGAGATACCATCCTCTGGCAGCAGCAGACAACCCTATTCCCGTCTGTGAATTCAATGGACTTCCAAATGCAAAAAGACAGTTGGTGCCTTAGGACAAATTTAGCTGTGGCTGGGCTAGATCATGGATGGTTACTAGCATGAAAATTCATTCATATGGGTTTGGAATATAATACCTGACACGAGATATATCAGAGCTGCCATGCTCCAATCCTAGATAAGGACACAGCAGTAACAGATGGAGGAACAAGGCACTTATCTTGTTAGTTGATGGATTTATGTTCTTTTCCCCTTCCCTACATATTCCATAGTGTTGTGAGTGGTGGCTTTGCCGTGCAGCATATGGAGAGTGAATTGATTTCTTTTCTCCTTCCTTAATTCAATAAGAATCAGAGTAAAGGATAAACAGCTTGTTGTGCTAGAAAAATTTCCAAACAGTCAAGAAATTCTCAAACTGCCTTTTCTTCTTTCCGTAGTTAGGAATTTAGTTCTGGGAAGCATTCCTCCCTCAGCAAGAATAGAAATGAGAGTGCTTTGCATGATTAGGATAATGGCACATTCATGCTCTCTGGGCTTTGGTTGGAGACGCATCAGCTCATTCTAACTGCATGACCTAAAAGAGCTGCGCTTAATATAGGAAAGAAAGACAATGCCTTGCAATCAAGATAATTCCTGACATGACTAATTACAGTGGCCTGAAGAACTGGATTAACTTCTACTTCCTCCCAATACCCCTTTAAAACAACGGTTTAAACAACCTATATAGACAAATAAAATGAGAGACAACATCAGCAGATGAAACGCGTTGGCAAAATTGTATAGGATGGAAAGCAGATGAATGAATGGTAACTGATTCAGCAAAGCAGGGAAAGCAAAACCTGAAATGCCTGGGGAGGAGAAGCAAGCTGATTCAGGCTGCAAACCCCCAGACATGGGCATGAATTTTTTTTTTTTATGGAGGCTGTGGTGAGGGGTGGCACAAAAAACAAGACGACTGTTGAAAGTCTCCATGAGGAAGAGTTACATTCCATCACTCATCTGTGGAAACTGAGAGCTAAACTGCTTTCCTGGGAAGAGATGGAGAGCTTATTCTCTAGAGTAGTGGTTTTCAAAAATGTAGTTCCCAAACCAGCAGCATCATCATCACCCAAGAACTTGTTAGAGATGCACTTTCAGGGGTCATCCAAGACCTACAGAATCAGAAACTGTGAAGGGGCAGGGCCCCAGCAGACTGTGTTGTCCCAGGCTCCCCAGGGATTCTGATGCATGCATAAGTTTGAGAACCACTTGGTAACAAAGCATGGTAGAGTCAGAGATGGAGGAACTTAAGCAGATTGGAAGAGTTTTCTCTGAAAAAGCCACCCACAAGAATACAGAAAAAATTACTGACACTTGAGGGATCTTCACCAAAATGTGTAGCTCCCAATTAACCTAAAGAGAAGCCTTTGAGTCAACAAACTCATGTATAGAGCTTCCAAAGGGCATTTTAGCACCCAACCCTATCGTCTCAGCCCAAAATCTCCTTAAGCTGATAAGCAACTTCAGCAAAATCTCAGGATACAAAATCAATGTGCAAAAACCACAAGCATTCCTATGCACCAATAACAGACAGAGAGCCAAATCTTGAGTGAACTCCTATTCAGAATTGCTACAAAGAGAATCAAATAACTAGGAATTCAACTTACAAGAAATGTGAGGGACCTCTTCAAGGAGAACTACAAACCACTGCTCAATGAAATAAAAGAGGGCACAAACAAATGGAAGAACATCCCATGCTCATGGATAGGAAGAATCAACATCGTGAAAATGGCCATACTGCCTAAGGTAATTTATAGATTAAATTCCATCCCCATCAAGCTCCCAATGACTTTCTTCACAGAATTGGAAAAAACCACTTTAAGGTTCATATGGAACCAAAAAAGAGCCTGCATTGCCAAGACAATCCTAAGCAAAAAGAACAAAGCTGGAGGCATCACACTACCTGACTTCAAACTATAATACAAGGCTACAGTATCCAAAACAGCATGGTACCGGTACCAAAGCAGATATATAGACCAATGGAACAGAACAGAGGCCTCAGAAATAACACCACACATCTACAACCATCTGATCTTTAACAAACCTGACAAAAACAAGAAAGGGGAAAAGGACTCCCTATTTAATAAATGGTGCTGGGAAAACTGGCTAGCCATATGTAGAAAGCTGAAACTGGATCCCTTCCTTACACCTTATACAAAAATAAATTCAAGATGGATTAAAGACTTAAATGTTAGACCTAAAACCATAAAAACCCTAGAAGAAATCCTAGACAATACCATTCAGGACATAGACATGGGCAAGGACTTCATGACTAAAACACCAAAAGCAATGGCAACAAAAGCCAAAATTGACAAATGGGATCTAATTAAACTAAAGAGCTTCTTCACAGTGAAATAAACTACCATCAGAGTGAACAGGCAACCTACAGAATGGGAGAAAATTTTTGCAATCTAACCATCTGACAAAGGGCTAATATCCAGAATCTACAAAGAACTTAAACAAATTTACAAGAAAAAAACAAACAACCTCACCAAAAAGTGGGCAAAGGATATGAACAGACACTTCTCAAAAGAAGACATTTATGCAGTCAACAGACACATGAAAAAACACTCATCATCACTGGTCATCAGAGAAATGCAAATCAAAACCACAATGAGATACTATCTCACACCAGTTAGAATGGCAATCATTAAAAAGTCAGGAAACAACAGATGCTGGAAAGGATGTGGAGAAATAGGAATGCTTTTACACTGTTGGTGGGAGTGTAAATTAGTTCAGCCATTGGGGAAGACAGTGTGGCAATTCCTCAAGGATCTAGAGCTAGAAATACCATTTGACTCAGCAATCCCATTACTGGGTATGTACCCAAAGGATTATAAATCGTGCTAGTATAAAGACACATGCACACGTATGTTTCTTGCAGCACTATTCATGATAGCAAAGACTTGGAACCAACACAAATGTCCATCAATGATAGACTGGATAAAGAACATGTGGCACATATACACCATGGAATATTATGCAGCCATAAAAAGGATGAGTTCATGTCCTTTGTAGGGACATGGATGCAGCTGGAAACCATCATTCTGAGCAAACTATCACAAGGACAGAAAACCAAACACCACATGTTCTCACTCATAGATGGGAACTGAACAATGAAGACATTTGGACACAGGGCGGGGAACATACCACCCCAGGGCCTGTTTTGGGGTTGGGGGTAGGGAGAGGGATAGCATTAGGAGAAATACCTAATGTAAATGACGAGTTAATGGGTGCAGCAAACCAACATAGCACATGTATACCTATGTAACAAACCTGCACGTTGTGCGCATGTACCCTAGAACTTAAAGTATAATTTTTAAAAAAGTCTGTATCAACACCTTGTATACCTAAGGAAACTCCAAAATAGCAGGGGTAAAAAGAGTGGCCTAAAATCTTCCTAAGGAAAAAAAATATCTAGAACTCATACAAAGATGTAGGAATCAGAGAGGCACATGTCTAAACGGCCACCATGGAAGCTAGAGAATAGAGGACATTCTGAAGGAAAACTACTCTGAGGTGAAAATTCTAAACCCAACCAAACTAACAGTCATGTGTGAAGCAAGTTGCTTACCCTTTCCTCAGGAAGTAACTGAAAAGTGCACTCTTCCAAAACACACGAGGAATTTAAAAATAATAATAATAATAAATAAATAAAAAGTCATGAGGCCCTGGAGGCAGGGATTCCAAAATAGGAGAGAGACCTGGATAATGGTGATGGGAGCTCCAGATGGCAGCAGGAAAATGGGAAAACTGGGGGAATAAATAGACATACTCACACAGAAAATACGTAACTCCAGGAAAAACAGAATGTTGTATAGGAAAGTCAATGTAATCATAATTCACTTGGTTTTATTTGCATTAATATTTATAATTTGAATACTGACAATTGATTCAAAGAATAATTGTCATGTAAAACTATGTATTAGGAAAATGGAAGAATTAAATGTGATGGGAGAGGTTTGAGAATGCTAGGCTAGGCGCGGTGGCTCACGCCTGTAATCCCAGCACTTTGGGAGGCCGAGACGGGTGGATCACAAGGTCAGGAGATCGAGACCATCTGCCTAACATGGTGAAACCCCGTCTCTACTAAAAAATACAAAAAATTAGCTGGGTGTGGTGGCGGGCACCTGCAGTCCCAGCTACTTGGGAGGCTGAGGCAGGAGAATGGCGTGAAACTGGGAGGTGGAGCTTGCAGTGAGCCAAGATCACGCCACTGTACTCCAACCTGGGCGACAGAGTGAGACTCTGTCTCAAAAAAAAAAAAAAAAAAGAATGCTAAATCTTCATCTTTTGTATTAGATGAATGTCTAGAATTTATGAAGTAACTCCATAAACATGTTACTGAGAAATCTGGAGGTAAATATCCAAATAAACAGGTGAGAGCTGAAAATGGTTGCCTTTGGAGAATGGAATTCTTGGATGAGAAGAGTAAAGTCAATTTTCTTTTGAAAATTACACTTGTAGTACTATTGACATTTAATTATTTTCACAAAAAATACATGATTTTTTAAGTTTCAGACTTGAGGTCCTCTGACCCCTAGTCCCCGCAGCCCCACTGCACTGTGTCTCAGTTGTCCTAACCACGTGGTCTTGAACAATTCATTAATCAGACTTAACCAGGCAGGGTTGATCTTTGTCATCTCAGGTTAACTGTCACTTCCTCAAAGGTGTCTTCCCCAACATCCTCCAATGTAAAGAAGATCCTCTGTCAGTTTCTCACACAGAAACTTGTTCTACTGAGCACTCATCACAATTTGTAATGAGATAATTATTTACTTAATATCCTTTTCCCTCACTAAACTATGGAGTCCATGAAGGGATAGGTGTTGTCTAACATTATTTCCTCAGGGACTGGCAGGGAATAAAGAACGAATGAGCTTGCCTACCTCCAATCCCTTCTCAAGAACCATCTTCCCATGTCAACAATGGCATTCTCTTCTTAGGGAGGAATGTAGCACTCTCCCTGTCTGGGATTTTGCTATTAATGGTAAGAATTCACACAGGACAAAGATGAGGTCTTGGAAATGCAGAGGGTTAAATCTTCCCTCCATTTTAGGTAGGTTCAAAACCTCCTGCACTCATCAAATATTGTTTTGATTCATCAAATAGGAATCATCAAACATAAGAATGTTTCATTCTTTTATACCTTTTATCATCCCTCCCTCTACCACTCTAAACAGGGAAGTTTGGGTGGTGGTTGGGTGTGGGGGAGTGTCTGATGGGGAGGGGTAGGGAGTGGGATTCTTTGCTGTACAGTGTGGAAACTCCCTGGGAGCTGGGTTGGGGTAACAAGGAGACCCTCACCCAGTGGCTGCCACATTAGGAGATGCACGCTTGGCTCCAGGCTCTGTGTAACCTTGAGAGGGTCACCTTTCCATCTGTGAAATAGGCGTAGAAGCCAAAATGACTTTATCCAAATCCAGGGTGGTTGTGAGCAACAGATGAGACGGTAAATATTTACTGCAATCATGAGTGATGTTGGGCCAGCCACACGGGGGGCTGGGGATTGCTCATGAGCACGAGAGTCTCTGCTGCCCAGAGCTTCTTCCTTGTGGAGGGAAGCAGGTAAGCAGATCACTGGCCTGGGCTACTCTCTTATCCTGAGTTGCAGAGGTGGGTGCTGGGTGAGAGGACAACTTGGCGTTCTGCCTAGTGATTCTGGCATTTTGGGAATGTGCTTAATGGTATCTTTTTATCTCATCATCTGCCTGTCATCTTGTCCACTCACCAACTCAACTAAGTCTAAGTATGTGAGGGGTCTAGGGAGGGAGATGTTTTGGCCAGGAAGAGAATACCAAGGACCAGTGCCCTCACCAGAAAAGCAGCCCTCACAATGTCAAATTCATTCCCCTCGGGCATCCTTTCTGCTTTCCTCTCCTCTCCCACTGCCCACAAGACACCCAAATGAGAGATGTACACAACCAGGGAATGATTCCCGCTGGGAAAGCTGCAATCCTGAATTTGGCTGAAGGGTGGCTATAAAAATAGACAGGTACCACTGATAAACAGCAAAAGGCAAACCTAATCAAGACTGTGGGGATTTTGCAGGTCTCTGCGACACTGTGTGGAACAGCTGCAAATCAAGCTAATATGAATCACCGTAGCATATCTCCCTACAGCTTGCAGGAGACTGCAGTCCCTCGGGGGACAGCCTGGTGGGTTGGGAAGATACTAACTATGATCCAGCAACACGTTTGGGGCCTGTGGGGAGACAGGCTATTAGGGCGGCAGCCCGCAGAATGCTGCCAGGAGAGAGCATTCAGGAAAAGCAGGTCATTCAGACTGTGTGGCCCAGAAAGGTCCTGGCTGCTGTAGCCTGCAGGGAGACCCTCCAACGAGGAAAACAGGCATGGCCCGTGGTGGGGGGCAGAGGACCTGTCAGCCCTGCTGGAGCGCTGTGATAAGGTACAGGACAGGCGCTGGGGCTCAGGAAGAAGCATGGAGTGCCCCTGAACATGACGCACCTCTCAGGGTGAACTTGCCTCTTCCCTTTGTGTAATCAATCTGGATCTTTGCCCACTGTCACTCTCTCATCGCTCAAGGCTTCCTCTTGTTTTCCTAACCACAGCTGTATGTTTGATAGTATGGCCCGGGAGAAAAAGCTGTGGATTCCAGTCATTATTCTGCTATTAATGGACTTGGAACCTGGAGAAAGCAAGTCCTCATACCTCCCTGAATTTCAGGTGTGTGGCCATCACAGCGGTCCATACACCTTCCCATCCTAGACTTTCTGCTCTTCAGTCATTCTGGATTCTTCCTTTCACCCACCTAGCACCACCCCCATCCCTGGAACTGTTTGTATGGCTAACTCTTCCTCATAGTTTAAAAATATACCTTTCTCAAAGAACTACCTATGCCTTTACACATGGTTGGGACCCTTGTACATTCCTTAAGCATGTTGTATTTTTGTTTTATTGCAATTATTACAGTGTTCATTAAATAATTCTGTATGGCCAATCCCTTCCTGGCTATAGTCTCTGTGAGTGAACATGGTTGATGCTGCCACATCCCAGCACCCAGCACAGTGACAGGCACTCCACAAATAGGTATTTAATGAATGAGTAAAGGCCAGCAAATAGCTTTGGAGCACAGCTTAAGTGCTTCATTCTACACTAGGTAACAGGAGTATACTGAACAAGATATAGTTCCTGCCCTAAAGCTCCAATAATATTTGGGACCAGACTGAGAAGTAAACCAACAATTACAATGTCAGTGCCATAATAAGGGTAAGATCAGAGTGCCTTGGGACACATCTGAAGGAAATGCAAGCTATTTCAGGAGACCAGGAAAGGTTTATGGTATGAATTCATAATAGCATTATAAATCCTACTGAATATGCACATTAGTGCAATACTGTGTGAGCAGAAAACCCTGGTGATACGGAGACAAGACAAAAATGCATTCTTTATCATTTATTTGCATGAGAGACCCCCCAGCTGGATGTGTTCAAATAGCATATATGGAAACACCAGAGTTGTCAATTTAAGTGGCTCTGGTGTTCTCCAATATTTTCATTTGTTTCCACACTCCTATGTGAGATATACAGCTATTTATTTGTGTGTCACTTTTTGTCTTTATTATTCGTATTTTTTCACAAGCATCATTATCATTAGCATCACAGATGATTACTCTAAAAAGTAATGACACTCAAATCTGGGTTCCTAAATGACTGTGAAAACACTTAGGGCACTCACTGAGTTCTCGCAACAACCTTGTAGAGTGGGTATCTTGACCCTATTTACAAATAGAACCCTGAGGCTGGGCAGGGGGTCCTTGCTCACACTGTGAAGGAAGGAAGAACCCAGGTGTTCTCCCTATTTCTCCTATGCTCTTTGAACTCTTTTACAAGGCAGCTACCCCCTGCCTTGGCATCTTTCTCCCGAGAGGCTTAGGGAATCACAACATTCATTTTCAGTTGTTCTTGTCACCATCCCTCAATCCCTTAAAAATCAGATGCAAAGCATCACCACCTTCCAGTTCTAAGGTGAGGGCTCTGTGGTAGAACCATATATACCTTTATGACTCACCTAGTCTGGAGCAGAATTTCTTTATTTATTTTGGGTCAGAGTCTCACTCTGTCACCCAGGCTGGAGTGCAGCAGTGCGATCTCAGCTTACTGCAACCTCCACCTCCTGGGTTCGAACAATTCTCCGGCTTCAGGCTCCCAGGTAGCTGGGATTACAGGTGCCCACCACCACATTTGTCTAATTTTTTTTTTTTTTTTGTATTTTTAGTAGAGATGGGGTTCCACCATGTGGGCCTTGCTGGTCTCGAATTCCTGACCTCAAGTGTTCCACCCGCCTCAGCCTCCCAAGTGCTGGGATTACAGGCATAAGCCATCACCACCAGGATTTATTTCTAATCCAAGCATTTATTCAATTATCAGGCCAGGATCTTTTGAGGCTCTACTATGTGTCAGAAATTGTGCTAAGAGGTTGAAATGATACAAATATTAAAGTATTAATTTCTTCCTGTTCTTTCCTCAAGTCTAGGGGATGAAGACAGATGTGTCACACACAGTGTGACACATAGGGGGGAAGCATGTCATGTGGGAGTGACCACAAGGAGGTGGCCAGGTACATCGAGGAGAATAGAGAGGACATGTAAGAGGGCCGCCATCCAAAGCAGGTCTCATAGGATAAGGCACTGAGGGCATGGAAGAGGAAAGAGGCCACGCATAGTAGATATGTGCAGATAAATCAAGAAGTAGGGAGGAAATACGCAAGTGTAGAAAACTGGCCCAGGTTGGATGCAGGTGCAGCCTGGAAAGGCAGTTTTGGCCAACTTACAGTGACCTTCATGTGCTCAGCTAAGAAGTGTGAACTTACACTGAATAAGGAGGTGGGCAGAGAGAAGAGTGACAGGTGTACCAACAGTTTCAGCTTGGGCCGCCAGGTGGTTGAGATGCTATCGATCCCAATAATAACATCAAGGGGAGGAGAAGTTTTGAGAATAAGGTTTTCTGCATACTGAGTTTGAGAGGCCTCTTGCATATCCAAGTCCACATGTTTAATGGGTAGATGGAAATATGAACCTCGATCCCAGGGGAGAGATCTGGTGAAAGATGTAAATTTCAGAGTCATCTTTGTGAAATTGAGAGTAGAAGTTATCTAATAAAGAGATCACCCAGATGGTATGTAGACATGTAAAAGAGAGACAAGGATGAAACCTCAACAAATATCGACATTAGCTCAGAGAAAAGAAGAAAAGCAAACATGGGGTTTCACAGAGGCAGAAGGAAGAGTGGAGGAATGCAGCAACCTGGGGGGTCAAGATTGCAAAGCACTTCAAGGATGGAAACCCATCATGCCAACCCTTCAAAGCAACTGCGTTGAAGAAATGAAAAGATGAGTCAATGGTAAGGTCACGGTTGACCTTGACACATGTCCTGATGGAAGTTGATTTGCAATGAACTGTGTAATACATGATAACTGAAGACTTAGAGACCCACTTTCAAGAAGTTTAGCTGACACACCAGGCGAAGTGGGAAGTACAGGTAGAACACCGAGGGACAGGAGGCATTAAGGGAGGCCCAATCACATTGACTGTGAAATGGGAATTTTAAACTTTTATTTAGAATGTTTTCAGATTTGTCCACCCTGTGAGGTAAATCCTGTTGTGGTTTTCCAGAGAGTATAGAGTTCAAGGGGTCTTATTAAGAAGAGGTATTGATCATTTTCTTCTTTCTTGTCCCTGGATCAGAGAAGGTAAACTGAGAAGCTATACTTATTTTTTTTCTCAGCACAAATACACTGATAAGAGAAGCTGTCATTTTAAAGACATTCTGACTAGATGTTTTCACAGTTAATGCCTAAAGATTCAGATTTTTTACCCCAGAACTTATTTGGGTTTACTTCAGGGACTATGCTATGGTCTTTCTTGCAATTCTGCACACCCACGGAAAAAGCATCCCCAAATTGGACACCTTGATATCTCAGGTGCTGGTCTTCTGCTTCTGGACTGGACAGCCACAGCGAGACTGCTGCTACCTCTCACTGCATCGCAGATGCAACTTAACTCAGGAAAGCTACATATGTAGTTTATTCAAGGTCAGCATCTTTCTCCTTCCTGGCAAGCCCCTGACCACCAGAACCATTGCCCTCCTGCCTTCTCCACCTCTGAAGGTCAAAAGGGTAAAGACCAACTTGGGGGAGGATAATAGAGTGACAGCATCTCATAAAAGGGAGATCTAAGGCTGGAGAGAAAGTCTGCTGATTGGGTGAGGTGCTTCTGTGGATAGGGAGGAGGAATGTTGACCTGGTGAACTCAATTTACTCCACTGCTTTACACTTAAGAAAATACGCCAGCTCTTCTTCCGCTTTTGTGCCCCAAGAAAGCCCAATGGCCGCAGCTCTCTGCAACCTGCCACTTGCCTACTAATTTAGCCGTTGAGCAGAAGTTCGGGCTCTGACAGGTGGGCCTTCCGACAAGAGCAGAATGGATATCAGGGTCTCTGGCCTTTGGGTCCTGATTTCATTTCAGATTAAGAGCCGCTGAAATGCAGCAATCGATAACTCAGCTCTTTTGTTTGCTTGTTTTTTCCAAGTCCCCAAAGAGATTAGATCTGATTTCGCAGACCTTTAGCGAATTTAATTGTTTTTTATTCACAGTTGCTCAGTACGACTTCTTAGAGGCTGGTAGCAGAGGAACTCTCCGCAGCATACAGGGCTCCTTTGAGCTAAAAGCAGGGTTCCTCGGGTATGTGGAGGAGCCCAGGGTCGTGCCCCTGTGGGGATGCAGTGGCTTCCCATGGCTCTTAACCCCTGTGCAGCCACCCTTCCCACCACTGTCCTGGAGCAGGATTTCTGTCCTCCTCACTCAAGGGGTCCACAAAGAAATGTGTGTATGGAATCAGGGATGTGCCTTCTCAGTTCCCAGACTTCATCCTGACACCCAGATTATGACCACTAGGAGTCTTCAGCAAGGTTGAGAAGAATCTGAAGGGAAAGATGGCCTCTTGGCCTAATGAGGACAAGGAGCTCGAAGCCTATGCCTCAAAGACCCCTCAGCCCTCAGTGATGCCTCCCAAAGTGGGACACTGGCAACCTCCCAGCAGGCGTGGCCATTGGTCACCACCTCCAGAAAGCATCTCCACCACTATCAGCCTCATGTCTCGCCTGGTGAGGGTCCAAGCTTTCTGCACACATTACCAGCTACGTTAACAAGTCTTGACTATTTTACTGTCTTCCTCAACAGAACTCTACTACTGCCCAGGGAGATAACAGCTGCAAATAACTTTATTGTTCCTCCCAAGAACTTACTGAAAGACCCATTAAGCTACCAAAAAGAAAAAAAATTAAAGGACAGTTTCTACCCCCAAACTCTTTGTATTCAGCGATCCTGCATGATTATATCGTGATTCCTATAGATACTGATCAGCCCCCTCCCTAGCTCCTGCATTGAGAGACTTGCCTTAAACCAGGCTTCAAAATCTCCCAAGTGGTCCTGCTTTGCCCTTCTCCTTCAAAGGCACTACTGACACTATGCAGGTGTGGGGCTTTCCTTAGTGCCAGAAACCATGAACTTGGCTGTGTCTTATCAACATGTGTTTTAGTGATTGTGGAGGATAGCCAATATTCGATCCTGGCTTCAGGGAAGCCTTTGGACTCTTTCCTCTCTCAGAGTTCTAAGTTCCCCTTATCATGTTGTTGGGCTTTTAACGTGTATATTATTTGCTTTAGTGTCTTTGAGACTTAACATCAAAGAGCTGCTATTGATTGAGGCACCTGAAGCCAAACTGTTTAGGTGTGAGGGTATGTAACTCGCAGCAGGAACTACAGGGCGTTTTTGGGAAACTATGGCCTGAGATTGCACAGAACCTTGCACATAATTTATTCCATTTAAATTATTTCTCAGCCCGCCTAAACCAAAAACAAACAAACACTCCAAGAGGTATCAAATATCACATTAAAAGGAGACAACTAGCCAGACGCAGTGGCTAACACCTGTAATCTCGGCCCTTTGGGAGGCCGAGGCAGGTGGATCACTTGAGGTCAGATGTTCAAAACTAGCCTGGCCAACATGATGAAACCCTGTCTCCACTAAAAATACAAAAGCATTAGCCAGGCATGGTGGCAGGTGCCTGTAATCCCAGCTACTTGGGAGGCTGATGCAGGAGAATTGCTTGAACCCAGGAGGCGGAGATTTCAGTGAGCCAAGATCGAGCCACTGCATTCCAACCTAGGTGACAGAGCGAGACTCTGTCTCAAAAAAAAGAAAAAAATTTAAAAAAAACCCGGGCGTGGTGGCTCACGCCTGTAATCCCAGCACTTTTGGAGGCCAAGGCAGGTGGATCACGAGGTCAGGAGATCAAGACCTTCCTGGCTAACATGGTGAAACCCCATCTCTACTAAAAATACAAAAAAAAAAAAAAAAAAAAAAAAATTAGCCGGGCATGGTGGTAGGTGCCTGCAGTCCCAGCTACTTGGGAGGCTGAGGCAGGAGAATGGCGTGAACCCAGGAGGCGGAGCTTGCAGTGAGCCAAGACTGTGCCACTGCACTCCAGCCTGGGCGACAGAGCGAGACTTCGTCTCAAAAAAAAAAAAAAAAGAAAAGAAAAGAAATAAAAAACAACTAAGCAATCGCAAACTAGACAGTAACTTATCAGCATGTCCTGCTGAGATAAACATGCTGCTTCACAGGTCAATCAGATCCTCCAGGCATTTATCTGAAATAACTTGAGGAAGGTGCATAACTCAGTTTGCCTGCCTGTCAAATGGGTCTAAGTGGTTTGTACATCCCTGAGAAACTGAAATTCAGCTGGCATAGCCTTTGCAGTACAGAAGAGGCAAGGAAGAGACACAGACCCTGTCTCCAGTGCAGTGTGAGTGGCACTGAGCTCCTGGCAGCCTCTACTCGAGCCTGTATGCAAATACCTTAGCAGGACATAGGGATCCAATTGATTTCCCATCTGCTATTTTCTTTCTTTTTTTTCCTTTCTTTCCCTAAAAAAAGTGAGAGCAGAAATTCTTCCTATTCTGCATTAGTGCTTGATGTAATGGTGCAAGGCATTTTTCATTTATCATCATAACATCAGTCAAAGAAATGCCTAATAATGTAAATGCAAGAAGAAAGCCATTAGAGTTTATTTGCATGGCAGCTTTAAGCTCATTCTCCACTCAGGAGGGTGTGTGAAGTGGAAGTTAAATGCACAGGGTTACCTCCCTAACCAGCTGGTCAGGTAGGCACCACTTGTAGCCTCCTCCTAAAGAAGCCTCAGGGAAATGGAAACACCCTGCTTATGAGAAATGTGTGCTGGAATGCAGAGTCTGGCTGCTGACGTCACTGGAGGAACTGGAATTGCTGTCTACAATTCCCTTCCTAGATAAGAGATGGAAGGTGCTGCACCCTGACCAACAATGCAGACAGAACCAGATACTTTATTACCTGCAAGTCAGTTTGGATTTGTTGACCTCCAGGCAGCCTGCCTCTTTTGCGGATTCTGAATTGACATCAGAAAGCGCTCATGGTCTCGGGGCTGCTAGCCTTTTCACGACTGTCAGCAACAAACATCTTTCCAGGCAAGCACCAAGCCCTTTAGTCGACTTTGTGCCCCTGGAAGCACCTATCATGCCACCACTTGCCAATAGAAAGAAGCTCAGCAACAATAACATGTTTTGCGTGAATGAATAAATGAACTACACACACTAGTAGAGGTCCTACAGGTCCACACCTTTAAACATTTTAATGACAACAGCCTTATTCTAGAAATCTTCAAAACTTAGAGAACCCAGATGTTTGGGGGTGCTGAATCTTGACTATGAATGGATTCTCCTCTAACTCATCATAGCAGAACTAGAAAGGCATGGAATATGGAGAAAGAGAAAACTGAATTTAAATCCCCTATCAGACACTTAGTTGGTGAGATCTTAGGCAACTTGTTTAATTTTCTAGAGCCTTAGTTTTCTCATCTATAAAGTGGTGCAATAGGTCCTATATCCTAGAGTTACTCTAAGTAATAAGTGAAAGGATGCAAAGCAGCACCTTTGAAGCTATAATATGCATATGTATAATCTAAGGATCTTGTTCAAATGTTGAATCTTGTTCAACTTTGAGATGGGGCCTGAGAGTCTGCCTTTCTAAAAAGCTCCCATGTGATGAAGACGCTGATAGTCCTGGCAATACACTTTGTGTAGCAAAGATGTAGGGCATCTAATACAATTCCTGGCACATAATAAATGCTCAGCAAAAGTAGATCTTGTTATTGATTATTTTCTGTTTGCAGACTACTTCATTCATGGTTATAAAGTAGAAACAAGAGCAGGAAGATATATAGTCCCTGATCTTAAGCTGATGATTCCTTCAATATTCAACAACTATTTAAAATTTAGAAGGAAAAATAAGTCTCACATGTAAAATGCATCAAATAAGCAAGTGGATTTGAAGTGTAGGAGGAAGGAGTAAAATTAGCCATCTGCAATGACTTCCTGCATGCTGACGTCTTGATTTATACTGGTATACATTCCTTGGAAGGGTGGGAGAGGGAAAAGTGTTCTCATACAATTTCCTGCCCATATAGTTGTCTAGAAGTGCTCAGGTTCTGTATGATTTGGAGCAGAGAGGATGGCCCAATTTACTTGGAAAGATGCTTGTTAATTTGGGGGATTCTGAGATTTGCCCAAGAAATTTGTCACAGAGCAGATTCCAGAAGGACTTTACCGCTTCTGATTTTCTACCTAATTTGCGCCTGATCAAAAACTAATGGCTCCCTTAAAGACTCAGGTATGTGACATACATTTCTCAATCTAACACTGACTTCCAAGCACCTGGTTCCAGTGGTAATATTCTGTAATCAGACTGAAGGTGGGAAACCTTGTGGGGAGGAGATACACATTCAGACCCCGGCGAGGGTGTGATGGAGAATCTGGCAGAGGAGGAAGAAGGCAGGCAGCAGATTGAAGTTGGCCAGGCATCAAGTTCTGAAATATTCTGAAACATTCAAATGTGACTGTTCTCAGATGTCCCAGCTATCCCTGCAACAGCCTATCAGAATCCTGAGCTCTCCTGTGCTCAGACAAAATAAACCACACCCCTTCCCTTCCTCCATCAGGCAAAGTAGACGGGATGCCTACATCAAGTTAACTCGTTGCAGACAAAATGCAGGGCTCAGATTTGAACTTGCAAACTCTCAGTGTTATTCCATCCACGGATTCTTCACGGGCTTGTACTCCTGACCACTGCCTACTCACAGGACATCGGAACAGTTAATATCTCCGGAGAGCATGCAAATCCCCCAGTAATTATGGAAGTAAAATGCATTTACAGGCACAACCCTTATTAGCAAGGCAGCCACCATAACAAAGTTACGAGGAAAAGGGAAATCCTCATGTGTATTCCTAAGGAGAAGAAAATAGCTAACCCCAAATAATCACAATGCTAAATATGCATCTCCCTAGGCTAAGGTGGGTAGTTCTTAATAAAGATATGTAGATTAGTCAGCAGTTGCTTTGTTTAAAATTTGAGGTGGAGCATGGGAAGCATGAACCAGGTAGGACATAGGAGACAGTTCGGAGAAAGGGAGAGTCTAAATCTTGACCCACGTCACCTCCCCGTCATCTCCTCCGTGGGCCCTTAGGGAAACCGGCTGTAACTGCATATGAAGTAGCTTCCTATAAATGAGTCCTAATTAAGCCCCTGTTCCCAGATGCCTTTCTGGAGGGTTACCAGATCATTAGTCTTGGTATCAAAAAAAGAGTCTATGTGGGAAAAGGTCAAAGGATACAAAGGAACTTTCAGCATCCCTCCGATACCTCCTCTCCCCTGAGGCAGGGCTGCACACTGGCCTCCAGGCAGGAGAAGGGCCATGTGCAGGAGGGACTGGAAATCTTCTTAGATGCCTCTGTCCTCTCTTGCACAGGTGAACCCTGTCGCTTCACAGAAAAAATATTAGCCAAGGGCCTTTGGTCATCCAGGGCAGGAAGCATGAGAGCCATTCCCTAGGCTCCAGGGGAGGAGGCAGGTTGCAGCCAGATACAGGACTTACTGATCTCAGGGTGAATGCATGATTTCTTGAAGTAAAGTTGCAGTTAATAAGATGGCATGCTTCTCCCTCTGGGTCGAATTCTCTTCAAGCTTCCGGCCCATCTCACACCTGCAGGGGCCTGCATGCTGGACTCCAGCTCTAAGGGTACACACTCCATCTGCTCGGGATGAAGGGAGACTGGAGAAAGAGATGAGAGGGCAAGGGAGAAAGGCCAAGGCTAGACAATGGGTGGGAAGCTCCAGAGCGTGGTCGGCGTGAAGCAGAGGAGGCATTACATCATGGAGGAGAACCAGACCAGGCATTTGCCAACAAATGCTGGTTCTAAAGACATGACATTCTCTCCATTGTTCCCTAGACTGACTAAAATGGACTTTTATAAAAAATGAAAAAGAAATAAAACAAATGCATTTTTTGTTTGCTTTTCTTGGTTATGTCTCCTGAGCCCACCCAATTCCAGATGCCCAAGGCTTGAATTCCCTCAGTGGCTGCTCTGCAGAAGGGAAAGAGCCAGGGATGCATAAGAATGGGAGCCAGTCTCCAGCTCCCAGTGGGTCTAGAACATGGAGTTTTGGAGGTGAAGAGAAAGATCTTGCCAGTGAAGTGAGCCTTAAGCCTCCACAAGGTACTCAGCATTGCTGTCTATGTTAGTTTCCTATTGCTGCTGTAACAGATCACCACAGATGTAGTGGCCTTAAACAACATAAATCTATGACCTTACAGTTCTGAAATGCCGAGGACCAAAGCAGTCTTCCTAGGCTAAGGTCAAGGTGCTGTGGGGCTGGTTCTTCCTGCAGGTTCTAGAGGAGTCTGTTTCCTCCCTTTTCTCAGCCTCTAGAGGCTACCTGCATGCTTTGTCTCGTGGCCCCTCATAGCAGCTGTCCAACCTCTTTCTCCCATCATCGGGTCTCCTGTTCCTGCCTTTGACTTATGAGGACATTTGCCATTGCATCAGGCTTATCTGGATAATCCAGGATAACTCCCCATCTGAGGATTCTTAACCACATCAGCAAAGTTCCTTTCTCCATAGGCAGCATCTTGTTTGCAGGTCCCAGAGACTAGGGCCTAGACACCGTTAGGGACGAATGGTCCCTCATTATGCAGCCTACTATACCATCACTTATGAAATGCCATTGAGCAATTGCTATGTGAGAGCAGGACACGGTACCTGGTGCTGATCACCTGACTCCCAACAACCAAAGGAAGGCGCAGGTTGATGATGGCTGCCTAGCAGAATCCTCCAACAGCATTCTTGGGCACAGATGGCTCTGGTTGAGTGCTCCAAAAATGGTGGGCAGCCACCTCTGCTCCACATTCATTCCAGTCTAAACCACCAGCATTTCTCACTTTATTTGACTGTAATGGCCTCCCGACATCTGCTACTGCCCTCCTCCAATTTCCTCTGGGCACAGCAGCTCAAAGAATCCTTTCTACCTCCATCCCTCCCTCCAATGTCTTGCCATTGCACTTAAAATAAAATCCCACTTTTTATTATGGCCTTCAACCACCTACATGATGTGGCATCTGTCCCCTTCCCTTTCATTCCATTTCACTCTTTCCCTAACCTACCCAGCCCAGCCACGATGGCTTCTTTCAGTCGCTTGAAACATGCTGAGCTATTCCCCCACCTCACCGCCTCCCCTCATTCTGCTCCCTCTGCCTGAAATGCTCTTCTGTCTGCTCTTTTCATCCCTGGTCCCTTCTCATCCTTCAGGCCTCAGCCTAGGTGTCCTCTCTCCAGAAGCCCTTCTCTGGATCATTCTACCTATGGAAACCTCCCTCTACCCCTGTCTTATTCTCCGTTATTTCATCGTGTGAACTGTGGTAGTACTCACCAATTTACTTGCACCTAATAACAGATTTTCATACACATATAAGGTAAGAAAAGCAGACAAATAATTTACCAGCAGTTTAGCTGTTCTCTCTAAGACTGAGGACTAGACTCCATTACTAGACTATAAAATAATGGCAAGGACGAAGCCCAGGTCTGTTTTTTGTTTGTTTGTTTGTTTGTTTGTTTGTTTGTTTTTAACCAAGGTATACTTAGCTTCAGCTCAGTTCTCAGTTCATGGTAGGCTGAGCCATTTGTTTGAGGGATGGAAAAATGAATGAACAGATGGGTGGGTAAACAGGAAGGTGGGTGGATCTATGAAAGCTTACCTAAGGGAGTTGCTTGACTCACCCTGACTTGTGAGGTCTCTAAACTGGTCTTGTAAGTGCATACCTTGGTGATTATCTCTCCCCATTTGGCAATGAAAGAACAAAAGGTGAAGTGTTCATGAGGCGCCACCCTGATTTTAATGCATAGGAAATTTGGTGTGGTGTACAGGCCCTCCTGGCTCTGAGACTTTGCACACATATGATACACAAACATCAGCTGACAGACAAAACCTTGGTGATCTGTTTCGCTTTCTTGCAATTTAATAGAGAATCAATGGACTGACCAGGGATATCTAGATTTTGGTTTTAGCTCCCCTAACCTCTCCAGTGACTCCTACCAGGGTACAAGTAGTTGGCTTTGCACAGAGACAAACAGGAATATAATCATGTCTAGTCTGTGAGTGGATGTGTGGGCTTTTGAGGCCAATTTAATCATGGTGCCCCTAATCCCTGTGCCGGCCTCCACCACTTGCTCTGCATTCGCATGCTGTTCGTTCCCTCTCTACCTGCTATCAATTCCTTAAAGCTCAGTCTTTGAAAGAACTGTTACCAATCCCTGTGAGTGGAAGATGGGAAACAAAGGAGACTTGAATATCTCTAGGTGGTGTCTGACCTTCACAGATGTGGTGACAGAGATCTGCACCATAGATTGTAGCATGCACCACTGCAAATGCAGACGTGCTGATAAAGCTTGGCAGCCTGAAGCCCATGCAAAACGCTGCCTTTGGGATGCAGCAAGGCGTTTGGTTTCTATGAGTCCTCTAACATCACAGCTTTGATACCAGCTTCCTAGTGAGCTCTGAATCCCATTCAAAATTGCTTTGTTGACATTTAAAGGTCTCTATCAGTCTAGTCATGTGGCAAAAAGGATTGGATACAATCATCCCGGCCTCGCTACCTCCTAGCTGAACCTAAGACAAAATGATTGTTGTCTGAATGGCAAGCCCAGGAGTTCCTTCCAGCTCTACAATTCTATGATCCTATGATGCCTCCTGTTCAGCCAGTTGTCTGAACCTCTCTGACTGCCAATAGCTCAGAGAAAAATCCCATTAAAAGAGCAAATGAAACCGGTAACGAAACTTGTCAGGAGACTGCCAAAAGCCCAGGACACTTTCCACCATGGACTGTTTTCCAAAATGCTTACACTGCCAAAGGGACTTCTAGGTGAGACATAAAATACAACTTTCTAGCAGTGCATGTTATGGATCAAGGGAAAGAAAATCATTGACTGACTTCCTTCTTGGGGATTAGGCCCCAAAGGAAGAGAGCTGGTCCAGATGGATTTTGGAGAGTTATGATAGTTTAGGTTCTTTGATACTTATTTCTTGATCATTTTCACAACCCTTACTTAAATTGCCAAACTGAACACCTCAATTAAAATAATGAACATGTCATTTTCCATCTAAATCAATAATTTCATCCAGCAACAGTAGCCCTAATTTTCCTTAATATAAATTCCCTGGAGAGTTTACAATATTCAGAATAACCCAAACTCCAGGTCAGAACTAAGGGCTAGACCCTTCCCTATACCTATAGGCCTACACACTGCCTTCAAGTTTGCTCTAGACCAATTAACTTATCTCTCCAGTTCCCACTAATACTAAATAACAAGTCTCTTAATATCTAACAAAATACAGGTTATACTAATTGGATCAGAGGGGTCTGAGTCCAACATGTTATTTTATTAGAGGTAGCCCTGAGCCCACAGTTTGGGTAGGCTTTCACTGTAGAAGGTAAGGGGGAAATTATTTTTTGTGTTTAATGAACAGTCCTATAGATGAAACAAATGGTATTTGATCAGCTGATATTTTGCTTGTCATGAGGTTGTCAGGATAACTATGAGTTTAAGCTGTCATTCAGATTAATGGAAAGATCTGAGAGTTTAGTAGATCCTGAGAAAAATGATACAATTCATTAGCCATTAAACTAGAAGTTGTCTAATTCTACAAATATCCTCTTTGTACAAATGAAAAGATTGAAAATAAGAAAGGCTTTGTGACTCCCCCAAGGTTACATGCTAATATTGAAATCGAATTGAGACTGGAAAACAAGTCTACTGATCATTTCACCACCGAAGGCAATCAGAAAAGGATATAATGAGAACAACATTTATTTTTATCTTTTTTTCCACTTACACTTCTCTGCTAACATTCCTCCCAATCTTCCAACCCACTCTTTAATTCAAATTCTATTTAAAAGGACATTATATCAAAAACAAGACTTTAAATCTGTTCCTTTGATTTTTAAATCAAGTTATTTTAAAAGTTCAAGTTTGTTTGGAAGATCTTATGGTAAGACTGGTGGTCCTTTCTTTGCCTCGCCCAAGATGTTCCCCATCCCTGTCCCCACATACAATGGAAGTTTAGACTGAGTCTGTTTATTGAGTCTAACTGTGCCTTATACACATGCACCTGATTTTGCTGGTAAGTCTAGTTGTCTTCCCAAGCATAGTGAGTAGAAAATAAGAAGTCATCAGCCAATGTTAAAGGTGGCAGACAGGCTATGGTGTTTGATGGGTAGAAGGGAGTTCAGGGAGAGGCAACCATGTGATTGACAAAGATTTTCGTGACTTCTTACTCAGCAGCTCCTGTAATGCAGCAAATGTGTAAGTGAAATACTAATGGTAAAAAATGATGAGTTTGAAGGTTAAGTTCATTCACCATTCATACCCTCTAGTTCCTCTCTCCCTCTGGTTTTCTCACCAACATAGAAAGGGGTTTGGAAATAAGAACACAATATTGAGACATGTCCCTGGCTTTGGGTGTAGAAAAGGGAAGAAAAAAAAAACATGAAAAGAAGAAACTTCCTAATTCATGATCTGTACCAAATATAGTTGCCAGATAAAATATAGGATACCCAGTTAAATTTGAACCTTAGATAAAAAAGCAAATTATTTTTGAGTATAATTATGTCCCAAATATTTTCTGGAGCATATTTGTACTAAAATAGTTTTCATTGTTTATCCAAACAACAAATATAACTGGACATTCTCTATTTTCATTTTCCAAGTCTGACAACCTTAGTCCCAAAGTAAATAATGAAGGACATTGTGTATATGTTTAAGTCTTCCCTACTACCTCCTGTGCCCACTACCCAAATAAACACATAAAGACAATGAGGGCAAAAACCTCCAAGATATTAACCCACATACCACTAAGAAAATTCTAAATTAATGTGGAAATTCAAGAGTCATCGTGGTTTAGGCCACGACAGTTGTTCTTCAGCATACATCAGAATCACCTGGAGACCTTCTTAAAATACAGATTTCTGGGCCTCACCTCCACATTTTCAGATCCAGTAGGCCTGGAGTTGAGCCTGGGAATCTACTTTCTGACAGATTCCTGGTGATAGGTGGTTACTCTCTGGGCTACTGGTTTAGGAGAAGGAGTCCTGGCCTAAAAGTCAGGGGCCCACAGTCCTGGTTTCTGTTCTACTCTTTACTAGATGTGCAATTTTGAATAACTGATTTAGGGTTATTTTGTTTATGCTTAATAATGTGGTATATGATTATATTCTCAAGCAATATGGATATAAATTAGCTAAGCATTTCCCATAATGACCTTGCCTGGAGAAGAGTTTGTCGGCTTAGACGAATAGCATTCAGTGTGTGCTCACCACAGCCAGGGCTCAGAGGGGGTTCCAAAAGCTTCTGGGAAGAGCTGGGGCACACCAGGCATCAGGCCGACCCAGTTTCTTCCAGACCAAACTTGCTTCATCTGCTTTATATATTGGGCACTGCGAGGAGATTCTCTTTGTAGAAAGGTGCCACTAATTTTTGAAGTTCAAAACCCATTGACTTAGAAAATCACACCTAGGATCCTTTTTAAGAGTCTGCAATTACAGCTCAACCCCATTCCAATTCCATCCTTTATTATCTCTCCAGATGGTCTGCTATTGGATTCACTAATAATAAATGGTCCTATCAGTCTCAAGGGAAGAATCTGACCTGGCTTATGCCTGATGCACACAGTCATCACAACTGTTCACACTAGGAGTCAGAAGCAAGTGGGGAGACTGGAATCTGTTGGGTTTGGGGCTTAGGGCTTAGCGATGCACAATTTGCTTTCCAAAGGCCTGGGTAGCAGCATTGCATAGACAACCCTGTTTGGCAATGGAAGGACTAACATGCAAGCTTCTGAAGGGTTGGAAAGAACCTGCAAGAACTTAGAAAAATGCAAGTACATTGACAGGAAGGCAGGACACTGTAAATGAAGAAATAGGCAGGCTGATTTGGACAAAGTTAAAGAAGGAATGAGGAACCAATTAAGGATCTCTGTCCATCACTGGCAGCAGTCTATCACTTGCCAGTACTTGCAAAAACCAGGTATGCTGGGCAAACAGCCAGGGCAGAGCATGGGAGACCATGCTGTATGCAACCAAAGAACCTCACAGAGTGTTGCCCTTGATCCTTTATCTTCCAAAGGACTCCATTCACTCCCAAATGCTCCTGAACTCCAGAAAGAACATGTCTGAGGGAAGTGGCAGTCCCGGACCTGCTGCCCTGATCTGCACACAGCAGCACTCATCATGGGAGAAACTTGGGTCCAGCCTCTAGCACTGGCCCCTTTACAGGGATCGGAGACTGGGGTCCCAGCAGAGTGCAAGCTCAGCAATGGACAGGCCAGAGGCAAAGGCAGCAGGCAAACTGTCCACTCAGTCCTGGAGAGGGAAGGAAGAGACCTCAGCTCTCCAGCCTCCGCTCAAAGAAAATCCATGCCCCCAGGACATGGGTTTGCTTCATCTCCCAGAGTTGGTGGACAGAGTCACAGTGTAACATGTGTCTCTAGAGTTTACCTGTTTCATGCTGCCCCACCTTTCACCAGAATACCCTGCTCCTCCTTTTCTCTGCGTATGGATTCTTTCTCAAGAGTTCAGGAACGACACTGGTGGAAGAAACCTTAAAGATCTATTGTTCACAGGTAAGGCTGATGAATTGAGGTTCAGTTGCAGCCTTGCCCAAAATTACATAGCTAGTTAGGGTCAAGCTGGGTCTCAGAACCAGGATTCCGTTACTCTACCAGAGATTGTCCCTGCACCTTCCCTCTGCCTTTGGCCACAGGAGGCCTTGTCCTCATGGTCTACCCTGCCCTCTTCACAGCCAGATCAACATAGTAACCATGTAGACTCATTTTTCTTGCCTTTTCATCCCCATAACTTGTCCTGCTTGTCCCCACGGGTTTGGACTGCCAGGAACCTGCTGCCCACATGGCAGGAACATGTGTCTCACTTGCACCTTCAAAGACAACGCAGCCATAAACACTATTATTTTTAATAACATCCCTAGGTTTGGCAACCCAACTGTCTGTGTGCCTGCCTTAATTTAATCAGACTACTGGTTCTTTCAGACTGTGATATAAAGGAAATAGCACTGAGCTGACAAAGATTCCCACTTGGGGAGAAAACTCCACGGTAACTGCAGAATGGTAGCTCTTCCCAAAGCTTCTGACAAAATGGCTCTGGCCTGAGGACAAGAGCAGTGAAGGGGCTCTTTCAGGGATGGAAGGTTGGGCCCTGCCATTGATCAGCACTGTTCTCAACTTGTACTCAACTCACACCACTCTGGCGGCTTCACCACAGTGGGTGGGCTGGCGCTCCAGAAAGCAAAAGGAAGCATGCTTCTGTTTATTACTGAAACAGAATAAAATGCTGTTTAAAGGCAATCAGTTGGAATTGCTTTCAATACATAAATATTTTGGAAAATGATTAGTTCATTTTAATTACTTCACTAACACGGATAACAATATTTTTGCAAGCTGTGACTTCTCCAAGGAGGTTACAAAGTGGCACCAACTCTATTCTGGCGCCTGACTCTAACTTTTGAGAGAACAGCCATTATCTGTTCTATGGGCACAAGAGAGGAGTTGAGGCAGAAAGGTGACCAAAGAGTTGTGTGAACCTCACAAAACCAGGTACAGAAGGTCTGCCTCGTCTTCACCCCAAGGCAGTGTAAGGTCTTGCTGGGTCTTAAAGGTTTAATGTTATCCTTTGCCCTAAGACCTCAGTAATTGGGCCAGGCTCCACCCAGAATCTAAAACCATTGATGACAAAAGGTTCTCCTACTGTAGGTTTCTCCACTTAAACAATTCAGCAGAAAGCAGACATTTTCCCTTTCTTGTAATTAGTGATGATTAAGAAATGTGCACACACACACCCCATAAGAAGGGAGTTGCTTTTGCTGAGAATTGCATTAGAGTACATATTATTTTTTAAAAACTACTTTGTAGATTTTATTAACTCAACAAGCTAAGCACCAATACTGTACTTATAAGCACAGACAGCAGATGAGATACGAGTGCCATCAATAAACCACATCACTCAGCAACAAATTCATTACTGTCAATTACTTGGGTGAATCAACAAACTCTTTTACTTTTGCTATGTTATCTAAATGTCTAATTTGATATGGTGGGGAGGAGAGACGAGGACAGTTTTGTCTTAATATTCTAGATTATGTAGAAATTGAAGTGATAGAGATTATGCAGGTGAATATAAGAGTCACAAATCTATGCTTTGGGTTGAAAACACACCGATAAACAACTGTTTGCTTTTATTTTCCATCCCATTCCTTAGCTTGCTCCTTCCTTTCTTCTGCACAGCATCATTTCCATGGAAGTGAAATGCCCCAAAACATGATACATGCTGAGCCTGGGGCTTGGTCTATCCTGGTAAATTTCATAGGTCCTAACCTGCTGAGTCTGTCATTGTTTCATGATGAGAACTTACAGGCCCATGAGCCCCAAACAAATGCTGTTCTTGCCTTCTCAGCTCTCACATCCCTTCTGGCAGGAGTTTCCAGGCTAACACAGAACAGGAAAGGGTGAGGAAAATGTATAGCTCTTAGGGTTCAGTATAATGAAAGGAAATTTGCTCTTAGAATTGCATTGACATTGAAGAACACTTTGCCAGGCTGGCATCCGGGCCTCAGTCCCCAAGACAAGGGTCCATGTAAGTCTGGGTCCAGGAGTCTCAGGCTTGAGAACAGAGGGGCCCAGCTATGTTTTCTCATCTAACAATGCAAGGGATTTTGCAACAGCTCTTTTCACACAAGTAAGACAAATGCTGCTTATAGTTTTGTTCCCTTTGCTGCATAAAACTGTCCTCAGGGCTCTGTTCCAAACACATAATTGGGAAAGAAGTATAAAGAAGTGACAGCCATGTGCTCTGATATGCCCGGAATGCTCTTTGTGCTCTGCAAATCTGGCACGGTGGGCGGAAAGGCATCCCCATCTACAATTGAGATGTGGGGACACCGGGGGTTTCCTCCTCCAAGTTTGGGAGAAGAATATCACCTTCCCCTGATTTCAGGACCCCTAAGAGTTGTAGACTGCAGTCATCTCAATGTTACTTGGCTTCACCAACTCTCAAGTACACATACACACACACACACACACACACACACACACACACACACACACGGCTCCACCTCAATACCTTTTCTCTCCATCCCCTTAGTCTTTTCTCTCCATCCCCTTAGTCTTGTCTGGTGAAATAAAATAACTGCACCCGGAAGTCTTTTTTTCCTCTTTCTCATCTTACCTTTGAGTGTTGAGGGTAGATTATTGTCTTATACTGTTACATCCTTAGCAATCTTTAGCTTAGACGTGTGCTCAGTGCCAACTAGGAACCAGGCATTGTGTGAGAAAGAAGGGTAAGCCATTCTCCATGCTTTTGAAAATCTGGAGGTTAAAATTATCCATATAAACAAATCATTGCATTACAATTTCATAAGCACGTTATAAGTGATGCACATGGACTTCCACTCAAGCAGCTGGGAGAAAATGATTAAAACCCCCAGGAGGAGTCTATGAAACCCTCACAAGGAAAGTGATATTTTAGCAGAGTTTTAACCATCGAGAAGGGATTTGCCAGGTGGGAACCCCCAGGGACAAAACTGCATCAGAACATGGCCCAGTCATGGATATGAGGATGGAAGTATGTGGTATAAGGGTCTGGCAGCAAATGAGGGTGAAATATTTACAGCACTCAGGACTCAAGAGCCTTAACCAACGCGGTAGTGTTTGGAGTTTCAGCCTAGGAAAAATGGGGCGTCCTGGGAGGTTTTTTAACCCATTTATACCTGTGGCTACAATTTTTTCGGTGTGAAAATGTAGACTTTGCTGATGCCCTTGAGCAGTAGGATATAAATAACTCCCACATGTTTAGCGTTCCAATAATGGAACACCAGGCATAAATGGGTTTTAAGCAGGGTAATAGTATATTTTGTTTTAGAAATACAATCCTAAAGCAAAGGCCCTAATCAGAAATAAAGAAAATATCAGTTTGTTTACAACAGAGTTGAAGGATATATTCTTCCATTAAGGCCACATAATTACAAAAAAAGATTGACGTGAGAAATCAGAGAAGTGTCTCAGGAAGAAGAGATCCAAAGGACATGGCCCACTGAAATGCCTTCCTCCAACCTTCTCGGTTTTTTTTTTTTTTTTGGTTTTTGTTTGTTTGTTTGTTTGTTTCTGAGACAGGGTCTCACTCTGTCACCTAGGCTGGAGTGCAGTGGTACAATCACAGCTCACAGCCCACTACAACCTCAAACTCCTGGGTTCAAGTGAGCCTCCCACCTCAGCCTCCTAAATAGCTGGGACCACGGGTATGCACCACCAGGCCTGGCTAATTTATTCATTTATTTATTTTAGTTTTGATAGAGATGGTGTCTTGCTGTGTTGCCCAGGCTGGTCTTGAACTCCTTGCCTCAAGCAATCTGCTTACCTCGGAGAATACAGGTGTGAGCTACCACACCAGGCTTCTGCACCCTCCTTGATGGAACTAGTTTGGATTTTCTGGCCACATTTATAGATTTGCATCCAAACCCTGAACCCAATAAGACGTTTTCTCTGAGACCCATGCCTGGCCCGCCTTGCAGCTGCCACCTGTTGCTCCCTGCTCCAGGGAAAACTGGCCAGCTCCCCCTCTCCCATCCTTCACCCTTCCGTCCTGACTCCCAGGCCCTCTTCCTGTTCAGCTAGAGGCCCCCTCCTCTACCTGCATCTTCCTTGCTTGTTTGTATTAATTGCTGAGATGCTGTGCCACAGGAGGCTGCTGCTAACAAAAGATTAGCCCTTTTTACAGGAGGAGGCGATTAAAAAAGGAGAGATTTTTGTTTTTAAGACAGATGAAAGAAAGCCCAAGGAGACGTATGTTTGACCCTCCAACATGTTTCTTCAGGCTTCCTGCAGCAGTTCTTAAGGGCGCTTCCAAAGGCAGGCTTTATGAATGCAAAATGAAGTCAGTGCCTTGTGCCTGCTCCAGAAGAAAGGGAAAACGGGGCTTTTATAGACAATATTTCCTTTATGGCTCATGCCGCTCCCCTGCCCCCGTGCCGCTGCACCACTTCAGAGGCCTGCTCGACCTTCTCAAGGTCACTCCACTCAGCAGGCCCCTTGTGCCTCTCCCAGGGACCAGCAGAGAAGCTGAAAGGGCCAGGTTTTGTTTTCTGTTTCTCCTCAGTCACAGTAGAGTCCTTGCCCGGGGGCAGAGACACCTGAAGTTCCCAGCAGGGCGGTCCCAGTTAACTGCCATGGGACTCCTGCACCTCTCTGTGGAAGGCAGCAAGAAGGCTGTGCCTAAGCTTCTCCAGGTTTCCTCCCTCCAACACCTCTTTGTAGCCCAGATGGGGACTCTCAGGGGCAGCTTGAATGAGGACTCAAAGTGCAAAGGGGTAAATGTCCATTCTCAACCTCCATTATACACCCTCCTGCTTCTCAAACAAGTGTTTGATGCTAATACTTTGCAGTCTTAACTAGATTTCACTTCACAGTTAGTATTTGGCTGTACACCTGCCTGTTAGTTGTTTGCTGACATCAATGATTTCTGTCATGGCTTGCATATCTCCAGTTAGTGGGGACAGTGTTCCTCTGTAGGCCCTGACAGCTTTGGAGGGTGCAGATAATGTCTTAGCAACCTCTTGCCTCCTGCAGTCCCTGCCTGGCACAGTGCTTGGCACAACATTGATACTTGCCACATGCTACCTGATTTCTGTTTCTCCAAAGGTAGTTTCTGATGCATGATGGGTGAACCTGCTTTGGGATGATATGATGCCTCTGGAGTAAATTAAAGGAATTGCCTCACCCTCCACTGAACAATAAAGTCAGGTTTGTGGTATGACAGAATGGAATCCCTGACAAAAGTTTTGCAGATGATCTGAGTGCTGATGTGATGTCTGCAGGGCAGGAGTGATTTAGCTGAGAATACGAGAAAACGATGTCACTGATGAACTTGGGCTTGAGTTAGAATCTTTGTGTGCCAAAAATCGTGGAGCTTTGGACAAGGTATCTGCCATCTGGGAGCCCCAGTTTTCTCATCTGCAAGGTGAAAACAAACTGGTTGATACCTCATAAGGTTCCGCAATGAACTCATACCAGCCTCAAAGTAAATACTCAAAAGTGGCAATTCTTTTTGCCCATAGGCTGATCGTTATCTGGTAGAGAAGCACAAGATTAAAATTTTACCTAGAATGCTCTTCACATTTTCAATCACATAAATGTTATACAGTTTTCAAATGTTAGCACCTTCTAGATGCTTCACCCCTACTCTGCCTCTCCTCTCCACAGAATTCATTTTTCTTCCTCTTCAAAAGTCCAAGAATTTCATAGCTGCCTCTGTCATAGCACTTTCACTTTCTAACTTACGTAAGCTTCTTACAGGCAGGATAGGGGTTTGCACATCTCAGCAAATATTTTGCATACATGAGCAAGAGAAGACAGGCGTTTTGTCTCCCTCTTTTGGCCGGGGAGGGTGTTGGCCATTCCTGGACCAGAGCAATCGCTTCTCTCAATGGACAGAACAACTGAGTGACCCAGTGATTAATAACTGGCTTTTAGTTTAGGGGAGGCCTGGAAATGCCCATTAAGGGGGGCATTGGGGCATTGCACATTAATCCTAAACATTTCCCCTTAAACCTAAATGAAATAACTAACTGTTGCATAATTCAATAAGAAGTCCTGGCTGGGGGCCGCGCTACTTTCGGAGTAACCAGTGAATAAGTACCATCCACGAAACTATTAAGTTAATTTAAAATCCTGACAATTTAGCACCACTCTGGTGAGATAAGAACCATTTATTAAAAGGCACAGTTCATTAACCCAAATGCTACTGGCATATTTGCTCAGAGAAAGGGGTGGGTCCAAACTTCATCAGGAAGCATCTTCTCTCCCTGCCCAGGAGCCAGCCCTGGTTCCAGCTGCAAAGCCAGGAAACCTCGAGGGCAAGAATGTCCTAGGAACTGTTTCTGACCCATGACTCCTTCCCCTTTATACCGAGTTCATCAGGGATGACCCCGTAGTATTTGAGTTAAGGCGGAAAGTATGACAAAGCCCAAATAGAGTGCAGGGGAGGTGCTAGAAGCCTTGTGTCCCCACTTTCAACCTTTCTGTGGCCCTTCTCTTTCTTCAGCCTCCTCCTCCCCTGGCTGCCCTGTCCCACCCCTGGGTCCGAGGAATGTTTCCCACATATGTTCTGCATGTCCCACCTTTGTTCTTAGTCACTGGAATTTTGAGTCTGCAGACTGGATGCTGCTATAAAATATTACACAATTCCACGAAGTGCTGCTTTCCAGGGCATTGTATGCAGCTCTTGTATACAAACTGACAAGCAAAGGACAGTGCCAGTGCAGAGGGCTATCTTTTGTGACACTGTTTTTTCTGGCCACATAATAGATCTGCTTAGGTGAAAACTTACTGAATCTCACGACAGGCACATTGTGTCACTACGGTCCTCTCCTGAGAGTCTTGGGTTTTTTCCTTCCTTTCAAAAATCCAGTCCTGTAACTATATTCTCTAGAGACCCTCAAGCCACTGATAGAAATGGTAAGTGGAGTTAGTTGGTCTGGCTCTGGGACCAAGAAAATAGTAAGCCAGTGCCTGCGGCTAGAGACAGACATGGGTCTTCAATATTTAAAACACAACTGTTACTCTGTGGTCTTAACTGCAAAAAGGGAACATCTTAACTTTCTGAGTTGTTTTAATCACCTTGAAAAGAGACTTAATGTGAACCAATGTTTGTATGAGGAAAGTGCCTTTACCTGTGGTCTTTGGAGCTGCTCAATGAATAGTTATGCGTGTACATTTATCCATTTCCCTAGAGCACATTTGTGCACTTTGGGAGGAGGGAAAGAGCTTTTATCCACTTCTCAGAGTGATATACAGTCATTCTCCCTTATCCACATTTCAGTTACCTGCGGTCAATTGAAGTCCAAAAATAGTTAAATACAGTACAGTACGATATTTTGTGAGAGAAATCAAGATCACATGTATATAACTTTTATTACAGTATGTTGCTATAATTGTATTATTTTATTATTAGTTTTTGTGATTAATCTCTTAGTGTGCCTAATTTATAAATTAAACATTATCATATGTTATATATAGGATGTATAGGAGGAAAAATAGCATATATAGGTTTTGGTGTTATCCAACAATTTCAGACATCCACTGGGGATCTTACAACTTATCCCGTGAGGATAAGGCAGGGCTGCTGTAGTAAGGTTGACTTGATTGTGTGGCAAGATATTTGTTTGTGTAAATTATTTCAATATATTCTTAAAATCCCTCAGAGAGATAAGGATTTTAATATGGCCACTAAACTAATAAATGACCAGAAAGTAAATGAAGTTAAACAACTTGTCCCAGTTTCTAGATAGAAAGGAGGTATATTTCATGTTTTGGAGGGATGATGCTCTTATATTCATATGTCACTTCCAAGTAATAATAAAGAAATGTTCTTTCCCTTTTTAACTCTGACATTATTGAGCAATTATCTACTATTTACCAAATACTACCTTAAGTCTTAAAGATCAGTGATGAACAAGGCAATACCCTGTCATTTTGAATTAACACCTTAGTTGGAGGAAATAAACAATACACAAGTAAACAAATTAACAAGACAATTTCAGAAAGTTGCAGGAAGTTACACAGAATACCTGATAGAGAAGGACGGAGTGCAAGTAAATAGGGTGAAAGAGAAAGGGCTCTCTGGGAGTTGAATTGTGGAATGCAGCCAGCAGCAGCAGATCTGGAAGGAAAACCTTCCAGGAAGAAGACATGGCAAATGTGCAGTCCCTGAAGTAAGACCAAACTTGGCAAGTTTAAGAACCAGAAGGAGGGACAGGGTTAGTGGAGCATACTCACTAAGGAAGATGGGGATGTATGAAGGTCTCTAAGAGGCAGGTGGAGGCCAACAGACCGCAAAGGAGGGGTGTGGATTTCATTCCAAGTATAAAGCTGAGTGACAAAATTGGATGTATGCTTGGAAAGTATGTAGGTTACTGTTTGAAGAACGGATTGTAGGAGGCACGAGATAAAGGATGGGTTGAAAATGTGCAGGCAGCAAAACCCACCTGGAGGCGACTGCAAGAGTTCAGGCAAGGTGCCTTTCATGAAGGTATTGGCGCAAACACGAATAAGTATGGATTGGAGATATATTTGTAGGTAGAACTAACAAGAAATGCTAATGGATTTGATGTTAAGGGTGAAGGAAAGGGAGGGACAAGGAAAAATCTTAGGTTTTGGTTTGGGCAATAAGTTTAGAGGTGTGCCCTTACCTAAGTTAGGGGAGACTCGGGGAAAAACAGCCTCTCACTGGGGCAGAAGATAGTTGGATTACAATTTCCATTTGAAACACATATTGCATCAAATGGATGCAATGAAGTTCATGGGGAAGGTCTGGGCAGTGATATAAAATTGGCAGTCAACAGATGTAATCTATTCTAAGGTGCATAATTAACTTAAATGCTACCAAGAAAGAGTGGGGGACACTTTCAATTGGTCATACCAGCCTCCCTTGATCAGAAGTCTTCTGCTATTCCAAGGGATTTGCCCATTTCTCCCTGCCTTAGGTTGAAGCGTAACAGACAACCTTTCATGTGTCTTAATGAGAAAATTGTCATCTGTGGGTATTCTTTCTATCTTTGGTCCCATAAAGCCCTTAATTGTTGTTTTGCAGGGGAATATGGAATTGTGGTCATTCTTCCATAGACAGATATGCACTTCCCTATTATCAAATTTACACCCTGCTGTTCTCTTTCTACGCATTTCTGTGTATGCGATAATTTTTATTTCAATGGAGAATCACTGTGTGATTCAAAGAATCATTTTTGAAGGAATTTTAAATGGCAATTAACCCTAACACATGTAGTACTAGCAATGCCTATCACTCAATGAAGGGAAGGGAATGTTACTAAAACGGTGCTTGTTCAGGCAATGGCAACTAAACCTCTCCATTGGGCAGGTGCAGATTATAAGATGCTGTCGATTAAAGGATGTGTCCCAATTTCAGAGACATGAAAATATGGGTGAACCAATGAACAAAATCACATATTAAGTGTGGGATGTCTTTATTAATCTAGAGTTCATGGGGAAGGTCTGGGCAGTGATATAAAATTGGCAGTCACCAGTATATAGAGGTCACTGGAAACCACAGGACTGGATGAGATCTCCCAGAAAAGTGGATCAATAGAGGAAGTGCTTGAAGACCAAGCCCTTGCAGACCCAGCACACAGAGAAGAAGATGGAAACAAAAGAAACCGAGGAGGGTTTAATGAGGTAAGAAGAAAGCCAGGAGGGTGCGATGCCAGGGAAGCCAAGAGGAACAATTTCACAAAGACAGAAAGGGTCAACTATGTCAAGCGCTGCTGAGAGGTAGATTAAAGATTGGAAATTGAGCACTGCACTTGGCAATATACATGTTGCTGATGACCTTGATGAGAGTAGCTTGAGTGGGGTGGTGTGGACCAACGCCAGGCTGGAGAGCGGAAGTGCGAGTGCTGAAAAAGTGAAGACTGTACATAAGGATCTTTATTGTAAGAAGCTTTACGGAGAAGAAGAGCAGAAACGTGTGTTTGTAGCTAAAGGAAGAAGGGAGGTCAACAGAGATTGTTGATGTTGTAGTTGCCATTTTAAATATGGGAGATACTAAGTGAGATTTATGTGCTGATGAAAGTGACCGAGTGGAGAGAAAATATGCAATGGTGTAGAAGAAAGAGGAAGATAATTGCAGAATTGAAATCCTCGAGGGGAGAGAGGAGAGGCCCCAGAGCATAAATTGAGATGTTGAACTCTAAAATGAGGAGAAATATTTGTTTCCATTATAACGGGAGTGAAGCGTGGGCCCTACAAATGAAAGGCAGGTACACTGAGATTTGGTGTCTGGAAGATAAGTTAGTTCCTGAATCTTTCTGTTTTCTCAATGAAATATGAGTCATTCACTCCAACTGGGAATAAGGAGATTTTTGGAAGATTATAAAACTTTTGAGGAGGGGGAGAAGATACAAATTAGATGTCTCTGAAGAAAGAAAAGCAAACCTCTTAAGAGTGCATAGTGGGATTCCTGGGCAGTAGTAAACACACATTTGCAATTTTTTACTCTGAGATTTTAAAATGACACAGACCACATTGGGTGTTTTTGTTGTTGATGCTGTTGTTGTTTGTTTGTTTGTTTGTTTCTGCCAGCAATGTCTAGTTCTGAAGGTTCAGGATCAGAGAAAGTGGATAGTTGGTGTCAAGCAGACTTGAGATTTTGCCAGAAAAATACAATAGAAGGAAAGAGAACCAGAGAGTTGAGAGTGTCTGCAAGAGTGATCATAGGACCAAAGCATCTATAGAAAGTAAGGAGTGAAGTGAAAATAGGAATGGAGTGAAAACTGGGGGTCTGTGTGTAGGTGATGTGCTGTAACATTTGGGACACAGAGGTGGACTTGAGCCATTGCTCACTCAGTTGAATGTCTCATATTTTACGTGGTCACCACTAGGAATACCTCCAGCAAAGAAGTGAGTCTGTCTGTGACTGGATTGTAAGTAAACGGTGTCTCCTCTCAGAGAACAGTGACAATTCAGGAGGCCTAAAAATCTCAGAATCTGGAAGAAGTTGTAAAGCAGATTGGTTATCTGTTCCTTTTATGCAGTCTAAGCTTTTTCTACTGCAATTAAATTGGATTTCGACTTCTTCAGTCCCCAAAGCCTAATGAAGAGCAGTTGCTTGTCATCCACATGGAGTATCCTTTATTTTAATTGTGAAATTTATTAAGTCACCCCTTAAATTTCTTTCTCCTTCTGGACAATGCCATTTCCTTATGACAGTCCTCAAAGGCCCTATGATACGGCCCTTTGATCATTCCTACGGAGCTCCTCCAGGGTACTATAGCAGATGCTGTAAAAGTCTAATAAGAGTTCCGATAAAGATTCAATAGTACTTATATGGCCAGAGGATATGTCATTCTGCCTGGACTTTTCATTCTGGATTATATGGTTTGAGAATTACTTTTTAGACAGTAGCATTCTCTTGCAGGCTTATGTTGGTTCTTGGTAGTCTCTGTGTATCTTTCCATTCTGAGTGGGCACGCACGAGGGAGCTGATGGCTGGACTGGCTCTCCCCATTGCTTGGCTTGTGCTGTTTTCCTATAGGCCCCATTAATGTGGTCCATCTTCTGTGTGACTCCTCTTTTTCTCTTAGTTTCTTGTTTCTTTGACTCTTCCCATGGAAACTAATCTGCTAACCCCCATTTGGCCATTGGGCAAGCAGGATTCTCCAATATTTGTGTTTTTTTATGACTTAGTTTTCTTTTTCTTGGGGAGATAAGCAATTTTCTCCAATTGACCATGCTCCTCTGAACACCTCAGTGTAAACTGCTGAGTCCTAGACAAGTTCTTGTGTAAGGAACTGAGTATTATAGCAGAGACCACAATAATCGCTAAATATGGATCCAACATTTCATCATGGTGGTTATGACATGACATGTGATTTTCATGGTGTTGCATCCATAACATTATTTTTGGAATATAATCTATGCTTAGGGCTCTGTGAAGCCAAATGCTCCCACCCATATAAGTCAATGAAGACCCTTTGCCCAATTCCTGCCAGCTGTCTTTCCAGAATTGGCACTACATCTAGAAACTCTCTTAGAATAACTCCCTGCTCACAGGGCATGCTATTCCACCAGAGCAAGGTGTCTTCTGCCAAGACTTTGTTGGCTGAGCAAGACATGGCTGACAGTCTCTCCTACATCTGTAACTAAGAGGCCAAGCGTGGCCATTAGTCATAGTTTAGTCTCTCTCTTGGTGAAGGTCCTAGTTTAAATTAAAATATATATATATTTCCAGTGGCCTGACTCCCATAATGATGAGGATAATTATGGGGTAATGAAGAAGTTTTCAATGATAAAATTTATCTGGAGGAAATTCTTTATGATTTCTAATAGTTTACCATGCTAATAGTCTCAAGTAGAACATCTTTTTCAAATGCCTAGTATCTTCAGAGAGTAGAGGGGCACAGGTGTGTATAAGGGATATCCAATGGAAGACAGAGAAAGAAGTAATCACTACTAGGACATCTGAATTCCAGAAATTAAAATCATGTCTTTATTGAGTATCTACTATGTATCAAGTATGGCTACATATTACTGCACTTATGCTTATAACAACATTAAGAGAAGGTATTACAGTTCCATTTAATCAGGTTAAATAACTTGCTCAGATCATATATCCAGCAGAGGGCCCATCAGGGATTCGAACCCTTGTGTACCTGTTTTCAAAATCCATGTTTTCACCCAAGGAAACAACTAAGAAGAGACTTCCCAATAGTCTACCGTGAAAAGACACTTTCTCAAATGCTACAGCTCTCTTGATGGGATGTGGCCCTCTGGTGGGATGAGCTAGATGACCTGAGAGGGTATTCTTTGTGTGGTGTGGGTATGCTTTTTAAGGCCTCTAGGTGGTTTTTTTTTTTTTTTTTTTTTTTTTTTTTATTAAAAGCTAAACATTTTTAGCTTTTGTGATTGTGTTTTGATCTATCTCTTGCTCTCTCCTTTCCACTTCTCCTGTCTCTCTCTGTTTGTCTCAAATTTTCTGTCTGTCTATGCATGCCTCACTCTCCTTTTCTTTTCTATTTCTGTGTGTGTGTGTATGTGTGTGGCAGGTGGCAGGGGCAGCGGGGAAGGTATTGTTGAAGAAGTTCAGTATCAGACTCCAGAAACAGAGAAGGCCCAATGTTAGACCCAAAGAGAGTAGGAAGAAAAGTGGTTTTATTCAAAGCTTAAGGAAGGGAGAGTGATTAAATAATAACACATATCCTAGATTTTCTAAAACATTCCTCATTTCAAATGCTTTGGTACATTGTCCACATAAGCATATCAATACTTACTGGAACTTAGGTATCAGCTTACAGTTCAGTACATAGGGTTTCTCTGTGAAAACAGAAACTTCAGCTTTTCTTTTCTGGTATCTATTCTAGTCACCAGATTCAGAAAAAAAAGGAGGTAACCATGTGTTCCATGTCGACAATGCCCATCAACACATTGACATCTATTCTGGACTTTAATTATCAAAATCATCTAATAGTTGACAAAACCAAAGCTGGGAGAGACAGTAAATAAATTGCTCAAGGTCACACAGTAAGTGGTAGAACCAGGATTCAAGCCAAGCTCCCTCTAGTTCTCAATCCCATGCTTTTGACCAACACTCCAGGAATTTAAACTAGAGACACGGTCCAGGAATAAAGATTGTGCATTTGGATGGAGCTCCTCTGGTGCTTTGTGTTTGAGAAAATGAGCATGGTCTTCAGCACAAGGGATAAAAGCCCCAGCAGAGCCCTCACAAAAGCTAGTGGGAACAGACACTGAGCTGCAATTGCTTCAGGACAGCTGGTAAACTGAGGGGACATAAAGAGAGATTGGAGAGAAAGGACAGGTGATGTCCTGTCCATTCATTTACAGCCTTGTCATCCTCCAATGCTCTCAGCTTTACTGGGGCCCTTCTTGGCTTCCTTACGCTGATGGGGGGTGGGTCGGGTGGCTAGATATCTATCTCTCTTTCATTATTACAACATGCTACCAATCAATGATGAGATGTTAGGGCAATCCGGCCCCATACATAGCATAAATTAGGATGAATCTCATGAAAATGATATTTTCATACATCAAAATAGGTGCATATTAGCAATTTCATGTGTACCCAATCTAATACCATAATCATGATCTGTGCATAGTTACTTTTCCCGTCATGACAGAGCACCAAGCCCATGGACAAAAGAGGTTGCTGTCTGGATAACCATCCATCAATTTCTATGCTGGAGGAAGAGCCACCTCAGTGATCTTGGAAAGCCAGCCAGTCAGGTGCAGAGTCCCAAGAGTCCTACATTGTGCTTTCCCGATAACTGGCTTCCAAATGGGTGCTAAGGATTAGAGCAAGAGCTGACCATATGAGCACCATGGCCGGCCTCATCACACCTCTTCTCAAATGTCTGGGACACTGGGTGAGGGGCTCTGTGTGCTGAGGGTAAGAGTATAGGATTAGCAGCCACACTTCCAGGGCTCAAAGCCCCACCCTATCACTCAGTTTCTGTGTCAGTTCGACTACCCTCTTCAGTCTCCTCATCTGTGAAACTGTGACAAATATAGCAATCTTGTAAAAATGAACAGATACAATCCATACATAGCAACTGGGGTTGTACCTAGCACCTAGTAGGCAGTCAGCAAATTTAAACTACTGTTGTTACTGGAGACTCTTCTTTTGGGTTGTAGAGCCCTGATGTCTGTACATCAATCTCACTGCAGGACTATTCCAACTCTCAATATTCAGAATAGTGAGTCCATCTCTCTTCTACTACGCTTGCTATCCCTGTAAATTCAGGGCAGGAGAGGTTCAAAGGGAGATAAGTATGGTTCCCACGGATTCCAGCTTGGAATGAACATCCTGGCACCAAACGAAGGATGCTTTCTTTTTAAAGAACAATGGACCTGAGTTTGGGGTGTGAGGCAAAGAGAGGAGTTTTAAAAGGGATTTAGGGTCCATATGCACATGAAGTGTTGTCGGCAGCTTCAATGCATTTCTCTCCACGTGCACTGTTTGCACTGCTTCCAAATACATATGAATGCTGCCGTGTTTAATTGCATACACATTGTATACAGGTGCTACAAGACTTATTGCAGTTTTTATTGTAATTTTTTCTCAACCACTGGGTACTAAAAATAAAATTACTTTCATGTAATGTTCAAGCCTTTTGTTTAGAAATTCTGAGAACCATTATATATATAATAGAAGTAATGTGAAAACAAGAGACAAAAGATCTCACTTGAGGTCTGTGTTGTTTTTCCACCTGAATGTGGGGTCTGGGATCACTTTGTTTTTCCATGCCTCAGTTTCCCCTGAGTAAAGTAAGAGTATTTGTGGTAATAGAATTTATAGTGATCGTGTGTAAGGAAATAATCATAAAAGTGGAATAAGGTCATAATCATGGAGATGTTCACTGAAACATTATTTACAACAGCAAAAAATTAGAACAACATAAATGTCCAAACATAGTGCAGTGGTATTGTACATCTACTTGATGTAATATAATGAAACCAATTAAAATGATGTTCACTAATACTATGTAACGACATGGAAAATTGTTTCTAATCTATTCTTAAAAGAAAAAAAAGAGATATAAATGATATGATTATAACTATATAATAAAAACCATGGCAGAGAATAAGAAAAAATTATAAAAAAAATACATTAAATGTCATTGTGCATGAGTGACTTTAAATCTTTTTAAAGCTTCTTTTGTATGGTTTCCAAATTATATTTAATAAAGATACATTACTTAAGCTAAACAAAATACATCAAAAATAATCAGCTGAGAATGTTGGGTTAAATATTTTCTAAAGCTCTTTCAGTTCTAAAATCCAACTGCAGTCATGAAGATTTGATGATATAATAGATTTGTGAAAGCCCTTTCAAACATATGCGATGCTACATTATTATAAGGTCTTATTGTTATTAACTTAGTACCAAGCAGAACTAACATAAATCCACTAATAGGGGAAAGTAGCTATGTGAAAAAGAGGCAGATGACACAGTGATCACTTGCTATTAGAGCTCTTTTTGGCCAGAATATTCTTGATACAACCTTTGAAAGAATAAATTTTACACAGCTTTTTGACATGCAGTCCTCTCTGCCCTTTGTACTGACATAATTGTCAAGCAGATTTTATTGCATTCTCAAGTGAAGGGCAGACAGATGGCCGAAGCCCAGCTTGGGGACTCGTGTCTACTTAGACTATCAGCGGTGCTCTGCAGGGAAGGGAGAGATGAGTATGACTGTCCCTGTAAGAACTGGGGACAGGTACAAAGACTGGAAAAGAGAAGGCATGGCTGGTGGGCTTTCTTATAGAAAACCCCCAGGAAGCCCATTTATACATCCTGATGCCGAAGGGAACTTGAACACAATGAAGGATAAACTCAGGAAAGGAAGTTGCTAGTCCAAATCAGAGGTCACTAGTTATAACTCATGACAGAACAGGAGAACTGATAGGACATGTCTTTATTTCATTCAAGGTGTATTGCCTCATGCCCACCCAAAGAAAGCTATGGGAGTGGGCAAAGCAAGATGAAATAATACAAAATTAGAAGCTGAGCTTCAATTCAGGAGAGCTAGACTTGACCCATGACCTTGAAAACTACAAAATACATCAGCCTCAGACTAGCCACATTACCTCTTAAAGCCTCAGTTTACCCTTGTATAAAATGAGGTTAAGCTATTTTGAAGGAGTACTTAAAAAGATAAAATGATAAAATTGATGAGGCATCTGGTATCTAGTTGGCCCTGAGGGGTCCTCTCAGCTGAACATGTAGATTTCAGGCAGCCTTGAAAGTAAATTCAAGTGTATGGTTCCAAAGGCCTAACATGAAGATGGATTATGCCTAGAAAAATGAGACAGTGAGTCAAAAATGAATTAAAAATATCTTGTCTATTTTCCTCATATATTTGTGTTTGCTTTTGTTACAGCACTCAACTCTGGGGCATGTCACTTGACAAGACAAGAAAAATTAAGAGCTCAGATGGTCAAAACAGGACCACTTTTTCCCAGTTATTCCTGAGTCACTGTCATAGCCCCTTGGGAAGACTCACAGGAAAGCAATAAAATCACAGCATTTACTAGATCATGGTGTCTTAAAAATATTGAGTCCAGAAGTAAGGGAAATGAGGCCCAGATTGGTGACGTGAGCTTCCCAGAGTTGCACAGCTAATCAATAACAGAATTGATGTTCACATTTATGCTCCCCCCCACCTTTTTTTTTTTTTTTGAGACAGAATTTCACTCTGTCACCCAGGCTGGAGTGCAGTGGCGTGATCTCAGCTCACTGCAACTTCCGTCCCCCGGGTTCAAGCAATTCTCCTGCCTCAGCCTCCCGAGCAGCTGGGATTACAGTTGCCAACCACAGTGCCCGACTAATTTTTGTGTTTTTAGTGGAGACAGGGTTTCACCATCTTAGCCCGGTTGGTCTCGAACTCCTGACCTCAAGTAATCCACCTGCCACGGCCTCCCAAAGTGCTGGGATTACAGGTGTGAGCCACGGTGCCCAGCCGTATGTTCCCCATTCTTAATTTAACTTCTTTCAACACATTTGTTTTAATGATTCAAAATATACTTTTATGGCTGGTGAAATATGATCTAAAAGCAACAGACCGAGAGGTGTGAAGGTGTACACATCCACAAGGATGAAGGCTGCAGAGCTGGAGGTCGAGCTGTGCATAGGAAGGTGGCAGAGAAGGGCAAGAATGACACTAATACTACGCCTGGCACTGAGATCAGTTTTAAAAGTCCAGGATGATTTCAATGCCAGTTAATATTTTATAGATTTAACCTTTATCATTGGAAATGACAGATATGGACCCCATTTTGTAGGTGAGGAAGGAGGTTGAATGTTTTGCCCAGTCTCATTGCCCATCAGTAGCAAAAATGAAGCAAGTGGTCAGCTCTCCTGATAGAAAGAAAGATAATTCTTTACCTGACTGCTTTTTACCTGCTTTTCTGGAGCCTGCCCTTGAGTGTTGGGAAATCGCATGAACAGATCTAGACCCTGCTCACCTCCGGAACCCTTTCTGCCCCCTCACCTCTAGGAGCTGCACTGCCACGTCAGGACCCTGGGTCTTAGTGGGTAAGCCAAGAACTTCTCACAGGTTGTTGCTTGAGCCTTCGGAGTCCAAAGGTATTCAAATATGTTTATTTGCCCAGAACTTTAAGCCACTGGGTGTTTTTTAAAAGATAAATCTAGGCAACCAAAGAATAAACTGGGTCGACATCTGGGAGCAGGGACAGGGCTCAGAGGAGAAAAAGAACAGAGGAAATCAGCCAGACTTTATCAACCCCACCACGCCATTCCCAGGCGTGCAGCATGGAGACACCAGCCACTTCTCCCTTTACAGTTTTAACTAAAAGGAGCATTACAGAGGTGAATTAACATTTAAAAAGAATGTAAAAACTCAGAGCTGTTCTAATGATGATTAATGGAGAGCTATAAGGGGGCCATGACCTGCTAGTGTCATTAAATGGATTGGCAAGTTTCTGAGCATTAATTATAAATAGCCACAGGAGTGCTCCTGCTTAAAGGAATGATGATAAATCCAAGTCTCAGAGACAGAAGAAGAAAGGAAAGAAAAAAGAGAGAAAAAAGTTTGCACGTGAGTGTCTGCCTGGGTGTTGTGGGGAGCAAGACAGAGAGTGTGAGAGCAGAGGGAATGAGATAAATGATAAATTAGACCCTGCCAGTCAATCACATTTTCTAAATGTTTTATGTCCCAAAAGCTATAAAAGCAATATTCCTCTCTGCCCTTATTGGAACCATTTCTGTTCAGCAATCATATCAGTTTCCTTGGGGACTTCAACTGAAACGTGCTTTGCCTTTTCTTTTTATATTTACTCTCCAGCCTGTGACCAAGGAAGGGTCAAAGTCCACCACAAATGGGCAGGACAGAGACCCAGTGACCAGCAGAGGCTGAGAGCAGGACTGAGAGGTGCTGGCAGGGGCCATGTGAAGGCAGCCTGACTCCCACTGCCCCCTTGGCCAAGTAAACAACAGCAGAGGGGCTTTTAGTTCCCATTCCTAAGTAGTCTCAGAGAAAAGTCCTGTGCCTAACACCCAAGCTGTTAGGCTCACCAAAAGTGTTGCTGACTCGATAGACTGCAAGCACCATGAGGGCAAGGATTGATTTCTGTTTTGCCTGCTTTATTTACTGCTTCATTCCCAGAACCTAGAACAGTACCTTAGTGCACCATTGGCACCTTGCAAATATTTGTTGAAGGAAGAAGTGAATTGACCAACTTATCCATGATTAAGCATGCACACAGGCCTGATTTCCAAAGCTGAGCTCAATGCTGAGATGCCTGAGTTCTGCAGGGCCTCTCAGTAGATGGACGTTCAGATAATGAGGACACCCCTTTAGAAAAGGCCTCTTCTTCTTAGATAGCCTTCTTGGTCCTGAAGTGAAAGGATGCTAGCTTTTCTCCTAGCCTGATCTTTGAAAATGCACTCAGAGCTGCTGCATTTTGGGGCTGGAAGGTTCGTTCAGATGAGAATCCAGAGAGGTGAAGGCATGGCTCCAAAGTCACTCAACAACTAGCATTAGTAGAAGGGCTGACACTGAGTCCCTACTCAGTCTTCTCTCCATAGAGCACCCAGCCTCTCTCCTTCCCGCTCTGACTTCTCAAAAGGTGGACCAAGCAATCTCATCCAGTGAGGGGCCTAGACAGGCAAAAGCCTGGGGGGCAGGGGCGGGGAATCTCCCTGGAAGACCCTCCACAGATGACCAGACTCTTCTGGGTCTTGGCTTTACCTATGGGGAAGAAGAGATGAAGAACGAGAGTGGAGTAGAGAGAGAAATGAGGGAAGTCAGGGGATAAAGAAAGAAAGAAGCTTCAAGCTGGGACTGGGAATCATGGACACTTCTGGATGATGTTGTATTTTTGTGTGTGTCATTCCTTTTCAAGGCTTTCCCCTGCAAGTCATTATTTCAGCTGATTGGAAAATCGTGTTGAAAGACCTGCTTCTCCGGTACAATTTTCTTCATATCCTATTAGTTGCAATACAATTACAGAGAATACATCAATTCCTGGCCTGCCTGCTGTTGCTGCCAGAGCCGCCTATTAAAAAGCGTCCTTATTAATGGAATTGTACATCTAGGATTAATCGGCTTGCATTGGCCATTTACATTTCTCATTCCACAAGCACTTTTGTTTGCTTAATAGGCTGAAGGAGGTAGGAAATGACACAACAAAAGCCTCTCCCAATTGCGTGTATCACTGGTGGATTTAATATCCCCTTCCTTCTTTCATCCTCAAGTGCTTCACAGGGATAAGATCTGGCACATGCCACTAGAGAAAAGTGAAGCTGCAGCTAGGCAGCGATTGGTGGGGAAAGAGGGGAGGAAGGAGGAGTGGAGAGAGAGAGGCATGGGCCAAAGGTAGGTCTTTGCGCTGTTGGGAAGAAGTACAGGCCCTCCCTCTCTGTTCACCCTGGGAGGTGGGGGTGGGGGCAGCAAGGGGAGGGCACGGGGCCAGGAAAGAAGCACCCAGGGATGAGCACAGGGAGGGGTGGGAGGTTGCTGCCCTGCACTCATGGAATGGGCGTGATCTCCCTTTTGCTTTGCGTGGCTTCTGCAAGTCATCTTTATCCAGTCCTAGGTGGCAGTCCTGGTGGGACCCTCCTCCCCTCACCTGCCGTCTGTCCATTCCTCCATCACTTTCCATTTATGGTTTAGGGTTAGTCAATTCCAAGTCTCTCTACTACTATGTCAAGAAGAGCACAATTTGACAGGAAGGAGCCCGTGTGTGGGGAGGTGGGTGAGATCTCACAGGCCCACGGGGCTTTCTTTTGGCAAGGACTGGCATCCCAGTCTGGGGATCCACTTCAGAGTTTTGGGAAGGACAATTGAGAGCAGGGTCCTTGAGCTCCCTGGACTCATGGAGATGGGCTAACAGGTGGCTGCAGCAGCAGCCTGCTTACGAGAGGGCGTTCCAGACAGAGAGAGCCCATCTGAATAAGCCCAGCATGTGATTATTAATCCCTGATGGCAGGGGAGTGGTGTGGAAAGTAGGGTAGCAAGGAGATGAGGATGCCCCAGGTCTTCCCTCATCCACAGGGACTCTCTGGAGTGTGTGGGTACAATACACTTAACCCTCCACTTACCTCTACATTAAAGCAGGTGAAGCCCAATCCACCCCATATTGCCCTGCAGGGAGTTACCTGAGATATCAGAGATGCACAGGCACTCCAGGGAAAAGCCAATCAAAAATAATAGACCTTGGTGCTCTTAATCAAATTCTGATCTCAAAAGAAAGCAACCTTCCAGACTTTCAGAGCAGGCTGAGGCTTGGGAGGAGGAGTGCATGTAGAATCTGCCACTGGGTGGAGCTTCTTCATTAAAGGAACAGACAACAGGCGTCCAGACTGGGGAGAGCAGGGAAAGTGCTTCCTCTCCTCAGGCAGGAGCCCATCAACTCCTCCTGCTCCAGGAGGCAATGCTTATAAAACACATCCTTCCCAAGGCGAGGCTTTATTGAATTTGCTCTTCTCTCTCCCCTACCCTCACCCATGAGCCAGGGAGGTCTGCGCAGGTCTGAAATGATAGACAGCTAAGGCCTATGAAGCCCCAACCCCTTCCCTGTCAGGGGCTCTGTGGTTGCACAGAGGACTCCCATCCCTGGGATGATATCACCGCAGCAGCAGAGTCAATGTATATTGAAACACTGTAATATAGTATGACTTTTTGCTTTAATGGAATTTTCCTAGACCACTAGGAAAAAAGACTCCATTAACCAAACTACAAAGGCCTCTACTTATTAGTATTTTAGAACAGTGGCAAAACATTTCTTGAATCTAATTATTGCTGACAAATATGAAAATTGAAATCAAAGTTAAATTTTCAGCTACAGTGCCTCATATGCCAGCCTTCTCTGACTTCAACTATTGCATCAACACATTTATTCTTCCAATAGTTTCAGCAGAAAATTGGTTATTTTCCCTCTCCTTTAATCCAGCCTTCTTTCCTCCTCCACTCCCCCCCACTCCCTCCCTGGCTTGGACCCTATATATTTTGAAGCATTAAATCTGACATATTCATCTTGGTGGCTGGCACTAGGTAACTAACTTTATGTTTACCTGTCACGGGTGCAGAAATGAGCCGCACAGGGTGGTGGGAGCCTGTTTCCGTCTCCCAAACCTCTCCTCCCGCACCCAATCCTAGCCTTCTTCTTCTTTTTTTTTTTTTTTTCAGATAAAAGTCATTTGACTGATTTCAAATTCCTGGTGATATCAGGACAGAAAAAAAAAAAAGACTTGTCAACACCTTTCTTTCTTTTCCCCTATTAAGCATACTGTAAAAATCAATCCCTTTTGTCACTTCACTCTGCTTGCGAGAATGTTTAATGGATGTCAAGGGAGCTAATGATCGCTGGTAGAAAATTCATTTTAGATTTGCTATTTATAAAGTACTCAGTACTCAGGTGGGAAATTAACATGAGGCAAGGAGTGGGGCGGGGAGGGCCAAGCTTGGCAGCGGAGAGCTGGGGCCCTGCCAGGCTGGTAGTTGCTTTGTGTAGGTGGCACCGAAAGCATGTGGGGACAGAGAGGTATGTGGCAGAGAAGCCATGTGAGAACGAATAAGGGTACAAGCTCAGGAAACATAGAGACCTGGGCAAGTTGTCCTTTCTGAACTCAAATATTCTCAGCACTAAAATGCTATCTACAACCCCTACCTCACAAGGATGAGGGAAAGATTAAATCAAATATCACGCATGAAACATTTAGCAGTGCCTGGCGCATGGTAGTAGTACACGTGTAGTAAAGGTGCCTTTCCCCGCAGCCCCGTGTGGTTAGGAAGATCAAGACAGATGGATCAGCACAGAATTCTCCAGGACCTCACCCGGGACTGGCTGTAGTAGTTCACACACAAGCCCACATAGGAACCCTGAGTGAGCACCTCCTGGTACCTCTAGCCAGTTAACCAGGTCTGCTGGTGGTTCTCAAACTGAGGTACGCATCAAAAGCATCCAGAGGGCTTCTTGATCCACAGATTGCTGGGCATCCTCTCAGAGGTCCAGAGTCAGAGGGCTCTCTGGGGGTGGGGCTTGAGAATTCATATTGCTAACAAGCACCAGGGGACCCTGATGCTGCCAGCCAGGGACCACATTTTGAGAACCACAGAGATACACATGCAAACTAAAGTGTCTCCCTGAAATGCTGATGGGTACCACTGTCTCCCAGGCCTGCACCACTTTCTTCTTTCTAGCCCATCGAGATGGAGCAAGTCCTTCTCCACCCCGACCTCAATCCACTGTAGGACTCAGGATTTTGAAGTAAATCAATGAATGCTAATTAATTCCTCCCAAATTTTACATCACTGGTCAAGTGTAAGGGCCAAGTGCTCAGGTTATTTTTCTGGCTTGCTTCAATGTGTAGCCAAGCCTCAGTTTCCCCTTCCTCTGTGCAGCTTGTTCCTCCATTGCTGATAGTCCGCTCCCTCCAAATCTCATGTTGAAATGTGATTTCCAGTGTTGAGGTGAGGCCTGGTGGGAGGTGTTTGGGTATGGGGGCAGATCCCTCATAAATGGCTTGGTCCCCTCCTCAAAGTAATGGATTCTCGTTCACTGGAAAGCTGGTTGTTTAAAAGACCATGGCACCTCCCTCTCCTCTCTTTCTCACTCCCTCTTTCACCATGTGACATGAAAGCGCCCCTTCTCTTTGGCCATGACTAAAAGCTTCCTGAGGCCTCACCCAAAACTGAGCAGGTGCTTGTGCCACACTAATACAGCCTGCAGAATCATGAGCCAAATAAACCTCTGTTCTTTGTACATTGCCCAGTCTCAGGTATTCCTTCATAGCAACGCAAATGGACCAACACAAGCACTCAGAGAGATCAACCTGCTGCCCCTCTCCCAATTCTCTCTGTTGCATCTGGAACTCCAAACCAGGAAGCTCTGGCCTCATCCACCCCTCACCCTTCTAGTCTCCTTTTCCTGGGCTTCCCTTGGATGCTTCTCTGTTATATTTGGATTAACTGCAAATCTCCTTTGATTACTCACTCTCTGTTGAAACAGACAACCTGTTGCCACGTGTTTGATTACTGAATCCCAGGGGAGTTCCTATTTGTAACGCAGCCAGTTACAGCACACCCAGCCTTACACACACAGTCTCTGGGTTGCTATTTCATTGTCTAAGAAGTTGCTTTCAGTTTCTAATTTTTCAATAATAAGCTTCTCACGAAGCCCTTAAGCTGTGAAAATAAGCCGAAAACTGCTTTTCCAGTCATTTACATAAACACAAGCTGATCAGCAGGAGGAAAAAACAGGAAATAGTTTTACACGTTCTTCCCGAGGCTCTAGAAGCCTGGGTGGATTGCCCATCCAGTCTGCAGGTCTAGAAAAGCACAGCGGGAAGCAGGGCGGCTCACAGCACACCTGCCACCAAGGCGAATGATAAATCCTGAAATTTCTCCTGACGCCCGCCAGGGTACCGCTTTGCAGAGGCTGGGCGGATATTCTGGGCACCGGCAAATTGTTCTGTCAGCAAGCCGCTCCCCCAGCTGCATCTCATTAGGAAGCTTGTCATTCACTGCCCAGCCACAGCATCAAGGTCCCACCCTCTGAGGTGGCATCCTGTCACCTGGGGCAGGTAAGGGGTGGCTGCAGGAAACCTGCCCAGGAGCCAGGCCCGAGGCAGGGAGCTCAACCTCCTAGAGCGTTGCTGCTTATCTCGCTCAGGGTCATGTGAATCAGGGCCTGGCCCATGATAGGTGCTCAGTTATTTGACTAGAGGGAGGACTTGCTGGCATGTGGGCTACTTTCAACCACCATCTTTCGTTTTCCTTTTTTTGTGATGAAGTCTTGCTCTTGTCACCCAGGCTGGAGTGCAATGGCATGATCTTTTCTCACTGCAACCTCTGCCTGCCATGTTCCAGCAATTCTCCTGCCTCAGCCTCCCAATTAGCTGGGATTACAGGCACGTGCCACCACACCCGGCTAATTTTTGTATTTTTAGTAGAGATGAGGTTTCACCATGTTGGCCAGGCTGGTCTCAAACTCCTCACCTCAAGTGATTCACCGGCCTTGACCTCCCAAAGTGCTGGGATTACAGGCGGGAGCCACCACTCCAGGCCAACCACCATCCTTCTCCCTATATTCTCTCCCTTGCTTTCTGTTTCCCCAAATACAGATCTTAAAATAATACAATGAGCCAGAAAGAGCAGCATTCTTTTTCTTCCCTGCCAACTCATACACATTCCTATTAAAATGTAAATAAATAGGCCATTAAAACCCACTTCTACCTTTTAGACACTGATTCTGATCAGGCTATTTCCACTATGTACCTAATACTTACGGGCAAAAGGTAGGATGCCTGCTAAAAACAAGAAAAAGATGCCCAATTAAATTTGAATTGCAAAAAAAAAAAAAAAACCCCAAATGTCTTTTAGTATTAGTATGTGCTCTGCATAATAAAAATCATTTGTTGACCAGGAATTTAAATATATCTGGTGTCCTGGATTTTTATTTGCTAAATCTGGCAGCCCTAGCCAAAGGGAATCTATATGTACTTACATAGATAAGTGAATGTACATATTTATACGGCTTACACACCACCAAGCCTCCTCTGTCGCGGTGGCTTAAAGGATTTTTTTTCTAAGGTGAGCGTATTCGAGAGACACTGAGGCCCCTCCCAGGAGGCAGGGTCTATGCTGCTGCTTCCTCTTCCACATGTCCAGCCCTGGGAGTGGCCCTTCCAGAAAGAGCTCCGGACGTTCAGTCTTCACACTCCTTTAAATCAATCGTTCTCAAATTTTAGGATGAATATCCTGAAGGGCTTCTTGACACACAGATTGCTGGGGTCCGGCCCCATACTTTCTGATTTGGAGACCACACTTGGAGAGTCCTGGTCTAATGATGCTAGGTGTCACAGACTCCTTTCTCTTTTCCCAGGGCAGATTAGAAACCGGGGTCCCCAGGAAGGCTAAGTATAAAAATGATAGGTTGGAGTCAGTCTTAACAAACTTTTGTTCTCCTTTTTTTTTAAGGGGGGAGTGGATTTCAGATGTATTTTCTTTTTACAAATGTTTTTATTGATACATAATATTTGTACATATTTATAGGGTACCTGTGATATTTTGCTACATGCATAGAATGTGTAATGGTCAAATCAAGGTGCCAGGGATATCCATCACCTCAAACAACGGTCCTATGTGGGAGAAACATTTCAAGCCTTCTAGCTATTTTGAAATATATAATACTTTGTTGTTAACTAAAGGCACCCTCTTCTGCTATTGTTGTTCTCCTTTCTCAGCCTCTTAAATTCTTTTCCTGGTCTTATTTACTCCATCATCACTCATAACTAAGATGGGAATGTACAGTGTTCCACTGTCCTGATCCTGCAGGAAGAACATTCTCATTAGAGAGCAGCTCCTGCAAAGGTATGGAGCTGTGGAAGGGCACCAGTGTTCAGTGTTTGCTGGGGCGATGGAGCAGAGTGAAGAGGGGAGTGCTGGGGACAGAGCAAGAGAGAGAGGGAGAGAGAGAGAGAGAGCCAAGAGAGGGAAGCAGATGACTTTGATAGGGAGGTCCAGTCATGAGTACCTGTGCTGTCAGCGAGCTTCAAAAACATTTGCTTTTAATTTTGCAATATGAATTGAGTGCCAAAAGTTTTCACACAGTTAATTCAGTTAAATGTGAAAACTACCTTCCAAGGAAATCCATATATCCTATCTGAAAGATGAGGAAAATAAGGGCTTGGGGAAAAAACTCAGCTCCTAAAGTTAGTGATAGACTGGGATGAGAAAGGATATTCTGATTGATGTGGAGATTAAGAAATGTATTTGATATGAATAAGCTTTGTAATTTGTAAAGATAAAAACATATCTTTTTAATTCCTTAAAAAGGCAATGCAAGAAAGGAGTAAGTGATGAGCTCTGGGTATGTTTGGGAGATGGCCCTAAATGGTAGGACCAGAATCAAAAAAAGGGATAAAGAAAGAAGACGGGGGTAGATTACATTTTTATTTAAAGTCCAGAGAAAAGACAGTGGCATGAGGGAAAAGTGATTAATACTGCACAGGATTCTCTGGTTCACTCATCAGCTGTCTCTCTCATTACACAAGCAACTAGCTTAGTCCTTTTTGCTTTCTTGGAAAAACCAGGCTGCAGGTGTATGGACACAAGCATGTGGACCTGGACATAGGTGTGTGCAAACACCTATGCATTATACTCAGGGCAAATAAAAGCCAGCAAATGCAAACTCCTTTAACTTCCTGCCACCAAGCTTACACATTTACCTACCTCCTTCCTATGCCACAGACAGCTGATTATCTCTTTTGTTGATTTTCGTTTGTCTATTCTAGTAAAATATGCATGAAATAAAATTCACCCTTTTAACCATAATTAAGTGGCATTGAATATGTTTACAATATTATATAACTATCACCGCCATTCATTCCAGAACTTTCTCATCATCCCAAACAGAAACTCTGTGACCATTAAATCACTCCCTGTTTCCCTCCTCCTGCAAGCCCCTGATAGCCTCTCCATGAATTTGCCTACCCTAGGTACTTCGTGTAAGTGGAATCATGCCTTATCGGTGCTTTGGTGTCTGGCTCATTTCACTTAGCATAATGGTTTCAAAGTTCATCCATGCTGCAGCATGTGTCAGAATTGCCTTCCCTTTTAAGACTGAATAATACCCATTTATGCATAGACCTCATTGTGTTTATCTATTTGTTGATGATGGACACTTGGGTTGTTTCTGCCTTCACTACTGTGAATAATGCTGCTATGAACATTGATGTATAAATACCTGTTTGAGGCCCTGCTTTCCATTCTGTTGAATATATACCCAGGAATAGAATTGCTGAGTCATATGGTAATTCCATGTTTAGCTGATTTTTTTCCAATTCACTGACTGATTTAGTATGTTTAATGTTGTTCTGTTTTATTTTTCTTTGTTTAGACACTGAGTCTTGCTCTGCTCTGCAGGCTGGAGTGTGGTGGTGCAATCATAGCTCACTGTAGCCTTGAATTTTTGGGTTCAAGGCAATCTTCTCACTTCAGCCCCCTGAGTAGATGGGACTACAGGTGTGCACCTCTGAGCCTGGATAATTTAAAAAAAATTTTTTTGTAGAGATGGAATTTTTCTCTATTGCCCAGCCTGGGCTGGTCATGAACTCTTGGGCTTAAGCAATCCTCCAGCTTCAGCCTCCCAAAGTGCTAGGACTATAGGCATGAACCACTGAGCCCAGCCTGTTTAGCTTTTTGAGAAACCCCCAAACTCTTTCCACTGTGGTTGCATCACTTTACATTCCCACCAGCAATGCACAAGTGTTTCAATTTCTCCACATCCTCACCAATATTTATTTTCCTTTCTTATTTCATCAGCAATATCCTAATGGGTGTGAAGTTGTACCTCATTGTGGTTTTCATTTGTGGTTCCCTAATGACTAGTGATATTGAAACATCATGCCTTTATGGTGGCAATGCCTTAACCATATGTGTACCCTATGGACTTGAGGGCCTCTTCCATCCTTATCAAGGGAATACTACTTTTTCCTCCTTTCATGTGACACACCAATAGTTTCTTAATGTCCATTCCTCTTTCCATGGTGATAGGCCCCTGACTTTGTCTGGGCATGTGATCATCCAGAGGGGATTGTGAGTTTCCCACAGGCTCTTCTACTTAGGTGTGGCAATGTGGCTGAGTCCTGGCCAAGAGGAGGTGAGCAAGGATGCCATGTGATGGCCTCCAGGAGCATCTGCAAGGGGCAATGCCCCGGTACCTCCTGCCTCTTCTTCATCTCTCCCTCATTCCACTCTGGCACACAGATGCTGCCGCCTTAGACCATGGAGGCAAGGCCATGTGCAACAGGTCAGATGGCAGAAAGGCCTGGGTGCCTGAGTTTGGGGAACACCTCCTAGCCATGAACAGACAAAGTAGAGTATTTCCATAACCAGAGGGATACAGATTATGTTATTTAAGCCACTCTAATTGCATCATTTTTGTCATTTGCAGCTGAATCTAATCATAATGCATATTCTCAAACACTTCTCTCCTTCCTCACTCTAAAGAGTAATGGAAGCAGTCTTTCTTCTTCAAGACTCCTTTCTGTACCCATTCTCAGGATTCACCACTCCTCCCACCTGTTTGTATTCCCTGAGGGCCTCACCTGGCCAGCCATCCCCACATCCTCCTTCTTGCCTCTCCTTCCCTGGCCCCTGCCCATCTCACTCTCTCTCTCTCTCTCTTTAAATAGAAAACCTTTTGAAATAATTACACTCATTTTCTGACTCCACTTCTTCTATTTGTATCCCCCCCCATTGCTCCGCCCCACAAAACTGTTATCCCCAAGAACCTGGAAGAGATTATTGCAACAAAGTATAATCTCCCTTGATCCCTTAGAAACATTTGACACTGCTGACATTCCTGCCTTCCTCAAATTTTCATCATTTGGCCTTGATGGCCTCATGCTTTCCAGATTTTTCTCCTATGTATTTGTCCACTTTTTGTCAATCTGCTTTCCCAGATTCCTTCTCCTCCCAGCCTTTAAAGACTAGTGCTTGCCCTCAATTCTTTTTTATGTGTTCCTTACTCTCTCCCTGGGTAATTAGTTGTATCTGTGTTGAAGACTGTCTTTGTTCATACCCAGAGTTTCAGATCCATCTAGCTAACCTCATATTGGAAAGCTACTGTTAAACCCATCATGACCCAAATTGCATTAATTACTATCTCTCTAAAACCCACCTCTAAGCCATTCACTACAGAAGTCCTCTTACACTTTCTTTATTACTTATCCTCTTCTTCCCCGTCCATCTCCAAGTCTTAACCCTTCTACCTCCACAACTTTTGAATACCCCCATGTCTCTCCTTCTCTGCAACTGTCACTCTGGTGACCTCATGCCTAACTGGTTGCAACGTCCCTTAGGAGGCTCCCTTTCCTCTAGTCTTGCCCAACTTCAATTCATTTCCCATATTGTAACTAGAGTGGTGGTCTAGTTACCATTTTCAACTAACCCAAATCATGTTGTTTGGCCACTACAACTGCAAGTGTGGTCATGTTACTCTCAGGCATACAAGGCTTCCATGCACCCTTTTCCCTCAGTATAAAATCTTCAATGAAAACAGTTCTAGCCCTGACCTCTACCTACCTCTCTACATATACCTCTTGTCTTTCCACCTACATTCCTCCTCCCATCACCCCATACAAACACACTCAATCTAGCCATATTTGATTTCAGAATCCTGAACTCCTACCATGCTCTCTTGCCTGTAGACACTAGCATATGCAGTTTCTTCCACTTGTAACACTCATGTCTCCTCTCACCTGGTTAAATCTATTCACCTTTATCTCTCAGTTTGAACATATCTTCCTTCCAGAGAACTTTCCTGTCCTGAAAAGTCTCCCAAATGCTGCCATAGCAAACTGACCTGCTTTTATCCTAGCACTTACCACGTGGTGGTCACTTGTCTATTTAACCGAGTGCAGGAACTATGCCTGCCTTGTTGTTGTGTATGCCTAATACCTAGTATGGTCTGAACAAATAATTCTGAAGTGGATGAAATATAAATGTAAGTAAGCACCTGGTCATGCTTTCAGATCAATTATGTTGCTCTTTTATCATTAGATTCAATGATGTGGAGATGCCATGTCTGTATCATTTGGAGATAACAAAAAGCTGATGAAGACATCTCATCGGGATCCAAAAATAATCTCAATGGATTTAAACAATGGACACAGGGGCAATAAAGTTTTAAGTGTTTAAAAAGATCATTTAGGGAAGATCATCTGTGAGCAAGGATAGGCAAGGTCTTATGGAATCAGTTATTTTGTGAGAGGAACAAATACAGCCTCAAAATGAGCCAAGGATGTGGCATGTCTGAAAAAAAGAATGAAACTAACACAATAATCGAATGAACCTATGTAACTATAAAGTCCAAAATCTGCTAAGTAACAGTTCACTTTCTGCTTTGCCAGTCAGACTATAGCTGGCAGAGTCTGCTCAGGCAACACCTTTTCAGTTGATCATTATCAAACTGGTCATGTTTCAAAGATAATGATCAGGATGATTAGTGCTCCAGAAACTGTGCCATGCGATGATCACAAGAAAGAACGAAGGATGCCAAGATAAGATAAGTAGGGTCTATGATAGTCATCTCTTAGAAAGTGGATCATACACTATTACTTCTATCCTGATAGCTCGAAAGGCAAAACTTAGGGAGGGGCAAAGTTTTGCTCCACATACGTTCATTAGAATTGTATTCAGCTGCAAGGAAAAGCAAACTAATTAAATGGAGATTTTTTTTTTCACAAGTGATGATAACTTTATAACTATGCATTCTAGAGCTGGTACAACTGCTATGTCATTTTGAACCTGAGTTCCCCCTATCAGTTTGAGATATATGAAATTACCTATACTCAATTATTTTTTTATTTACCCAAACAGCAAGTCCATGTGGTTTGACCTACAAGTGTCCTTCTCTGTCATTCTTGATATATGTTCTTTGTCCTCCTGCTTGTAAGTGGGATGGATCCTGCACCTCCAGGAAGGATCCCAGTCTCCCAGTCAAGAAGGGAAAATAATAAAGTCCAAAAAGCACAGGCCATCCAAGTACAACCCTCCACACCCCGTACCCAGTCATCTTATGCTTGTATCTCATTGGCCTGAACCGCAGTATATGACCATATGTTATAACAGAAACTGGAAGTTGAGTATTTTAAATGGGCATATTCCTACTATGAAAAAATTTAGAGTACTATTTCAAAAGAGAAAGGATAGAATTGATATTGAGGAGGCATCAAAAATGCCTGCCAGAATTGCAAAGTGCTTTCTCACATAGTTTATCAGCTATGAAAAAGAGTGTTAACATCAGTTATGCTTAGCTGTACCTCCCAATAGAATCATCTGCTGTTCTTTTGAAATAGAGATGAACTTGCCCTATTCTGACCTGTGCCAGGAGAATTTTTGAGAGCCAGACCTGGGCATCTGCTTTATAACAATCTCCAGAGGTGATTCTGATAGGCAGCCGGAACTGAGAGCCACAACTCAAGTAGTGAGTGTCTGGTCACTAGAAATCTCTGGAATTCTTGAGCAGGAATTAATCAACACAGTTCAGATGGTATTGTTGCCTTGGGGAGGAGACAGGGCAAGTGAAATACCACGGTATCTCACAACTCTAGGAGTCCATGAAAAAGCTTCTGGATTTAATTATTAAATTATTTGACCTTGGACAAGGAGTTAGCAGTATGAGAAAATAATGGAAAAAAATGACAATATGGCATTTAGATTCTTTTATTAGGAAGTTTTCAAGGAAAAGGAAGAGGAAATGTAGAATGGTTAGTTAATTCTTATTTGTCTTCAGAATTAGCAAAATGGTTTATCCAACTATAAATATTCATGTATCACCAATTGCATTGAGAAAAAAAGCTGTTGATTAATCTATTTCGTATCTGGGCTGAGTTTCCTCTTGACTGTTCAGGAAGAAAGTTAAGTACTCTAGTGGACAGCTTTGTGGAAGAGAGACTAGATTTGGAGAAACAGCCAAAAAACACTGGACCACTTCACCTTCTCCAACTAGATAAATTCATCCAGTCGTTTTCCTCTTTTCTTAGGTTCAACCTTCCCTGTCTCCATTCTTCCCTCTGATGCCAGCACCTCACCTAGATGTAGAGCGTAGGTTCTTCCCCCATCCCCTACTGATCTGAGCAGTTCACCATTAGAATGACTTTTCCACTCTTGGGTCAGTTTAGCCTGAAATACTGAGCTTCACAAGTACTACTACATAGGTACCCATAACATCCGGTTTATTATTGATTACAGCCAGGAGGGATTCCTAATATATGGGAAAAAAGATTTAGGATCTAAAAAAAGGATTTGTCAGAAGGAAGAGATGAGTTGAATCTAAGAAAATGGCTTTATAATAGAAAGGGTAAGTTTTGAGGTCAGGCTCTTGCATATCTATTGAAACAACTCAGGCAAACGATAAGGAAGAGTTGAATGAACAATAGCTCACCTTGAGTCGACAGAGTTATAGGGCAGCTGAAATACCTAGTGGGATCTCAGGTCTTCCTCCCTTCCTTTCATCTATAAACACTGAGTATCACATTTGTCCCAGGGGCTGTGCTACTTGTACTAGGTGTATAAAGATAAATAAGACAGTCCTGGCCCTGCTGGAGCCCACAGCCTGGTAAGGGGAGATAGACATGTAAATAGGTCACCTACACTAACATGTTGTGGATATGAACAGTAAAGGTAAGAAAAAGTGCAAGGCAAGCATAAGAGAAGGAGTAAGAAGACTCAGCTGGGTGCGGTGGCTCACACCTGTAATCCCAGCACTTTGAGAGGCGGAGGCGGGCGGATCACCTGAGGTCAAGAGTTCAAGACCAGCCTGACCAACATGGAGAAATCTCATCTCTAGTAAAAATAGAAAAAAATAAGCTGGGTGTGGTGGCACATGCCTGTAATCCCAGCTACTCTGGAGGCTGAGGCAGGAGAATCACTTGAACCCAAGAGGCGGAGGTTGAGGTGAGCTGAGATGGCACCATTGCATCTGAAGCCTGGGGAGGAGACTCCATCTCAAAAAAAAAAAAAAGACTCAAAGGAAAGGGTACCGAACTTTGAATTTAGTCTGAAAATATCAAAAGCATTTTCTAGGTAGACAGGGGCAGGGTAGGGCCTGAGCATAAGCCAAAGGAACAGCATGCTCGTGTGCTTTACAGATGGAGCAACAGGAAACCCTACAGAGGCCATGGAGCAGGGAGTGCCTCGGTTTAGGAGAGAGGCAAACTGAGGACAGACCCTTAGGATTTCACATGCCTTGCCAGAGAGCTGAGGCTTCATTCTACTTGGATTTGGAATCAGGAGAAGCTATAATATGCTGGGCTCTAATATGCTGAGCTACCAGGACACACTGGGAGAAGACTGGAAGAAGGATGCAGAGGAAGCAGAACAACTCTAGAGAAGAACCACCAGCACTCTGTTAATGGATGATTTTATAGAAAATAGGAGGCAAACCTTGGAATATTTAACCTAGTAAAGAGGAGATTCAGGGGAGGAAGGGAGTAAATCACAGTTTCAAGTATTTGAAAACAGTCATGTTGTAGAAAAAGTCGACCAGTCCCGTGGGTAGTAGAATTAGGTACTATTTATTGAGAGCTTACTATGTACAAGGCAGTATTCAAACACTTTATTTGCATTAACTTATTTAATCCTTATAATAACCTTACAAGGTAAGTCGTATAATTATCTCTGTCTTATTGAAGAGGAGCTGAGTTGTACAGAGGTTGATTCAATTGCCACAGATCTCAAACCAGAAGGAGGCAGAGCCAGGTTTGGCTCAAGGCAATCTGGTCCTGGAGCCACTATGTTATCCTCACTCTCCAGATACAGGACATGTGGCTGGATTCTATAAGAAGGCAGAATCTCCTTCTCCTTCCTCTTCCCCTGCCTCTTCTTCACATCCTCCTGTCTTCCTGAAATCTGACAGTCAGATGCAATGGACTTCTGAGGAGATGCAAGTTCCTATCACTGGAGACAGAGGCTGGAGGACCACTGCAGCTGCATTGTTGAGGTGTCAGAGCCCCAAAAGAGGAACTGAAATAAACTATCTTGAAAGTCCCTCTGAGCCTGAGCTGGTTGTGAATCAGGGGTTGTCTGGCACAGAAGTATGAACACTCCGGGGAGCCAGGTGGGTGTGTGGGTTACCCAGAGACTAAACTTGGCACAAATCTGCCAGTAGCCCTGTTCTAATGTGCCTCTTAGATCTGCTGACTCCATCAGAAAACAAACAAGTTTTCACTCCGGCACACACCACAGGAGCTGTCCCGGCCATGTGAGTGGGGCCAGTATCACTTCCACCTAACATATGAAGCTGCAAAATTGTCATTGAGGTTCTGAGCATGACTCTTTATTGACCATGAGAAGGAGGGAGCAGTGGAAGCAATGCAGCTGGATAACTGATTCCTGGGGAGGGGCAGGGAGGCTAGCTAGAAGAGAAATGTGTAATTCTCACACCTAAGGATGGAGCTTCTTCTAAGGCTCATCATTGCTGAGCACTCTCCAATCCAGCTCAAACACATTCCTTTTTGACCCTCAATCAAATGCCTCCTGAATTTCTCTTGTAGGAAGGCTTAGGAACTGATCAATTGAGAGTCATTATCAGTTCTATTCCCCCTATCTATGACGAGTTAATCCTTTCCTTCCATTCTAAGGATGCTTTATAGGTAAATAAATGCATGCATATATGAATACGCAACATCATATATATGAGATAGCATGTAGAGTTTGCACGCACACACACCACTTACATATTCGGACTCTGTTCATTCGTCTGTGATGCTGTTTATATTCTTACCTTCCTGCAGGCAGAGGCTGGTGCTGAGTACTTTCTTTTAGCACGACTACCTATCAATAACTATACTCAAAAAGACTTTTTGCAGCATTGCCAAATGTTGAACTTGGAACGAGACTTGAAAATCTCTTAGTCCAAGTGTTTTATTTTAGAGTGAGAAAACTGAAGCCCATATAGGGGATGTGTCTTACCCAAGGTCTTTGAACATGTTCAGATGGCTTTAGAGGTACACTTTTCAACCTGACTGGAGATTAGGCCTTCTTGGAGAGCTCTTAAAAATATCAGTGTAGGGCCCCATTCAAAGGGATTCTAATTTAATTGGTCTGTGATAGGGTCCAGACATTGATATTTTTATAAAGTTCCCCAGGTGATTCTATGGTATGGCAAGTTTGCAAACCACTGGCTTAGAGACAGAGTATTGCAGATAAATGCAGATTGCACCTACCCGCTGAGGATCATTCTGACTTCTGAGATCAAGTTGGGAGATGTATAATTGGTCTAGACCACTGGACTTGGAAGAATCATGGGTTTATGAGAAAGGTGATTACCTGTTCTTGTTCATGAGAAAACCTAAGCATGATCACCGCCACCATGATGGAAATGCAGATAGCAGCAGCCCTCCTAAAGCATTCAGGGTGCAGCTAGAGTACACAGTGTGAGCACCAGAGCAGCTTTGTTACCTCTGTACACATAGTGCTGCAAACACAATCCATGGATTGAAAGAAGATGGGTGTGTAGGAGAACAACTATACAATGTGACGTCCAAAACATTGTATCCCACCAGAAGAAAACAAAGAAATTCCTTTTGTTAATAATGCATTTGTATTATTCCAGGAACTCTAAATTAAGATGTGATGATTGGGTAGCAAATTAAAAGGGTTCTCATAGAGGAGGTTATCTTAGCTCTACCCTGAATTCTGAATCCCTCCCAGAGGTCAGATGAATAGTATTTGCCTCATTCAGAAAAGCTGTCTGAGGCAAATTCTTCCATGGTATTCTCTGGTATAAATTATCTGGTATTTTCCCTTTATCTTCTTGGCCCTCCAGTTCTGTGCAGAAGTCAGGGCATAAAGGAGGTGGAGGGGCCAGAGAGGTGACAGTGATGTTCAGCATCAACCAGTAATTCAAACACACAAGACAATGACCACAAAGACAGTGAACTCACAGCAGTGTTCCCCATCCCATATACACCAAAGACATCCATGAGCTCCTTTTCTACAAGAGGTTGTGTGGAGTAGCAAAGACAGCATCTCTGTGTTATGAGAACCCAGAGCCAGGGTGTGCACCTCCTCTCCCCAAACCCCTGTCTCAAAACAAGGATTGAGGGCTAGTTACTTTCCTGCCATCCATCATCATTTGCACAGGAGGCCAGAGGCTGTGTCATGGAGTATCCACCCTTGCTTCTGGTACTGCTGCTGTTGCTTTCCGTTTATGACAAAGGATGCCAAGCCAAGCCAAATCTGAGAGATGCAACTAGGTCTTTGGTCTTATCCGTTAGTTGCTTTTTTTTTATCACTCTTTTATCTCCAGCACCTAAAACAATGCACCAAACGTAGTAGGCACTCAATAAACACTTGGATGTGATTGAACCAGTGGACAAATAAACAACCAGATGGATTTTGTGTTAGGGTGAGAGTTTGGTGACACTTCCAAGATGAGCAAAGGAAACACCGCTAGAGAGTGAATTTGAATGAGTAAGTAAAGCCAAAACCAGCAGTCTTTTGATCAGTCTTTTATTATCGCAAAGGGCAATACTCTCACAGAAGCTAAAAAAAAAAAATCAAATTTAGTAACCTAAGATGTCCTTAGTAACAGAGCTGAAGAATGTGTTTTCTAATATTTGATTTCTTAGCTTGACAGTCTGTCTTGAAATACTCTCTTCTCTGCAATGAAAATGTGAATCTTTGTTGGTTTGTTTTGCAGTTTGCAAATGACTTACAGAGCTCTTCTGGCAGGGTTTCTGTTTCTCCACTTGCAAATAAACAAAAGGCCATTTCTCTAATATGACTTAAGTAGGGGAGATTCTGTGGTCTCCTGTCATGATTTGAGAAGCAGTAGAAAAGGAGAAGAGAAAGGAGGGGCAAGCAGAAGGAAGAAAAAGAAAAACCGAAACAGGCAGCTTATAGAAGCTGAGAAAAAAAGCAGGAAATAGGCAAAGATAAATTTGATACGGAAAATTAGAGTGTGAGAGATACCAAATAATGGAAGACTCTGTAATTAATAGGATCCCAGAGAACGTTTTGGGGAGGGCTGGACTCGCCCATGGTCCATTGGCCTCCCTCCCCGCTTCCATCACATCAGATGGGCTCCTTGTGAACTGTGAAGACAGGCTCTCCCCTCCTTCTCCTAGGCAAGTCTGCATGAAGCAGAGCAACCCCTGCCAGCTTGACCTAGATCTGTCAACTGATCAATTATTTTTCCCATAGAGGAGAAGGAAAAACAAAAGGAAGACAGAAAAAGGGAAAGAGAAAAAGAGAACGTGAAGAACAGAGAAGTAGGGGGAGTGGGCAGAAGGAGAGAAGGAGGGAAGGAGGGAGAGAGAATGGGAAGGAAAACGGATCACTCCTATATCTTTTCAGTTTAAGCAGTGGTAGCAAGAGCAGGCTTAATCCAGAGGGTTGCATAAATAAAGACATACATACATACATGAAAGAAAAAATAAAGTTCTCAGAGGTTACTGACCAAAATCATAGTCAAAGCAGAAGCTAGAGATCTTTTTTTTCCCACCCTTTGCCAATCCAGATTAGAGCTATTTTTTCTGAAACTCCTACCTTCAGCTCCAACCTCCCTAGTGCTCCCCCTCTCCACCATTCACACTGCAGTCCCACACTGAAGACTCCTTTTGCAAAGGGATTGGAGGCATGCTCCCTGCAAGTGCCTTCTAAAGTCCTTCTGCCCTTCCCCAGTGCACTCTCTGATAACATGAAGCACCCTCCCCCAATGGGGAGGAGATGCTTCTAGGAACACTAGGATGGTACCCTTTGACCCTTCCAAACTGTATGCCATCGACTTCTTTATTACTGCATGCCTTCATTTTTTTATGTTTAATTGGTTTTATTGAATTTCAAATGACTATAGACATAAAGTAAACATGTAACAAGACAATAGAGCAGAAAGGAAGTAAACTGCATAAATATAATCTCAGCATGGAGTTCCACTTAGCACCACATGTTTGGAGTGTTACAAGCATTAATGAGTCCTTACAACACCCAGGGGAGTCGCTCCCCGGCCTGGCGGGCAGGTGGGGAGATAGGCCCGCAGAGGGAAAGATTTTTCCCTACAGAAAACAGAGAAATTTGAGCTTAGATGTACATGTCCCCCATGGAGCTATGTTCAGACCACTAGAAATGTCTTGAAACCTGGAGACCATGCATATTGGGTGTTTGAAGCATTTGTAGGATCTCTGCTACAGCAAAATAGAGAGCAATGTGGGTTTTTTGTTTGTTTGTTTGTTAATCTTTAGCATTCCAGTTTGTGGGCAGAAGCAGATCATGAGCTTGAATTCAAAATACTAGGAAAAAAGCCAAATCACAGACCTGTTCATCCTACCCAAAGTGTGCCTCTACTATGATTGAATGGCAAGAGCATTGCAAATCTCTCCAGCATGTGTTTCTTGCACACATCAGAATCAGGTGCCCCATATTGATTCAGAAATTCTGCCATTTCTTGGGATATTGGGAGCGCTCACTTCATCCCAAGGGACAAGTTTTGGCTAAAATCAACACCAGGTTGTTTGGCCCATCAAGAAAAGGAGCCAGTACGAGCATGGCAGACGGCATGCAGGCAGAGAGCAGAAGCCAGGGAACTGCCAGGAGGCAATCTAGACTCTGTCACCTCAGGCAGGGAACCAAGAGACACACCTGAAGACACTATTCAGGACACCTGAATTAAAACCAGCGCTATAGAAGGAGGTTACTGAGAAAGAACAGAAGTCAGGGACTGTACATTGCAGCTGATAAGATGAGATCTGGGGGCTTATATTTGGCTTTAAGGAAACCAAAAAAGGGAAGAATCAGGACCAGGACCAGGCTCTGTGCCTGGTAACTAAAGCTGCAATTTCAAGAATGGTCTTCATGCAGCGAGACCTCCCGGCCACGGCAGACACTCTCCAGGCACGCTTGAGTGAATGCTCAGAGGGCCATCCCCATTGGTGGGGTGGCCTCCTAATACAAAGGGTGGAGGTGAGCTACATTTGTGCCACTGTGCACGCCTTGCCAAGAACTTGCCCCAAGTTGGCAGCCCCAAGTCTGGCAGGCAGGTTCCATTCGATGAGGCTCCCTGACCTCCTCCCCTTACTGCCATGTTTCCAAGAGCCTGCGATGCCCATGTCAGGCCCAGGGTCCCATCATCCCAGGCTGATGTTTCCACTTTGCCAGTAAATATTGTTATGGTCTCATCTGCCACCCATGAATCTCAGAAGCATTGCCAAGCTCAAGCTGCTGCTGGCACCACATGTGTACTGTGCATGGCAGGAACCTGGACGGCCTGCCCAGCCGAACGGCGCCCACTGCCCACCTCCTGGGTGCTGCGCGAAGGGGAGTGTGAACTTTGCCGTGGCACCTTTTCCTTCTCCTCTGCCCTGTCTGTGTCTCAAGCTAGCTGCTAAGTGGATGCGGGATATGAGGAGAGGTGAGGAAATGAGAAAGGTAAGAGAGGAACCTAGCCAAGCAAATCGGAAGGTGTTAAAAGAAACAATAATCCTTCGAAGGAGAAATGGTCGGTTTTCTAGAAAGAGGAAGCTGCAGCACAAGCAGCCATTCCTTTCAGAGGCTCCCAGTGGCAGAAGGTGGGCGGTGGGTGTGCTGCAAAGGACAGCGCCTGATCCAGTTCTGCAGTATCTGCTCCCAGGAAAGAGATGCCTCTACTTAATCAACCCTGGTGTATCTTAGGGCCAGAGCCCCAGGGAGCTAATCGCCCCTCCTGTCAGCGTCACTAATCAGTGCTGATTCCCTCAGAAACCCCCCTCTCTACCTAAGCTGGATCATGGTTGCTGGTTGGGTTGGGGGGAGGAGCAGGTCAGGGAGGGATTCCTAACCTGCCACTAGCACCAGACACCTTTTCAAGAGGCAGGAGGCACAGGAAGTAGCAGCTCTAGGAAGAACCAGCTTAAAACAAAAACAGAGGAGAAGAAAAAATCGCCTTGGAATGTGTACTGCATTCTAACTAGTCCCGCTGGGTCAATGCAATAGGGGTGGATTATTGCAGGCAAGACCTGGGCTGCCTCAGTAATTCTGCAAGTTTGATAAGAGATAGCTGGCAGACTTCAGCTTCCTTCCCCTGAAAGAGAAAACAGACATCACCTTTGCTACATCTGACTGGCATGCAATATGCAGGTCTTTGGGGGTCGTTCTGCCTGAAAATTGGGCAACCTTGTTCTATTACGACACACTGAAGCCTATTCAGGGCTGACTGGGTGAAGGTAGCACAAATAAGGCCATCATTCTTTTTGAGAAATTCAGGATTTGGTAGAATGTGATGAGGTCTGAGATAGTGCTGTCGCCACCACCCCTACCCCAAGTTAGGAACAAGACCACAAAATCAGATGGCACCTTAGATAAATTGGCACCACCACTTTGCTACTCATCTATTCAGAGACGATTCAAAGTATGAGCAAATATTATGCTCCCCTGCATTTATTCTGATGAAAAAAAAAATCACGTATGCTAATTTATATGTAAATTCAGTATGGCCCTGGGGCTCCTGGCATGCAGCCAGCAGGGCTGTTGATGGTGAAAGTTTGGTCATTGTCTCCAATTTGATGTTACAGACAGAAGAGACATGGATCTCAGGACAGATAGAAATTACGGAGGGCTTGGGACCTTCCCTCTCCCTACCTCTGACCCCTCACCCTACCCCTTGCCTGCTTAGTTTTCATTTTTGCTGTCAGCCCCCATAGAAACTGCTTTTCCGAAACTGCCGGATCCTGAACTCAGCTTCCCCACTTCATTCTTGTGCACCAAGAACAAGCAGGGATGCATACACACGCACGCACACACACACACTGATACTGCTCCATATTATATAAGAGGAGTCAATCAAGGATGCCTCCAAGTTGATTCCCTTCACTCAAACACCCACCAAAGCCCCTAGGGGAGAACAGGGGGATCCTGAGGCCCATGCCTCCTGGGGTTGGGTGCAGCAGACGACATCATGGCCATCCCTGCAAGATTCACCACCTTGGACTTCCTTCTCATCCGACACAGATCCCTCCTGTCCCCACCCCTTGCCTTCTTCATCAAGCCCCAGTCAAGGGTGTACGCATTTGATCTTTCCAGCCTGGTCTCTCTGCCCACCTTCCGTGGATCCACACTGCAGCCACTGCAACCTATGTCAAGAGGACAGCAGCAATCCCTAAATCCTAACCTCGGAGAAGAGTCAGCAGGACTACAGTTCAGGACTCAGTCCAGATCAGGAGAACTCCATATTGCAGGGGGAGAAGAGGGCGAGGGGGTGAGACTCCCCATTGTTTTTCACTGGGTCAGAGGGAACTTTCCTCTGGGAATACAACTGCATGGGACTGAGCCTCACCTCCCAAGAGAGGGCTCCTCCTCCCAGAGCCCTGCTGGGCCACCCTGGGAAAGTTTCTCAGCTTGTCTCGATCCTTACGAGTTTTAGCTGTGTTTAATATGAAAGAGGCAAACTAGTTTCCCCAAAGGACAGGGCAGGTGGGAGCAAGAAGATTAGTGGATAATTCTGTTGATGGAACGAACAGACCTGAGAGCCGGGATGGGGTGTGGGGGGGGCACGGTGCAGCAAATGGACTCAAGGTGGAGGCCGATTCCAAATGCACAGAACACAGCACTGGGAACATCAAAGCTTGCACTCAGCTGCAGCCCCCAGGGCTCCCGGCTCAGCCGATAAATAAACAGAAAATTAGCATCCGACTCTTATTTCCTCTCTCTCTTCAACTTCGAAAAGCTTTTTAGAATTTCAGAGCCCCCGCTCCCCTCCCTTTTATCTGATTGTTATCCACACCTCCGACCCCAGCCACAAACACACCCCCGAACACATTTAGAACTAATACAGTTGTCCCCCACTGCTGCAAATTGACTCATCCCTTGAAGCTGGATCGCTGACCAGAACCTCACAGGAAGCACCTGATTCTTTCTAGCCTGCATTTTCCCCTTTGCTCCTTTTAAAAGCTTTGCAAGTTTGCTGGCCGATATTTAAAGTTTCCACTTGTAATTTCTTCCCAAACGCATAAGCGACACGTTAGCAACCCTGTTGCCCTCCGAATCTGTCATTTCCCCCTGCTTACATGTGTGCTCCGTTGTGTATGTGTGCAAGAATGTGCATGAAGCCAGGGAGCCTAGCACACAACCACAGTCCTAACAGGAGCACCAAACACATTTTACTTATGCACATACATATTCCCCCATTCCGGTAGCAGCCAGAATCAAATCAATATTCTCACAGCCTAGTCGGGAGAATGAAGTCCCAGCCATGCTGTCTGAACGCTCTCTCCTCCACCTGCAAACAGCGCAGCACAGCCGACTCGGGGAGTCTGCAAATCTTATAAAGCACACTGTACAATTCCTGGGTCTACCGAAGGCAAATCAATAGCAAGCTCTTACCTTGGAAGAGACACAGAGCAGCCAGCCCCGTGAAGATTGCCCAAGACATAGAATTGTGCATTTTTGGCTGGATGGTTTTCATGATTTTTTTTCTTCTTTTTTGTCAGGTTCGGTTTTTTTCTTTCCTTCTTTCCTGATAGATTGTGTTGCTCTCAAGCTTGTGCAAGGAGATTTAAATCCACTGTTTTGCTGAAGGACACAACAAGAAAGCCGAGGGTGTGAGAGAGTATGACTTCTCCGTAATTATCTCCACTCATACTCTGGCACTGAGACACATTGTACAATCTGGCCCTGGACAGCCCTCCTACAAGCTGCAATCATTGGTTCTAATCCAAGGATTGACAGAGCTACAACACACGCGCGCGGGCACACACACACACACACACACACACACACTCAGGAATCATTTACTGGGCAAATCAGGCTAGCTGATTAAAGAGACAGGAGCCTGGAGAGATAGAATGATAAATGCCACTTTGCCCCTTCTATATTACTTTCATTTTTTAAACTGACAGTCTCTGAGTCTTCTGAGTATCAGAAAATCCCTTTCCCCCTGGCATTCCCTAGCCTCCTGAACTCAGATTCCCTTTGCACTGGAAAAATCCCATAGCCAGCCATGGCTTATGGGAAATTTTAAAGGGACATTTTCATGCTCAGTGAAACTTGTAAAGATGAGTCAAATTTCATTTGTTGGTACCTATTTTCCCCTCCAATGGAAATATCATTCAGTGACAGCTTTTTTTTTTTTCTCTATTTCATCAACCTTTCTACTTAGTTGCTTTGAAAATAGTAAATAACTTTCTATTTTCTCCTCCTGTCACTTCTGTTTCAGAACATCTATGTTACTCCTCTTTTTCATTCACTTTTTAAAAATCAATTTCCTAAAGTCACCCATGTGTATATGATACAACGAAAAGGTACAAAGTACCTGGTATTTGAGCAGAAGCTCTATAGTCTGAAGATGGAGAACCTTCTTCAAAAGAAAACAAAGCAGGAGTTTATTCCCCATGACTTGGTCAATCCACATCCACTAAAGCAATAATAGAAGCATCTGTGATTTAAACTGCAGTGAGAAAGATTCAGGTTAGACATGCGGAGGGGCTTTCTGAGTGTAAACTTTGTGTAGTTCCTCAGAGAGTTGAAGACATTAATCCCTTTGGTGATAGGAAAGAATAAAAACCGAACAGAAATAATCTAATGGATATAAATGATTTCTTAAGAGATCTAATTCTAGGGCCTGGAAGTTTATTCTAATTTTTGGCTTCCCCTTATGAGAAGCAAGTTAGAGGATGTGAACAAAAAATCTAGAAAATGTAGCTCCTGGCTGGGCACTGTGGCTCACGCCTGTAATCCCACAACTTTGGGAGGCCAAGGAAGGCCAGTAGCCTGAGCTCAGGAATTCGAGACCAGCCTGGGCAACAGGGTGAAACCCTATCTCTACTAAAAAAATCCCTAAAATTATCTGGGTATGGTGATGTGCACCCGTGGTTCCAGCCACTTGGGTGGCTGAGGCAGGAGAATTGCTTGAGCCCGGGAGGCAGAGATTACAGTGAGCCAAGATTGCGCCACTACAATCCAGTCTGGGTGACAGAGCCAGCCCCTGTCTCAAGGAAAAAAGAAAAGAAAAAGAAAATGTAGCTTCTCACAGAAACTTCCTTAGCGAATTCTGACACATTCATACCCCTACTATGCCTTGACACACATTTTAAAAATATTCTTCTAGAACTCCACCGCTAATTATTATACTTCCTGGTAACCCCATAAAAATGTTAATGCATTTTCAAACTGCATAGAAGAAAAGTACTCATTGTCTTTTTGTATTTTAGTGTACAGAGGTGAAATGAAAACACCACTGCCATTTTGCACATGTCCAAGACGTACAATTTACCTTGGTTTTTTTCTTTTTTCTTTCTTTCTTTTTTGTTTTTGTTTTTGACAGACTCTTGCTCTGTCACCCAGGTTGGAGTGCAGTGGTGCAATCACAGCTCACCGCAACTTTGAACTCCTGGGCTCAAGTAACACTCTTGCCTTACCCACCATGCGCAGCTAATATTTTTTTTAATCTTCTGTAGAGATGAAGTCTCACTGTGTTGCTCAGGCTGGTTTCAAACTCCTTGCCTCAAGAAGTCCTTCCAGCCTTGGCCTCCCAGAAGTTTACCTTGTGTTGTGTATGAATAGGAACAACACTGCCTGGAATGTGGGATCTTGTGACCCTGAGAGAAAGGGGCCCTGGGACCTCAAGATCTGGGGACCTCAAGATCCTACTCATAGTTCTGCACAGCCAAGGGACCTCAGGCAGGTCCTTTCACCTCTATGAACCTTGGCTTCTTGTCTATAAAATTATAGAACTAGAATAATTTATTATACTCCTTCTCATTTTAAAGATGTTTTATGTTAACTGGTATTTTTTTTCTTCTTGCCATTAAGTTCTAATTCACATGTCTATCAAAATGTCCTTGATATTGTGAGCTCCCAACGGACAAGAATTTTATCTGTAGATGAGTCTTTTTGTGCGGTGCTCAGCATAGTGACATGTGTAATTAAATGCTTTGGAACAACTGTGACGGCAGGTGATAACAGTGCAGTGCAGAAGGAAGGTGGCTTCCTTTCACCACCGTTTCATTTCTCTCCTGAACGATGATAGAGATCATGGGCCACTGGTAAGTCTTTAGTCCCAATCAGGAGAGGTGGACAATAACATTTGTAAATGTCCTCACCCTGAACTATAATAAGTCTATACAGTTACCAATGTTTATTAAGCTCCCATGTGTGTACAAATAATAAGAAATTAATCATCAGAGTTGATATTTATTGATATTTATTTGCAATGTGCTAGAATGATACTCAGTGTTGTGCATGCATTTTTCTCATTAAATCCTCACAACCTATGAAGTGGTGATAGTATCATCCCCATTTAATAGATGAGGGCATTGAGGCTCAGAAAACGCTTGTCCACAGCCACACAACAGTTAAGGAATGGAATCAGGATTTAAACCTAAGCATTTTCATCTTAGATCAACTTCAAAAATAATATCCTGTGCTAAATACTGTGAGGGACTCAAATAGATATCAAGCATCCTAGCGTATAATCTTTTTGTTGTTTTCAATAGCATATGAGATTATTAATAAACATTACAAAACAATACATATGTTGATACAAAACTACAGGAAGACTCATATACTGCTTTCAATCTTAACTGAGTTTCCAATGGTTGGTACATATAATTAATTTCATCAGACAGCACATGATAGGTGGTCATTTTCTGTGATAGTTTTGTAAAGTTCTTTGGAGATGTTGGGAGTCATGAATACCTTGCGAGTGACTCTGATCCGAGATCTGAGGCAGAGGGAAGGATATTGCTGGACGAGAATACCATGAATTAAAAACTAGAGTTAGAAATACACCAAGTATATTTGAGGTCCTAGTGACTTGTCTGAGATTCCCCATCCTACCCTTCTGTATAGCAATAAAAGCTTGAAAATATTTTTTAAATGAACCTTAGCATAATATGATCCTTGGCAGTTACTTTCTGCACACAGGTGAGGTAACCATGTCCGGTACCTGGCAGGCACAGACACTGGGCATCACTGACATGAGTTGTTGAATGAGAGCACAGACTTAGGGCTGCTTTGCTTGGGGTCCAAATCCCAGTTTTGTCCCCTAGGGGCTGCGAGATTAGGTTGAGTCATTTCAACTCCACATCTGAAACAGGATAGCAATTACACCCCATCCCAACCATAGCCAGACATCCTAACCATCAACTAATTTTCATTAATTTTACTGTTTTTAACCAAGTTGAGATGGATGTGGTCTACCATGTGTCATTGGTAGAAGCTATCTGTGCTTGGGAACTAAGACTGCTGGACAGAGCAGTTTCAGCATTATGCTCTGTGCATTCATTGAGGCAAAATATATCCTCAGGGATTGCCGAACCAGAAGTCTAATTTGGGTTCTGAACACTGCTAAATGCTAAACTATCTTGAGAGCTATAGCTCTTTCAATGCTTGAATTTGCCACATGAAGTAAAATTTCCCAATGGCCTTCAGGTTTCACAAAAGCACACCATTAACCCCCTTCTGGAGAAGGCATCTTTTTCCCTCCTTTGTTATTGGGTTTAACATGGCATCACCAATACAGGCATGTTGGATCAGTCAGCTGCTCATTGCTGTAATTACAAATCGAAAAGCTGATCCTAGGCTACACACAGAAGGGTTTCATTCAACCAAGCACATCTCTTGTCTAATGGATCAGGTCTCATCAATGCAGTCAGCAAATTTCCTTTCCATTTTCCATTCTAGTCTCAGGATCTATCCGGCTTAGGACTGAGAATCTCCATTGTTGCAACTACCCCAAAGAATGCACAGCTTGGTCTTTCTGCTTTGGGGTGGCTCGTGACTATGGTTAGAGATTTCTGCCAGTAGAAGTGAGGCAATGACTAAAGAACCCCTGACTGGGGGAAGCTATGACTCGGGGGAGCTATGATTGGAAGGGGACACTTTGAAATCGCAGTTCCCTCCTCAACATTCAGAGCTCCTTCCTCTGAGTTAGAAGGCTCAAGTACTTCTCATCAGGTGTCTGGAGGACTCACTTTGCCTTTTGCATTAGCCAGATTTGTGTTATGCACCATTTACTTCCCAGTTCATGAGTCCACTTTTTTTGCAGAGGAGGATGAATGGCATAAGACAAAATTAATGTCTGGAAAGGGACCTTAAATTCTAGACAGAATGATAATTTTTCACCACCCACACTCCTTGAAGTTAGAAGAACTTTACTACAGACATGATTTTTCTGTTTGCAGATAAGAAACAAGGAAGGGGCATAAAAATTTTAAAAAAAATAAGGAAGGGGAAACAGATGAGGTCTTTAACTCCTTTGGAGAGGGCAGCTAGGATTGCATTTCATAAACCTTTTATCATTGGGCAGCTTAGGAATCTGCACTGTGTGCAATGAGCTAGTACAAATGGGGATTGATTCTCTGTAAACTGCCCCCATGCACACCTGTCACCTTACCCAATGATAGACAATAAGTGCAGTAAGCTCACTGTGGGACCTGGCTGCCCTGCTGTCCAAATCCCAGCTGAACCCTGACAGCAGACATAGGAGAGGGGATGCATAATCACTCACTCATGGTGGGCCAGGCTTGAAGGGGTGGCAGACAGAATGCCACCACGAGGAGGAGGAGGAGGTGGGTGTGTGTGTGCCTGTGAGTGAGGGAGGAAGGGGTGTGGAGGCAGTGTTTTTTATTTCTCTCAGCTATTATGGAAAGAACTGCGGGAGCTTAAATCTAAAGAGCAGTGCTGAAATAATGTTCAGGACTTAACAAAAGCCGCTGCTCTGCTGCCATCCGCCTGCTGTGGCCTGCCTCTGCTGAGGCTCCATGCAGTGGGTGATCTTACGTGCCCAGAAGTTTGGAGGATCCTGCCCTAGGGGAAGAGGAAGCCAGCCTGCCCTCACACATCTGGGGTTGGGCAGGGTTCAGCTTTGACTTGCAATGCCACTTCAGGGAGGGTGAAAACCATGGCAGGAAGAAGGCAGCCTCCTACCTTAAAGGGACTCTCCCCAGAAAGGGAGAGCTGCAGCCATCTTGGATGGGGCTCTGAGCATGGTCACTTTGGTTGGGAATGGAATGGGTCCAGGCACAGGTAATGTCTGAATTATGTGAGTCTATTTTGAGAATTTGACTTAGAGCAGCAGGTTTTCTGATTTATTGATAAGTTGCCTAACCTGATATTAAAATGAAAGTGTAACTGTTAACAGCCCAGAAATTAAGGACACAGGGATGTAAGCCCAAAGTCCTACAAAAGGAGTTTTCAGTGTTTTCTAATTGAATTACAGGCATAGTCATCTGGCCTTGATTTATATTTATCACCTTCATCTCAAAAAGAAGAACTACCATAGAGCAGTATAATGGAAGTAATTTAAGATTTAAAATCAGAAGACCTGGATTCGAGTCTAATTCCATTGATCAAGTTCAATCCAGTAATGCTCAATGTTCTCATGTCATCTCATCCCGCCTCATCCTTAAGTTGGAAATAATAATATCTACTGCACAGAGTTGTTGTAGATTCATTAAAATGAAGGTTATAAATGTCCCAGTACAGTGATCAGCATGCAGACACATTGGCTCCTGGTCTTTAGGATCAGCTTGCTTTGAAAAACCAATCAGTGTGCTGGATAATATTCACCAGGAACTTCACAGTGTGAGTCAGTACCTTCAGGATGCTTACTGTCAGAGATATTTTTCCTGGGTCTGTAGTAGACAGGGTGGCTATTGCATCTGGATCCCCAAAACACTGGGAATCAGTTGGATGTGGTTGGAGTGAGCACTGCTCTACTCCTGGCATAAGAGTGGGCACAGGCCCCTGGCCTGGTCAATCAGTTTCTTTCCGGAGAAGTTTCCAGGTGCTTTGGGGAAAGAGGGGCTGCAGCTAGAGGACATCTTTCCTAACACATGGAGAACTCTGCAAGGAAATGGAGTCAACAAAAAGGAAAGAAGGAGCAAGAGGAGAGGCCATCACTGAAAGGAGGACATGTCTTGCATGGAACCAGACACCCACCCTTCAGAATTCCTGATCCTTTATTTGCTTAAGTTAGTTTGAGTTGAGCTTCTGTCCCTCACACTGAGGGCATCCATCTGGAGGGCCATGAGTAGAAATGTCCTTGCTTTCCTGTCCTTCCCACATGACTTTCCCTGATACAATGAAAATGTCTAGATAGTATGTGATCTTGTGGGAGAGAATGCCTTAGGCAGAGATGTAGGCATCTGAAGCTGTTTACTTAAAAAAAAAACCAAGTAGTCAGTGTTGATATAAAATTGGAATTAAAATAAGGTCATAGATGAAATCACAATGGACCAAATCCCTCTTCTTCCAAAGGTTGGGGCTCTGGAAGTGGGGAGCAAAACACCACTTAATGAACGTCTTCTGTGTGAAAATTCCGCATGTCATTTTATTTAATCTTTACAGTGTTTCTAGAAGATAAATACTATTATCCTTAATTTTCAAGTAAAGAGGTTAACTAACTTATCCACAGTTGTACAGATAGTAACTGGCCAGGTCTCTGAACACCCAAGAGCCTGGTCTTTCTCTTATAGTATATTTGGCTATACTTTAAGTGAAACTGGGACTCAAAAGGAAAAGATCATGGTAGCCTGGCATGGTCGGTGAGAACTCTCAGAACAACATCGGTCTTGGTCAGTTTGGAATAAAAGAAAGTAGGAACTTATTTAAACTGAAGAGAATAGCATGGTAAAGCCTGGATGTGAACATAAAGCTCTGTGGAAATCAGCATGATCCAACGTGGATGAATTTGAGGCTGTGGTTCAAGAGTACTGAGAGTTCATAGAATTTGGGCCTAAACTAGAGAGTCTTGAATATCTATACAGTTTGAACTGAATTTGAGAAGATCACTGCTGTTGATTCTGAGTAAGAGAGTGAAAGCAATAAAATTTGATATTTCTGAAGGTTTATACAGTGGTATGGATGGTGAATTAGGTCATTCCCCTAGAGAAGCCTCTCTTGGCCCTCTGGATGTGGACAACTTCCCATCTTGTGTTAATCTCTAGTCTAGTTTGGCAGACGTGGGACAGTGGTTTAGCACCATCCGCCACCCCCATACATCACATGTATGAGTAGCTCTGGTGCACATGGGCCCTAGAAACCTCTTATTTGCAGTCTGCTGCCCACCAGCCAGTTGAATGGGACACAGTACAATGGTAGGAGTAGAGGTCAGGCTTCAAGAAACGTGAGGAGATTTTGGGGGGTACCTGGAGCAGACCCACTTTCCTACACTGGGGCTGATAACAGAGCTTATTTGACAAGTAAGTGTCACTTTACCACTTTTGGCCATTTCTATCCATGGACATATCTATTTTGAAGACTGTATAGGGAGGAACAATATGGTTTAGGGAAAGATTTATATTTTTTTAATGATTTGGCTTCATGCTATCTTAATACTATCTAAAAACAATTGAACTCCACCAGCTGAATTTGGAGGAAGACTCTGAAATACAGCTTAGGAACCCTTCTGTGAGTATCTCATGCTGTCATTTTACACTCAGAAGTGGTGTCCAGAGAAGGGCAATCGCATGCTTAGGTTCATACAACAGAACTGGGAATAAAATCAACTTATTTGATCCTTGTCCAATGTTGTTTCTTTTATTCCAGAATGTGTCTGGATGCCTTCAAAGTTTGATTGGATGGCCCCTTGTGAAGAATCCTCTGACCAAGGAATTCACTCTGGCTTGTTTACCCAAAACTGTACTCTTTATAACTGCAAATCCTAAGTCTTTAAAAATGCAACCATGCCTTTTATAAAGACGGACAATTTAAGCTGTGGCCTATCTCTAAAAGCTCAGGGTAAAGGGGTTTCAGCTTCCTTAGCAAGCATAGGTTATAAAAGAAGGAGTGAGACCATACATAGTGAGACCAGAAGATCCCTGGAATCTTGGGGCAGGGTATGGGCATATGTAATATGGGGAAAGGGGAAGTGAGGATGAGAATAGAAACCTGAGAGACTGGATTTGACAACAACAACGACCGACGTGGTCCTCTTTGTGATTCTGATGGTTGCTTTTCCAGAGTGGAGATAGGAGAGCTGGCAGCAGGAGGGCGTGGGGTAATGGTCTTATACACCTGACTTGTCCATGTGCTGCCCCCACCAAAAGCTACGCTGATTACTTTTACAGGGGTGGGAGGAGATAAGATTCCTCGAGGAGGGGATCAGTGGAGTCTCTGTGGGAGGTGACTAGCCCAGGCAGCAAGGGCTGTTCATCATAGACATTTGACTGATTCTAACCCACAGTAGAATACAGACAAGACACATAAAGGCTTAAAATCAAATCATGTGTCATGCTGAAGAATAATGGTACTTTCTGCTAGGGATATGTATATATTTTTAATTTCTGAGTGAATTAAGTGCCTATAAAAGGTGTTGAATTGGCATCCTAGAAAGCTGAAGCCCTTGATTTGTGCCCAGAAGAGGAAAGAGGGAGACAGTTACCTGAATCATTCTGAAGTGCTCTGAGCCACCCACCCATACCCACACACTCTGCCCTTTGTCTCACTAAGAATTGTGATTCGTTGCCCACTGTGTAAGTCCTTCCTGCCATTCTGCATGGGCTTTAGATTAGGCTGAGATCAAAGCTAAATGGTAGGGAAAGCAAATTAATGAATGTTGGGGCCCTTGGCAAAGTATTCTGTGACCATGATATATGAATGGATCTAACCACAAACACATGTGTATCTCTAAGTTGCATTTATATTTTCAAAGTGCATTTACATATCCTGCTTCATAATCTACTTATTAAATACGTGTTCATCAGTGCTTGTTATTGTCGTTTGTGTTTTAGGGTGGGAGACTGAGGCATAGAAAATGATAGCATGCCCAGCACTTTGGGAGGCCAAGGCAGGCGGATCACGAGGTCAGGAGATCGAGACCATCCTGGCTAACATGGTGAAACCCCGTCTCTACTAAAAAATACAAAAAATTAGTTGGGCGTGGTGGCGGGTACCTGTAGTCCCAGCTACTCGGGAGGCTGAGGCAGGAGAATGGTGTGAACCCAGGAGGCGAAGCTTGCAGTGAGCTGAGATCGCGCCACTGTACTCTAGCCTGGGCGACAGAGCGAGACTCTATTAAAAAAAAAGAAAGAAAGAAAGAAAATGACGGCATGCTACATCTGGAAGTGATCTTAGAAAAGTAACAGGATGAAAAATAGAACCTGGATTTCCTGACTTTCCCTGAAAAGCGAAACTCCCAGCCAAAAACAAACAATAAGGCAGCAGTGAAGGGGTGGTGGGAACCAAGGTGTCCTAACACCCTACCCTCTTCTCAATGTTCAGGAATCGGTCATCTTTATTTACTACAGAACATAAAAGAAACTGTGCGCAGATAATATAATGACAATGATAAAAATATTGACAAAAACACCTCATGAAAGAAGAAAATCCCTGCAGTTAGTTTAGAGGCCTAGAGGCAGAATAGATGGCATGGCCATTGAGGGGAGGCAGACCTGCTTCTTCCCCCAGTATATGTGTCTCCGTGTATACACAGCTTTTACTCATAGGACACTTAAGCTGTCTGAGTCTCAGATGCCCCATGAGTGAACATGGGGAAGAAAAACAACCTCACAAGATTAAACACAGCACACATGTAAAGTCATTGGCACTCAAGATGCTCAAAGCATATATTAGGTCTCCTACTGGAGGAACATTGTTTTTTTCGATTAAGTAGAGATATATGATTATTTTGGGGGAAAGATTTAAGGAAATGAAGACTGATTTTACTTTATAATTTTGATTTCTTTGGCTCTACCTTTGATTTCTTTTCTTTCTGTCTTTATTTTCTTTTGTTTGTAAATGAAGTGCAGGCTGTTGACTTAATAGATAAATTAAGCTTCAGTATATCGTCCTTGCATTTAGTCCAAAACAGCTTTCTGGGGGTGGTATATACTAACAAATATATTACAACTGGCTACTGAAATATGGGAGAGGAAGTAATTCCAGGTGAAACGTTGTTCCCCACATCCATCTCATTCAAAAGGGAGGTCTATTCTTGGGAGAAGATGAGATTAGGGGCCCTCAATTCACAACTTCCTATCAATGTCAAGAGAACTGTGCACACACAGACACAGTTTGTGCCTGCTACAATAGTCCAGACACATCCTTGTGCCATTGCAAAGGCTTTTGGGGGGAAACATGGCTTTAATGAGGATGTTTGTGTTTGATGTTATTAGAAATGAAATGTTTATAGAAATGTCACTGCAAAAGTGTGGCACCTACATGGGGCAAGGAAATGTAACTCCTAATAAAAGCTGAAGGCACAGTCATACACACACTCACACCACACTCTCCCTCTTTGATATGCTTTATAAGTTTGTCCCCTCTAAATCTCATGTGGAAATGTGTCCTCAGTGTTGGAGGGGGAGCCTGGTGGGAGGTTATTGGATCATGGGGGAGGACCCCTCACAAATGGTTTAGCAGCATCTCCTTGATAATAAGTGAGTCCTCTCTTAGTTCACGTGAGATTTGGTGTGTTTCAAAGAGTCTGGCCTCCCCCTTCTCCCTCTCTTTCTCCCACTCTCACCTTGTGATGGGCCTGCTCCCACTTCGCCTTCGGCCGTGAGTAAAAGCTCCCTGAGGCTTCACCAGAAGCAGAGCAGATGCTGGCACCACACTTCCGGTACAACCTGCAGAACTGTGGGCCAATTAAACCTCTTTTCTTTATAAGGATATTACAGCCTCAGCTACTTTTCTATAGCAACAACAACAACAACAACAACAAAAAAGATAGCCTAACACACTCTTTCTCTTCCAGTTTGTGTTCTGCACTTACTAAAGTAGTTCAATCAAAATCACATGTGAAAGTGAAAGTAGTGAAAATACAACCAGAATGTTCACATGTTTATTGGTTATTATACTATGCTTTACTCACCTTAGTTTTCTTCCTTATCTTATAGGAAGGAAAAGAGAGCAGCAAAATAATCAAGCAGTCACAATATAATCAAATCAGAAAAAGAATGCATAGGGTCTGCCCCTCAGCCTTTACACTGCAATTACTGATTCCAGATGATGTCCCCACTTTAGAAAAGCATTGTTCATATTACAGAAGTGCTGAGTGCTTTATTTCCTTTAAATATAGCATAGGATTTTATTATGTTTCTCTGTCAAGTTAGAGAGACTTAAAGATGTGCATTCATAAATCAAGCTATCAACAATTGTTATTGCGCTTAAGCTACATTCAGGCACTGTGGTCGGCTCTGTCTGGTCTAAATATTGTGACAATTCACCCCCGCCATCCAGGAGGACACCACGTATTTACTCAGTTATGGTATTAGTACTCCAGTACTTATTCAGCACCTACTTTGAGGCAGACACTTTCCAACTACTAGAGATACAACTATTAGTATTATTTTTCTGTAAAGTTGTTCACAGTTGAAGTGGGATACTGATCAGCAGTTATACATATAAAGGTTATTGAATTAATCAAGATGAGTGACAATAACTGACACAAAAGAAAAAACTTTAGAATCTCAGTGGTTTAAGGGAAAGTAATTTTTATTGTGGTTGTTGTTATTGTTGTTGTTTTCAGCTCATGCTAAGTCCCATACGGCAGCAGAAAGACCAATCAGGAGGTCAAAAAAAGCTTAGGCAAAAAATGTGAAGGCCCCAAACTAAGGCCATGGCAGTGAGCTAACGAGTAGGAGTTGTGTTCTAGAGACACCTCCTGTAAGGTGCTATGCTGGAAGATGCCTTTCACCAGATACTGACAAATCTCGGGACAGTTTTATTGAACATAATGATTATTATAAAAAATAGTAAAGGAGACAGAAAGCATTTTCTAAATGCCAGAGTGATAGAGATAACAGTAATAGTAGAGTAGAAATAAACAAGTATTATTTATCATTCAATTTAAATCATTATTGATGTGATGGTTTTGTAAAAATAAATAATTCTTAACATCTTAAACTTCAATGTCACATACTTTTGACATGGCAGAGACCAAGGGTTTGCTAGGTGGACAGCAGTGGAACAAGAAAGCAGGAAGAAAAGACAAGCTAAAGAATAATGACTAGCTCTACATATTTTTAGAAAAATACATGAATTCCAGTTGAGCACAGTGGCTCACACCTGTAATCTCAGCACTTAGGGAGGCCGAGGCAGGCAGATCACCTGAGGTCAGGAGTTCAAGACCAGCCTGGCCAACATGGAAAAACCCTGTCTCTACTAAAAATACAAAAATTAGCCAGGCATGGTGGCACATGCCTGTAATCCCAGCTACTCGGGAGGCTGAGGCAGGAGGATCACTTGAATCCGGCAGGCAGAGGTTGCAGTGAGCTGAAATTGGGCCACTATACTCCAGTCCAGGTGACAGGGCAAGACTCCCTCTCAAAAAAAAAAAAAAAAAAAAAGTAATTCCATGTGTTAAAGATGTATAAATAATATGCAGAAAAATGGAAAGAGAATAACTTCTAAACTATTGAGAAGGAAAAAAGACAAAAACAGAAATACAGAGAACTTTAACAATACAACAAAAAGTCTGAAAGAGGTAAATAAACAACTACAAAGAATGAAACATAAAGGCAGGTGACTAGAAAAAGTCTTCCCATTTTACTACTCCAAATAAATATGACTGAATGAACCTTCTCTATAAAAACACAGAGATTTGAAGATTGGAAAAAATGTGTAATTTATGCTATTTGTTAAGGTACACCTAAAATAATGCAATCCAGAAGCTTTAATAATATGCAAGGAAAATAATAACAAGAAAACAGATACAATGGTGTTACTATCAAAAGGAACAGAAATCAAGATGAAAAGACTAACCATGAGAAAAACAGAGGTATTCATAGGACAAATAGTATAATCCACTAAGAAGAAATAATAGTCCATGAGCTTTGATGAAATGAACAAAAAGGATACCAAATTAAAAGCTTTTGTAAATGCAAGGAGAAATTGACAATTCCTCAATTGAAGTAAAAAATATTCATGCAGCTTTAAGAAACTGAGAGCACAAATAAGAAAAACACATAGGACACAGTGATATTAGTAATAAATCAACATTCTGAAAATAATTAAATGAATAAGATGGATGGATGGGTGGATAGATAGGTAGGTATAAAAAACAGACAGAGGGAAGCGGAGGCGGGCGGATCACAAGGTCAGCAGATCGAGACCATCCTGGCTAACATGGTGAAACCCTGTCTCTACTAAAAATACAAAAAATTAGCCGGGTGTGGTGGCGGGCACCTGTAGTCCCAGCTACTTGGGAGGCTGAGGCGGGAGAATGGAGTGAACCCGGGAGGCGGAGCTTTCAGCGAGCCGAGATTGCGCCACTGCACTCCAGCCTGGGTGACAGAGCAAGACTCCGTCTCAAAAAAAAAAAAAAAAAAGAAACAGACAGAAACTTAAATTCATGAATAGAAAATGCTCAGCCTTTCCAAACACAATGAAATGTTCGCAAGCAGATCATCTTTAGGTCAACAAAGTCTGCATACACCTTAAGAATCAGAACGCTCTGGGCTTATTCTCATGTTGAAATGCAATAATAGAAATTAACAGAGAAATAAGGAAATTCTTTTTCTTTACTCCAAAAGAGAAAAATCCTAAACAGGGATTCAAATGAAAATTACAAATATTGATAAAAGAATGAGAACATTATATATTAAAATTTTTTATTTTTATTTTTATTGTTTTTCAAGGCACGGTTTCACTCTGTCGCCCAGAGTGGAGTGCAGTGGCATGATTTCAGCTCACTGCAACCTCCACCTCCCAGGCTCAAGCAATTCTCCTGCCACAGCCTCCCGAATAGCTGGGATTGCAGGCACCCACAACCATACCTGGCTAATCTTTTTATTTTTTTAGTAGAGATGGGGTTTCATCATGTTAGCCACACTGATCTCAAACTTGTGACCTCAAATGATCCACCAGCCTCAGCCTCCGAAAGTGCTGAGATTACAGAGGTGAGCCACTATGCCCAGCCTTATAGATTAAATGTCATGAAAGTGACAAAAGGAAATGTATAGGCTTAAATGAAGTTATTAGATGGTAGAAAAGATTATAAATAAATTCAGTAGGCATACATGTCTGTTATTATTTTGTTAGTATTTCACAAGTAGCAAAATACATGTATATAGTGCCTTAAACAAAGAGAACTAGTTGTTATTGTTTTTCTTCTCTCAAAAAGAAGTCTGGAGTTGAGCAGCTTGTCCCTGGCTCAGTGGCTCAGTGGCTCGGTGGCTCAGTGAGAATGTGGCTCAGTGGCTCAGTGGCTCAGTGAGAATGTGGCCGATGCTGCTGCAGTTCCCTTTGTCTTTGCCTTGTCTCTCAAGATGTCAACTGGTTCTCCAGACATTACATCCATAGTCCAGGCAGGAAGAAACAGAATATGAAAGGATTTATCAGCTTTTCTCCATCCTCTTTTATCAAGAAAGCAAATGTTTCCCTTACACATAAAAATGGTACTTTTCCATGGCCAGAACTTGCCAAATGGCCAACATTGGCTCTAAGGAAAACTTGCAAATGAATAGTAAAGTCAATGAAAATAACGAATAGCCAGAAAAGAAGAAAGATCTAACAGAAACAAAACAGAAGACTTGATCAATAAAAGTAAAATATAGTTATTTGAAAAAAAATGAAATACATAAAATTCAAGCCAGTGAGATCAAAGGAAATGTGTTATCCAAGCAACGTTAGAAATAAGAAAGAAGACATGAATTAAATTTTAAATATTAGGAGAATTGTTGGGTACAACTTTAAACCAAATCTTTTGAAAATCTATATAAAATAGAAGCTTCTTTAGGAATATAGAATTGCCAATAATTATTCAAGAGGCAGAAACTCTGAATACAATAATCCTCAAATATATTTCAGAACTTATCTATCAGTATATTAAAAGAATACAATGGAGTTTCATAATGTACAAAATTATGTACAGTCAAAATTATCTTTTACAATTTCTTAGGAGTCCAGGATAGACAATTTGTTTTTCTCCAGAACTGGAAGAGTTCACTGGGTTTATATTGAGTGGATTAAAAATGAAGTACCTTGTTGAATTTAGCAGCCATGTTGAATGAAAACATTATTTTTAGACATTAGAATCACATTCATTTTCACAAAATGTACACAGGAATGGAAGCCAATTGAAAGAGCAATACACAACTATCTCGTCCTTACTATCATCTGGAAAATTCTGGAATATAGTCTAGAATAAGAGTTGTGCATCTATCAGAGTTTAGTTGATAACAAAAATGGAACTTTAAATCAGTTAGGAAATAGCCTGTAAAATAAATAGTGTTAAAAAATGGTAGCTGTCTATCTAAAAGGGGTAGGGGAGAGAGAGAAAGAGAGAGGCCTCTTAATTTCTTATCTTGTACAAAAAAATTAATCCGAAATGCATTTAAGAGCATAAGGTAAAGAGCAAAATTCTAAAGTGTTTGAGAAAAATATCAGAGAATTTATTTTTAATTTATATATTGGAAGGCTTTCTTAAGAAAGATACAAAACCTAGAATTTATAAAGGAAAAGATTGACAGGTTTTGCTGTACAAAAATTATAAATGTCTGCATGACAAAAGACTCCATAAACAAAGTTAAAAGACAAGTGAAAGAAACACCAGTGCAGTGGAATAATATTTTGATGTAATAACTGACTTTTCTCTAACTTCTTGTTACACCTGCCCCATCCCCACCAACTGCCCCTCCCCACTTGGCAGCCGCCAAGGCATTCTATGTTCATCGCCTCAGAGAAGAGATGACACGGCATTACGCAGAGAACAAAGAGGCCATTCACAGTTTTTGAATTTCAAAAGCCTAGGATGGAGTGTAGATAAACTATTTGGAAAAATGTGTTTGGAGCCACCTCAATGTTAAGATTTGATTGTCTTGATTCTCAATCAAGATTCTATTGGCTTAGGAAGAAGAGCAGATGAAAAGGAAGTAAAGAGAGCTGAGGAGAAAGAGATTCTGCCCCCGCCCTGGCCAGGGACTGTGCCTGGTTCTGCAGAGGCAGTGTGTTGGGGCAGCAGGGGGCAAGAAGTAGCAAGGTTTGCTAGTGACAGAAAACTCAAAAACCTGCCTCCCGGGTTCAAGCGATTCTCCTGCCTCAGCCTCCCAAGTAACTGGGACTACAGGTTCATGCCACCACGCCCAGCTAATTTTTGTATTTTTAGTAGAGATGGGGTTTCACCATGTTGGCCAGGATGGTTTCGATCTCCTGACCTCATGATCTGCCCACCTCAGCCTCCCAAAGTGCTGGGATTACAGGCATGAGCCACTGCGCCCAGCCAGGAAGAGATATTTTAAAGTACATGTTTGTTCTTCCATTCTGTGGAATATTACATAGTTGTTGAAAAGAATGAGATGTAGCTCTATGAATTTTGGTGTAGGATATGTGTCCTCACATGGAAATATCTCTTTCCTATTATTATATTTAAAAAATTAAATAGTAATGAAGATAACATCCCATTTATTGATAAAAGACAGGTATAAATGTACCTATATATTGAGAGGGGAATCGATGTGGACTCAATGGACAGACAGCTGTGAAGAGTGGCTTTCATATTTCACTTTGGATATTTTCATATTTCCATATTCATTTCTTTATTTGAAAATACAACCATCAAATATTTGTATAGAGTTGAGACGTTTGCATGGAAAAAATAGGCAGAAAATATTTTTCTTTTATTTGATTTTCCTTTTTTTTTAGTACTGAGTTTTGTATGATTTCATCCCCTCTGCACTTGCTCCCAGATCCTGGCTCATCAGGATGCCCATCCTGGCACTGAGCACAATGCATGGAGGATGAAATCCCCTTCCTTATTCATCCTCAGGGAGCCATCTCCTGACTGCTGGGAAGGCAGGACAGGTGAAATGCAGGGATGCACCACGGGGGCAGGGGAAGCAAAGAGCTGAGGAGCTGTCTGATCATTCCTGGAAAGATTGTGGGACTGTTGGGCCTGAGAGAGAAGAGAAACAAACTAATAAAGGTGCCTGGTATAGCAGCCCAGAATCATACATGCCCTTCCACTTAGGATTCTGTCTTTTGTCAAGGATCCTTTACTAATATGCCTGCATCCCCCTTTCCAGATCCAGTGTAACCTACCAAAGGACACAGTTTATGTTTTAATCTTTGGTATCCCCCAGAACATAAGAAATCCACTAATTGTGCATGAATGGATTGGTCTATCCCCACATTGCTTCTGTTGGCTGAACTCCGCAGCATGCCAGCTACCACTCAATTATGTAGTAGAAAGACAAGGGGTTCCTCCATTGGAAACACCTGCTCTAAGGCCACATCGCAAAGCTAAAGCAGCTGCCATTCCTAATGATCTTGTGTATCTGCTGCACTGAATTCATTTTAAGAAGTAGTTTTATAAAGGGGATGTTTCTGTAAGGTGAGATCATGTCTCTCTGATCTTGAGTCAGGGAAAACTTCCTAAAGGAGCTCAGTTTGAGAGACAGCAGGTGTTTGAGGAAGTCGGCATGTGTTCTGTGTGTAACGGATGCCTTACAGGCACTCTTTGAGGCATGAATTGGGAATGACATGAGTGGGAGAAAAAGAGGAGATGGACAAAGAGACATTTTGCTGAGCTTTAGCAAAAAGCCAATAGGGGAACACAGAAGAGGACAAAGAAGGAAATCCAGGGCAAAAGAGCTGGCTCTGATAGAGACAAAGAAATGCCAGAGAAAAGTGGATGGTGGATACCAGTAAACCACGAGGGAGGTCATTTAGCCCTGGCATGGAATTTTGAAATAATAAGACACACATGATTGAGAGGCAACGCTGAGACACCCAAAAGGTGATTGGGCCCTTGGAGCGATGCCCAGGCAGCTCTGAACATAGAGCAGGCTGAATGAATCTTATCCAAGCCCACACTCTGGCCATTTAAATATACCTTGGGTTTTATTCAGAGTTGCTGAATAAGGGCCTTCTCATGCCTGAGAAACTCCCTGACTATATTCTTGGCTGCTCTGAAAAAGCACCTCACTCTTCCAGCCATTCTATACAATTCAGTAAATTGCTCTTTCTCTGCTAAGTGAAACTTTGGTAGCTGGGGAAAAAACAATATTTTTACATGGGCCACTCCTGTACAACTATACGTTCCAGGTACCAAGAAATTGCTTGAGCCCCTTGAAATGCTTTCAGCTATAGAGATGGGCATACTGCTCCAACGCTCCCTTCTGCAACCTCCTCCTCTAGACGTGAAGCTCCCTGAAGGCAAGGATGTTTAAAACATGTTGCTGTGCTCCAATTGCTAACACAGCATCTGGAATGCAGTCAGTGTTTTTTGAATTGATCTGAACTTATATTTTTTCCGTCCCTCCAACTAAAATTGGCTTCCTAAACAAAGGTTATGAAACTGGTGACAACATGACAACCAGTTTGCTTGTACAGAGTATTTCACATTGATCTCTTCTTCCATGCATTCTCTATTACTATTATTGCCTGTATCAAACGTTTGGAATGAAGTTGTGATCCCAAATTCTATCATCCCTGGTTATTTCAAGTGATGTCTTGTGCTCCATGATCGCCATGTGACCTAAATGGAGTGACTTAGCCTTTCTCAACCCGTTTGCTCACCTGGAACATAAGAAAGAAAAATATATATCTCACAGGATTTTTGCTGAGATTAAAAGAAATAACACATGAGAGTCTAGCCATGTGCCTGGTGGAGGGGAGGAGCTTAGACATATCAGCTGATTTTTACTTCCTGGATTAGGCCCCCAGACTAGAAATACATGTTAAACCTGTTCATATCCCACAGTGCCTTGGATGAAGCTCAACACAAAGTAGAAGCATCATAGGATTATGATGGAATTTCAGGTGTAAGAGGGACTTAAAAGACATATACATCAATGGCTTTCAAGTTGTTTTTATCACAACTCACATTTTATATCAAGATACATTGTGAGGGCTGTGTGTGTGTGTGTGTGTGTGTGTGTGTGTGTGTGTATCCATCCTGAAATTTTTTATTCTTTTCTATCCTATTCTTTTAAAGGAAAATACTGACTGTAGCTTAATAAGTTAATTTTGTGACCATTAATGTGGCAAGACTTGCAGTTAGAAAAGAGCAATCGAAATTCTACATCAACCAGCCAGGAGACTGTGCATGTCTTCCCTGCATCACTCACCCCATAGTGATGGTCCAGCATCCATCTGCTTAGATACACAATACTCGCTACCAAATAGTGTGGTACACTTGAGGCATTAAACATAAAGCAATGCGATGGCCACAGAAGATGGTGAGAGAGAACATATCCTGCATAGCTGCATGCATGCACCAGACAGCCCGCACGCAGGTCCCTCCACTCTCCTGCAGGAGGCACTTGTTTTGACCATTCAATTATGCATGCCTCTTTTGTGAGAGATCCAGATAAACGAAGTGGCTGCAGCAAGAATACCCATGAATTCTTCATAAGTGCAGGCAAGGAAACGCCTCCAGTCCTCACTCCACAACGCCTTCCAGATGTGTTCTTCATCATTCCTTATGCCCTCTCACTCTCCAACTCTGTTGGGATATGTGTGAGAATTGGGGTGTATCCATCACTGCCAAAGCATCTTGCTGGCTGAGGAGTGGGAGTTGCCTTATGGAGGGAGACTGAACAGAAAAGATGGGTTTTTATTTCCCTAGAGAAAAAAGGACCCCCAGGAGGTCTTGGAGACAGAGATGTTCATTTGCTCCCAGAATAGGAAAGCAGAAATCCTTTCAGCAAAGACATTTTGCCTCTACAAAATGTAACCTGGTCTGATCTTCAAAACACACCTTAAGCCTTGCCTAAGGTGTAGAGGTTTAGTGATCTGCCGTTGGAACCAATTTCAATTTTCCCTCTGAAGAGTGTCTCCCAACCCTCATCCCGTTAAAGGCAGAGAGGAATCCAGCTAAAGATGCAGAAGTCAGGGCAGGTTCAGGTAAGAACCTTTCTCCTAGCAAAGGTGTTGCCCTCCTGGCTGACTGAGAGGGAAAGGCAAGCCCCACTCTTTTCTTCCTTATTCAGCGAAGAGTCTGAGGTTGTGACAGCTGGTAAAGGAGACTTACCTGAAAAGAAAAGAGTCACCTTCCAAAGGTTTTCTTTTTGACCAGGGCCAAGAACTGCATCCCAGAAGTACCTGTTGGTGTTGCTAATAATGCAGCAAGAGGCCGGGCGCAGTGGTTCACGCCTGTAATCCCAGCACTTTGGGAGGCCGAGGCGGGTGGATCACGACGTCGGAAGTTTGAGACGAGCCTAGCCAACATGGTGAAACTTGTCTCTACTAAAAATACAAAAATTAGCCAGGTGTGGTGTGCACCTGTAATACCAGCTACTCAGGAGGCTGAGGCAGGAGAATTGCTTGAACCAGGGAGGCAGAGGTTGCAGTGAGCCAAGATCATGCCATTGCACTCCAGCCTGAGCAACAGAGCAAGACGCCATTTCAAAAAAAAAAAAAAAAAAAAAAAAGTATGCAGCCAGGATAAAAGAGATGAATAAGATGAGGCCTGGACTAGGACAAGACCTGGTTCCAGGAGGAGAAGCTCACTCAATTTGAGTTCTGGCAAACGTTAATATAAATATCAATTAAGATTTTGATTGGATTTGATCACAGCAATGTGTAATTTTATTAACAAATTGTTTTAGTCAATACTTTGTGTTATTCATGGAAAACATGGGAAGATCCTCTAACTTCATAACTTTCCTGGACCCTACACCAGTTCAACACAGCTCCATTAGAGAAAAACATGCAGCTGGCATTAGGCACTTCTGGGGAGAAGGGTGAGTTCCTATGTGCTTCACTTGCATTTTGAGAGCCCGCGTTTTCTGGTATGCATTTGCATCTTCCCTGGCTGGACATGCTGAGGACATGGATGCAGGGCTCCTGGAAGATTTCTAGACTCTGATTGACTTCATTCACCTGCTTTCCAAAATATTGAGCACTGGTTAAAGATGAAGTCTTCAAAAGGAGCATCTCACTTCTCAGTGACTTACTAGGATCCCAGTGCACTTCTAACAGCAAGAGCACCCTGGTCAAGGAAAGAGTTGGCAGTGCAGGGAGATTTTAGAAGTGCGGTTGTCATTCAACCAACACGACTCCTTCTTAAGTGTCAACTGTGAAGTCTGTTCTTGCCTAATCTATGTTTCAGGCATTCAGTTGCCCCCTTTGCTTGTGATAGCTTCCTTCTCTCCTCTTCCTACACAACTTCCTCTCCCCTACACACCATCCTCCTTCCAATAGCTACTTTGCCTGAGTAATTAATAATCCTCCTTCAGGTAAGAATTTAAGGTGACTATGTCCAGGAAACCTGCCCTGCTTTCCTTAGGCTGAGCCAGACATACTGCCCTTGCATTTCTGCAGATCTCCGGCTTCTTCCCATCATGGCACTTACCACTTACATATTTTATTGCAATCATTAGTTTCCTGATCTCTCTTGCAAAACTGATTGTGAACATTTTGAAATCAGGGTTCATGCCTCATTTGTCCTTTTATCTTGTGTGCCTGTTATAGTACTTGCTATATGATTAGTACATAAGAGTGCCAAAAAAAGTGAACAAATTATATTTTTCCTTGAGCCCTATCATTCCAGAAGAGATTGATCATAGCATTTTTACCCAATAGGGAAGTTTGGGGTTGGAGTGTATGTGTGTGTGTTTTGCTGTTGTGCTAATAGGAGAAAGGAAGGCTTTCCTACTTGGTAGTAACTGAAAAATCACTGGAAAGAAATTTCACAAATGAATCCTTGAGATAAGTTGACCAACTATCACTGATAGTGATAAATTTCACTGATACGACTGAAGCAGTCCTAGGCAAACTGGGATGATGTTCCTACCTGGAGACTACCTGATTCTCCACCTATAAGGCTTCTATGATAAACCCCTTCTTGGTCTCTGTAATTCAGCTACATGGACCAGGCTACCTCTGATTCAGCTCTGGTAGATGAAAAGGTAACCTCATCTTGCTAAGAATTTTCCAAGTCTTTCAGATGCCTAAAATTAATGTGCCTTTGCCATTTTCTTACTCACTTCCCTTTCCCAGGGGCGCCTTGTTCTCTTTTCTTTCCTACCCATTATCCATTTTCCTCTTGTAGCAATGGAACTCCCTGTGAGTTTTAGGGGTGAATAAACTAGAGCAGCTGCCTTGGACTCAGAAGCAGAAGCCACATGAGCATGGCAGACTGCTCCACTAGTTGTGTGCCACTACCTGTGGGGCTGTTAGATGAGAGAGGAATAAACTTCTACTTTGCTGACAGCACTGTAATTTAGTATCTCTTTGTTGTGGAGATTAGCACCTGTTCTAAATAATATATTAACCACATATTATTTTCTCCACATATTATTTTCTAACTACAGAGGTCATGACTATTTACCTGTTGGAAAAAACTCAGAGATTTCGCCACCTCAGAAACCTTATGGACACCAATAATGACAAAATCAACAATAAACACTACTGTCATTTAATGAGCACTTGCTTAGTGCCAGATGGGACTTCTGTCAGATGCCTTTAGGATACATAATCTCATTTTATCCTCACAGTAGCTTTCTGAGGTGAACTTTCCTTTCTTAGTTTGCATATGAGAAAAAATGAAACTGAAAGATGATGTAATCAATCCAGCTCATATATCCAATAAATGGAAGAGTCAGGATTTGAATCTGACCAGTCTTACAAACATAAACTATAAGGAATCCAATTCATCTTTCCTGATACCCAATTCCTTAGACACAGAAAAGTTAATGAGAGGTCAGATGAACCTCTCACTTCTTCCAGTTTCCTGCCAAGACAATCATCTTGGCTGTGACATTCCCAGCCTCTCTGCACATGCCACTCAGTCTCTCCCACCTATGTGTTTTCCACATGACCACCAGAGCTATATATGTGTGTAAATCAAGACCTATCGAAACAAAAAACAAATGGGCAAACCAACAACACAATAGAATACCAATATTTATCAAACACTTATTCCATACAGGCAATATGCAGTGTCTGTGCCATCTAAAGTATTTCCCTAAATATAGTAGTTGAATTTGCATATCTTATCTCCTTCAATCCTCATAAATGTTCCATGAGAAAAATGTTATTATTATCCTTAGTTTTAAAATAAGAAAATGGAGACCTAGAGAGAAGAATTCATCAAAGATCACACACTAGTAAGTTCCAGAGTCTAAATTCAACCTGGGTCTTGATTCTAAACGTAGACCCCCTTCCATAGAGCCATCCCTAAGCATGGTATGTAAGACCCTTGCCCGGCTGAGACTAATCGCACCTCCCGTCAGGTCCGCTCATTCAGCTCCATCTCACACAGGGCATGCCTTGCCTGCCACCATTCATTAGGATGTGCAATGCACTGTGCCTGGAATTCTCAATTTCGTTACCACGAATGCTGCTCCTTCCTCCTTCCCAATCTGTCAGTTCCCTTCTGTTCTTATTTCTTTCTCTATCTAGGCAAAACTCCATGGTCTAACATTTCAACCCTACTCCTGTCAAGTTCCCAAAATGTTCTTGCCCTCTTTCTTTCCATTATATTGACCCAGAAAAAGCTTCAACCCTGAATCTATCCAACTGTCATCTCCCTTTCTGTATGGGAGCTGCTGAGAAACTTTGGAGAAAATCACAACTCATAAACAATGTCACGGCCTCTACCTTCCCCTGGGGCCTTAATGTTGCATGGCAGTACGTCTGTCCTTCCTTAGATATGTCTTTTCCCCATTGTCATACTCCCTTCTCCTCCCTTAGCCGACGACTTTGCCTCCCATTTCACTGGAGGAAAAATAGAAGTCATCACTCATTCATTCATTCATTCATCCATTCAGCGGGTATTTATTGAGTTCCTTCTATGAGCCCAGGATGCGTCTGGCTGTAAGAGGCTGCTAAGAATATAGTGGTAAACACAACAGACAAAAATCCCTGCCCCTGTGAAGCTTCTATTCCACTGGGAATGGACAGACAGTAAACAAATAATCAAGTTCGTTACCAAAGAGTACGTCTGATAGCGAAGCTGTCATGGAGAAAATTGAAGAAGGGGCGGGGAAAGGGAAAATCAATATTTTAAATAGGTGGTAAAGAGAGACTTAATTGATAAGGTGCTGAGTGGGGACTCCAAAGGAACATAACATGAACATTTGTTAAGCTCTTCTCCCTCTTCTAAGAACTCTGTGCCCCCAGCCACCTGCACTGTGTCCACTCCCATTCCCATCACCGTGGGATCCAGGGTCTTTCTCCACTGTCATTCCTCAATGCCCCAGATGGCATTTCTTTCTCCTCAGAGACTTCCTCCCATTCATTATATCACCTCTTTCCTCTTCTCCGACTTCGCTTTTCTTTGCCAGGCCTTTTCTAATACCATTTAAACATATCATGTTTTAAAAATCGCAAAACAAAATCCCATTCTCACATCTCTATACTAACAACTCCCAAGTCTCTGTCTCTTGCCAGATCTCCCCCTGAGCCCCAGACTCAGATCCAGCATTTAAAGGATATCTCCATTTAGATGCCTCAGGGGCACCAGCACTGTGTGTCCCAAACTGAACTCACTCTCTTCTCCCATCACCCACTCCTAATCCTAATCCCTACACAATTTCCCTAGTTGAGATGACGGCATCATCATCCACTTACTGCTCCTCTGGAAATCTGGAAGTCCTCTTGCCTTCCCATCTCTCTCTTGCCTCTCATCATCTGCCAAGTTTTCTAGATCCTGGTCCCTGACTATCTCCAGACTGCACCCTTTTCTCTCTGTTTGCACTGTCTGTCTCATCTATATGACAACACCTTCTTACCTGCGTCCCTTGTCTCAGGCTTTCTATCTCTTCTTATCCAATCGTCCAAATGCAGCCAGAATGATCACTTTCAAATGCCAAGTTACTTCCCCTACACCCTCTTCTATATCCCTTCAGTGAATATAACTGAAAATATAAAGTCCAAACTGCTGGCATAGAACCAGAAGTCTTTCATAAATGGTTTTTCTTACCTCTCCAGTCTTATCTCCCACTAATCTGTTTCCCAGCCTGTCCTCCACACTCTCCCTTGTACATACGTAAGCTCATAACCAATCTTCATTTTCCAGATGGTCTTGAATATATCATGCTAGCTATTATATTTGAGCCTCTGTATGAGTGTCCCACTTCTTTGATCATCTTTCCTCTCCTTCCAACTTCTCTTTACTCAGGACTTAATTTACATGCATCTCTTCTTCAAAGCAGTTTTTGCTGACCATTGCTCAAGGCTTGCTTTTGAACTTATTGAATGTTTCCTCATAGTATTCTCTGCTTACTTGTATTATACCACAGTACTAGGGCAGATTTAACTAGGATATACTACATAACAAACAACCCCGAAGTCTCAGCAGTTTATGGGAAAACAAGAATATATATCTTTTGTTACCCATGTTGCATGTTTGCAGATTAGGCTGGCTGATGAATCTCTGCTTCAAGCTGTGGGTCAAGTTCAGGTCTTCTCCATGTATTCCCTCTCCTAGGACTCAAGCCTACCTAAAGGGAAGCCCCCTTCTGAGACATGCCTTTCTCATGGCAGATGACACAGGAACATAAGAGGCTGAGTTGAACAATGCCATAGAATTTAAAGCTTCTGATAGGACATGCGTAGGTTGCATGCGCTCACATTCAACTGGCCACAGAAAGCTACATGGCCAAGCCCAACATCAACGAGGCAGAAAAACATATTCCTCTCTCAGGGAGGCAAGGCAAGAATGGGCAAGTGCACACCTACAGAGAATGAAACCAATGATTGTAAACACTATTACAATCCACCACAAGTGCTTAGACTTGAATGCCTTATCATTTATCTGTCTCTCCCACTAAAATGTAAGTTCCTTTAGAACCAAAATGATTCTGCATCTTTTTTTTCCTAATGCTTTACACAACACCTGGCACATCATAGATGCTCAATAGATGCGGCTTGGGTAAATACACGCTCACAGATAGCTTTTTATACGCTCTCCTGATGTTGTAAACTAAGAGAGTCACTTCTTTCTGTGTACTTTTATAGAACAATAGTCTAAGTCTATTCTAGCTCTTGAGACATTGTACTTTTTAAAACTTGTTTATGGGTGAATTTTTCTCTCTGGACTAGAATTAGAGAGGAAAATCATCTCATCTCTAGCACCTAGTACAATATCTGGAAGAGAGAAATGCAATAAATATCTGAATAATTGAATTAAATTATTCTCTAGTTGCAATCAGCATGTGTTTATTGATTGCCTGCTAGGTACTAGGCATTAACAGTCTGGTTAAAAGCTAGGAGGTCCCAGAGGCCAATGAGGTCAAGGGGAAAGAAGAAGCAAGGGACAAGAGCATTCTTGTGGTCCGGTGTTGAAGAGCAATGCTTGCCATTCTTGTGGTCCGGTCTTGAAGAGCAATTCTTGCCTCCCAGTGGGCAGACTCAGTGTCACTCCACCCACTGGTCCCTGCTCCTTCCACACCCCCTCTGCCTGCCTGCACCTCTTACCCCAGTGGTGTGGCTGTGATCTAATCTTCCCATCCAGTGTATTGCTTTACACTGCGCAGCTCACCAAGCACATTTGTATTTATTGTGCAATTAGTGCTGAGTACACTGAACAAGGTAATGACATGCAGCAAAGGCCAAGGGATGATGTCCTGGCTCTGTGCATTGCTTAACATCTCAGGAGAATGAGGTGCTCCTCTCCCATTCTCTGAGGCCCTGCTACACTATGTATTCAAGCCTGAACCATAGGCTTTCTTGAGAAAGAGCCCACTGGAATGCAGCCCAAGCAGCTCTTCAGATGCAAACCTGTCAATGAGCAGCACCAGTTATTTGGAGCGAAGAACATTGTTTCTTATTGAAATGTAACTGGTAAGGAATTTAGTGAGTGTGAACAATATGCTATGACCTTCTAGGTACTGAGTATGAGGGAGAGAGAGGTGCAACCTTGAATTCAGAGAAAAGTGAGCACTTAGAATAATATAATGGGAAAAAGAGCGTGGAGAAACAATGGGAAATTCTGGGTTATGCCTTCCTGTCCTGGGTCAGGGGAAGGTGACTTCTCCTAAGTAGATGAAAAGACTTTCCTGTGATAGACCATTGGGCATAGTTTTCAAAAACCTGGGCCACTAACATCCTTCAAACAATCAATGCCATCTCTCCCCTAAAGGTAGGGTCTCCCACCCTGCCATCCTATTTATATCTGTATAGAAAAGGTAAATTGAAACACCTCTCTCCCTAAACCTCCCTAGCCAGTCCACCTATTTACAAAAAGCCTAAGTAGCTTCTGGTGGCAGAAGGAACACCAATAAGCACTCATTCATTAATTCATTAATTCATTCACTTATCTCTTAATTCATTTTACTGATAACTGAGACACAGATTCCCTACAGGGCACTGGGTGTTCATCTTTGAACAACATAAACTGTCCCTGCTATTGTGAAACTTACAATCTAGTAGGGGAGAGAAATATTAAATAAGTAAATAAATAAATATATAAATACAGATTATGACATTTGTTATGAACATTTGTATTTTCTTTTACAACAGGAGTCTTTTCAACTTGAAGGCTTCAAGGTTATATTATTATCTATATATTATTATCTATCTACATATTATTATCTATATATATTATTATATGTATATTATCAATATATTATATTCTATCAATATATTATTATCTATATATTATTGTTATTTATATATTATTATTATCTATATATTCAAGGGAACTATAGATGGCCTTTTGGGAGTCCATACGTTTCTTAAGATTGTATGTAAAATATTCTATGAATATAGGTAGATGCTTTTTTCTCTGAAAAGTATCCATGTCTTTCACCAAAGTCTCACAGAGATCTATGATCTCCTAAAAGTCAAGAACTGATGCCTTAGAACCACACCAGACAGGATTTTTTCTTTTCCCATTGCCTCCCCTCAGAACTGATCAAATTTGCTAGTGTTTATGGTTGACGCTGAAGCAGCCAGCTCAGAAAAGCAGAGCTAGAGAGGCCAGTGCTGTCTCCTGCAGGGCATGCAGGCGGGCTGAGTGAGGGCTGTGCCCAGAGAGTGCCCACCAAGACCTCAACGTTGACTGCCTTTCAGGAGTGGGAAATAAGGTTGTTTGTATTCTCTCAATATGTCTCTCTGTTGTCTGAATTGTTTACAATAAACATGTTGCGTTTATAATCAGGAAAACTAACACATTAAAGCTATTTTTACTTGGGGAGAAATTATGCATTTTACTACTTGTACACATCTCTTGTTGACTAAGGCATAGAGATTTATTACACAAAAAATAGAATATATCAGCAATGTGATTATATAAAATTTTCCCCTAACTAAAGTTAGCCCAGGTGAGGAGATAGATTGAGAAAAGGTTATCTGTTCAGGATGGACTACAGGGATGGCAGTGGGCTCCTCACTGAAAGTGGGCATCTTGGGCATGTACAGTTCCTTTGACCTTGACTCCACCACATGTGGTTTCCACGTCACCAATCAGGCAGCTCATTCAGGAACAAGGCTAAGAGAGCAGGGCCAGAATTCTCTAGCTCACAAGTCATACTGAGAAGACAGTCCAGGACTTAGACACAAATGATATCAAGTTTCACGTCCAACCTCTTCAAATTAAATTTCTTTCTTTCTTTCTTTCTTTTTTTTTGTTTTTTGTTTTTTGTTTTTTGTTTTTGATGGTGTCTTACTCTTTTGCTCAGACTGGAGTGCAGCAGAACAATTCTTGGCTCACTGCATCCTCCACCTCCCTGGTTCAAGTGATTCTCCCACCTCGGCCTCCTGAGTAGCGGGGATTACAGGCATACACCACGATGTCTGGCTAATTTTTGCATTTTTAGTAGAGATGGGGTTTCGCCATGTTGGCCAGGCTGGTCTCAAGCTCCTGATCTCAAGTGATCCACCACCTCAGCCTCCCAAAATGCTGGGATTACAAGTGTGAGCTGCCATGCCTGGCCTCCTCAAATTTCTAATAGCTGATCTGTGCCTCGATTTACTTGCCTACAAAAAGGGCATGTCATATCATCCCTGCCCATCTCATAGGGTAACTGTGAGACATAAACAAGCTTATGAGAGCCAGGATCACATAAAGAGCAGAGAAGAAAGGCTGTGTTACTCACAACATGTCAGCCAGAGACATCATTTTGCATCTAGTATGACAATACCTGAGAATAAATACATTATTGAAATGCATACTTTTCATGGATGTAAATAACAACGTAGATCTAGGTATCACTCCAGAGATAGTTCTTATACATTGTTCTTTAACTGTGGGTACATTGGGGAAGGAAGTATTACACACCTAGGCCAGGAGCTATGTTTTCCAATAGTGTATGTCCAACCCGTGGCTCCAGCCCATCCATCTTATCTGAAAACTTTTATCCCCAGAAAAGTCCACCTGTCACATCACATTACACAGAATACGAGCTAATGATAAAAAAGGCATGAGCATGCAGTAGGTGGCTCATGGTGCAGGGGGCTTTGAGGGCAGGAAGGGGGTCTAGAGAATGGCAGATCATTTGTCTGCAGCCCTCAGTCTGTGAGCTCTCCTGCACGGGAAAGCCATGGGGTGATTATTGCTGTTATTTATAGAGCAATTTTCCCCCTCATTTAGACATAGAATCTAGTGAGACACCTAGGCACAGATAAATAATACCTAACAGTTCTGCCCAGACATTTATTCTCAAATTTTTATTTTTTTCTGTGTCGTGAGATCCAAACTGAACAGAGAAGCTCAGTGGTGAAAGGAAGAATATCCCTTTCTGCAGGAACAATGTGGGGGATGTGGCATGAAAACAGGCAGGGAAAGAAAGCCCGGAGTCCTGAACCAGGGTGGGAAGTGGGAGTCTGACAGTGTCAGTAAACGGAGAAAGAGTATATTTTTCATGTTTAATGACTTTCTCTATTACGAATTGAGTAAGAAATGAGGAAGTTGACGCTGAATTATGTCAAAGTTGGGTTCCAATATGACATGGTTTGACTGTGTCCTCACCCAAATCTCACCTTGAATTGTAGTTCCCATAATCCCCACATATTGTGGGAGGGATCTGGTGGGAGGTAATTGGATCGGGGGGCAGTTACCCTCGTGCTGCTGTTCTCGTCATAGCAAGTGAATTCTCACTAGGAGATCTGATGGTTTTATAAGCGACTTCTCCCTCACTTCGCTCTGCACTTCTTGCTGCTGCCATGTGAAGAAGGATATGTTTGCTTCCCCTTCTGGCACAACTATAAGTTTCCTGAGGTCTCCCTAGCCCGGCAGAACTGAGTCAATCACACCTTTTTCCTTTATAAATTACCCAGTCTTGGGTATGTCTTTATTAGCAGGGTGAGAATGGATTAATACACAGTCCCATACCATTTCTGGGTCACAATGGACTGAACACTTAATCTCTCTGGCCTATGATTTAGTCTTCGATTAAATGTGAGGTTTAGACTAACTCAGGATTTCTCAACACGTGTTCAACAGAACATTAGTTCTACAGTATCTTAATGCTCACTAATGTGAAGAAAAAAGAAGAGGGTGCTGTGGTCAATTAAGTTTGGGGGATGCTGGGTTAAACAGAGTTGAAAGGTTTCTTTACTCCAAGAATTCTTGGAGTTTTTAATATGTTAATGTGTCCAACAGCTGACTATAAATAGGAGAAACACTGTTCTCAACTTATCTGGTCATAGGATTTGGGGGTTTTGTATTGGTTTTGTTCTGTTTTTGCTTTGCTTTGTTTTGTTTTGGTTAGCATCAGCAAAGATACAGAGATACTTTGGGAAGACTAAACTAGATGGTCTTAAATATCTCTTCCAATTCTCCAAAATTATGGGATTCTACAAAAGACCATTAAGTGGCCATTATGCTATTTTATGCTTGGGGATGGGCAAGAGATACCAGCCTCATGTTGAGTGACAGCTAGAAGTATAACACCATGTATGTGTCTTTTTCATTCCATCTTCATAATAGTCTAGCAAGGTGAGCCCTATCATTCTAATCTTACGTGGGAGGATATTGAAGTTTTAAGAGATTAAGCTAATTTCGCAATAAATGCAGCTTGGATATTGTGGATTCTCTAGTCAAACATAGGGATGTGTGGATGCAATTTTAAATAAGATGACATTTAAGCAAAACCTTGAAGGATGTGAAGAAGATAGCTATGCATATACTTGGGGAAGAGTGTTCTAGGCAGAGGGAATAGCCAGGGCAAAGTTAAAAGATAGGAATCTGCCTGACTTGTTTGAGGAATAGGAAGGAGGTCAGCAGCACTGGGATTGGAAGGGGTAGAAAGTGGGGCACGTTGGGCCAGAAAGGTAATGGGGCAGCAGATCAGGCAGCACCATGTACTAATCTTGGGAGCTCTGGCTTCGACTCTGGGGGAATGGAGGTCAGAAGGGTGACATCATCTGACTTACGATTTTAAAAAGATCACTTACTTGGTCTATTGGATTTAATACAGATTCTAGGGAGGTGTGATAGTCATTTGTACTGCCCGCAAATTATTTCTGGTTCTCCTGGAACATGAATGAGTTGTACTTTCCTTCTCCCTTAAAGTTAGGCATGGCCATAGGACTAACTTGGCCAAAGAACTAAAAACAGAAGTGATAGGTTTCTCTTCCTGGTAGAAGGTTTAAGGGCTTGTAGGCAATTTGGCCTCTACTGTGTGACTGGTGATGAGGGCTGTTTGTCAGTCTGGGTCCAGCGGAGGCTATGGTGAGCAGAGCTCCTCTTCCAACCAATGTTGAATGTGACAGTTAGTGAGTACTAACCCTGGTGGTTAAGTCACAGAGAAGTTGGTGTGACTTATTTCTGGAGCATAATGGAGCCTATTCTTACCAATATAGCGGCAAGAGGAGAAGCAGAAGATACTGCCAGAATTTAGGTGAGAGAAGGTGTTGGGTGAGTCCAGGTATGAGTATTAGAAATGATAGACATGTTTAGGTTGTGGATATATTTTGAAGGTAGAGCCAAGAGTTTCCTGCTGGATTGGTTATGGGGTGAAAGAGAGGGAGAGGATTCAGCATCAACTCTATGTTTTTTGGCCTGAGCAATTAACCAGACAGAATTGCCATAAGTTAGCATGAGGAAGACTAGGTAAATGAGATTTAGGAGTAAAAAAGGTTTGTTGTGCTTTTTATGTTTAATTTTCCACTTCATTCTTTTGAAAATGTTATACTTTCTGGTTATCTGCTGACATTTTTGAGTTTAGCTTTTATCTTCTTGGATATAGTATGGGAAATCATAAAAGGTTCTAAGTAAGTAGTAGAGTGACAGGACCCAATTCATGAGTCCTTTAGAAAACTAAGTGCATGAGATAGCATCTTGTTTTGTTTTTCTTTTTTTTTTTTTTTTTTTTTTGGAGTGTACAGACTAAAGTGCCTAGAAAAGATATTAGCAGCATTTTATGTGACTCCCTTTTGGAGCCAGGGTTCAAAACAAACCATTTGGAACTCATTGATTTCAGTTTTCTCTTTATTTTTTTCCACCTTGATTGAGTCCTTTGACTCTAAAGAGCAGATTGATTCTGACTCTTCTAATTTTCTGCCTGCTTGATGATTCTCACCTATCATGTCTGCTTCCTGTCTACAGACAATCATTATTCCCCTTCTTCTGGACACACTAAAATTAGAGCATCTTGGGAGGACACTCAGTCTGATTCCAAATTCCTTTTCTTTTTGTGGTTTGCTCTGCGATGTTCCACTCAGCTGTTGTGACAATGCCAACATCCCTGAAGCCCTTAACAAGGCAGAGGTTGCAAACTGTCACCCTCGTGGCCAAATCCTTCTGCATGATTCCCAAAGTTTTGTTTGACCCACATAGTGATTTTAAAAATTGTCACTATTTAAAAATAGGAAGACTTCTTTGGGAATTCAGAAATGTTACCCACACCAAGAACCTTCTTTCTGAGTCTCACACAAAGGTGTGTTAGAACTGAGTAGCTTCGGGTTCTTTAAAAGGATCTGGTACTCATTGGCACTCCCTGATCTCACCCGGATAGCTGAATTCATCCATGTTACCTGTGCTGCTCTCTGCTTTCAAGATTGCAGAGGCCTTCCATATACATTATTGTATTTAATCCTCACAACCTTGTAAGGTCAATATTTTATACATCAGGAACCCACCCTTCTCAGAGCTGTATTAATTGCACTTTTTATTTGAGTACATGTAAGGTTACTTAAATGTTTCTATTTCGATTCTCTAAGGGCCAGAATTAAATATTTGGCATTCTTTATTTTCGCTAAACAGAGTGCATCCTAGACTTTGCTCAGGAATATTCCTCCTTGGAGGTGTCGGATGGTGCCATGCTGTGAGGAAAAGCATGAACTTTGGGCTCACGCTGTCTCACACATGTGTTTGCTGTGTCTCCTTGGGCATGTTATTTAATTATGCCATGTCATGGTAGTCTCACCTATAAAACAAATATATAAAAATAATCTTTAATATTTTCTCAGTGTTTTTTTCTACCTATGCAGTATAAACTGGAAGACAGTAAGTGGCAGGGAATGAGACTGGAAAGAAGTCGAGGCCAGGTCTTGGAGGAGCTTGCCATGGTCACAGCAAGATAGTCTTATTCACTAAGCCAATGACTTTCAAACTTTATATCTGGGAGCCCTCAGGCTACGTAGACTTGTTTCTCCTGCAAGGCCTCTCCTAGGGGAAAGCAGTGAGTGGCCTGAGCCCCATACCCCCAACCTCATTCTGTTAAAGGATGTGGCAAGCCACTGCACAGTTTTCAGTGGAAATGCACTCTATGGAGGATAGATGTGAGGGGACAAACCTGATGACAGGCAGGAATGTAAATGGGAGACACATGCTTAGGAAGAAGAAGAAGAAAAAAAAGGCTTATGAATGAAAAGTGAGCCTAAAAATAATGACTAATGATTGGGTAGCCATGAGCATCATGAAGAAGAAGGATCCAGGCTGAATTCCACATTTTTTATTTTATTAATGATTATAAGAAATTAAGGAGTGGGGATCATTTGGGAGCAAGAAATAATTTTAGAGAAATGGGAATGAACATTAGAATTATGATGTACCCATGGAACATCTAAATTAAGGTATTGATCATGATATTGGAGGAAATGTTAGACAGTCAAAACAAGCAGATTCCCCCACATCCCTGCCACTTAACTACCCAAGAGCTTGGGAGTGAGCTGGGGAATGTTGCCTTCTGTCTCTGACCCCATTTCATCATTCACTAAGTAATGCACTTGTGCATTGAGAAGATCAGAGAAGTAATAGACATTCAAGTATTTAAACATCATTAGGTTGTATGTGAATGTTATGTTTTACTTACTGGCTCAGTCAGTAAAAACGAGAGGCAAAAGCAAAAACTTATGGCATTTTGAAGTTGAAAGTTCCCCAGAGGTGGGTCCACTCTACCTTGGAGCTTAGGCAGGACCCACGCTACGGTCTGCAAGGGAATCTCTCCACAGCTGCTCAGCACTCTGGCCAGCCTCCTCTAAAGGACCATGGAACAAAATGATGCCCAGCCATTGACTCTGGGGCTTTTTGTACTGTCCACACAGAACTTACCTCTTCTTAGAAGTCTTCCTTTGTCAATTAATCATTTCTTGGGCAGCTTCTTTATTCTCTAAAAAAAATTACTTAATTTGTGCCTATCTGAGATTTCCTTTACGGTATCCTTAAGAACATTAAATGAGGAGATATATGTGCAAACGAAAGCAGAGACTTTCCAGTTATAGAAAACGAGGGGCTATGATTTAACTTCTCCCACTGCTTCCACCCCCCCATTTCTTGATTGCTGCCACACAGGTAGCTATTAAACAGTGTGAGATATGGTAACATGCCATGTTTTATGTTTTATTTTCATCACATGCAAGTGATTTATTAAGAAAGAGCTCCCAAAGGATCCATTGGAGGTAGAGGGACAGGACAGGGAAGAGGAGAAACCAGACAAGCAGGAGACCCCAGAGGCTCGCTTTAGCCTCATCTCAGGTAAGGCATTCCTCAGAGCTGTGCCCACGGGGGAGCTGGACTTCCCTACTCCCACATCTGGTAGTCACTCTCACATAGGTGAATGTAGGCACAAGGGCATTGTAAAATGACAAGCTCTCTCAGCAGTGCTTGCTATGCATGATGAGGTTTTAATGAAGATGCATGGACTCAGGAGCAGTGAATACACTTGCAGCAGAAACCCAAATGCTAGATGGTGAGTTCACCTGCTGTTATCATTTCTTCCTCTTGCTCTGGGAAAATCTCCTGCTCATAAGGTGTGTCACAGGTTGGTCAAATGAAGATGCTAGATGAGATCCTCTCAGCCTTGCTGTTCCTTGGGTAGGACACTTGGTGCACCACTCAGTACCTGCCAACGCTCAGCCCCTATTAGCCCTGTGCTGCTGAAGTTGTGGCTGTGATGTGGCCCTCAGGGTAGAGGGTGCCCTGAAGAGGAATGGATGGGATATTGCCCTCCTTTTCAGATGGACATTGGAGCCCCTGTCAGGATCAGCCAAGCCTAGCAATCCAGCTCCTCAGGTGGCTGGGAGTGGTCCCTTTCTCTGGTCACCCAGGCTGGAGTGCAATGCCACGATCTTGGCTCACTGCAACCTCTTCTCCCTGGGTTCAGGCAATTCTCCTGCCTCAGCCTCCTGAGTAGCTGGGACTACAGGGGTGTGTCACCACACCCAGCTAATTTTTGTATTTTTAGTAGAGATGGGGTTGCACCATGTTGGCCAGACTGGTCTAGAACTCCTGACCTCAAGTGATCTGCCTGCCTCGGCCTCCCAAAGTGCTGGGATTACAGGCATGCACCACCATGCCTGATCCCATCTTCTTCATTCTAAATGATATCAACAGGAATCAGGGGTTGGCTCTGGAGGGGACTGATTTAAAAACACCCCAGGAAGATGACAGAATTCCTCCCAACTGCTTTCCTTGCCAGCCCTGCTCCCTGCGTCTGCTATTTCTGTTGGCTGCTCAGTCCTTCAGCACCCAAAGGAAGATCTGGGGAATTAACTCTATAACCCTGCCCACAGGAACCTGAAGAAAATTGAATGTGGGAAGAAAGGAGCCCAGATGTAAAAGGAGAGAGTTCAGGGGTGGGATTTCTTTCTTTCTTACTCTTCTTTGGTTGCTTCTGCTTGTACAAGATGTGTTTCCTCCCTCAACCTCATCCAGCTGTCTTCCCAGCACATTGAAGAAAGGAGGGAAAAAGCTATTTAAATTTATACTACTGAATTTCTGTAGGATACTGAAATATTTCTGAAGTTAATAGGGGAGTGCTGAATAGTTTGTTCCAAATAATTACAGAAAAAAAGTACATTGAAATAATTAGTAGTTGCTACTAGAACATTCAGCAAAATGAAATGACATCTTTGCATGTCTATTAAGCAGCACTTTATTTTCAGTTTAGGGTGTTTTGGATGAAATTAGATGGTAAACATACTGCATCGTTGAGTGATTAGATGAACTAGTATCATTTAGAGTTAGACTAGTATCATCATCAGCTTTTTTCTTTTCCTCTTTAATAAAAAAAAGTTACTGTGCTCTCCTGTTAGGCAAGATTTTAATAGAAATGGGACCAACTGTAACCCTTGAGACTTCAGCTTAAGTGGCTTAGGTGTAATCTCCCTGGATGCCAGGAAAGGCGTTAAACAGAATCTGATTATTCCACATTTTCTAATTCTGGGATTCCTTTCTACTCTGCTTAGAGAATACATAAAAGTTCCCACACCACTGGTAACTTTAAAAAAAAATCCAAATTTATAAATTTAGAAAAGGAAAGGGAAAGACTTTATTTCTTACAGAGGGTTACAGCCTGCAAGATGGCCACCCTGCGGGCTGAGAGACCTGCCTCAGCCAAACCCAGGCAGGCACTTCACAGGAGGAGGAGCTGGACTAAGAGCTTTATGCTGAATGGGTTGGCTAAACATACCTGTTTAACAGGTGACAGGAGGAGCTATAAATATTCACGAAGGTGATCCTGACACACATGTACTGAACAAACATGCATGTAACATATGACCCATGTTCACTTTGGGGTGGAGACGGAGCATTTAAATGTATTACAATTAGGTCTTATTTGTCAAAATGTCTCAGGACATGAAGGCACACAAGTGCCCAGTCTCTGTAAACTAGCCAGAACCACTGCGTGGTCAGTGTTCTTACCTGGAGAAAGTTACTGAAATCAGTCCCTGTCTAATCAAAGGTGTTGTCATGGCTGGTGAAACAGGGGGTCTGTTAGTCAGCCTCTGTGAGCTGATGAGTTATGTTTGTTTTAGTTTTGCTTATCTCAAGGCTAGTGCTTGTTTAGCTGCTAGAGAAAAAGAAAGACCCTTGTGGCAATTGGAACCTAGTTTATGCTTTAAGTGTGGGGTGCGTGACTTAACTGCTGCCTGGCACGGCCTTAGGTCCTGTTTATCATTTGAAATCTTGTTGCCACAAAGCGTCCATTCCATCTGTCTTATAGTCTCTGTTAATGCTGGTTGGTTGTTGTATCTAAATGGCAAAAGGGAGGGGACGCAGCACAACGTGTTTGACCTCCCATCTTGCCGTGGCTGGGAACTAAGTTTTTAAGGTTTTTCTGGGGCCCCGTTTGCCAAGAAGGGGTCCACTCAGCCTATGGCAAGGGCTTAGGATTTTATTTTTAGCTTACACCACCCAACTCTTTACTTTCAAAGCAGAATCTGATTGGCCAAAAACAGAAAATGGTCTTAGTCTAATGAGGAAAACCAAATTTGCCTTTAGCTCCACTCCTAGCCACTTTTACATTTCTCCTATTAAAAAAAATTCAAAAACTATTGACCAGGAGTGTGATTTCAGCATTTTAATTTATGGCAGGTGTTTGAGCACTAACGCCCTTGCCTCTTCCCCTCTGTGTTCTGTCTTCCTCTTCTCCCTTTTGCCCCATCCTGGTCCTTCTGCCCCTCTGTGCCCCTTCTTCTAAGTGCTCCCCTTTCCCCTCTTCTTTCCTCACTCCAATGAGAGAAGAGGAAACAGAAGGAAAAACAAATGGACACAGACAAGGAGTCCAGGTGTCACAACTGTGCCACGCACACTCAAGTGTGTGTACTGCATAATAAAGCATTGTTATTTTTTACTGTTTAATACACTACTTCGGATGAATATTTAGGAGGCAAAATGGACTGAGAAAAATCTATATGAGACTGTTCTACTTTTCTCTGATATTTTATTATTGTGCTCCAAGAAATTTGTCAGCTCGCTGCTTCCTCATTAAAAAATTAAAATGTTTGGGAGTTCTGAGATTTCATCTTGTGAAGAGAGGAAAGAGGAAATGGGGGAGAAATGACCCATGAGAATTGACCCCTGATTCATGGTGGGAAACAGCAAAGGAATGAGACAGCTGGAGACCACGGAGCTCTGTAGTTGACTTGGGGCTGCCATGTTTCCTTTCTGGGGCCCAGCTGTTTGTTCTCATGATGCTGAGCCTCTTTACCAGCTCTGCCTGGCGCTTCCTTAGCCCAGCCCACTCACCTCTCCCTCCCTAGGCTCGTTTGTCCAGGGTTACCCATTAGGAGGCGCTGCCTGCTCCCATCCCCTTAGACCCCCGGGTTGTGCCTACTGTGCCCCAGGAGAAGGGGATACCATTTGCCTTTCCTGCCCTGGAAGCTGAGCTTTCCATGTGTCCTCCAATGGGGCAGCTGAGCAAGGTTCTTATGCCCTCATCAGAGGATGCATTTATACTCGTCACTTTTGTTTTGTAATACTTGCTATTCAAGTGGATCCCTTCCAAAGACCAGTTTGTTGTTTACCCCAGAAGAGTGACACCAAATTTTACATTTAAGACAAAAATAAAAGGAAGAAAGGGCAAATAAGCTATGGAATTTATGTGGGGGTGGGAAGGGCCTTCCAGGACGCGTAGAGCTGGCTGTGCCATCTGCCTCCCCTTAGCTTCGGCGCCTCCTTGACTCCTTGGCCTGCTATCAGCCTCACCTCTGACACAGGGGTGGTGATGAAAAGAGCTAAGGCCACTTCTGCAGCCAACGCTTGGGCCTCCCAGCAAGGGAAGCTTTCTTTGCAACATTGCTCAGCCCCGTGAGTTAGTGCGGCCACTTTCCCCTTCCCGCCAATGCTCCATCTTCTCTTGCAGGTCATGTTCCCTTCAACTCTGCCTTCCTCTCATCCTGCACCCGTGGCTTTGGTGAACTGTAAGCCTCTGCTTGTTCTTCCCACAGAAAGAGCCCCATCAGCATACGGATTTGTCTTTTTCTTGCAGCGCTGCATGGATGCAGCCATTCCTCTGTATCTCCCCTTCCCTGATCCTACCTATGGTGACTTCTCCAGTTGCACCATTTAGACAGTGCCTATCTTGTTGAATTTGATGTAGGGGCAGTTCAAATCTTAATCACTAGCCTGCCTCCACACAAAAGGCTCTCCTGCAACTCAGTCACACATTTCCTCCTGGGATAAGTTCTGGACCCAGTAGCTACAAATTCAGGACACTGTTTCCTAAATGGCAGCAAGGCCTCTTGGCCACGCTGGCCTGCCCTTACCGGGGCAAGAGGGGATTTCAGGCCATGATGCAAAAAGAAACTGAAACCTAGCCATGGATGATGCTTGGAAATATCCCTACAGGCAGTGCTGCCACTCAAAGCTGACTGCCTCACTTACTGCTGACTGCCTGCCTCCCCGCCTCAGCTCTGAAAACTCATCTCGACCCTAAGACAGTAGGAAGGTGTGAGCACTTGCCTCTGCCTGTTCCACGACCCCAGCCATGGCTCTGTGGGGCTTCTCTCCCAGCCCCATCAGCCTCGGCTGTGAGGGAAGACAGTGTGGCTCTGCCAGGTAGCAGGTGCTGCAGGAAGGAACAGGATACAATTTTGGTTTTATAGGGCAGCAAATACACTGCAAGCCCTCAGGGAAAAGCCACAGCCTCAGTTCCCAAACCAGGTCGGTTCAGAAACTTTGTGCTCTGGATTTATAGTGTCTGTATTGAGCCAGTTTAAACAATTTCAAGCAACAGGACCCATATGATAAATTGCATGTAACTCATCCTGTAAGAGAGAGAATAGGCTTGGATTGGATTTGAACTTTTAGGGGTGGAGGGTGATCCAAGGAACCTCAGAGTGTTCTCTCATAGCCATTAAAACCAACAACTAGGCAAGAAAGGACCGGCCTATATATAAGCAACAGCACCCGTGCCTTGGAAACAGGATGGAGGCAGGTGGGTAGTCCCATAACAAAGGCATGGCTGTGGGGTGCTTGGGGGTGGCTCTGCGGATCTCAGCCTTACCAGCAGGCTGGATTTGAGGGAGTGAAGTAACCTCACCAAATGTAATAATGATAATAATAATAGTATCTATTAATAATAGCATCTGTGTGGTTTTGAGTATTAAAAGAGATAAAATAAAATAATACTTAATATTTATTATGTACTTAATATGTGCCACATACTATTCTAACTGCTTTATATGTTCATGATGTGGTTCCAAGAATATAGTAAGTACTTAATAATTACTGAATGTCTTTTATAAATAATGACAGTCATAAAAACACTTTTAAAGCACACATCATGCGTCAAAGCTCTCTTCTAAATACTTTACATATTGATACACTTAATCTTTGTAACAGCTCTGTGAAGCAGGTGCTATACTATCATCCCCATTTTGCAGATGAAGAGACCAAGGTGCAGAGAGGCTAAGTTAAAGGATTGCCCAAGGTGAAGAGCTGTTAAGAGGTGGACCTGGAATCTGAGCCTCCGAGATGCCCATAAAGGCGGTTCTTAACTATTGGATGTCCTCCAATCAATATTGACTGAATTCCTTCTAAATGCCAGGCACTATTCCAAGGGCTTGGAATACATTAGAACTCCACGCAGACAAAAATCTCTTCTTCACCTCTTCGAGAGGAAGACAGACAATAAACAAGTCAAGTAAGTAAAATATCTACCTTGTTAGAAAGTGGTCAGCGGTAAGGAATACAAATGGAGCAGAAGAGGGGAATGAGATGTTGTTTCAACCTGGGGAAACTTTGGAATGTCGGATCAGGAAAAGCCTCGCTGAGGAAGTGGTGTATGAGTCAGGACCTAAGGAAGTGAGAGAGCTAGCCCTGCAGCTGAGGGCAAGAGCATCCCAGGAGGAGGCAGCTGGTGAAAAGACCCTAGGACCTAGGTTGTCAGAATTAATTACATTGATAGGATCCACACGCCCTCCTCATCTCAAATATCTGAGCTTAGCAAACATCTCAGCACCACAGTTGAAGACACAAGAGTTTGGAAGTAGACTTTGAAATGTCCCTTCTTACTTACAAATCCAGCTGGTAACCTCTGCAGGTTAACAGGACCCATTGCTGCCATGAGCACCCGTGCAGGTGTGAGGACCAAGTTTGTGTCTTCTGCTTGCAGATGGAGAGTGTGAGAGAGGGTCTAAAGCTGAAGACAACCTTACTTAAAACTACTTTGATCCAAGGATTGTAGCCTTTTAGTGCTTATTGATTTTTCTTTCCTATTTTTAGGAAGGTGGGAGCATGCTAATTAAACATTTTTGAGTAGAACTGGTTTCCGGGGAGGATGGCTTAAGAGCCCTAGAGAGCAGAATCTTTTATTTACTTTCCACCAGAGGCCCGAGGAATGCAAGAGAGCCAGTGGACCTGCATGTTCCACACCTCCTGGCTACCCAGGCTCTGCACTGGGGCAGAGGCTTTCTGAGCCCCATGTGGCCTGTGCCTCGCCTTCTATCCTTGCCTCCTGTGAGGAGAAGCATCAAGAGATGGACAAAGAGAAAATGTTTTTAAACAAGAGATGAGGACAGCCCCGCCATGTCTATTGGAACATGGCTCTAGGAAACGTGAGTCTGTCAAGACCAGACCCCTCTAGAACCTCAGCTGACCCCATACACTCAACTGAGGGTACCTGGCAGATGGTCACAATTAGCCCTGCCACCAGCTTCTGGAAGGACACAGGGCTGAATGCCAGGGCACTGCTGGCTGGACCATCCCATCCCAAATGTTCTCAGCAGCACAGTCCAAGAAGGTGCCTTCCCCAGAGAACTCTCCAGGGCTCCCAGGCCGAATGAGGCCCTTGAGTGCTTTATCACAGAAGCAAACACACAACACACCAACTTACATTTCTGTCTCCATAGATTTCTTTCCTTTCCAATTTTATATGTATCTCTTATTCTGTTAAGGGTCCAATGGTATTTTATTGTACTTTTAACGATAACAGTAACATTCAGCCCGACACTATCTTCCTTCGCTTAATGGATTATTTTCAAACTCTGAAAGGAATATATTATTATCCCCATTTTCCAGATAAGAAGGAAGGCTTATACATGTTACATACCTCATTTAAAATCAAAAGTTAGTAACTGGCAGAGCCGAAGTTTGACCCAGATCTGAAGACTCTGCAGCACACACTCTCAGTGTGATATTAACTTTCCTGTGTCAGCTATCCAAGATCTGAAAATGTATGTACCTATATATGCACATCTATACATATTAATACAAATAATATACATGTATACTGTAGGAAAAACAAATACTTTTTCATGTTACCACATATTATAAAACAGATTGACAAGAGAAAAGCACACATATGTATTTAACACAAATTTTATATAATGTGAGAGCCTTCAGAAATAAACACCTCCCAAAACAAGAGAATGCATGCGTTTTTCTGCTGAGGTCTGATGAAGAGTGGACAGCCGCGGGGAAGTGTGATTGGACATAAGGGTTGGATCTAATGGCAATAAATTGGGGATGGAGTTAACAAGGCCCTGTTTGTTCAGATTCTGCTTGGTGTTAAGATGTCTTCAGAGATAAGGGTGCTCCTTCCCTCCAGGTAGAGGAAGGGCATCTCTGGAATGAGGGTCTCATGACCTGCTTCAGGGGAAAATGATGTGGGGGAAGTGAGAGCAATCTTCCTGCTTCTGCTGTTTTCTCAAATGCCAAGGTGCTATGTTTTGGAAGAGCGTGTCCTTAACCATATCAGTGCTTACACACACATACACTTGCATGCACGTACGTGCACGCGCACCACCCCCCCTCCACACACACACAGAGTATGGTCGGATATAGGAACGAATGGAAAGAATTAAGAGTGCTATACACTGGGCAATGTTGTATGGAGCAGGGTATAGAAGGTGCATATGAGGCATGAAATGTACTTATTGCGGGTGGGGAATGTTAATACCTCGTGCTCCGAATGTCTCACAAGGACCCTAGTAAGAGGGGGTGGGGCTGAGCATCTGTTTGCTGTGGGTCTTTCTGTGCATGCGGGCTGACAATAAAGCTGTTTGCACAGCATAAGCTCACATTAGAAAATGCAGACCACTGGCTGTCTCTCCGACTGTCTGTGTGGTGTTTGCACACAGATAAGTACAAGGAGCCTAAGCGTGTCTGTCCTGGAGGTGAGCAGAAGGACAGAGGTTGTGGGAACAGAAACATCCCACTCTGTGCCTGCCAGGCAGTGCACCTGGGCTCTAAGCATTTTCATCCGAGCTGGACTAGATGCCTTTGCCTCATCCATGACAGGAAAACAAGCTGGCTGTTGGATACAGCACCGAAGGGTGGACATTTCATTTTAAAAAGATAAACAAATGGTTCACTGCTCTTGTCCCTTCTCCCTGGTGTTTCTCATGCCTGGACAGCCTTCCTCATCAATGTAAACTCTTTCATTCCCTCAGAATCTTGCTGAAAACATCTTCGCTCAACCACCTGGGATGGACTGCCTCCTGATATGGCATGGGTTGGGGGTGTCTGTACATTTGTTTCTCTGTTCATCATAATATTCAGTGGACTCTTACTTTCATAGGCATGTTGTGCTGTGGAATCCTCCATGAACACTCCTGTGTTCTATTGTCTTAAATGATAACATCTCCAGAGCACATCACACTGCAGACCTCATCGACACCCCTCACATCCCCTCCTATCTCTGTGCCCTTTGTCACACTTGGTCACGTCACCCTCCACACAGACTCTCACACTTTCCCCTTCTCTTACCTCTCTATGAGATCAATTTCTTTTGTTTACTTATTCATTCCACCGCAGAAGTTTACTGAACACCCTGTATATGAAAGGCACCGTTCTAGCACTATGGATACAGCTGAGAACAGAGCAGACACCACTTCTGAGGGGGCAGGCAGTAAGGAAGATAACTGAAATATGTCAGCTTGTGAGAGGGCCAAGGAGAGGCGTGAAGTGGAAGGGGATAGAATGCATCGGAGGCACGGCAGTGCCACGTGGGTGTCTGGAAAGGCCTTGCCGAGCTGGCAGGTGAAGACAGAATTGCAAGAAATGAGCGAGTGACCCATGCGTTCACCAAGGGAAGAGCCTCCAGCACCAGCAGACGGCAAGGGTCCAGGCCCTGGGTGGGAGCACACCTGGCCAACAGGAGGACAAAGGAGGTGCAGGTGCCCAGAGCGGAAGGAACGGTGAGAGAGAAGACAAGGCAGGAGGGGTATAGAGCAGGGAAGCTGTCAGTCATGCAGGCTTGAAGGGGATTTTGAGGACTTCGGTTTCTACTGAGTGAGATGGGGAGCTATGGGGGATTTTCACCAGGCACGTGTTAATAGGATCTCTGCATTCCAGAGAATAACCTGAAGGAGGGGGAGGGGAGAAGCCACAAGACCCACCAGGAGGCCACTGCAACACTCTCGCTGAGAAACAGTAGCAGTGAGGTCCACAGTCCTGGCAGTGGAGGTGCTGAATCCTAAAGAACAGGCCTCTCTATTGGAGAGAAATGGAGCCAAAGGTGACTCCAAGGGTCTTTGAACTGATCAAGTGGAAGAACAGAGTTGGCATTTGCTAAGATGATTCGTGATTAAAAATCACTTTCCAAGCCCTGCTAGTTTTATCTCTTAGGGATTTCTAGACTCTTTTTCTTTTATCCCTAAGACAATTTCCCTAATTTATCCACCCATTGTTTCTCACCAGGATTAGTGCAGCAGATCTCTAACTGATTCCCCGTCTGCTAATTGTTCCCTAATGTGGCATCATCACAGAGTGAGCTATGTCAAATAAAAATCTGGCAAAATTACTCCCAGACTAAAATCACCATCCACCACCATCAACAACTCTGCCTACAGGGAAAGTTGAAGATCCTTCACATGGCTCATAAGACCTCCCTTATCTGGTGTCTACCTATCTGTTCACTCTTGTCTATCAACACACCCTTCTTCGGAATTTGCGCTTAAACAACTTGAGGTCAACCACCCCACCCCAACACAAACACACATATAGCTGCCTGGGCCATGTCTGATCTCTGTCGTTGCTTCTCTGTGGCTTCTGCTACAATGCTCTTCCTACCAACTGTTTGCCTGTAACTCCTACAGGCCCTTGATAAGACATCTGAGGCTTCACTTTCTTCAAGAATCTTCTTTAATTGCCCCATTACCCAATGTGTGCATCCATACTCCATGCTGCCATAATCACTGTGCAGCCTCCATGGTTAGGCTCGCCACATGCTTGCTGAGATGCTATTTCCATATTGTTGCTTCCATGGAAGCTGGGCTTGAGGGTAAGGGTCATGGCTTATTCATCTCTTTATCCTGAGTTCCCAGCCCAGTACAAAGTCAGGGATTCATACATAATTGAGAAATGAGTGAATCAAAAATTATTGGCTGGACTACAGTTTTGAGAGGAAAGTTACATATTTGATTTTAATAATTTTGCATTCTGTAATGATACAAAAAATAAAGTTTCAAAAACAAATATTTATGAAGTGCAGCTTTTGAAAATATAATTTCACTTAGCTTCTCATCCAGGAAGTCTCAACAAATCGCCTAATATACTTAAGGATGTATACTAAGTTTGAATTCTATTTCATAGCTGCTTACATGTAGATTGATAAGAGTTTCTGTATTGTATGAATGTGTATACGTATATATGAGGGAAAAAAAAGAAAGAGATCTCTCCTCAATTCCAAGCTTCTTGAAGGCAGGAGATTTTGTCAGCTACACTTATCCTACACTGGGAAACTTATGAATCTACAGAGAGGAAACTTAAAACAAACATTATGAATTACTAGAGGAATGCCTTTCTCACTGGCAGGAGATTTTATTGAAATATTTGCCAAGTGACTTGAAACAACTTAGATGAAAACCAGTCCACCTCCACCTCTAGAGCTCAGAAGTACCAAAATCTGTCTTGCTGGGAAATCAAGCTGGGAATTTCTTTAAGAATGGTATGCACATTGTGTCAAAATGTGCAAATATGCTTCCAACACAGGAGAGTAGTCTCTCAAAACCAAATTGCAGCCTGTAAGTGTCTCCTTGGGCCAAAGTCCTAGGGCAACTCAATTGCTGACTTTATTTTAAAAAACAGGTAAACATATAGCAGAAAAAGCATTTAATAAAGTATCAGGACACACACATGGATACCCATGTTTCAGAATAGCTCTTCTTTCTGGGTTAATATTCTCTGCTGTAGTTGGTAACACAAATCTTAGCAATGGAAAAAGCAAAAAAAAAAGTCAAAGGGTCAATCTGAAGACATAACAAAAACCAATGTAGGCTGGGTACAGTGGCTCACACTTGTAATCTCAATGCTTTGGGAGTCCAAGGCAGGAGAATAGCTTGAAATCAGGAGTTTGAGGCTGCAGTGATCTTTGATCTCATCACTGCATTCCAGCCTGAGTAACAGAGTGAGAGCCCATCCGCACAAAAAAGTTAAAAATTTAGCCCAGTGTGGTGCAAGAGTCTTGCCCTGTTGCCCAGTTCAGGCAACAGAGCAAGACTCTGATTCAAAAAAAAAAACAAAAAATGGCAGTAAGACAGAAAGAGAAGCCATGGAGGATCATAAAGAAGCACTATCCCCTTTAAGAGATGAATAAAGACTTTAGAAATTTCAATTACTTGTTAGATGTTGGACTTAGTCTTGAAAAACAACAGAGCTCTGAGGCTGACCCACATAGAGCCTGGGAATATATTCCGTTTGAGCTCTAGAGGTGAGAGGGCATAGGAAGTACAGATACAAGGTTCACAATTTGTATTTTTAAAGATTTGCAGCAGTTTTTTTTTTAATTTGTTTGCTTGTTTCTGATTCTCTCCTTCATTCTCAGAAGACAGCCCCTGTCTTTGTTCTACAAGAAGATTGTGGGAATAAAACAGATTCTGTGGGGTCATTTAAAAAGTCCCCAATAGTGATGGTTAAGTAGAGGGACTTCGACTGAGGTCAAAGCAGAGATACAAATCCAGAAACTTCTCAATGAGCAAGCGGTATTTGTTCCCTGGGTGGAGGCAGCAAAGCCACCCAAGGTTGATTCTGGGGCCTTCTTTTTAGAGGCCCTGGTGATTTTGTCATTGGGGTTAAATTTACAAGAGACTGGGCACATTCCTGGGGGCTCCAGCCCACTTGGCAGAAAGAGCTAGAAGACGGTTTCTGACGATGGAAGATGCACTAGTTGCCAACCAGAAAAGCAAAAGCCAGGAAGCACAAATGGAGATGTGACCAGAGGGAGAGGACAGAGACGGGAAGAGAAGGTGCTGATTAGGAAAGAGAAGAAAGGATAAAATGGATAAAATTCAGAAGCAGCACTTAGTAAAGACTGTCAGAAGCCTAGAAAAGGAGAAAAAAGAGAATCAGTTGAGGCTGAAACAAAGTTTCTTACAGAAAGTGACTCAGGCAGGGAAGGCTTAGGAAGAACAATTTGAAGCGGGCCTGACCACAGAATCTAGAGATGAGAATTGGTAACCCAGGGCTCAGGGGAAGCTCCAGTTTCAAAGCAGGTTTGTGTCTGAATGACAGATATATGGCTTAGTCATAGACTCTGGTAGGCATAGGTCACCTGGGCATCCTTGTTTTTCTGATTTCCAAACTGTGAGAATGTGAGGCATGGAAGAAAATGCATGTCAAGGCTGTGATCTCCAAGTTTGGATAAAAATATGAATACCTGGCCAGGCACGGAGGCTTGCACCTGTAATCCCAACAATTTGGGAGGCCAAAGTGGGCGGATCACTTGAGGTCAGGAGTTTGAGACCAGCCTGGCCGACATAGTGACACCTCATCTCTACTAAAAATACAAAACTTAGCCAGACATGGTGGCATGCACCTGTAATCCCAGCTACTCTGTAGGCTGAGGCAGGAGAATCACTTGAACCCAGGAGAGGCACAGTTTGCAGTGAGCTGAGATTGCGCCACTGCACTCCAGCTGGGCGACAGAGCAAGGCTCCTTCTCAAAAAAAAAAAAAAAGAAAAGAAAAAAAAGAACACCCACTTATCCCCCAGGAGGGTGATGACAGATGATTAGCCTCAAGATCATGCACTGCTCTTTTGAGGGAACTCTGATCTTTCAGCCACAGGTATTAGCTCCACAGAGAAGGCTCTGCAAATCACCTTGGTGCCAACCATGAGGCAGCATTTGTGCACTGGGTACAAAGAACCCATTATCCCATTGGCCTCCGTGAAGGGACTCAAATGGCAGTCCCATTATTCTGACAACAGCAAAAAACACTCCACTTCCTTGAGACTGGCCTCTTCCTGAGCCTCCTTCACGTCAGCTTAACTCTTTCTTTTGCCTCCTGTGGTTTTTCCTGGAATAATTTTCTCTCTGCCACTCCGAATTCTGCTCTTTCTTCAATAAGCAGAGTGAGCACTGTCTCTTCCTGGATGATTATTAAATAGTTCAACTCCTGACAACATGCCAGTATGGCTTTGGATCCAGGCCATACCATATATTCCACCTTGTTCAGATCGCTTATGAGCAATAGATGATGCTTTGAGCAAATTTCTTAACTCTTCTCATTCTCAATTTATCATCTGCAATAAAGGTTATCAACCAACCTATACTTTATAGCCACATACTAGGCTGGTTATTAAGTTCCTAATGATTTTCTCAGTGGGCACCCCTACTTACCTGCTTTTTAGGGGAAAATACTCACTTCCCATACCCTTCAGTCTAATGTGTGGCCTGAATGGGAATGGCAATCTTCTTATGACCTTCCTTTGCTATTCATTGTGTTTAGTCTTAGACTTGTTTAGTGTTTAGACTTGATAGAATGAAAGCCAATCTATGTCTTTCCTGAGAATTTTCTTAGAGCTGAGGGAGAAACCTCTTACACTGATGGTAAAGACGTAAATGTATCAGCCATGGGCTGCTTTATTTCTTTGTCTCTTACATGTGAAAAAAAAAGTTTGTATGTAGTAGATAAGAGTGAGGCAGCGAAGGTGAAATGGAAGGTGGAGAAAAATGACATGGAGAGAGAGACTGAAAGAAGAAGAAGAAGAAGAAGAAGAAGAAGAAGAAGAAGAAGAAGAAGAAGATCATGAAGAGGAAGGAGAAAGAGGGGGAGGGGAAGGGGGAGGACAGAGGAGGGGGAAGTGGAGAAGAAAGAGGAGGAGGAAGAGGAGGAGGAGGAGAGAAAGGAGAGAAAGAGGTGAGCAAGGATAAAAGATGAGAGAGAGGGAGAGAGAAGCAGAAAGAGAGAAGGGAGAAAGAGAGAGAATGGAGAATAAGAGAGAGAACAAGAATGAGAAAAAAGGAGAATCTTAACAGTGTACATATCTCTAGTTCCAGTCACTATTGCTGGAGGATCTGCCCTACATTCTTTCATCTTATGATCTACTTGTGTTAATTCTTCTTTTTACTTAAGCCTATTTCTTACAATCAAGATTCATGAGTACCTGAGTGGGTAGTTCTAAACACTACATTCTATGATGACATGTTAAATGGTTAGCACATTGGCAGCCTACAGTTTAAGCATTCAAAAACGGTAGTTATTTTATCCTTGTCATCCATCTTTGTGTGAAGCTGTAGAGCATGGTGGTTAAATGCCTGCATTCTGGACACCAACTTCTTAGGTTCCAATCCCAAATCTACTCATTAGTATCTGTGTGATCTTGGGCAAGTTATTTCTGTGTGCTTTATAGTCTTGTCTATAAAATGTCTATAGATTGAGTAGTTCAATATTTTCCAGGCACTTAAAATATTATTGTTATCATTCCTATCTAAACTATGAAATTAGATTAGTTTACAATCTAATCTAAACATAGTTTAGATTCTAGTATCCCCTAGATACTAAAGGATACTAGAATCAGAAGTTTCTTTTTTTTATTATTGTACTTTAAGTTCTAGGGTACATGTGCACAACGTGCAAGCTTGTTACATATGTATACACGTGCCATGTTGGTTTGCTGCACACATTAACTCGTCATTTACATTAGGTATTTCTCCCAGTGCCATCCCTCCCCCATCCCCCCACCCCATGACAGGCCCTGGAGAGTGATGTTCCCCACCCTGTGTCCAAGTGTTCTCATTGTTCATTTCCCACCTATGAGTGAGAACATGCAGTGTCTGGTTTTCTGTCCTCGAGATAGTTTGCTCAGAATGATGATTTCCAGCTTCATCCATGTCCCTGCAAAGGACATGAACTCATCCTTTTTTATGGCTGTATAGTATTCCATGGTGTATATGTGCCACAATTTCTTAATCCAGTCTATCATTGATGGACATTTGGGTTGGTTCCAAGTCTTTGCTATTGTGAATAGTGCTGCAATAAACATACTTGTGCATGTGTCTTTATAGTAGCATGATTTATAATCCTTTGGGTATATACCCAGTAATGGGATCACTGGCTCAAATGGTATTTCTAGTTCTAGTTCCTTGAAGAATCACCACACTGTCTTCCACAATGGTTGAGCTAGTTTACACTCCCACAAACAGTGTAAAAGCATTCCTATTTCTCCACATCCTCTCCAGCACCTGTTGTTTCCTGACTTTAATGATCACCATTCTAACTGGTGTGAGATGGTATCTCATTGTGGTTTTGATTTGCATTTCTGTGATGACACCAGTGATGATGAGCATTTTTTCATGTGTCTGTTGGCTGCATAAATGTCTCCTTTGGAAAAGTGTCTGTTCATATTCTTTGCCAATTTTTTGATGGGGTTGTTTGATTTTTTTCTTGTAAGTTTGTTTAAGTTCTTTGTAGATTCTGGATATTAGCCTTTGTCAGGTGGGTAGATTGCAAAAATTTTCTCCCATTCTGTAGGTTGCCTGTTCACTCTGATGGTAGTTTCTTTTGCTGTGCAGAAGCTCTTTAGTTTAATTAGATCCCATTTGTCTATTTTGGCTTTTGATGACATTGCTTTTGGTGTTTTAGACATGAAGTCCTTGCCCATGCCTATGACCTGAATGGTATTGTCTAGGTTTCCTTCCAGGGTTTTTATGGTTTTAGATCTAACATTTAAGTCTTTAATACATCTTGAATTAATTTTTGTGTAAGGTGTAAGGAAGAGATCCAGTTTCAGCTTTCTACATATGGCTAGCCAGTTTTCCCAGCACCATATATTAAATAGGGAATCCTTTCTCCATTTCTTGTTTTTGTCAGGTTTGTCAAAGATCAGCTGGTTGTAGATGTGTGCTGTTATTTCTGAGGTCTCTGTTCTGTTCCATTGGTCTATATCTCTGTCTTGATACCAGTACCATGCTGTTTCGGTTACTGTAGCCTTGTAATATAGTTTAAAGTCAGGTAGCATGATGCCTCCCGCTTTGTTCTTTTTGCTTAGGATTGTCTTGGCAATGTGGGCTCTTTTTTGGTTCTATATGACTTTAAAGTAGTTTTTCCAATTCTGTGAAGAAAGTCATTGGTAGCTTGATGGGGATGGCATTGAATCTATAAATTACCTTAGGCAGTATGGCCATTTTCACGATATTGATTCTTCCTATCCATGAGCATAGAATGTTCTTCCATTTGTTTGTGTCCTCTTTTATTTCATTGAGCAGTGGTTTGTAGTTCTCCTTGAAGAAGTCCTTCACCTCCCTGGTAAGTTGGATTCCCAGGTATTTTATTCTCTTTGTAGCAATTGTGAATGGGAGTTCACTCATGATTTGGCTCTCTGTTTGTTATTGGTGTATAGGAATGCTTGTGATTTTTGCACATTGATTTTGTATCCTGAGACTTTGCTGAAGTTGCTTATCAGCTTAAGGAGATTTTGGGCTGAGACGATGGGGTTTTGTAAATATACAATCATGTCATCTGCAAACAGGGACAATTTGACTTCCTCTTTTCCAAATCGAATACCCTTTATTTCTCTCTCTTGCCTGATTGCCCTGGCCAGAACTTCCAACACTATGTTGAATAGGGATGGTGAGAGAGGGCATCCCTGTCTTGTGCCAGTTTTCAGAGGGAATGCTTCCAGTTTTTGCCCATTCAGTTTGATACGGGCTGTGGGTTTGTCATAGATAGCTCTTATTATTTTGAGATAAGTTCCATCAATACCTAGTTTATGGAGAGTTTTTAGCATGAAGGCTGTTGAATTTTGTCAAAGGCCTTTTCTGCATCTATTGAGATAATAATGTGGTTTTTGTCTTTGGTTCTCTTTATGTGATGGATTATGTTTATTGATTTGCATATTTTGAACCAGCCTTGCATCCCAGGGATGAAACCAACTTGATCATGGTGGATAAGCTTTTTGATGTGCTGCTGGATTCGGTTTGCCAGTATTTTATTGAAGATTTTCGCATCAATGTTCATTAGGGATATTCTAAAATTCCTTTTTTTTTTTTTTTTTTTTTTTTTGTTGCTGTGTCTCCAGTATCAGGATGATGCTGGCTCATAAAATGAGTTAGGGAGGATTCCCTCTTTTTCTATTGATTGGAATAGTTTCAGAAAGAATGGTACCAGCTCCTGTTTGTACCTGTGGTAGAATTCGGCTGTGAATCCATCTGGTCCTGGATTTTTTTTGGTAGGCTATTAATTATTGCCTCAATTTCAGAGCCTGTTATTGGTCTATTCAGGGATTCAACATCTTCCAGGTTTAGTCTTGGGAGGGTGTATGTGTCCAGCAATTTATCCATTTCTTCTAAATTTTCTAGTTTATTTGTGTAGAGGTGTTTATAGTATTCTCTGATGGTAGTTTGCATTTCTGTGGGATCGGTGGTGATATCTCCTTTATCGTTTTTTATTGCATCTATTTGATTCTTCTCTCTTTTCTTCTTTATTAATCTTGCTAGTGGACTATCTATTTGGTTAATCTTTTCAAAAAAAAAACAGCTCCTGGATTCATTCATTTTTTGAAAGTTTTTTTGTATCTCTATCTCCTTCAGTTCTGCTCTGACCTTAGTTATTTCTTGCCTTCTGCTAGCTTTTGAATTTGTTTGCTTTTGCTTCTCTAGTTCTTTTAATTGTGATGTTAGGGTGTCGATTTTAGATCTTTCCTGCTTTCTCTTGTGGGCATTTAGTGCTATAAATTTCCCTCTGCACACTGCTTTAAATGTGTCCCAGAGATTCTGGTACATTGTGTCTTTGTTCTCATTGGTTTCAAAGGACATCTTTATTTCTGCCTTCATTTAGTTGTTTAACTGGTAGTCATTCAGGAGCAGGTTGTTCAGTTTCCATGTAGTTGTGCGGTTTTGAGTGAGTTTCTTAATCCTGAGTTCTAATTTGATTGCACTGTGGTCTGAGAGAAAATTTGTTGTGATTTCTGTTCTTTTACATTTGCTGAGGAGTGCTTTACTTCCAACTATGTGGTCAGTTTTGGAATAAGTGTGATGTGCTGCTGAGAAGAATGTATATTCTGTTGATTTGGGGTGGAGAGTTCTGTAGATGTCTATTAGGTCTGCTTGATGCAGAGCTGAGTTCAAGTCCTGGATATCCTTGTTAACCTGCTGTCTCATTGATCAGTCTAATATTGACAATGGGGTGTTAAAGTCTCCCATTATTATTGTGTGGGAGTCGAAGTCTCTTTGTAGGTCTCTAAGGACTTGCTTTATGAATCTGGATGCTCCTGTGTTGGGTGCATATATATTTAGGATAGTTGGCTCTTCTTGTGAATTGATCCCTTTACCATTATGTAATGGCCTTCTTTGTCTCTTTTGATCTTTGTTGGTTTAAAGTCTGTTTTATCAGAGACTAGGATTGTAACCCCTGCTTTTTATTTGCTTTCCATTTGCTTGGTAGATCTTCTTCCATCACTTAATTTTGAGCCTATGTGTGTCTCTGTACACGAGATGGGTCTCCTGAATACAGCACACCGATGGGTCTTGATTCTATCCAGTTTGCCAGTTTGTGTCTTATAATTGGGGCATTCAGCCCATTTACATGTAAGGTTAATGTTGTTATGTGTGAATTTTATTCTCTCATTATGATGCTAGCTGGTTATTTTGCCCGTTGTTGATGTAGTTTCTTCCTAGCATCAATGGTCTTTACAATTTGGCTTGTTTTTGCAGTGGCGTGTAATGCTTCTTCCTTTCCATGTTTAGTGCTTCCTTCAGGAGCTCTTGTAAGGGAGGCCTGGTGACGACAAAATCTCTGAGCATTTGCTTGTCTGTAAAGGATTTTATTTCTCCTTCACTTATGAAGCTTAGTTTGGCTGGATATGAAATTCTAGGTTGAAAATTCTTTTCTCAAGAATGTTGAATATTGGCCCCCACTCTTTTCTGGCTTGTACAGTTTCTGCTTTTAGTCTGATGGGCTTCCCTTTGTGAGTAACCCGACCTTTCTCTCTGGCTGCCCTTAAAATTTTTTCCTTCATTTCAACCTTGGTAAATCTGACAATTATGTGTTTTGGGGTTGCTCTTCTTGAGGAGTAGCTCTGCGGTGTTCTCTATATTTCCTGAATTCGAATGTTGGCCTGCCTTGCTAGGTTGGGGAAGTTCTCCTGGATAATATCCTGAAGAGTGTTTTCCAGCTTGGTTCCATTCTCTCCGTCACTTTCAGATACACCAATCAAACGTAGATTTGGTCTTTTCACATAGTCCTGTATTTCTTGGAGGCTTTGTTCATGTCTTTTTACTCTTTTTTCTCTAAACTTCTCTTCTCATTTCATTCATTTGATCTTCAATCACTGATACCTTTTCTTCCACTTGATCGAATCAGCTATTGAAGTTTGTGCATGCATCACATAGTTCTCGTGCCATGGTTTTCAGCTTGATCAGGTCATTTATGGTCTTCTCTACACTGTTTATTCTAGTTAGCCATTAGTCTAATCTTTTTTCAAGGTTTTTAGCTTCATTGTGATGGGTTCAAACATCCTCCTTTAGCTCAGAGAAGTTTGTTATTACTGACCTTCTGAAGCCTACTTCTGTCAACTCATCAAAGTCATTCTCCAACCAGCTTTGTACCATTGCTGGTGAGGAGCTGTGATCTTTTGGAGGAAAAGAGGCACTCTGGTTTTTAGAATTTTCAGCTTTTCTGCTCTGGTTTCTCCCCATCTTTGTGGTTTTATCTACCTTTGGTCTTTGATGATGGTGACCTACAGATGGGGTTTTGGTGTGGATGTCCTTTTTGTTGATGTTGATGCTATTCCTTTCTATTTGTTAGTTTTCCTTCTCACAGTCAGGTCCCTCAGCTGCAGGTCCGTTGGAGTTTGCTGGAGATCCACTCCAGACACTGTTTTCCTGGGTATCACCAGCGGAGGCTGCAGAACAGCAGATTTTGCCAAACAGCAAATATTGGTGCCTGATCCTTCCTCTGGAAGCTTTGTCTCAGAGGGGCACCCGGCTGTATGAGGTGTAAGTCAGCCCCTACTGGGAGGTGTCTCCCAGTTAGGCTACACAGGGGTCAGGGACCGACTTGAGGAGGCAGTCTGTCCATTCTCAGGGTTCAAACACTGTGCTGGGAGAACCACTGCTCTCTTCAGAGCTGTCAGACAGGGTCCTTTAAGTTTGCAGAAGTTTCTGCTGCCTTTTGTTCAGCTATGCCCTGCCCCAAGAGGTGGAGTCTACAGAAGCAGGCAGGCCTCATTGAGCTGTGGTGGGCTCCACCCAGTTCAAGCTTCCCAGCCACTTTGTTTACTTACTCAAGCCTTTCTACTCAGACCTTTCTTAAATACAGGAATTTTGTCTTAATTCAACTTGGTATATCAAGTCTCACATGTAAAATGCATAGTAGGCCTTCAGTAAATATTGAATAAATAACTAAAGAATTTTCTTTTATGAAATGCTGTTTAATACGGGCTAGCTTTCGCTTCCCAATTAGATCCTTTGTAAGGATAGGTGACAGGTCCAATGCTAGGGACATTGTAGGAACTGTATAAGTAGCATTTGCCTGATTTCTGCGCCCTATCTGAAGAACAAAAAGGATGCACTGAAGGCATTTTTGGGTCATTGCCCTTGTTGCCTCTCTGCTTTCTTGACAATTCTCTAGCAGTTCCTCAGAAGCAAATGGGAAATGCTACATGGTGGTGACATAGCTACTTAGTCCCATTCCCCAAAGCCCTGGTCTTTGGATGCTAAGTGAGGCTGTTCTTAGATTTTTCTCCAAGCAAATGCTTTGTGAAATACTAGGGATCCTTTGAGATGACAATCATGGGGTACCCTAGGGCGATCTTACCCTGAAGAGTGGTTATGAGATGGTCCTCCGTGTCCACTGGGGACTGTCAAAGACAGCAGTGCAGAACAGCTACAGTATCCAAAGGAGGATGAAAAACAGCCTCCCCAGGGCACAGTGCCTCCATACCATCAGTGAATGCAGCCTCCGTCTCCAGCTGATTTCATCTAATGTGATAACACTCATGATAATAAATATTGTTAAAAATAAAAGTCACTCTGGGGATTGAGAATTACTGGGACAGGTGTTCAGAATGAGAAGAGTGCAGTAATTGGATGACATATTCATTATTGGAAATGCCTTTTAAAATCTATTGCATTTAAAAAAACAATACTTCAGCTGCTTTCTGGCCTTCCAAAGTCATTAGCTGGTGTTCTTTATCTGTTTGTTTTCCTCACTGAAGTGAGGTTTTTAATGTCACATAAGAACTAACTTGACTCGGTGCCAGTATTTCAGAGTGAATGATGAAGCCTTCTGAGGCTCACATATCACTCCCCATGATGTTTCTCCTCCATAGAGCTCGCAGTCACTGCAGTCAGATTAGGGCAAGCAGGGAGGGAGAGAGCGCAGTTACAATTCCTGCTAGACAACAAAGTCACAGAGGCAGGGGTGGGGCCACACTTTCCTCCAGTTCCTACAATCAGGCTGTTAAAGGGCTTTGAGGGAGGCCTAGGTGTCCCAACCCTCAGTCCACTCTCCCTAACAAGGGATGCAAATAATCAATAAACTGTTTCAGACAGTACCCTTCTCTGGTGTTTCTGAAGTCCTTCATCTGTGTTACAATTGGGAAAAGAGTATCTTGATGGCAGTAGTCCCATACTGGAAACTTCAAGGACTAAGGCCCCAATAGAACAACGAGCTCCCAATAGCATGCAGCAAGTTAGGAACTCAATTTATACTTGAAGTTGGCTTTGAAACATGCATTTAACATTTTTAAAAACGTTAGTTTCCAATTCTGCATGAATTATCCATGATTTGAATTTTCAAAGCTGTGTTTGCTTCTAGCCATGGGAGAAATCCTCACCATATTATAATGTGTGTGAGAAATTGGATTTGAGACCTTGCTTTGGCCTAGAAAATTTGCTCACCTTCTGCGGGGATCACCTACTATGTTCGTGCTGAGTTTCATCTTTTAAAGTGGCCTCATCAGGGTATTTTCTGAGTATCAGGGGAAATGTATGTATGAGTAGGGAACTGTATAGGTACTTTATCCCTATTTTGACACTGCATAAAGTTATCTGAGGAAGTCTTGGGCTAAAGCTTCATTTCTCAATTTCTAAAGGTAAATCTTTGGGTGTTATTTCCTTCTGAAAATACTCCTAGTGGGGTTGGAAGAATAGAGTGAAGAGTATCTATAATATTCTCCTATCCTTTTGAGAGAGTAGATCAAGCAAGTTATAGCCATATACTGAGAGTAGACACCCAGGAAATGTTGAAAATAAATAGGAAAATATCTCTCTTCCCACGGAGCTCTTAAGACAATGCAATGCATTTAAGACTGGAAACCATAAGATCAAAGAGGGCCTCCTAGAGACCATAAGATCAAAGAGGGCCTCCCAGAATAGCTTCCCTGTGGCAATTCATGGGTGCTAGCCTTAATGTGCCTAGATTTTAGAGATGCAGCAAAAGGACCAACCCCAGCCTGATGAGACACCTGCCATGGAGCAAGCTGAAGGCTGAAAGCGATGACACCTGTATCCTACTCTCCCTTCAACTATGAAATGCTCCTTATCTCTTGGCTCTCAATCATCATTCAAAATATGTTTTATAACATATTTCCTCAAAGAGAATTTCCCTGGAATCCTCCAGTCTATATTAGGTCACCTGTGTGTTTCTCTCGTGACATTTATCAAAACTGTAATGAGGTAGACTTGTGTGTGGTTGTTTGTGTACCATTCAACAGGCTAGGGCACAGAGGGCAGGCACCGTGTGTCTCTTGTCCCTACTCTATCCTCAGACCTAGTGCTGTGCCTGGCTTAAGGTAGGTACTCATTAAACATTTGGGAATAAAGAAACAAGGACAGAAAGTGTTGTCTCTCTTGGAAATAATGCCAAAGTCAATACTTAATATCAAAAAGTTAAAAACTACTTGATCCATAGGAAAACTACTTAGTCCCCTTGATTTGCCCCATACATAGGGACCTTTTACTTAAATAGAAGTGACTTCTTTACTGATGAGAACACTGTGGGAGAAGACAGTCCATAATGCCCAGAAAGATGGTACATGCAGGTCTTTTGTGCTCATCTGTCTCTGTAGTTCAGCTCTTTCCAATTTTCTTCACTAATGGCCACCTGTGGAGGAGGGGAAGGGAGCCTGGAAATGCAGGGCCGCCCTCCTCTTCCCTAGGCTGAACTGAAGTCCTCTGCAGCATGTGAGGTAGAGACAGCCAGAGTGTATCTCATCATGGAACAGCTTACAGGGCAAGGAACTCCCAATTGGCTGCTGAATAGTGTCTCGAATATACCAAAGAGGTAAATTAAATGCATTAATCTCTGTGAGAGTCACAATTGAGACATTCAGGGCTGCACAGAAATTTCCAACAATTGGCCTCATTTGCTTCAATAACAAATAAAAAGAGGAAGACGGGGGGCCAGGATGGGTATGGGCGGCCGTTTCCTGCTCTCCTTTTCCAGACGGGTAATCAAAATGAAGTTCCTCCCTGAGAATATGCATTTCATTTTATTCTGTACTTGAAAGCAAACACATTTGGCCCTTTCTCCTGTAATAAAGCAAATCCTTTCTCTGTTTTCATTTAAGAACATAAAGATGATGCCAATGACACCAAGACCCTGAAAGCTTCATTTCAGCTTCCTCTCAGCATAAAAAGGCAAATTTATTCTGCTTGAGATAGTTTTGTCCTGGGTACATGGCATTTGTTCTGCTAAACTCATGGAAGCTGCAGCTATATGGCTCTATGAATGTTTTTATTCCTATTTTTCAACCATTGAAAACTTCCTCCTCCCAAGTCATGCACTATGATTGAATCATATTTTATAAGAATTGAGAGAAAGTTCAGCACAAATCTAACAACAAAATGCATGATTTGGGGTCAATTGCAGAATTTAACCAAAAATATGAAATGGTGGGAAAGAACACAAGACTTACAATTACAAGATCTGGCTTCAAGCTCTGTCTATTTTGGGCAATTCTGACTGAGTCAGTTAATAGTAACAACAGAGTCTATCAGCACTTGCTATGCGCCAGTCACTAGTCTTTCCTTCCATTATTCCATTTAAGCTTCAAGACACTCCAGTGGAGTGGGACTATTACAAATTTGACTTCATATTTGAGAAAACAATCTCAGAAAAGTCCAGCAAATTGTCTCAGGCACACAGCATGTGAACGAAGGAGCCAAGAATTGGACTCAGGTCAACTGATTGAGAAGCCTCAGCTCTTAATCGCTATTTTCATTCCTTAGGGACTGAATTACCCTCTTAGGTATTTGATCTTCTTCTCGGTAATATCTAATAATGCCCCTCTCCCAGGAGGTTGGAAGAATCGGCTCAGAAAATACAAGTGCATTGGAAGTTATAAAAACAACAGACAGGTAAGGCATTATTGTTATTATTATTAATATACAAGATAATAATATACAGGACTTACCAATCCATATACTGGAAAACATTCCACCGAGAGATCACTTTCTAACTGTTCATCAGGACGTAGGGACAGAATACACTCCTGAAGGCATGGCTGTGCTTCCCCTAAAAGGAATTTGTGTGGCACCCTGAGAGTCTCTTAGGGAAGAGACTTTATCCTAAGGCAGAAAATTAGGAGTCTGGGAGGTGGAGAAGGGTGTGAAACAAGGAATGGAGAGGGAATATTTTCTCTCCAGGTCGTTTTTTTCTGGACCCACAGTGAAGACAGAATGGAAGCAATGGAACTGGGTTGGAGTGAGCTTTTTCAGGTTTTAAGGGGGCCAGAGTCAAAGAAGAAAGCTGACCTGGTGAAAGCCGGGGTCGCTACTCTAGGCTCTCGGTGCCCATCTGGTATCCCCTTGGCCCTCGATGTCCCCATGCATGTCCACAGGACCCCAGGGTGAGCACCTGAGATTCTCCACCCCACAGCCTTCTCTCCTGCCACTGGAGAGTGCCTTACCACAGAAGACAAGGAGCAAGTGCTGCAGGAGAGGCCCTCAGCCAATGACATCTGAGAATTGGAGGACAAACCCAACACCTCCTTCACCCCTGTGGTGAGACCACCAAGGATGCTCTAAGTGGTCTCCAAGAAGTCTTCAGACAGATAGAGCCCAGTTGCCCCAGGGATAACCTCATTAATAACATGCCTGTCATTAGGCTCTTCTTGTTCCTCTCTTCCCCATTCCTATTCCAGTGCTTCCTGAAGTCCCCCGTCTACATAAAATATTTACATTAAAATTCTTATCTCAGGTCTCCTTCTGGGGAAGCCCAACATAAGATGTAGAATGAGACTTATTCTATGTATTTCTGCTACTTCACAAGAAGCTTGATGATATGCTTCCAAAACCAGCAGCAAGGAGGACTTTGGTGACAAAAGGGTAAGGCCTATGGCAGGCTGTTTGCAAGGGACAGCACTGGGCCTTTGCTTCTTGCTGCTGGCAGCTGACAAGAAGTAACCTCCTTCCAAAGAAACCAGTATCCAAGGTGAGGGCTCTGGAGGTGCCAGGAGGTAAGGGCACATTTCTTCTAGGAAACGGAGAGCTCATGTGACCCCAACCACTCGGCAAGCACAGTCATCCCATGAAGAGTCACCTGGAGGTACACAGGAAAATCTGGACCCTCTTCTAAACTCAAAATACGTGTTCTCAAAACTATTGTTTTGGAGGGCACCAATGTAATCTGTTAATATTTGTATCCTAATGTTATGCAGCTGGATATAAAGAATTAACATTTTTAGGGCCTGGCGTGGTGGCTTATGCCTGTAATCGCAGCACTTTGGGAGGCCGAGCTGGGCAAATCACTTGAGGTCAGGAGTTTCAGACCAGCCTGGTCAACATGGTGAAACCTTGTTTCTACTAAAAATACAAAAATTAGCCAGGCATGGTGGCACGTGCCTGTAATCCCACCTACTGGGAAAGCTGAGGCAGGAGAATCACTTGAACCTGGGAGGCAGAGGTTGCAGTGAGCCGAGGTTGTGCCATTGCACACCAGCCTGGGCGACAGAGTGAAACTGCCTTAAAATTTAAAAAAAGGCAGTTTTAGTAATGTAGCTATGTTTTATTTTTTATCTCATCCTTAATTGTTTCATAGAATAGTTCTTTTCCCAAATGAAAAAGAGAGAGAGAATATATTTTGGAGAGGGGAGGATCGTGGATCTGAAAAATGAAATTCTCCCAAGGCTTTTCTTCTCACTAATCCTGAAGAGGAGCTGCAACACTTGGATTTTAATTCAGTCCATTAATAAATGAATTATGCAATTAGTTGATATACAATTAACTGGATTCACAATGCATGTAGAGCTAACTGGGTCAGTCTGCATCTGTATGACTGTAATGTGCCTAAATGAATTTGCCATCAAAGGACAGGCAGTGGAATGGGGAATCAAATTTGTCTCCGGCAAAGAATCATGCCTGCCAGCTGCCGAAAGTTCTGCAGATAAAGCCTTGGTCTGAGTTGGCAGGAGAAACAAAAGCAGCACAATGCAGGACCCCAAGTGGCACTCTCTCCATTATAGAAGCATTGTTCGCCCCAGATGAGCTTGGACAGAGATCAATACATCCTGAATCCTTCTGGGCAGAAAGCATGAGCAATTAGATTTGGATTGGGATCTATCAATCAATCACTCGCCAAAAGTGGTTCTGGTGGCACAAAATGAAAATCTCTTAGTGCAACATAGCCCTTCCCTGGGACCCACAATTTTGACTGACCCAGATGCAAAGTCAATCAAAATAGTCAATCCTGTGGTATCTAATTTCAGCTGGAAAATGTAAGCCAATAAAACATTCAATTGTGGTTTGTGGCTATGACCAATCAATCCATGTCCAGGAATTTGTCTTATAGTCAAGACTTTGGTGATCAAGTTAAGGCTGATATCAGAAGCTCACTGATACCTGGGGTCAAGGCTGGCTTGTGTGTGTGTGTGTGTGTGTGTATGTGTGTGTGTGTGTGTGTGTTTCCCTCACGGGAAGAGAGGAAATCTTATGGGAATTTTTTAATATAATGTACTTAATTTTGGTTTTGAATTCTTCAAAATGTTTTTGAGATTCCCAAGACTTCCTTCATCAGACTCTATACTTTAACAAGATCTCCACCTGATTCCATGTATCTTCTGTGAGAGAAGTATGACTGTAAAGCACTCCATATTCATAGGAATAATCACTGTAATCAAATAGGGCACTGACAGCTCTTCATGTTCGAGCAAGTTCTGTGATATGACAACTCATAACTGATATAATGATATGGACACTGCCATTCTTAGCTCCCTCACTAGACTGAGAAACCCTGAATGTGGGATCTGGTCTGGGCTTCACTACCAATTTGCTACATAAATTGCCCTACCTCTAACAGTTTGTTTTCTTCTTTATACAATGAAAAGGTTAAGCCAGAGTGCTAGTTCCCAACCTGCACTAACTCCATCTATGAATACAGTCATGAGGGGAGGCAGGGTAACGTGGTAGTGATGAGGATAGCATTGAAATTCAATGGTCCTTGGGTCAGGTTTGGGGTCAGTCACTTAATAAATGTGTGGCATTAAGGCATTTACTTAATCTTTCTCCATTTCAACTGTAAATTGCACACATTTCAAGTGCTCAGTTGCATGAATTTTGATGCATGTAAATTCCATGTAACCCAAACCTAATCAAAACACAGAGCATTTCCATCAGCCAACCACTCACTCCTCACCACCATGCTATACTAGCCTACCAATGGTATGCCATGGTGGTGGACATGGTGGAGTGGGTGATGGAAATGCTCCATTATCTTGATTGGGGGGTATTCACATGAAAACACATTTCTCAAAATTTGTAGACTATGCACTGGAGTTCTATAACTGTCTCTTTATCATATGTAAATTGTACCTCAATAAAGTTGATCTTAAAAGAAAAAAAAGACACTTTGAGGTAGAGGAGTTCTTTAGCTCTCACTCCAAGAGTGGGTTCCCTATTGTAATTCCTAGAGCACAAACCCAAATTGTAGAGGGACAGGAAGAGGTGAATTGAAGTGTTAAAGCATAGGATAGGTATTTGTGAAAAAGTCATTAGATCTATCTATCTTTGTGGTTGACCCTGGCCAGTGCTTCATGAGTCATTATTATTTTTTCAGAGGGGGAATAAGGTACAACGTCTCCCATGACCCGCGAGTGAAGGTTGTCCTGACTCCCCGTGTGGTGAGCCCTCCTGGGGCAAAGGCATCAGAAGTCTCCAGGAAAGAGTAGAAAGCTCAGTCTCCCTTGCAGACCTGTGTGCCATCCTACAGGCCCCTCAGAGGGGAAATGAAATGAGAGAGACATCTTCAGCACACTTTCTCAGTGCTCAGAGGACTCACAAACACAAATGCTCACACACAAAAACAGCTACAGATTTAACCCCAAGGGTCAGATGTACAGAAGTGAGCAAATTGCTAAAATGAGTTGAAACACAGCCTCAAGACTTCTTACCTCAAGCTGTTAGTCTCTGACCTGGGTTTATGATCAGATCCAATTAGCAGGTGCTACATTAAAATTATAGAGCTACAAGGGCACCTTAGAGATCATCTAGTCCAGGGACTTCAGATTATTTTTAGCCATCAAATATTTTTTCAAACCAAATCTTATGCAGAGATGTAAATCAATAAAAGAGATAAACACATAAGTAATCCACTGGAAGCAGAAGTGGGGATTCCAGTGTCCCACCTACCACCATTCCACCGTGTTCTCTGAGAAATACAGCTCAATAAGCATAAATCTGACCCGATGCCCTCTTTTGATCGGTTAGGCAACTGAGACTCTGAGAGGTCATAGCTCTCGAGTTAGGCAGTGACAGAGGCAGATCTAGAGAACTCCTGACAACCAGTAAAAGAAAAAACTGCTTTTTCTGTTACACTAAGCTGCCTCGACTAACAGCACAGAAACCCATTACTCCGGGCCAAATGATTTGTTCCGTTCTTAGTCACTCCATGGAGAATCCTGAGAACTCCATGCAGAAGTCAGGCAGCTCAGATTTGCTTAGCAACCATGAGCCATCATTCACTAAGCATTTCTTCCCAGAGTCAGCACCCTAATTTAGAGAATCTTGTACTGCTCAGACTGGAAAGGAAAAGTGTATTTGCATCTCAAGAGGAAAGGGGGCCTGGAATAGGAAAGTGGGGAGAACAGGAGTGCTCCATGATGGAAAATGTATGTGGCCCCACTGTGGGGAGTTAGGGGCAGAATTCAGAGACAGAGTGAGACCTAGCTCTGCCTGGCATCCCAGAATCACCCACACGACTGTCTCAGCCTCCCACACTCTATCTCCCTTACACATAATATCCAAGCAAACCACAAACATCTAGAACCAGGGCCGCCAAGCTGGGTGAAAGCCACTATTACACCTTCTTCACATCCTGAAGAGAGCCTCAACAGGCTTCTCCAAGAGCGAGCTCTCAGGTCAAAACAGAGCTGAGACACAGGGTGCCTCCAGCTGGTGCCTGCCACGGTGGCCCAGTCCAGCTGGGAAGAGCAGTGATTCTATTACTTAAAACCCAGGGACCTCACATCACCCAGGGGCCACTAGCCCTCTCTGATTTCCTTCTTCAACCACACTGGAGGGCAGAAAGTAGATTGCTATCCCTTCAGAGTTGGCCTAACAGCTCTGTGTGAAAGCTGTCTACGGAGTGTCAAAGCTCCTGCTTCACCTCCTGCCATTCCTTACTCTTTATTGAACTTTAAGGTAGGTCGCAGGTACTCTGGAAGGAGGAATAGATCAATCTAAATGAGTATGAATATGTTCCTAAAGTACCAATTCCTGCAATACTTATTGAAGTGCCCTAATGTTTGAACTCTGGAAGATAATAAAGTGTTCCCAAGGAGATGCCTTCAACCTTGGTGTTGCCCTCTCTGTGCCCTAATCTCTACCCTAAATCCCTTTTTAGAGACTGCAAATGCTTGAGCTTTGTCCATCTGTGGTCGGCTTCCCACAGTGCTGAGCTGAGAAGTAAAATGGACCCAAAATGACCCTATGAAGAGATGAAGATGCCTATCTTACTGTCATGGAAGGATTTGGTGCTCACAGAGAACCAAATTCTCATATTTCCTTATAAATTGCTATCTTGAACAAATAGCTAATGAAAGTAGAAGTTCCCAAAAGGCATTACAGGATGAGCTAGCCACATTCCAAGGAGCATGGCTGGATTTACTCAAGTGCAGAATCAGCTGGGCCTGACTGGCCCCCACAGCCTTCATGGTTAATGAGTTTTCTGACGGCAGCAATGGCAGGAGCACAGAAAGCACCAGGTATCCAGACATGTGTTGTCCTATACAACAGCCAAAGCCACGTATTGCTGCTGGCTGCTGCTCTGGACAACACAGATTAAAGTACATCCCTATTATTGCAAGAATTCTGTTGCACAACACAGCTCTAGACTTTTGCTTAGTCACTTATTTATCTGTTGACAAATATCGAACACTAATTAGGCAGGTGCTAGTATTCTAAGCACTATGTCAGGTCCTTAGATTACAAGACCTAACTGGGGATGTTGGGAAAGGCTTCAGAGAGGTGGTGACTTACTTGACTCTCAAAGGTTGAATAGTAGTTCTTTATGTTAGGATGGGGTTGGGTAGACAGGGAGTACTTTACAGCAAATAGAACTAGGATATGTGTAGGAACTTCTCTCCCTCCCTTTGTTTCTCTGGACTCTGCCTTTGGTCAGTTCTCAGTACTTCTGCTGAATTCTTTTACTTAGCTACTGACTCTGCTCTCCAGATGGGTGACTTTGTTGAGCCTCAGTTTTCTTATTTGTAGAATGGGAGTAAGATACACTACACAAGATTATTTTCAGAAGCAAATACAGTATAGGGAGGTATATAGTACCATGAGGGACACATATTAGGAGTTTAATGAATATTAGCTCATCTTTCTCTCTTCACCAAATCCAAGGCTGGAGGTCCATGGGTACCACTCTCCACTAGGTTATTCTGTCCAGGCCCTGGCTGCAGAGTGCTATACCTTGTGGCTGCCTCATGATCTGCCTATGTGCTGGGCTAGAGTGCTATTGTTAATTGCAGCTATTTCCAGACCACAGTGAAGCTTTCTTTTCTTTTCCTTGCTTTGTTTTGCAGCAGGTGGTTCTCATTATTGTGCAGTGAGGTGGTGGCAGCAGACATACTGGCAAGTGCAATGTGATTTACGCACCACGTGTCTCATGCCTAGGGGTTGTGGGCAAACTCTACTAGTCATGCAGCCTGGAATTTTCTCTGGTTAACCCTCAGTCTCCTAGGATTCGGCCTAGTGATGGGGAAAGGGATGGACTTTGAAATCAAAACAGTATGGCTCTCCAGCTCTGTGATTTATCAGCAGCCTAACCTTGCACAAGTTAGCAATTCTGTCTGTAATTCAGTTTCCTCATCTATTAAGTTTTTCAGTTTCCTTATCTATTTTGTGCTGCTTTAATAGAGTACCACAGACTAGGTGATTTATAATGAACAGAAATTTATTGGCTCAGAATTCTGGAGGTTGAGAAGTCCAAGATCAAGAGGTGGTATCTGGCAAGGACCTTCTTGCTGTATCATCATGGCAGAAAGTAGAATGGCAAGAGAGAGTGAGAGAGAGAGAAAAGGGGGGCAAACTCATTATTTTTTAAAGATCCCACTTCTGTAATAATGGTATTAATCCATTCATAACCATACAGCCCTTGTGGTCTAATCACTTCTTATCAGGCTCCACCTCTCGACACTGTTGCCTTGAGGATTATGTTTCCAACACATGCTTTTTGGGGGACATATGCAAACCAGAGCAGTGGACTACTACTCTTCAGTTTATAAGTCTGTTGGGGGGAGTGATATGATGACATACACCAGGCACCTACTACAGTCTAGCACTTTTATTCTATGTTGGTTTTTCTTCCCTTCTGGTTTTAGGAATTCAAAAATTCAAGAGTAGAGACAGCTCTCAAGAGACCATTGTGTATACTCAATAGTCGTGTACTCCTCACCTACTATGGGTCAGCACTTGTGTCTCCTGCTTTCTGGTTCTCACCAGAGACTATGAGAGAGATTATCATCTTGGTATGAAGGAAGATGGGGCTCAGAGAGGTGTGGCAATATCCCCAAAGTCACATTGCTAATAATGATGGAGCTGGGAATCTCATTTCCAGTCTCCTCTCTCTAAACTTACCCCCTCAGCCCCTTTCCCACCCAATCCACAACCTTGTTTCATGAGGAAAGAAAAGGGCAGGATGAGAGTGACTGGGTTTCTCTGCTGCAGGCATGTTGTGGATCCCACACCTAATATCATGGGGGAGCTGGAGAGGACCTTGGGCCACAGAGAGGGGCACTCATAGGAAAAGGCCTAGGTGGGGCCACATTGGGCACTTTAGCCAGACAACCTTCCCAAGGCAGAATGATTGGCTGAGCTATTTGCCAGAGGAGCTAACAGTCATGGAACAGCCTGGTAAATGAAATGGGAAAAACTGACAAATAAAATGACCAGATGAGAAAAGCTTGATCAGGAGGTAAAAGCACTGTATCCTTCTCCTGCCAGTCCCCTGAGCCCTCTTGCTTAGCCTAGTTAGATACCCAATTGTTTCCCTCCGTCCAGGCCCCACTTTATCACCCAGAGCGAATTGTGATTATCAAAACTTTCAGCCGCCTACTGCTGATTCACCCATCTCTCCTGCATCAGCAGAACTGGAGGAAATGCACTCCCCAGAGAATCCTGCCTCCGGCTCCGCTCCTGGAGGTGCTGGTGACGATGTCATGCCTGATATTTAAAGCACAGGTCCTGAAAACTCCACTTTCACATTCTATATATAGTGCCTCTTGTCCAATTTCCACTAAGTGCACATCTTATACAACATATCCCTTAGACATAGTGCCATGGCCTGGGATCTAATTTTTTGGGGTGCTGGGCCCCCAAGATAACTTCTTTTTGGATAAAGAAATAGGGCTAATCTTCACAAACAGGAGATTAGAGCAGGTAGCACTTTCAACAATGTGGAGGTTTTCATGGGGGCACACACATATCAATATGACCTATTTGCTAGTGATTGCTTCTCCAGTTTGTTTATCATGACAGGTGTCCATGCACTGTAAATAGTATGGATCCATTATATTTATCCTTTTTACATTTTTTACTTTACATATGTGAATATACAAATACTTTACAGGATAGGAATATATAAACATATAAATAGTTTGCATATATGCATCCATCTGTTTGTTTAGAGATTATAATCCCCATTTCCCAATAAGGAAACTGAGACACAGGGCAATAGCTATATAGCTGGTTCCCAGTGAGACTAGGACAAAAGCATGATGAGTGGTCCTCAATCATTTCTTCACTCAACCAATATCTACTGAGTGTCTGCTGTGTAGCAAATGGGATGCTAAGTACTGGGATTACAACAATGGACAAAACACTAAAAAATAACAAAACAAAACAAAACCTTTTCTAGAATAGATTTGGGTGAGATGGACAATGAACACAATAAATAAGTAAACAGCATATTATGTTGGAAGGGGAGGAAGAGGGGCCAGCGAGTGGGAAATGGAGGGTCACTAGCCTCAGTGAATATAAGCACAGAGACTGAGGCCTTGGAGGAGGTGTTACTGCTATGCATTTTTCCATTTTGCATTTCCAACCCGAGCCACAAGTTGTGCATGGGAACACTGTCGGAGAAGATGAATGCGCGATGTGTCAGTAGCCAAGAATTCCTGGGCTTGCCCCATCCAGCAGCTGGGGTCACCTTGCCAGAGGGTGGCTTCTGAACGGTATAAGAACAGAGGCTGAAGCTGAGTCCAGGCATCGTTGTTCTTCGTCGGGGACCTGATTCTAGGACTCAGGAAACAAAGGGATGCCTGTGTCACCAGAAGAAAATCATAATGAGAACTGGGAATGCAAGCAGTGGGGCTGAAGTTTTAATTAGTGCAGGGGAAAATCAGAAGGGCTGCCCATTTCATGATGAGAGCAGCCTGGCCAGGGTGTGCGTCCCAGCCTCACTTGTGGACCCGATTCCTTGAGTGAAGGAAGTCTGGCTGTGCAGCCTGCCCGCTTTTTACTTCCTCTCACCTCCTGGCTGTCTGGTCCTTCTCTTTCCCTTGACACACACGTGCTCAGATTTACAACCTCCTCTTGGTGCCCTTGGGCCCATCAGTCCACACTGTGGTTTAACCCTTCTTCTTTCTGCCTCCAGTTCCCTTTCAACATCCCCCAACCTTTCTTCTTGCTCTCTTTTCTTATGCTGGAGCCAGGCCCACAGCCTGTCACCCATTTATCAATGCATTGGAACTGTAACTCAGGTATTGATCTGTGTTTGTTGGTTTTTTTCCTGTAAACTCGGGCTGTAAAGGTTTCATTAGCCCGCCTCACAGTCATTACGTCAAGTAATAGGAAACATCCATCTTCCTTGGGCTTCACTTCCGCACCCAATGGAGATCGGTTTGAAGAGCGTTAATCAAGCTATGAAAATCATTGGCATCTCATTCCTTTATGATGAAAAAGCTGGTTTGCAGCCTCACTGGGTAGCAGAGGCCTGACACCTTAGATACCTACAGCAATTATGGGCTGTGTGGTTTCCTGCTTAGGGAGTCTATTCTTTGTCGAATGCCTGTATGCAAATCTCATTCTTTGCTTTAATGTGATTCCCTGAGTGGTGTGCAGTAAGAATGAGGCATAGATAAGGCCGGGCTTCTCTGCAGAATTGTGGGTGAAAAGGAGGGTTGTTGGTTACTTCCAAGGATCCCTGCCAAGGCCAGACCAGCACAGAGGTAGGAAAGATTTACCAACATGGTGTGATGCATGCAGGTGAGAGCTTGAGTATCACCCCTTTCCCCACCTCTTCCTTCCACCCAGGACGCCTTCCACCCACCCTTCAGATGGAAGCAAATCAGCTACTTAGTTGGGGTAACAAAATACCCAACTATACGCAACACTTTTACATATACCAAGTGTGCAGGGGCCAGAGCAAGTCCCTGGGGCAATAAGCACTAGAACAAGTAAAACTGGAGATTGGGAGTGCAAAAATCAGAAAAGAACTTGGAAGGCCATGTGCTGGGGAGGTGGGGTAGGGCAGAGCCTCAAGTGGCCTTAGTCTATAGGTCTCAGTGCACGGCCCCTGAACCAGCAGCAGCAGCACCACCTGGGAACTTGCGAGAAGCCGCAGACCTTGGGCCCCATTACAGACCTCCTGAATCAGACAGTCTGGAGTGCGGTGCATGGTCTGTGCTTTAAGAGGCCTTCCAGGTGATTCTGGTCCACTCCCCTAAGCATAAAGGAGTCACATGACAGCATCAGGTAAGAAAAAGGAAAAACGAGGATGTTGAAAGGACAAATGTGAACATGGAAAACACAAAGTTCGCCTCGGACTGGTCCTGTGAACACCAAAATGAGGACAAGTGATGTTCCGGGCTGCCTCACTGAGAGAAGAGGTTGGTTCTGGTAGAAAAAGGAAAATGCCATCCAGTGATTAGTGCCAGGCCCTAGAGCAGCAGTGCATAGGCCCTGAGACTGGTATTGCCTTGTACAAGTTATGCATGATGGGGGAAATTATGCCCTCTGCCTATGATTTATCATCTACAACAGGGAATGATGATAATAATAATACTTCCTTGAGAAGGTTCTTTAAAAAATTATAAGACTTAACACATGGAAAGAAGCCTTTAAACAGTGTCTGGCACAGAGTAAGTGCTGAATAAATGACAGCTATGGGTATCATTTCACACAGCTGCATAGAAGCACATAAAAGACAAGGGAGTAGCAAACAGAATCGATTAGCTGACCAAAATATAGTCAGATGAGTATGTACATTATGTTATATTAGTGTAGCAGAAGAGAGTTCATAATGCCCAAAATGAATCAAAGAAGCAAATGCACCAAGAAATAGATTGTTATTGAATCACAGGTTCATTTATTTATTCACTCAGCAAACATTGAGTAACACTCCAGGGGTGCACTGTGCACCTTGGGCAGTGCAGAGATGCTGAGAAGCAGGAGTCTAGTGAGACCCTAGGGTCATAAAGACATCAAGAAATGACACTAAGCAGAGAGGTAGCTTCAGGTTAGGCCCAGAGATTGATGGGGATACCAGGAGGGGCATCTGAGGCAAACTGGGTGGCTTGGCTTCCTGGAGGAGGTGCCAGGGGGCACAGCAGGTACACAGGGCAACATGAACAAAAGGTACAGAATTGAGAAATGACAGCATGAAAGCAAAACAGATTGGGATAGTGGGAGCTTGGGCTGTGACCAGACGGTCACAAGGGAGCTAGGGCTGCAGAAGCATTGTGGTGGGTCTTACAGGCCAAATTCATGAGCTTGAACATTATCCTCCAAATCACAGGGAGGAATTAGGAGATTTAAGAAGAAGAGTGATCCATTCATGCTTTAGCTCTCTTTCTCTGAGCCATGCGGAGGTTGGGTTTGAAAAGAGTGAGGCCAGGAGGAGGGAAATCAGCTAGAAGCTCTAGTTCAGGGCTCACCGTCTCTCTCTGGGGTTCCATTGCCTTCTGTCTTACACAGGAAGTGGCATTTCACCTGGGACTTGAAGGATGTGAATGGATCAGCCTCAAGGTGACCAGAACAATGGGCAACTGGAAGAGGGGCTGGCAGCCTGAGTTTCTAGGTCAGGAATGTGCTCAGGAACACAAAGAAGTGAAGTGTGGTCCTGGGGAGAAGGTTGGAGCATGAGGAGGAGAGGCAGCCTGGGCGAATGCTGGTAAGGAACCTGGATTTTATTCCAAGCATAATGCAAAGCCAAAAGAGGGCTGCAAGAGATAAAAGGTACGACGCTAGTGCAGTTCATCAAAGATGTGCTGGCTGGACTCTGGTTATGGGAGGCAGGGTGGGAAAGAACAGAAACAGGGACACTGGCTGGGAGGATGTTGCAGGAGCCCAGGTCATGGTGGAGGTGACTGTGGCCAGGCTGGTAACAGCTCTGATTCTGGGTAGGGCTGGGAAATGTGGGTGGTAGCTTAGAGACATATATCTAATCCCACAGTGCTGTGAGGTAAGTATTAGAAACCCCATTTGCCAGATGAGAAAACTGAGGTCCAAAGAATTTGAGAAACTTATTCCTACTCTCAAAGCTTCCAAACCAGCTTCCCTCCAGATAACAATTCCCGCAATATCTTCCCTACAGCCCTGAAGGAAGCATTTGTTTGGTAGGAGGTGCTGGACAGAGATGACCAATAGGGGTAAATATCTGTGTAAAAAGAGCCAAAAATAATCTAAACCTCCTTCTTAACCATCCGTAGCTAACACATTGATCTTCTCCCTGCAAATATATTTCCTGTATTCTTCCCTTTCTGACTTAAGCTTTATTGTTTATTACCGAAGTCTTTGAAATATCTTGAAGAGCAGAGAAAAAAGCTTCTCCCCTCAGGCTGTCAGAGGGGGAACCCAAAGCAACACACAACAGAAAGAAAGTTTTGGGAAGTTACCTGTTTTATCTGAAAGATTTATACGAATGTTGTACTCAGCTTCACAATGCAACTCTGCTTATTTCAATGTTTAAAACTATGTTTTAAATTGCAGCCAGGTATCACAGGATTAAACAAAAGATTTACCTTCCCGAATCATGCATGGTAATATAATGAGTACTTTGTATTGCCGCTTACTGTGTACCAGGCACTAGTCTGAGTGTGTTAGATGCATTGCTTCACTGTGAAGGTGGGTTTCGTTATGTCATTTGCAGATGAGGAATTGAGGGCTCAGAAAAGGAAGTGACTTGCCTAAGGACACACAACTAGCATGTGCAGACTCAGGACTCGATTCCAGTTATGTCTGTCCCAGCACCTGTGCATGTGGCCATATTCCTCAGGTATAGTAGCCCAGGGTATTACAGAAAGCTTGGCTCTAAATGTATCTGAAAGTTCATGAACGAAGATATGATTTCTCATGGTTCAGGTGGATTAGCTACAGAGCAAGCTCAGGCTTTTAGTTTTGGGGGTTCTATAGAAAGAGGATGACAAAGGCTGACAGGAAGAAGTTCATGTGATTCTGGTAGCTGGCAGCTCAGCTGTCCTGTCCGTGGGCCCAACATAGGCACTGGCGGCACGTGCTCAGGATGACAATAGTAACCGGGCTTTCTGGGCACAGGGATCATCCACTCGCAATGGGACCTAGCTCAGGGCTGAAGAATGAAGCCCGTTTCAGCCCTTGCTGGAGGAGGTTGGTAAGAAAGAGCAGGTGCAAAGCCCAGATAAACAGATCCTGGTTCTAAAATGAACCCTAGCTCTGAATGTAAAAACCAGAAAATCCACCCTCCAGATTGAACACCGTGTAGGAATTGTTGGGAAGAGGGAGAGGAGGCTGCAATTTGGTAGGTATCTGGAGTTGCTGGTCTATCCCAAGCTCATCATTGCAGTTTCTTCTCCACCACCCAAAGGGCCTGAGCTTGCCATTCCACTGCTGTTTCTGGCCAAGAGGTAGGGAGGGAGGAATACACTCAGATTAGGAAGCATAAGTGACTATAGCTAAGGGATGCTAAGAAAGACAATGACTGACATTACATAATAACTCTCCTATTTTAGGCCGGGCGCAGTAGATCACACCTGTAATCCCAGCACTTTGGAAGGCTGAGGTAGGCGGATCTCCCGAAGTCAGGAGTTCAAGACCAGCCTGGCCAACATGGTGAAACCCTGTTTCTACTAAAAATACAAAAATTAGCCGGCGTGGTGGCGGGTGTCTGTAATCCCAGCACTTTGGGAGGCTGAGGCGGGCAGATCACCTGAGGTCAGGAGTTCAAGACCAGCCTGGCCAACATGGTGAAACCCTGTTTCTACTAAAAATACAAAACTTAGCCGGCATGGTGATGGGTGCCTGTAATCCAAGCTACTCGGAAGGCTGAGGCAGGAGAATTGCTTGAAGCCGGGAGGCAGAGGTTGCAGTGAGCCGGGATCGCACCATTGCATTCTGCACTCCAGCCTGGGTGACAGAGTGAGACTCTGTCTCAAAATAACAATAATAGTAATAAAAACTCTCCTGTTTTATAGCAGAGGAGGGGTATGTGCAGCCTCTTTTTTAACCCATCCAAGGTTAAAACCTCTGTTCCATGGACCAGCCCTCCTGCAATTCTAACTTAAATTACAGTGTGTTCCTGTTATAATTCAATTACTGTTGATATTTCTAATGAAGAAAACCAGCTTCAGACAAGTCTTCAAACAACAGCCTTCACATGTAAAACATTGTTTTAAGATGAAAAGAATTATGCCAAAAATCCTAAGGCTATTGGCAACCTTCTTCCTTTTCTCCCAGAGTTCTGAAGCATCTTCATGCAGATATAATAGGGACTGACACAGGATAGAGGGGCCCATATCTGAGAGTCTCCCTTCTCCTGACAGGCCTCTTGACATTTTGCCATGTCTTATTCCCTGCTGTCCTCCAAGCCAGTTGAAAACAAAGCTAGGGCCATTTTCACTCAGTAAGTAACAAGGGGCCAAGATTCAGGCAAAGAGAGGAATGAGTTCGTTTGCAACCTCAGGGCTGAAAACAGAGTCTCCTTGTAAATCCAAAACAAATCAAGAGACAGGAGGCAAAGACTGAGAGTACATTGTCAATAACCATCCTGGGAAAAGGTTAATCTGGAGCTTGGGGTAACTAATGTGAGGGTTGAGATAATTCAGGACATGTTCAATATGTTAAAAGGCCATCACTGCCCTGAGACACGAACACCTGGCTCTAGAAGGGATGGAGGAAGCATTAAGGGAGGAGAAATTTCTAGTAAATCACATAATGACTGCTATTTGTTTATTAACATTTATGAAGTTTATCTCCAATGCCAGCCACTGTGCTAAGTGTTCTTTTGTATATATTTCAAGTGATGTAATACCTCAAAAGCACTGCGAGGGAGGAATTCTTTCTGCTTTACGGATGAAGAAAGTAAGACTCAGAAAATAAGTGAATTGCCCAGGATCACACAACTCAGATGTCCCGAAATTGGGACTTCAACTCGGATATGTGTAACTATGAATCTCTTAACCATTATATTTTATTGTTCCTTTTTACTGCTTTTAATAACTCTACTATTGTTGTCTTGAGTTGATAGCTAAACCTTAGATTACTCCAAATTTTGCATATGAATAGCTTGGGTTTTCTATCTAGTTATGAGTCACATTAGGAAGAAACAGTTTTATGCTTTTTAAATATCCCCTCAAGTGAAAAAAATTCCCTAGATGTAATAATTTGCTTTTCCACAGAACGTTACCATCTTCAAAACATTTCTGCATATGTGTATTTTCTCACTCCATCCCTGTGAGACGAATAGGCTATTATTATCCCTAATTTATAGGTAAGAGCAAAGAGGCATAAGGAGTTTTACAATGTGCCTCAGTTAGCAAATGGAAGAAAAAGACCTGACTTCTTTGTTCATTTTACTTCTAGGCCAATGTCCTTTTGTGTTGGGTACTGCTAATTGCCTCCCCAAAACCTAGTTCTTCTTGCTAACAGGCACAATTTTGCCCCATATTTATTTAGGAGTCAGAGGGGATCTTTTGATCTTAGGAAACATAGCTCAGCCCATTAATCCTATTTTAGGCAATGAGATGGAAACAGGGAGGGTTTTCCTCCCTGATAGAAGAATACTCTGTGCCATGCTTCCTAACTGGAATGCAGGATATGATTTCTGGCACTGCTGCAGCCATTTTATGACCATTAAAAGGTCAATAGCATTGCAGACATACTGACCTTGAGCCCTGACATTATTAAGCTGCTAAATCTACATAAGCCACTACCAACCAGCACATCTTTGTTATAATAAAACATAAAATGAACCTCTATTACCTGTAACTGAAAGATTTCCTGCTGATTTAACTTTGTACTGCACCAACGAAATAGCACTCTGTTGATGTGAGTTTGGAAGGTGATCTACAAATACACTTTGTACAGCATGGTCAGTCAATGAAAGCCCTACATGAACGCAAGTGTCATTATTATTGTTACTATGTTATATTAAACACTCTTTGATATGATTTTATATTTGCATTTGGATTTCTGGAACTCAACTCCCCACAATGGAGAATGAATGTCCTTGACTGAGAGTAAAAGCAGCTCTGATCAATTGTCACCGAGCCACGTGCTAGGCCTGTGCTTTGAACTGTTACGAAATCAAACCAAAGGCCGGTCTTTCTCTGCCTCAGTTTTGCTTTCTGCACACCAGCATGACAACTTTCATTCTCTCTGCTCGGAGTATAGAGTCGACAGGAAATAGAGATGGGAGAGAAAAATAAGGGAACAGCAAGAAAGGATTTCAACACTTCCAAAATTGATCATTATGCTTGGGCATCGCGTTTGGCATTGTACTGGAGCAGGCTCACTAGCCGACAGCTTTGCAAGGTAAGTATTGTCCTCTCTGAACACTGAGGGACATGCCTGGGGCATGATGGGGAAACTGAGATGTCTTGATGAATCTCACACCCACCAAGGATTTGAGGTGTGTTATTTGGGTCCTCCACCCTTCCCTGCCATCTGCAAGAGCTGCAGAATACAAAAGCAGTGTGAGGAGGACCTCTCTGAGGCAAGGGTGCTAGCTCACAAAAAACAAAGTCAATGGAATTGATTTCCTGGATAGAACAAACGGGGGTCTTTGAATCCTTACAGTGACAGTATATTGAATTACAGGCATAAGAGGAACTTTGGGGGAAAATGAGCTCAGCCCCTCAGTTCTGTACAGTCAACAGTTACATCAAAACCAGAATCTCCCTTTCTCTTTTCTAAAGACAACAATGTTTGATCAGAGGAAGCTACAAAATTTGTAGGCACAAGCAGGGAAAGAGTTGTTCAAAGTGCAGGGAGAAGAAAAAGAATTTAGAAAAAACAACATGAATGTGGAACCGCCTTCCAGAGCCCTTGCAATAAAGGAAGTAGTTCAATTAGGAGCTCCACACCCAGACTTCCACACTCTCTCATCTCAGATACTACGTGGCTTTGAATCAATCGCTGGACCGTTGAAAGAAGTGTGTTTAAACCTTCCTCAGAGACTAGTACAGATTTGATATATAGACGAAGAAAGCATGGCCCCGTCCGCATGGCCCCGTCCTCAAAGTGCTCAGTGTCTACTACGGGCAAACCCTTTAATATCCAATGTGACAAGCATGGCATTGCCTCAGTGATTTGTAGCTGGAGGCTCTGAGCTTTGCTTACTCCTTTATTTTAATCAGTAAGGTCTTTGTAACAGACTGAGATATAGTTTCATTTGGATGAGAGATAGAAACATGAAGTTCTTCAAATAGGGCACGCTATCACTGAAATTTAGATAAGTCATAGAAAGCACTGCATGCTTGCATATTGCATAGTAAGAAGGTGATTGGTTTTCAAAAGTTCAGGCTCTGGAACAAGAGTGACTAGATTGAATCCTGCCTCTTCCACTTACTAGCTGTATGGCCATAGTTAAGTGCTCTGTGCACCTTAATTTTTTTATCTGTAAAATGGAATAATAATTGAACCTATCGAAGAGTCATAGACAGGACTAAATGAGTTAACACACGTAACGTTCTTAAAATATGCCTGGCACATAGTAAGTGCTCAATGAATTTTAGCCATTAATAGGAACTGCTCTTACCTGGCAAATAGTTGCAGTAGTAGTAAGAGTAAGCTGGAGTTGAAAAAGCAGAAACAGATACAACTGGTAGGTGATTCATTATCCGTTTGGAAGACCCAGAAAGTGAGAAGTGTCACAAGCTCCAGAAGCACTATTTTGTCAAGGGAAATGTCTACAATTTGATGAAGCTTGAAAAACTCGTAAACGCCTGATTCTACTCAAATTTACTCCTGGCTATGGCAGCAGATCACTGTGCTTCCAACAAACTGAACAACAACCACAACAACAAAGAAGTGAAAAGGAAAAAGAAAAGAAAAACATTATGGAGCTACAATTTACTGAATCTTTTCAATCATAAAATTAAGGTGAATTTGGGATAGGGACAAGTATTCTGATGTAATTTGAAATGACTTTTCTGTTTGATATAAAGCCATAGAGAATGCACAGGGACAGTTTAAAGCACCAGCAAGGTGAGTGAGCTGCATTAAAATGGAAATGAAAAATAACCCAGAAAATGCTATTTATTGTAAAAATTGCTGGCATGCTTAGAGCTGCTTTGATCATCTTTGCCTCAAAGAAAGCAGAGCCAACAAAGTGAAGTTTCAGAAAAGGGCAGCGAAATGATCAGAGACATAATGGGTGAAAGGAGGTCTTTATCCAGAGAAGGAAAGAAACAATTGCAGAAAAATTCTTTGGCTTAATAGAGATCTATTGGATAATGAATGGCGAGGAGCGGCCATTCAGGTGCTGCCCTCTCCCCTGTCCCAAATCACAAGAATGAGAAGGAATTTGAAAGGACTGAAAATAGATAAATGGACATCATATGTTTAAAGCCTCAACTGGGGAAACTGGCAGCCTTGGGGCATTTTTGAAGCAAACAATAGAGAGGCTTTCTAAGAAGATCAAACATTCTGCACTTGCCCAATTGCAGCTCATCTTCCAGGGGTGTTTGCTGAAAAACAGAGGGGCAACGCTGCGCTAGACCCTCTGGAACACACAGAGCCCTCCCCCTTGCTGTCCACAGGGACAGTCTGTTGAGACGGAGGCAGAGAGGGGAAAAAAAAAGACTGAATTTATTTCCCCTTAGGGATTTAGAAAATGCAATAGGGTAGGACTAGAAAGAAACTTTCAGATTTTAGTTGATGTGAGGTAAATTTTCCTACCCTCCATTCCCCCCACCCCATTCCTGAAGGAAGAAAGAATTCCCTCTTGGCCTTGGGCAGTCAGAGGTGATCCAGGACCAGTGACACCACCCTCCCCACAGAGTGCGTTAAAAATGTAGACTCTCAGCCCATCCCAGATCCCAGAATCAAAATCTGCATTGTAATAAAACTCACAGGCACATCAAAGTTGAGGGATTCACTACAGTCTCTCTGCAAGCAGGAAAGTAGAGAAAAGACTGGGTGTGCCTCCCTCACAGCTGTGCCATTAACCTCCTGTGGGGACAGTCAGTGTAGTACCTCCAAAGCCTCCATATCTTCATCCAAAAACAAGGAATCAAATTCCTGTGAGTATTAAATTAGACAATTCATTTAAAGCATTTGGAAATGTATTAATATCTGACATATAGTAAGAATTTAAAGGCATTAGTGTCGGTTACAATGACTGATATGGATAATGACCCAACAACCAAGAAATGGAAAGAAAGATCCACTCAAATAATGAGCCATAATGGAGAACAGAGAAGCTATACAAGCAGTAAGAAAAAGGGACAAGGACATTGACTCTGAACCTACCAACCTGTGAACGACATGTGTAAGAGATGGAGCAGGGGACAATGGAAGCTTGCTACCCAGCTCCAGAGTATATAGATGGCTTTATAGAAAGCCCAGCTGTGAGCAGTCTTGAGCAACAGGTAAACAGGTTACAAGTTAATTAAGAAAGACAATGCATAGCTCATGTATGTTTTCCTTGGCCATTTATCAAACATTTTGGTATTGTTTGATTTGTTCTTGTGGTAGTTAATTAAGGTACATTGTTTATTTTATATTCTTCTAAAGAAGTATTATTTTACTTTTTAACTAAAAAAAAAAATACTGCAAGGTGGGCCAGGCGTGGTGGCTCATGCCTGTAATCCCAGCACTTTGGGAGGCCAAGGCAGGTGGATCACGAGGTCAGGAGATCGAGACCATCCTGGCTAACACGGTCAAACCCCATCTCTACTAAAAATACAAAAAATTAGCCAGGTGCCAGGTGTGGTGGCGGGCGCCTGTAGTCCCAGCTACTCGGGAGGCTGAGGCAGGAGAATGGCGTGAACCTGGGAGGTGGAGCTTGCAGTGAGCCAAGATTGTGACTCTGCACTCCAGCCTGGGTGACAGAGTGAGACTCCATCTCAAAAATAAAAATAAAAAAAATAAAAATACTACAAGGTAATTTCTCACTTACTTTACAAAAATTCAACCTGAGACTCAAGTTATTCCTGTAATAGATATTCTGTCCCGACAATGAAGAAGAAATAACTCAACACTGGTGAAGTATGTTAGAGAAAGGCATACATTTCAGGAGATCCAAATACCCAAAATAGTGGTAAGGATACGTCACAATAGTAGAAATGATACAAGTTGCTTTTAGAGTTCACTTTATACGTAATTCTGGGAGGAGGTGCAATTTGAGTTTAGAGGTAGGGCATTCAGGTGACGTAAGGTCTCTTATGTCTGTGCCCACAGCAGAACAGGAGCAGCTGATATCCCATCTATGAAGGAGTCATTGCAACCTCTTAGCTCATGCTCTCAGACATTTAGATGCTTTCTGGAGCATGTACCCCACCCCATCTTTAGTCTTAGTCTAATTAATAGCTTGGGTAATAAACAGAGACCTATTATTCACAGACAGGTGTATACCCTTGTCAAAGGTCTTGGCTAAATCATGCTGATTGTCTATAATAACAATGTTAACGACCCTCTGCATTAGCTTTACATTGTAAAACATCTTTCCTTGATGTTTGTTCAATAATTTCATGAGAATTAGAAACATCTATTACAAACCCTAGGATACTAAAGGGCTCCTGGAACACAGGGCTGTAATTCATGTTGGAGTCTTAGCGGAAACCACAATTACTCGGAGCCCTGCTCTATCAACTCTCAGAAAGAGAGAAATGTGGTTCTGGGATACCAAGAGACTGTGTAGAATATTTTCCACAGAAAATATAAAGGCCCACAATTGGAAATCATGAATTTAAATAAATTTAAATGGTTCAGTAACTTTCAACACAATGTTAACCATGCCACATAGGTGAGTTTTGTAGCCAAACTGCATATTCTGGTACTGAATTATGTATTTGATTAACATGTAGATGTGCAGTAAGGCAAATATAAGAACAATTAAGGTGATCAGGAATGTGGACTAATCAAGACCTTAAAGAAATACCCAAGAGCTTATGTAGTGAGTATTGAGGAAGCAATAAAGTGATTTCTTTTATTTAAAAAATGTTTCCTCTTACCATGCTTAGTGGTCCTGGGACTGAGGGATCCAGGAGGGTGAGCAGGGAAGACAGCTCCTTAAGGGTTTCCTCTCAGAATAATGAACCAATATCTTCTGCTTGTTCAGTCAAAGTCTCTTTGAACTTAGAAGGGAACTCAAGTCATAGCTGGACTTTTCAAAAGGCAGAACTTTCAAGTTTTAGTTTTCATTTTCATTTGCTCCAAATTTCCTCTTGCTATATCCACAAATGTCATTCTAAACAGCTGGCATATCTATATAAACTTATAAAATTGGCCCACTCTGTAACTTTCAGGCTGGAGGTAACTTGACATCTTTCTCTCTTTCAGTTCAGAACACTGATTCATGTCCCATATATTTAGCCATCTACCATACGTCTGCAGTTAGATTATCTGATATCACCCAAAGTTATCTAGCTGAAAATGGAACTCGTATTCTGCCTTATTTCCTCCCTCGAACTGTCTTCATTCCAAATACCTCCATTATGCTTCCAGTGACTGACTCTGCTATCAGTAGTACGAGTACTCACAGGCTAGAAACTTTTTACCATTGGTGATCCCTCCTCTCCTTTATTCTTGAACCATATTTATCACTTGGAAATGTTTATTTTCTCATCGTTCTTTTCAGAGTTACCCTCCTCCTTTATTACCAACATTCATTCACTTATTCATCATTTAATAATGTGTAGGGGGCACTTGCTATATTCTGGATCTCAGTCAGTACCTTTGAAGGGCTAGATCCTAGGAGTAAGAAAGACTCAGAGGTGGCTTTGCAGTGGGGAACCTTGCCTTTGTTAGCTCGCTTTGTGATTGGATTGATGTGATTTGTTTCTATTCTAATGGCTGTCAGAGAGTAAGGTAAACTGCTCTGTAGAAAGACAGCATTAGCCAGAGCCATTTAATTATTTATATGACTGATTTTTTAAAAAATACCAAACATATTAATTGACAAAATAAAAATAAAAATAGTAACAGAAAACAGTCACATATGATACAGATTGGGCTTTTCAAAACTGAACGTAAAATAGTTGTAATTAATATGTTCAGTAAAATGAATGACAAGATGAAGAATTTCACTGGAGAATGCAATCTCTACACCTATCTCTAACAGAAATTCTTGAACTGGAAAATAAACTCTGAAATTATAAACCCAATAAATGTGTTACACAGCAGACTGAATTTAACTAGTTTTCTGAGGCTAACATAACTTTCTTATCAAAACATGACCCATATATTATAAAAGAGATAAAAGTACATGCCTTCTTTCTCAAAATCACAGTTTCACAAATCTAAAACAAAATAATATAATTGAGCACATTGTAGACTAAATAAAAGATATTATTTCCTTAGATGCAAAAGACTTGATGGCATTCAACACATTTATGATATAAAATGACACAAAACTCTTACCAAAATAGAAATATAAGAGAACTTTCTTAATTCGATGACAAGTATCTACAAAAAAAAAAAACTATGGCACTAACATTTAACAGAATTTTGAAAACTTTCCTTTGAGTCTAAGAACAAGACAAAGATACCCATTATCACCATCTTTATTCAAGACTGTACCAAAAATTACGGACTATGAAATAGGCAGGGAAAAAAGGGCATCATAATCGGAATGAAAGAAATAAAGCCATCATTATTCACAGGTAGCATGATGGGGAGCCTAGAAAACATAAAATGATCTACAAAAAGCATGTATTATAATTAATACACAGGTATAGGAAATCAATAATTACCAGAATTACACAAAAATAATTACATTTCTACATACCACCAATAATGAGATTTTTATAATACTATATTGTTTATATACCATCAAACACTAGGAATAAACTTAACAAAAAGATGTACAATATTTATACAAGAAAACTATAAATTGTTACTAAGAGAAATTAAAGAAAATCTGAATATGTGGAGAAATGGATCACGGTATTTATTGGTGACTTAATGATTTAATATTTTAAAGCTGCCAATTCTTCTTCAATTAATGATAGATTCCATGCAGTATGAATCAATATCTCTGCAGTAGGTTTTGATGGAAATTGACCAGTTGATACTTACATTATCAGAATACAAAGGGCTAAAAATAACCAAAGCTATCTGGAAAAAGAAGAACAATGTTAGGGAACTTAACTTGCTAAATACCATGACTCATTCACTGTAGCGATAAAGGTACACTAATTAACAAAGTGCAGTGTGTGCAGTGATTGGATAGAGAGCCCAGAAATAAGTCCACATAAATACAGTCACTTGGTTTATGAAAAAGTTGGTACTGTGGCAGAGTAAAGGAAGGATCATCTTTCCAATAAGTGGTGCTGAATGAATTTAATGTCAATGTTGGAAAGAATAAAATTTTACTCTCTACCTCATGTCATATACAAAAGTAAATTTCAGATGGATTTTAGTTTCTAATGTAAAAGGAAAACAAAATAAATTTTCTAGGAGATAGAAAGAACACAATCTACATAACCTTGATTTATGTAAATTTTTGAAAGGATATAAACAATACTATCCTAGAGAAAAATGGACTGTATTAAAATTAAAAGTGTACGTTTTCACACCCTCAAAAGTAAAAATCAAAGCCATACAGTGGAAGCAAATATTTGCAATATATGTAACTGATAAAGAACTCATATCCAGAATATATTCATTATGCCTTTACATCAATAAGAAAAAGACGTAATTTTGATTTAAAAAGTGAGCAAAATTTTAATTTTAAAAAGTGAGCAAATGTTAGATAACATTGGGTGATATCAGGTAATCTAATTCTAACTTTCTGAAAGTTCTATCTAAAAAGATTTGAATAGGACTTTCACAGAATAAGAACTTTAACTGCCAAATAATCATAAAGTGCTTAGTTTCATTAGCAATCACAGAACTATGACTTAAAATAATGAAATATGACTACATCTTACATCAGAAAGACCAATCCCAAGTGTCATCGAAGAGACAGAGCAACTGGAATGGTCATACACTGATTGTGGGAGTATAAGTTGTTACGACCACTCTGGAACACGATTTTGCAGTATGTACAACATGTACTGAAGGTAGATGTATGACCCAGAAATTTCTCTTCTAGGTAGATGACCAAAAGAAATGTGTGCACATAGGCACCAAAAAATATGTATGATGGTTTTCATGAAAGTAGGATTCATAGTAGACACAAATTGGAAATAACCCAAATGTCTATTAACACTGCAATGCTCCATTAAATTTTCTCTATGGAATGAAATACTACACAAGAATAAACAAACTACAGCCATGTGCAAAACATGGATGAATCCTACAGACCTACTATTTAGCACTGCAAGCCAGAAACAAAAGAATACACAATATGTGATCCCATTTTTGTAGAGCTCTCAAACCGGCCAAGCAAATTGATGGCGTTAGAGATCGGGCTAGCGGTTACCTTTGGAGATGTGGCAGGTGAATAGGAAATGATATGAGGGGACTCCTGTGGTGTTGGCAGTGTCTTATTTCCTTGGTGGTGGTTCCATGCATATTCTGGCTTTATGAAAACTAATTTATGTGTACACTTCTAATTTGTGCATTTTCCTGTATCTATATGTATATATTACACTTGAGTCAAAAATTTACTTGAAGACCAGTTTCAAAAAGAAGAAAGTGAATGACAATGCCCAAAATATTAAAGAATTAAATAAACTGAAGACAGTCAATGTATATGATCTTTTTTTTTTAGTGAAGGTATTGCTAATCTTGACAAGAACAATCCTAGTTTTCTCATACTAGCTAAGTATCTGAGCTCCTTTAACTTATTTTGCCATTGATACCAGCTGGAAAATTCTCCCTGCTTATAGAAGAGCTCCGGGAAGTGTGATTTTTCTCCCCTTTTCTCTTCTACTTTCAGAATACTTTTCTCTTATACACTTACACACCAGACTGCAACAAGAGAAACTCCCTCAGTGGGCTCACTAAACAGGGCAAGGCAAAACCCTTTGCTGGGTCAGAGGTATGATGAGCATGTCACCGAGTGAGCACCTGCCCGAGGACTCTCATTCCTGTCACTGTTCACCATGCTATGGGTCTGGAAATTCTGCCTGCCTCCCAACTCACCCTACTGTGGGTCTGGAAGCTCTGCCTGCCTCCCAGCTTGGAGCCTCCCTCCTGTCTACTGTTCCGGAAGCACCTCCAGGAGGCACCAAGGTAAAGCTCTTTGCTTCCCACGTGGCTGCCCTGTCTGCGACACAGACACAGAGATGCTACTGGAGATGGAACCCATTAATGAGCAGGCTTGAAACCAGGCTCCTGGCTGCAGGCAGCTCCCAATCTGGCATCTATTAGTAGTGGGATGTCCCAGATTTCCACATCAAACCTAAACAGGAGACAGCTGAGGAACCAGCAGATGTGAGCAGAAAACAGAAGAAGGACGCAGCATAGAGAGTCCAGTTCCAAAAAAGCATTGCTCTCCTCGCTGTCCTGCCCTGCGACCAGGAAATCCACCGGTGTTCAAAAGAGCGAGTCTCTTTGCCGGAATGCCCTTCTCTTCACAGACCCCGAAGTGATATGCACCTCTTGGCAAATCTGATATAGAATGATCCTCCACAGGCATTTGTACATAGCTCTGTGACCTGTTTGCCAGGCCCTGGGTGACCAATCTTCCCTCCAAATATGTGTCCCTGCCACCTCTAGCTGGACTCTGGGGTTGACTCCCCACACTGTGTCCTTTCCAGCACAACATAGACGGTCAATGGAGCATCTGCTATTGTGGCAGAGTGGCAGAGAACCTTGGAGTGGAACTGTATATAAATGACGAAGTCACAAGGACGCAGCCTTGTGTTGTTCAAATCTGTTTGGCATGGCTTTCATCCTGCATGGAGCCTGGACAGCTCCTGGGAACCTCCTGTCTATTTCATTCTCTCCTCAGCCCCCAGTAGCCTGGAGCTCTTTCTCTTGGCCCCTTTGGCACTGAGAAGCTCAGCCCATCCTGCCTATGGCATAGGCCACTCTTTGTTATTCTCAGGTTAAATTGTTTTTCTAATTTTTAAATCACTCAAGGCCTAATTCAGGGGCATCACTAAGTCTTTGCCACAGAACTAGCCTGAGTTAAATTCATTTTCCTCTAGATCGCAGCCTAGAATAAGAGGTCAAATTAAGTTTCCTCTCCACAGGGCTCATTCTCACCACAACCCATGCACATCTCTACTCAGCCTCTCCCTGCTTTCTCTCAAAGCAGTTTTGTTTTCTTTACAATTCTATCAAATAGCTCATGAGAGGAGTACTTATTTCCAAGTTAATGTCTTCTCAAGTCAAATTTCAATAAAATTAACTTATCATGGAACGAAAAAGGATTAAAGAATTTTAGAATGTTCGTTGACAGTTTCTTCTAGAATAAATTGAATTTATGACTTGGATGATGTATGTTAAGCATGACCATTTATGCTTTGTTCAACAACTGTAAGAGAAGGGGGACATTTTTCAAAGAGTAAAAAGAAAAAAATGAGAGAAAGGTTTGTTATTTTCTCCTGGGACAAACAATTTACAAATTAATATATATTAGAGTTATCCAAAGAAGCAGAACTAATATGGTGTGTGTGTGTGTGTGTGTGTGTAGAGAAAGAGAGAAATTGGCTCACATGATTCTACAAGCCAAGAAGTCCCAAAATATTCAGCCAGCAAGCTGGAGACCCAGGAGAGCCAATGTGTAGCTCCAGCCCAAAAGCCAGGAGGCTCAAGACCCAAGGAGACTAGTGTTTCCATCTGAATCTGAAGGCTGGAGTAAAAGCAATGTCCCAGCTCAAGTCATCAGGCAGGAGGAGTTCCTTCTTACTCAGCAGTCTTGTTCCATATTCAGTGGCTAGGTTGAGGCCTACTTCTATGGTTTGGATATGCCACCATTTCATGTTGAAATGTGATCCCCAGTGTTGGAGGTGGGCCTGGTCAGGGGTGTTTGGGTCATGGGGGAGGATCTCTCATGAAGGCTTAGTGCAGTCCTCCTGGTGATGGCTGAGTTCTCTTCTCACTATATTAGTTCCCAAAAGAATTATAGTTGTTAAAAAGCACCTGACACCTTCCACCCCTTTCTCTCACTTACCGCCATATAATCTCTCCATGTCAGCTCCTATTCACCTTCCACCATGAGTGGAAGCTCCCTGAGGCCCTCACCAGAAGCAGATGCTGGTGCCATGCTTCCTGTACAGCCTATAGACCCATGAACCAAGTCAGACCCTTTTCTTTATAAATGGCCCAGCCTCAGGTATTCTTTCATAGCAACACAAAAATTGACAAGGCACCCACCCACAGTAGGAAGGGCCATTTGCTTCACTCCATCCACCAATTTAAACGTTAATCCCACACAAAACACCCTCATAGGCACAACTAGAATGTGTGACCAGATGTCTGGGCACACCGGTCAGGTTGACAGACAAAATTAGCTATCACAACAGGATTATTGGGACTATTATGGGCCTGCTCATTCAAAATGAACAGGGCAAGAGACATAGCCACCCCAGCAGGCTGTGAGGAGAATGCAAAATTAATTGACCAGAGGGTCATAATAATGAGAGGAATCCTTGAATCTGAGGATGAGAAGAGAGGGCAGAAGGGTAGCCGTCGGAGGCCTCTGCTGTTCTTGAAGGGGTCAAGTTAGCCAGGGGTGGGTGTAGTCAGTGTGCTTAATTTGGTCAGCGCAAGCAGAACATGTGGTTAGGGAGGTGGACAACTGCATAGCCAGAGCAGAGTCCCTTAACATTCCAGGAAGTTCAAAACCTAAGTTTAGGAGGCAGATGACTAAAGGGAGATTGCAGGATTGAGAAGTGGGTACAAACGGCCCACAGAAAGGTCATACAGCTCACTGTTAGTGGAGGTCAGGGAAAGCTGTCACCAGCATGGATCAATGCTATGCCTCAAGTACACAGCACAGCAGATTAAAGTAAAATTGCTTTTCCTAACAAGACCGAAGCAAATGTCTCACACTCACAGTGCCCTGCAATGTGTGGATATGCAAAGGCAAAAATACAGGAATAGCTGAAAAATATAACAAACACTACTAATAATAACAGCATAACAGTGGCAGCGGCAGCTTTTAAAAGAAAATGGCTGAAACAACATAAATTCGACTTTAATTAGTTAAGAGGGATATTGCAGAGCACTGGTAGCCAACATTCTCTAGAGACATTATTATCACATAAGATGATGACCAGGCTGCAGGGACAAATATGAAGCCCCAGGAGAAACCTCTACAAGATAGGACCAACTCTGAGACTTTGCCTGTAGTTGTCCATAGCTGCAGGAATCTGCTAATCCCTTTGTGAGATAGCATCACACCTGTATTATAAATATTTCAATCATTTATATACGTGACTAGGTTAATTATTTAATAAACCTCTGTCTAATCTAACCATAATCCTTGTAAGTTTTTCTAAATTAATTCTTTAGTATTTAAATTCCCCATTACATAATGAAGTTATTGCTGGGTTACATGGCTTTGGTATCCAAGCAGGATCAACTTCAAGTCATCCTAACAATTCTCCTCTCCCCAACAAAATACTACAACTTACTGATCTTAACTCGTGTATCAGTTAGCTTTTGCTGCCTAACAAATTGCCCCCAACTTGTGGCTTTGAACAACAAACACTTCTTATTTTTCATGAATGCTGGTAGGGTGCCTGGAGAGTTTTGGGCAGTTTGTCTGGAATGGTTTGGTTGATTACTGTGATGGGCTGGTGCCTCAAATGAGGCCATGTGCTCTAGGATGCCTTCCCTCATTTGGTGGTTGGGGAAGTCTGCTGGGGCAATAAAGGTGACTTGTTCTTATGTCTCCCATTATCCACAGGTTAGCCTGAGCTCCTTCTCATGGTGGTGTTCCCAAGATCCACCAGAGCAGCCAAAAAGGGCAAACCACAAAACATGAGAAATGTACAGGCTGTTGGGTATGCCCCATTTGCTATTGTCTTATCAGCCATCAGAAATTGCATGGGCAGACCCAGAGTCAGTGTGGGAGGGGATTAACCAAGGAAAGTTATCACTGTGTTTTTGTAAATAGTACACTACAACTGGGGGTTGCCAGCCACTACTGCTATTCCACTGGCATAGCTACCACCACACTGCAACTCAATTATGACAGCCTCAATAACAAATCTGTATGAATTTTCAACAACAGCTTATATATATCATCTTCAACTTTCCATGTCAGAGAATGCTGTCACCCCAATATAACACAGGGTGACTGCTACAAATGTATGAAAATTCCAGTCACTTTAGTACAGCCCCTTTACCTATTAACAGGGGTCTTCTTTTTGGTTACATAAAATTTGATTATGTGAAAACTTACATCCAAAGCCTTCCTTTCTGCTTCAGGCCCTTTGATGACTCAGCAATATGTGGCTAATACACATAAGGGAAGAACAACTTAATATGCAAAATTCCAAACTTATAAAACAGATAAATTAGAAAGTAGACAGTGATTCATCCCATCACAATAGACTTACTCGCTCTTACATCAGGAGTCTTTAAAATAGCCAACTCCCCTAGGGCCTCTAAAATAAAACTCATCTCCAAACTTACTTTACTAATAGATTCTCAGGACTACACCATAACATAGGGTAAGCTGTGACTGATGATTCTCTCACTGGATTCAACTTGACTGAAGGGGCAGTAAAGAACTAGGTCCTAGGCCTGGCGCGGTGGCTCATGCCTGTAATCCCAGCACTTTGTGAGGCTGAGACGGGCGGATCACGAAGTCAAGAGATCGAGACTATCCTGGCTGACAGGGTGAAACCCTGTCTCTACTAAAAATACAAAAATTAGCTGGGCGTGGTGGTGGACGCCTGTAGTCCCAGCTACTCAGGAGGATGAGGCAGGAGAATGGTGTGAACCTGGGAAGCGGAGCTTGTAGTGAGCCGAGATCGTGCCACTGCACTCCAGCCTGGGCAACAGAGCGAGACTCCATCTCCCAAAAAAAGAAAAAAAGAACTAGGTCCTACTTGGAAGAGAAGACAAACCAAAGTAGCAATATTATGTCCAGAGAACATTAAAAAAACACACACACACACACCATTACATGATTTCAAACATATGAACATCTCATCTCACACCCTCTGTGGAACTGAACCTACATCCCTTCCCAAAGGGGGAGAACTGAGTTCAACCATCAGCCTTCAGTTGACACATGGTATGTAGGAGGGTGATGCCTGCCTGGTAGACCAGGGGCAGCACTGGGGTGAGCCCCCTGCATTGCCCAGGGCACTAGCCCAAGGGACCAGACACCACAGAGAACCTATATCTTTCTACCCCTGCTCTCTTTCCAACTTTGCCACATGTAATGTCCCTTGCTTGATTGATACAGCCCTTAAAGAGCAGGCACCTCCATTCCCATGTTGTGTGTTCAAGCATGGCAATGCAGGAGGCAGGGAATCCATTAAGGGAAAGAATAGCAGGGCCTTGTCCTCTATCCCGCAGCTGTTTCTCATTGGCGCTGCCTCCCGTTCCATTCCACTGGGGCTGTTGTGAGCCAGCAAGTTACACAACATCCCATAGAAAGCTCCTATTTAAAACTCTGATAGGTGACAGCCTGTTTGACAAACAGGCTTCAGTCTGTCAAGCCAGCATCTCCAAAGCATCTGCATTTTCCAGGCTGCTGTTTTCTTGCTTATAGTCCATCAGGGCTGCACTGGGCTATTCAGGCCCTTCCCAGGGATGGAAGCTGCTGTGTCTCAGCAAGGGGCTGTCAAATTGTCCCACTTTCCCTGCCTAATTCATACAGGGGTATCCATATTTATATTGATCTAGGCACATGAATGGCATGCCATGCTAGGCAGCAACTTGGCGGAGATGATCCAAAAAATCTCTTCACTCACTTGAAATTTAAATTCACTCACAAAATGCATAGGTTTGGCCTGGTCACTGATGTGATTTGTTTCTCCACTATAAGCAGAAATTGCCTCAGTGACTGAATATGTGTGAGTGATATGTGTGTGTGCACGCGCGTGTGTATGTATAGTCTGTCTTCACGTTAACTATTTAAAAGTCCTGTCCATTGTCCAGTTTTCCAATTTCTCCCTACAGTTTCCCTAAAAATTAAGTGATTATAGCTCTTGTCGTTAACACATCACCTTAGAGCTGTCATCTAGCACACATTCGGATGCAACCCCCCAATCCTGATGGTGGTCAGAACAAAACAGAAGGGGGAAGAAGGGAGGCTTTTTACCATCCAGGACTATTGCAGGGGTTGCTACCTGGCTCCCTCCTGCCCTCCGCCTTTGTCGGTTACCTTTGGGATGTACTTGTCTCCTCTGGTCCTTGTCATTTTCCCCTGGTGTCTTTTGTTGATATCCACCATTCCAGAATGTTCTGTGAGATCCAGGAGCAAACACTGTGCATCCTGTTTTAGGCACAGGCTACTCCAGTTCTATCTACTCTCTCATCCCTTAGTGCCTTGCTGTAGGCTTAAGACCTCCCAGTTGCTCTTTTGGCACTGGACCATGCTGCATGTATGCTGTGAAGCTGCCCCTGGGCCCATCTGTCTAGTACCTCTCTCAACACAGACTACCCTGCAGCTAAGGCAGCCCCTGCCCAAGTACACCTGCAGCTGGGAAGGAAGGTAGAAGCCTCTCTGTCATCCTCATATTAAGCTTATCTTCTTGGATATTCCACCCACCCTTGACCCTAGGATGGGATGGAGGGGAGAGGTCCTATTTCCTGATGTGGTAGCTTTGACACTGTCTTCATATTCACTTCCACACCTCTCCGGAAACCATTGCAACTGGAAAGGGTCACCTCTTCTGGTCGTGTGGTGCCTAAATTTTTCTGTCTCATGCATTTTCTACCCAGCTGCTGGTGTGGCACATATTTTATGCCCTGAGCCTCTTCTTCTCTCTGAAGCCCAGCACTTGCAAATCAAAAGCTTTCATTTTCAAGACTATTGTTTCTGCTGCACATTAAATTATATATTAACTAAAACAGAAATTTATACTTTTTAGTATTTATCTAAACTCCCCCAAGGACAGTGCTTACAGAAAGCTATCGCCTACATCTTGGCAAGAAGGGTCATAGGTACATGAAAACTGGATCTTCTGGGGTGGGGGAAGAAGAAAGTGTTTATACCTAAAATTTGTCTTTACCACATTCTTATGAAAAACCTGTACTCATTTTCCTTCAGCATAAATAACCCTTGGTATACATATGCTTAATTATTTACTACCATTACCCACTGTATTGGTTTGTTCTCACGCTGCTAATGAAGACATACCCAAGACTGAGTAATGTATAAAGGCCCCCTGCACATAAAGGAAAGAGGTTTAATGGACTCGGAGTTCCACACGGCTGGGGAGGCCTCACAATCATGGCAGAAGGTGAGACGCACATCTTACATGGTGGCAGGCAACAGAAAGAACGAGAACCAAGTGAAAGGGGTTTCCCCTTACAAAACAATCAGATCTCAGGAGACTTATTCACTACCAGGAGAACAGCAGAGGGAAAACTGCCCCGATGATTCAATTACCTCCCACAACACGTGAGAATTATGGGAGCTACAATTCAAGATGAGATTTGGGTGGGGACATAGCCAAACCATATCACCCACTATCAGTTGCAATAGTAATAATAAGGCATTTATTTAGCTCTTTTGTAAGGATGAAGTGTTCATATTTATCTTAACAGTAGTAACTTCACTAAATGTGCATGTCAGCAGGAGGAAATGCCATGCACAGCATCTACATAGGTGTAGGCAGCTCCTTGGGGCAAGGGCAGGCTCTGTCTGGTTTGCTGCACACTGTCTGTGCCCAGCTCTGTTACCACTGGTTGAGTGACTGACTGACTCCCATTCTCTTTGCTGCTCCAAGCAGAGCAGCATTAAAATATCCAGATTCACGTTTTGTCCACACTGATAAAAATGCACTTGCTAAAAAACACACGACATAAACCTATGACAAATCAGAATGCTTATTGGGTCTGTTGGCAGGAAATGTAAGGCAGCTTGTCAAAATGGGCTAGGTCTTCAGTTCAGAACCCCCCAACCGTGCTGACTCTACATTAACCTTCATCTCCAACTCCATGTGTCTACATTATCATCTACTGCCTCTGAAATTCTGAAAATTATTTATTCACTGTGCCCTCTTGTTCAGCTAATGGTTTTCTTTAGGTTCTCCAAACCCTTGCCTTCTGGTTTTAAAAAATTTCATCCTGAGAAAATGGACCCAATTTAGAACATGCTGCTTAAGAAACAGAGAAGGAACAAAACCCATTGTTTCTCCCAAGAGAAACTCAAGACCAAGCATGCCTGTGTTCCAGGATCACCTTAGCCTAAGAGCAAGAAGAAAAGCCGCTGCTAATAAAAACTTGGCCTTCACAGACCATGCTTGGTGCTCAGCTGCAAAACTGTCAAGTAGAGAATTTCAAAAGCAGCTCTCTCCGTGCTGCCTCTCAGAGAAAATACAGCCAGACCTTGCTCCCAAACTCTCCTTGGGCCAAGATTAGTGCGCGTGAATGAACAGGGAACAGGGAAGCCTCTTTAATAATGCAGGGAAGGATTTCAGGGAAGGGCAAGCCGGAGCATCTTCCAGAGCGCAGCTGGAACAAATGGATCCAAAGAGCCATCCTGAGGTGTGCCCCAGTTACGCACAATCATAGAGTCCTCCACACTTTGCTCTTAGAATAGCCCCTCAAGCGGAGCAGTTTAGAAAGCCAACACTTTACACATTCAGATCACTAACCTTTCCCTTTCATGTTTAAAACAAGGCCGAAAACAGGCAGTTCATACTTTTCTTTGCCTTAGCCCTTCAATATAGCTCCAACTTTATTCCCGTTGTTACCCTTACAATTTTATCCAGCTCTGTAGATAACACGTTCTATAATTTGTGAAATAATTTTTAAAAATTACTCAATTTGTATTAGTTTTATGTATTTTAAAAATATATTTATATCAATAATAATGATAATACATACTCATATCTTGGGATTTCTATGTGCTTTAGAAATAGTAAAATACTTCCTACCTACTTCGGGAAATGGCGAATACCTCTCGAATCACACTTCCTGAGTCTGATTCGTGTCTCTGCTGTTTCCTAGCTGTGGGACCGCTGGGTCTCAATTTTATCCTCCACAAAGTGGGAGTAATAGAACCTTACTTCAGTAAGTTACTGTAAAGATTAAATTAGTTCATAAAAATAAGTTCTTTAAAACATTGCCCAGAAGACAATATGTGCTTAATATGTTAATTAATACTGGTATTATTTATCCCTTTCCAACACTTATTCACCACCCCTTTTAGAACCCAAAGACGTTTCTCAGGTGCCCCATTGGGCACTGTCAAAATCAGAAGAAATCTGAGCTGGAAAGACACCTTCTTGGTAGCTTCAACCCCTTAGGTCTTAGCTTGAAGGTCACTTTCTCAGAACAGAAGCCTCCTTGGCCATCCTGTGTCCGCTGTGCCACCCACTCCCCTAAATCTTACCAGAGCCCTTTGGTTCATTTAATTTACCAAATGAGATCTCTAGCACATACAACAGTGTAGTGGTTTCATTCATTTATTTATTTGTTAAATATTTACATATTGTTTTTATCTAAATACTCATACACACACACAGACACACACACACACGTATTGTTTTGGTCTCCTCTAGGTCATAAAGTGAGTGCAAGAACTTGGTCTTTTCATGGCTTTATTCTCAAGGCCTTATGCTCTAGCAGTGCATATAACACGAGACAGTAAATATTTGTTGAATGCATGAATAAATAAGTCAATGAATGCTATTGTTTTGCAAACAAAGAAACTGAAGCTCAATAGATAAAGTGCCCTCCCCAAGGCCAAATAGATTCTCAAAAGCAGGATAGTGAAGAAGAGGAGTGCTGGTGCTATTGTGACATGCCACTTTTGCAACAGACTAGAACAGTCGTGTGTTTGCAGAGAACCCTGGGAGTCTTGGACACACTTTCTGGAGACTTTGCGGTAAAAATTATTTTAATAATCATACTAAGAAAGTTATTTCCTTTTTAACCTCTGTTGACATTTGCACTGATGAAATAAAGTAATTGTGGGTAAAACTGCTGGCCCCATAGCACAAATCAAGCCAGGGGCACCCAAATTTATCAGCAGCCATGGGGTTCTTCTTCATCCCCATACACTCACAGTGAGGGCAAGAGAAGCCCGCTCACTTAAGCATGCTCTTTGATGAAACAGGAAAAATGATTAATTTTATTAAATCTCATTCCTTAAATACAGACCGTTTTCATATTCTGTGTGGCAAACCGATAAAGCACATACGCTGCTAAATGAAGTACGATGGCCATTTTGAGGAACAGCACTCGTGCCAATGAGTTGTGCACTGAACTAGCCACTTTCTTCCTTGTAACATGATCTTTGCTTGAAATAACAAATTCCAGACAAACTGTTGTTATTCAGACTTGGGCATTTAGCAGGCATTTTCTCAAAAATGAGCAAAGTGAGTCTGTCACTTAAAGGAAAACAACTGAGAGTATTGGTTGCCAATGATAAAAGTTGAACTTCTGAGCAAAAATCAGAATCAAAAAACATGTGTCTACCACTGTGAGCTTGACAGCTTTCCGATACTCAGACTTTTCTGATGTAATCAGTAATTATATTAATAAATGTGATTTTTTGGATATTGTGTAATGGAATGTGTCAGCTTTTGGAAGAGCTGAATAACTCAGCACACTAGTATTTTTTAGTGTCCAGTGCCTGATGTTATGAAATTAGGCATAGGTAAAATATCTATTAAGAGTAGAAAATAGAGCCAGACTGCCTCTCTAGATTTCTCCTCACTGGGCAGGTCATCTCTGAAAGGCAGCATCCCCAGTCAGGGGCTTTAGATAAAACTCCCATCTCCCTGGGACAGAGCACCTGGCAGAAGGGGTGCCTCTGGGTGCAGCTTCAGCAGACTTAAACGGTCCTGACTGCTAGCTCTCATGAGAACAGCATATCTCCCAGCACAGCGCTAGAGCCCTGCTAAGGGACAGATTGCCTCCTCAAGTGAGTCCCTGACTCCCGTTCCTCCTGACAGGGAGATATCTCCCAGCAGGGGTCTACAGACACCTCATACAGGAGAGGTCCAGCTGGCATCTGGCAGGGGCCCCTCTGGAACAAAGCCTCCAGAGGAAGGAGCAGGCAGGAACCTTTGCTGTTCTACAGCCTCTGTTGGTGATACCCAGGCATACAGGGTCTGGAGTGGACCTCCAGCAAAATCCAGCAGACCTGCGGAAGAGGGGCCTGACTGTTAGAAGGAAAACTAACAAAGAGAAAGCAATAGCATCAACATCAACAAAAAGGATGACCATGCAAAAACCCTATACGAAGGTCACCGACATCAAAGACCAAAGGTAGATAAATCCAAGAAGGTGAGGAAAAACCAGTGCAAAAAGGCTGCAAATTCCAAAAACCAGAACACCTCTTCTTCTCAAAGGGATCACAACTCCTTGCCAGCAAGGTAACAAAACTGGATGGAGAATGAGTTTGATGCATTGACAGAACTAGGCTTCATAGATGAGTAATAACAAACTCCTCTGAGCTAAAGGAGCATATTCTAACCCAATGCAAGGAAACTAAGAACCTTGAAAAAAGGTTACAGGAATTGCTAACTAGAATAACCAGTTTAGAGAAGAACATAAATGACCTGATGGAGCTGAAAAACACAGCATGAGAACTTAGTGAAGCATACACAAGTTAGCAATAGCCAAATCGATCAAGTGGAAGAAAGGATATCAGAGACTGAAGATCAACTTAATGAAATAAAGCATGAACACAAGATTAGAGGAAAAAGAATAAAAAGGAGTGAAGAAAGCCTCCAAGAAATATGAGACTATGCGAAAAGACCAAACCTACGTTTGATTGGTGTACCTAAAAGTGATAGGGAGAATGGAACCAAGTTAGAAAACACACTTCAGGATATTATCCAGGAGAACTTCCCCAACGTAGCAAGACAGGCCAACATTCAAATTCAGGAAATACAGAGAACACCACAAAGACACTCCTTAAGAAGAACAACCCAAAGACACATAATCATCAGATTCACCAAGGTTGAAACAAAGGAAAAAATGTTAAGGGCAGCCAGAGAAAAAGGTCAGGCTACCCACAAAGGGAAGCCCATCAGACTAACAGCAGATCTCTCTCCAGAAACTCTACAAGCCAGAAGAGAGTGGGGGCCAACATTCAACATTCTTAAAGAAAATAATTTTCAACCCAGAATTTCGTATCCAGCCAAACTAAGTGTCATAAGTGAAGGAGAAATAAAATCCTTCAGAGACAAGCAAATGCTGAGGCATTTTGTCATCACCAGGCCTGCCTTGCAAGGGCTCCTGAAGGAAGCACTTAATATGGAAAGGAAAAACCAGTATCAGCCACTGCAAAAACATACCAAAGTGTAAAGACCATTGACACTATGAAAAAACCACATCAACTAATGGGCAAAATAACCAGCTAGTATCATAATGACAGGATCAAATTCACACATAACAATATAAACCTTAAATGTAAATGGACTAAATGCCCCAATTAAAAGACACAGACTGGCAAACTGTATAGAGTCAAGACCCATTGGTGTGCTGTACTTAGGAGACCTATCTCACGTGCAAAGACACACATAGGCTCAAAATAAAGGGATGGAGGGATATTTACCAAGCAAATGGAAAGCAAACAAACAAACAAACAAACAAAGCAGGGATTGCAATCCTAGTCTCTGATAAAACAGACTTTGAACCAACAAAGATAAAAAATGACAAAGAAGGTTATTACATAATGGTAAAGGGATCAATGCAACAAGAAGAGCTAAATATCCTAAATAGATATGAACCCAATACAGGAGCACCCAGATTAATAAAGCAAGTTCTTAGAGACCAACAAAGAGACTGAGACTCCCACACAATAATGGTGGGAGATTTTAACACCCCACTGTCAATATTAGACAGAGCAATGAGACAGAAAATTAACACGAATATTCAGGACTTGAACTCAGCTCTGGACCAAGTGGACCTAATAGACATCTACAGAACTCTCCACCCCAAATCAACAAATATACATTATTCTCAGCACCACATAACACTTATTCTAAAATTGACCACATAATTGGAAGTAAAATACTCCTCAGCAAATGCAAAAGAATGGAAATCATAACAGTCTCTCAGACCACAGTGCAATCAAATTAAAACTTGGGATTAAGACACTCACTTAAAACTACACAACGACATGGGAACTGAACAACTTGCTCCTGAATAACTACAGGGTAAATAATGAAATTAAGACATAAATAAATAAGTTATTTGAAACCAATGAGAACAAAGACACAATGTACCAGAATCTCTGGGACACAGCTAAAGCAGCGTTTAGAGGGAAATTTATAGCACTAAGTGCCCACAGTAGAAAGTGGGAAGGATCTAAAATTGACACCCTAACATCACAATTTAAAGAACTAGAGAAGCAAGAGCAAACAAATTCAAAAGCTAGCAGAAAACAAGAAATAGCTAAGATCAGGGCAGAAATGAAGGACAGAGGGACATGAAAAACCCTTCAAAAAAATCAATGAATCCAAGAGCTGTTTTTTTGAAAAGGTTGACAAAATAGACTGCTAGCTAGACAAATAAGAAAAGAGAGAAGAATGAAATAGACACAATAAAAAATGATAAAATGTTACCACCTCTGATCCCACAGAAATACAAACTACCATCAGAGAATACTATAAACACCTGTACGCAAATAAACTAGACAATCTAGAAGAAATGAATAAAATCCTAGAGACATACACCTTCCCAAGACTAAACCAGGAAGAAGTTGAATCCCTGAATAGACCAATAACAAGTTCTGAAATTGAGTCAGTAATTTATAGCCTAACATCCAAAAAAGCCCAGGACCAGATGACTTCACAGCCAAATTCTACAAGAGGTAAAAAGAAGAGCTGGTACCATTCCTTCTAAAACTATTCCAAACAATAGAAAAAGAGGGACTCCTCCCTAACTCATTTTATGAGGCCAGCAACATCCTGATACCAAAAACCTGGTATAGACACAACAAAAAAAGAAAATTTGAGGCTAATATCCTTGATGAACATTGGTGTGAAAATCTTCAACAAAATACTGACAAACCAAATCCAGCAGCACATTAAAAAGCTTATCCACCACTATCAAGTTGGCTTCATCCCTGGGATGCAAGGCTGGTTCAAGCAAATCAATAAATGTAATCCATTACATACACAGGAGCAAAGACAAAAACCACATGATTATCTCAACAGATGCAGAAAAGGCCTTTGATAAAATTCAACACTGCTCCATGCTAAAAACACTCAATAAACTAGGTATTCATGGAACATATCTCAAAATGATAAGAGCTATTTATGACAAACCCACAGCCAATATCATAATGAATGGGCAAAAGCTGGAAGTACTTCCTTGGAAAATCAGCACAGGCCAAGGATGCCCTCTCACCACTCCTATTCAACATAGTATTGGAAGCTCTGGCCAGGGCAATTAGGCAAGTGAAAATATTCAAATAGGAAGAGAGGAAGTCAAATTGTCTCTGTTTGCAGATGACATGATTGTATATTTAGAAAACCCCATTGTCTCAGCCCAAAATCTTCTTAAGCTGATAAGCAATTTCAGCAAAATCTCAGGATAAGAAATCAATGTGCAAAACTCACAAGCATTCCTATATGCCAATAGTAGACAAACAGAGAGCCAAATCATGAGTGAACTCCCATTCACAACTGCTACAAACAAAATAAAATACCTAGGAATACAACTTACAAGGGATGTGAAGGTCCTTTTTAAGGAGAACAACAAACCACTGCTTAAGGAAATAAAAGAGGACACAAACAAATGGAAAAACATTCCACACTTATGGATAGGAAGAAACAATATTGTGAAAATGGCCATACTGTCCAAAGTAATTTATAGATTCAATGCTATCCCCATCAAGCTACCATTGACTTTCTTCACAGAATTAGAAAAAACTACTTTAAATTTCATATGGAACCAAAAAAAAGAGCCTGAATAGCCAAGACAATCCTAAGCAAAAAGAACGAAGCTGAAGGCATCACCCTACCTGACTTCAAACTATACTACAAGGCTACAGTAACCAAAACAGCATGGTACTTGGTACCAAAACAGATATATAGACCAATGGAACAGAACAGAGGCCTCAGAAATAATACCACACATCTATACCTGGCTGATCTTTGACAAACTTGACAGAAACAAGCAATGGGGAAAGGATTTCCTATTTAATAAATGGTGCTGGGAAAACAGGCTAACCATATGCGGAAAACTGAAACTGGACCTTTTCTTTATACCTTATACAAAGATTAACTCAAGATGCATTAAAGACTTAAATGTAAGGGCAAACCATAAAAACCCTAGAAGAAAACCTAGGCAATACCATTCAGGACATAAGCATGGACAAAAGCTACATGACTAAAACACCAAAAGCAATGGCAACAAAAGCTGAAATTGACAAATGGGATCTAATCAAACAAACTAGCTTCTACACAACAAAAGAAACTACCATCAGAGTGAACAGGCAACCTACAGAATGGGAGAAAATTTTTGAAATCTATCCATCTGACAAAGGGCTAATATCCAGAACCTACAAGGAACTTAAACAACTTTACAAGAAAAAAAATCAAAAAGTGGGCAAAGGATATGAACAGACACCTCTCAAAAGAAGACATTTATGCACCCAATAATCATGAAAAAAAGCTTATCCTCGCTTGTCATTAGAGAAATGCACATCAAAACCACAATGAGATACCATCTCACGCCAGTTAGAAGGGTGATCATTAAAAAGTCAGGAAGCAACAGATGCTGGAGAAGATGTGGAGAAACAGGAACACTTTTAAACTGTTGGTGGGAGTCTAAATTAATTCCACCATTGTGGAAGGCAGTGTGGTGATTCCTCAAGGATCTAGAACTAGAAATATCATTTGACATAGCAATCTCATTACTTGGTATATACCCAAAAGATTATAAATCATTCTACTGTAAAGACACATGCACATGTATGTCTATTGCAGCACTATTCACAATAGCAAAGACTTGGAACCAACCCAATGATAGACTGGATAAAAAAAATGTGGCACATATACACCATGGAATACTATGCAGCCATAAAAAATGAATTCATATCCTTTGCAGGGACATGGATGAAGCTGGAAGCCATTATTCTCAGCAAACTAACACGGAACAGAAAACCAAACACCACATGTTCCCACTCATAAGTGGGAGTTGAACAATGAGAACAGATGGACGCAGGGAGGACAATATCACACACCAGGGCCTGTTGTGGGGTAAGGCGCAAGGGGATAGCATTAGGATAAATATCTAATGTAGATGACTGGATGATGGGTGCAGCAAACCACCATGGCACATTTCTATCTATGTAACAAACCTGCACGTTCTGCACATGTATCCCAGAACTTAAACTATAATAAAAAAGTATAAAATAAGCCAATAATTTTTATATAACAGAGTATGAAAAGTTTCCTGATATTGTGTCAGATTCCATATCTCATTGGCCTTTAAAAACTACTACTACCTGTCAATTACGGGTCAGTGTCAAAGAAGAATAGCCACAGTTACCCGAAAAGTCTGTTAGAGTATTTCTCCCTTTCCCTACTACATATCTGTATAAGGCCAAATTTTCAGATACTTTGATCAAAACACCTTATTCCAACAGATTGAATACAAAAACAGAAATGAGTGTCTAGCTACATTCTATTAAATCAGACATTAATGATACTGGCAAAATGTAAAATAATGACACATTCTCTTACTTTTTTTTATTTGGGAAAATATGGTTATTCTTTTTTTGTTACTATGTAAGGGAATTATTATTGTTGCTTTTACATTAATTGATACTCTTGTTTTTTCAGTTTTTATTGCTAATATGGCAATATTCACAGCAATAACCCACATGTAATATTAATTCCTTTTAAGAACCTCATTTGTTTTTAGTTTTTTATTTTATTCATTTTTCTTTTTTTTTTTCATAGGGTTTTGGGAAACAGATTGTGTTTGGTTATATGAGTAAGTTCTTTAGTGGTGATCTGTGAGATTTTGGTGCACCCATCACCTGAGCAGTGTATGCTGTACCCAATGTGTACTCTTTTATCCTTCACCCCCCCTCGCACCCTTTCCCGGAGTCCCCAAGGTCCATTGTATCATTCTTATGCCTTTGCATCCTCATAGCTTAGCTCCCACTTATGAGTGAGAATATACAATGTTTGATTTTCCATTCCTGAGTTACTTCATTTAGAATAATGGTCTTCAGTTCCATCCAGTTTGCTGCAAATGCCAAATGGTTTTGTTCCTTTTTATGGCTGAATAGTGTTCTACGGTGTATATATATATATATACACCATATATATATACCGTATATATCCACATATATATATACACCATATATATATACACTATATATATATATATACACTATATATATATATATATATATATATATATATACCGATGATCAGGGTAATGCAAATCAAAACAACAGTGCAATACCACCTTACTCCTGCAAGAATGGCCATAATAAAAAAAAATAGATGTTTGCCAGGGATGTGGTGAAAAGGGAACCCTTTTACAAATGACTAACAAACATTTGAAAAATGTAAAATGTAAACATGTAAAATGTAAACATATAGCATGTAAAATGTAAACATGTAAAATGTAAAATGTAAAACATTTGAAAAATGTAAAAGGGAACAGTTTTATATATATATGAGATATATATCACATATATCGATATATGTGATATATATGAGATATATGTGATATATATCTCATATATATCATATATATAGATATATATGATATATATATGGTATATATGATATCATATATATATATGGTAGAATTTCTTTATCCACTTATTGATTGATGAGCATTCGGGCTTGTTCCATATTTTTGCAATTGTGGAATTGCACTGCTATAAACATGTGTGTGCAAGTATCTTTTTTGTATAATGACTTCTTTTCCTCTGGGTAAATACCCAGAGGATTATCTGGATCAAATGTAGTGGGATTGCTGGATCAAATGGTAGTTCTACTTTTAGTTCTTTAAGGAATTTCCACACTGTTTTCCATAGTAGTTGTACTAGTTTACATTCCCACCAGCAGTGTAAAAGTGTTCCCTTTTCACTGCATCCCTGCCAACATCTATTATTTTTTTTATTATGGCCATTCTTGCAGGAGTAAAGTGGTATTGCACTATTGTTTTGATTTGCATTACCCTGATTATCAGTGAAGTTGAGCATTTTTTCAAATGTTTGTTAGTCATTTGTATATCTTCTTTTAAGAATTGTCTATTCATGTCCTTAGCCCAGTTTTTGATGGAATTGTTTGCTTTTTTCTTGCTAATTTGTTTGAGTTCACTATAGATTCTGGATATTAGTCCTTCATCAGATGTGTAAATTGTGAAGATTGTCTCCACAATCTCCATAGATTGTCTGTGGGTTGTCTGTTTACTCTGCTGATGGTTTCTTTTGCTGTGCAGAAACTTTTTAGTTTAATGAAGTCCTACCTATTTATCATTGTTTTGTTGCATTTGCTTTTGGGTTCTTGGTTATAAAGTCTTTGCCTAAGCTAACGTCTAGAAGGGTTTTTCTGATGTCGTCTGCTAGAATTTTTAGGGTTTCAGGTCTTAGATTTAAGTACTTGATCCATCTTGGGTTGATTTTTGTATAAGATGAGAGATGAGGATCTAGTTTCATTCTTCTGCATGTGGCTTGCCAATTATCCCAGCACCATTTGTTGAATAGGGTGTCCTTTCCCCACAATATGTTTTTGTTTGCTTTGTTGAAGATGAGTTGGCTGTGAGTATTTGGCTTTATTTCTGGGTTCTCTGTTCAGTTCCATTGGTCTATGTGCCTATTTTTATACCAGCACCATGCTGTTTTGGTGACTATGGCCTTATAGTATAGTTTGAAGTCAGGTCATGTGATGCCTCCAGATTTGTTCCTTTTGCTTAGTCTTGCTTTGGCTATGTGGGCTCTTTTTTGGTTCCATATGAATTTTAGGATTTTCTTTTCTTATTCCGTGAAGAATGATGGTGGTTTTTTTTTTTTTTTTTTTTTTTTTTTTTGAGACAGAGTCTCGCTCTATTGCCCAGGCGCTGGAGTGCAATGGCACAATCTCAGCTCACTGCAAGTTCCGCCTCCCAGTTTCCCGCCATTCTCCTGCCTCAGCCTCCCAAGTAGCTGGGACTACAGGTGCCTGCCACCACACCCAGCTAATTTTTTTGTATTTTTGGTAGAGACTGGGTTTCACCCTGTTAGCCAAGATGGTCTTGATCTCCTGACCTTGTAATCCACCTGCCTCGGCCTCCTAAAGTGCTGGGATTACAGGTGTGAGCCACCGTGCCCAGCCATGAGGGTGGTATTTTTATGGGAATTGCATTGAATTTGTAGATTGCTTTTGGAAGGATGGTCATTTTCACAATATTGATTCTACCCATCCACAAGCATGGGATGTGTGGGATGTGTTTCCTTTTGTTTGTGTCATCTATGATTTCTTTCAGCAGTGTTTTGTAGTTTTCCCTGTAGAGATCTTTCACCTCCTTGGTTAGATATATTCCTAAGTGTTTTATTTATTTGTAGGTATTGTAAAAGGGGTTGAGTTATTGATTTGATTCTCAGCTTGGTCACTGTTGGTGTGTAGCACAGCTACTGATAAATGAATTCAGCAAGGTTTCAGGATACAAAATTAATGTACACAAATTGGTAACCCTGCTATACACCAAGAACCTCATGTTTTTGAAGGACATAAAGGGTTCCAGAGACCAAAAAGTTTTAGAACTACTGGCTTAGAACATACCAGGTGGTGTTCAGATCCTTTCATGCTTGCAGACGTACAAGGAGTTCTCCTGGGTGGTGGGTCTAAGGACATAAAGCTCATGGCACCCTGTGATCTGTTACAGCTCTGCAAAGCCATGTCAGGATCCCTTCAGAAATAATAAGCTGTCTACAAAGTTTAAAAAAAAAAACAACAACACACATATCTGTACTGATCGGGATATTGGTTAGAAAAATCATTTCAGGGCTCAAAATAATAAAATTTTATTTTTCACACTTGCTAAGTATACATTTCAGGTCATCTGGGCCTCTGTTTCATATCGCTTTACTCCAGAATTCAGGTTGACAGAACATCTAACATAAAGTGCTGTCAGTTGCGATGGTAGGAAGAAAGCAATGTGGTAAATTGTCCATATGAAGAGAACTGGCTTCACTTTAAGAGAAAGACCCCCCTGAGAAAAACCACGTGGCTCTTACACTTACATGTTTTTGGCCTAAGCAAATCTCATGACTTTGCCTGACTTCAAAAAGGTCAGGAACTTGCCATCCTACCATGATACCGTGATCTGGGAAGTAGGAAGGGTGGGATGTGAAGACAGTCAACATCAGGAGCTCTCGTGACTGCCACAATCCTCTTCCTCCATTCAAAACGAAATCCCCATTGATAAAATTCACTGATATCTGATTCTTAGGTTATTCATGCACAACTTTTCATACTTAATTATTATATAAATGCTATTTTGTATTCTTTCCATTTGGCATTATTTGTCATGTCTCTATAGTTCTCATATTTGTAATTTGGATTTCACTGTTAACTTTCATTCTATTAATAAATTATTGTAATTTTAAACATTGCTTGCTTGGGTATTTGGGTAGCAGGTAGCTAGTCTTACACTATTATAGATGGTTTAGCAATGCATGTCAATATATGAAAATACTTTTTTTAATATATTTACTTGTGGTTACTGAGTCAAGAAGTAAGATGGAGTTTTGTGATGACACGTTATGTATGCCAACCATTTCATAAGCTTTTGTGAATAAGGATCTGGCCTTATTCATTCTGTATC